>NW_027362765.1:26125742-26725742 GCF_046119375.1 Phyllobates terribilis
ATAAAAATCCAATATGATTCTGGTATCTCTGTAGTCGCATCGAACAGAAGAATAAAGTCGTCTAATCACTTATACCGCACGAGGAACGGCGTAAAAAATAAACTCTCGGGTTAGGGTTGTGCTAGGATTAGGGTTGGGGATGAGGTTAGGGTTGTGCTAGGGTTAGGGTTGGGCTAGGGCTGGGGTTGGGATTTTTTTCAAAAGTAAAAAAAAAAAAAAAAAAAGATGACGATATGGCAACTAGTGTTGAGCGCTCGCTACTCGAGTTTGCATTGGGTGCTCAGGTATGCACTGAGTATCGCGGGTGCTCAAATCTCCGCCCCATATGCTTCGCGGCCCAAAAAAAACCTTGCGGGGATTGCCTGCCATGCACGAGCGATCCTCGCATGGTTTTTTTGGGTGTCTTAACTGTGAAACATGCGGGCGGGGACTCGAGCATGTCACTCGAGCACCCGTGACACATGGTGCATACCTGAGTACCCGATGCAAACTCAAGTAGTGAGCACTTGCGCTCAAGACTAATGACAACTTATTCAATATGATGACCTAATGTTATCAAATTCTGTGTCGTACCTCTGGGTTCAAAATGTTCACTATACCTCTTGATAAAATGCATGAGGGGTGTAGGTTGCAAAATGAGATCACTTGTGGGGGGTTTCCACTATTTAGGTACATCAGGGGCTCTCCAAACGCGACATGGTGTCCGCTCTCGATTCCAGACAATTTTGCGTTCAAAAAGTCACACAATGCTCCTTCCCTTCTGAACTCTGCCGTGCGCCCAAACACTGTATTTTCCCCACATATGGGGTATTGGCGTACTCAGGAGAAATTGCACAAAAGTTTTTGGGGTCCAATTTCTCCTCTTACCCTTGTGAAAATAAAAAAATTGGGGCTAAAACATAATTTTTGTGGAAACAGTGTGATTTTTTTATTTTCACGACTCCATGTTATAAACTTCTGTAAAGGACTTGAGGGTTCAGGGTGCTCACCACACATCTAGATAAGTTCCCTGAGGGGTCTAGTTTCCAAAATGGTGTCACTTGTTGGGGGTTTCCACTGTTTAGGCACATCAGGGGCTCCCCAAATGCAACATGGCGTGCGCTAATTATTCAAGCAAATTTTACATTCAAAAAGTCAAAGGGCGCTCCTTCCCTTCCGAACCCTGCCGTGCGCCCAAACAGTGGTTTTCCCCACATATGGGGTATCTGGGTGCCCAGGGGAAATTGCACAACAAATTTTGGGGTCCATTTTTAACTCTTACCCCTGCAAAAATAAAAAAAATTGGGTCTAAAGTAACATTTTTGTGAAAAAAGTTAAATGTTAATTTTGTTCTTCCACATTCCAAAAATTCCTGTGAAACACCTGAAGGGTTAATAAAGTTCTTGGATGTGGTTTTGAGCACCTTGAGGGGTGCAGTTTTTAGAATGGTGTCACTTTTGGGTATTTTCTGTCATAAAGACCCCTCAAAGTGACTTCAAATGTGATGTGGTCCCTAAAAAATTGGTTTTGTAAATTTTGTTGGAAAAATGAGAAATCGCTGGTCAACTTTTAACCCTTATAGCTCCCCAATAAAAAAAAAATTTGGTTCCAAAATTGTGCGGATATAAAGTAGACATGTGGGAAATGTTATTTATTAACTATTTTTTGTGACATACGGTACAGACCAAAAGTTTGGACACACCTTCTCATTTAAAGAAATTTCTGTATTTTCAGAACTATGAAAATTGTACATTCACACTGAAGGCATCAAAACTATGAATTAACACATGTGGAATTATATACTTAACAAAAAAGTGTGAATGCCAAGAGTGTGCAAAGCAGTCATCAAAGCAAAAGGTGGCTACTTTGAAGAACCTAGAATATAAGACATATTTTCAATTGTTTCACACTTTTTTGTTAAGTATATAATTCCACATGTGTTAATTCATGGTTTTGATGCCTTCAGTGTGAATGTACAATTTTCATAGTCATGAAAATACAGAACAATCTTTAAATGAGAAGGTGTGTCCAAACTTTTGGTCTGTAGTGTATCTCTCTGATTTAAGGGCATAAAAATTAAAATTTTCAACATTTTCACCAAATTTCCGTTTTTTTCACAAATAAACGCAAGTGATATCGAAGAAATTTTACCACTATCATGAAGTACAAGATGTCACAAAAAAACAGTCTCAGAATCAGGGGGATCCGTTGAAGCGTTCCAGAGTAATTACCTCATAAAGTGACAGTGATCAGAATTGTAAAAATTGGCCTGGTCATTAAATGCAAACCACCTTGGGTTGTAAAGGGGTTAAAAGCCACCAAAAATGTTATGTAGGCGAAAATGATACCAAAAAAACTTTGACTCATCCTGCAAATAAGCCCCCACTCTGGTGTCAAAAAAGTCACTAGTCCTATAGATTAATTCATTAATGGTTATAATTTACAAAATGGAGTCACTTTATGGGGTTTTCTTCTGCTCTAGTTTTCTGCTTATTCTGTAACAGAGCTTCTGCAAATGGTGTGTCACATTGTGATGTTTTTTGAAATTATGTCCAATGTTCACCATTTTTAATGTTTAGTATGAGGACCCTTGACGTTGGTTAGTGATCTTGCGTATTTTGGCCAAAATATCGACCAATACCTCATGTGGTGTATTTATCTTATACACTATTTTTCATCTTTTTTGCACATTTTTATGCAGGATGCGGTCAGGCCTCTTTAGTGTTGGCTGGGTGAATTTGGGCGTCTGTCCTGTGGGGGTGCACATATATAGTGCTGGGCAAACCCGCCTGATCTAATAGTATGGGCGTCATCAATAGGCTGCAAGCCAGACACTGTGCATCACACATATCTGTGTGACTGGCGCCCTATGCAAACGCCATCGGTGTGCATGTATAATACTACACAGCCACCCCCTCCATGAATTGTTAGGTTAGTGAGTGGCTGTCGGCATCAGTATTTTGTACATGTGCTCCCCCTGCCTTTATCATGGCTTGCTGCATCCTGCAGTGCATTGGTAATCTGACCTGATGTTGGTAAGGCTTTATCTTTTACTGTGATGTTAATGGGATGTGATGGTAATACTGACCAAATACTGATATTGGGGCTGTGGTATAAGAGAAACACTTCCAATCCTGCTACTCAAATCCACAGCCATTAACATTAGGGCGGCTAAGACCAGTAGTAACATCCAGTCTAGTAGTATGGTTGTACAGTATGTGCTGTCCAGCTGGAGTAATCAGCTCTCTGCTTTAGGTAATTGTAAAGCACCACACCCTACTAAAGCTCAAAACTATTGCCGCAAGCTGCCAGATACAGCCTTGTTCTCTGGTTCAGTCCTCTGTGTTCAGCTCCCGGCTTGTGTATTTGATTCTGTTGTGATGCCGGCCCATTTAAGGACTACACTCGTGTCTTCTGATTTTGTATTTTCTCTCCCCAATCAAAAATTTAGGCCCCTCAAAGTAATTTCAAAAGTGATTTGTTACCCAAACACTAGCTTTTGTAAATGTAATTGAACATATAAAAACTTGGTTCCCAACTTGTCATCCTTCTATCATCCAATAAATAAATAAATAAATAAATAAAAGAATGTTGAAAAAGATAAAATGGGATGTTGGAAAAATGCTGTTGACCTAAAGCAGAAATATAATAAATTTTATTTATTAACCATTTTGTGTGGTATCATTATCTGATTAAGGAGAATACAAATTTAAAGTTTGAAAATTAAATTATTAATAAATGCAAAATATATTAACCTAAAATTACCAGAACCAAAGTATAATGTGTCACAGAAAAAAATATTCCAGAATCCCTGGAATCAGAAGAAGCATCCAAATTTATCACCATATAAAGTGAAACAAGGAGATGGAGGTATTGTATGTTGTTGCTTTTTTAATCAATAAGTACATTGTGGTGGCCATAATACTGTATGGAGGACTGTGGGGAGTGCATTATACTGTATGGAGTATGGGGAGTGCATTATACTGTATGGAGTATGGGGAGTGGATTATACTGTATGGAGTATGGGGAGTGGATTATACAGTATGGAGTATGGGGAGTGCATTATACTGTATGGAGTATGGGGAGTGCATTATACTGTATGGAGTATGGGAAGTGCATTATACTGTATGTGAGTATGGGGAGTGCATTATACTGTATGGAGTATGGAGAGTGCATTATACTGTATGGAGTATGGGGAGTGGATTATACTGTATGGAGTATGGGGAGTGGATTATACTGTATGGAGTTTGGGGAGCGCATTATACTGTATGGAGTATGGGGAGAGCATTATACTGTATGGAGTATGGGGAGCGCATTATTTTAAAAAAAAATTGACTAAATTTTGTAATTTTCAAACTTTACATTTTTATGCCCTTAAACCAGAGTTATATCACACAAAATAGTTAATAAATAACATTTACCACATGTCTACATCAAATTAGCATGATTTATGAAACATAAGGAAGTTAGAAGGGTTAAGAGTTAATCAGTAAGGATGAGAGAATGTACTCGGTGATACTCGGATATCACGGGTGCTCGGATGTGCTTGTTACTCGAAGAGCATTGGGCGGTGCTCAATTTCAAACTGGAATCCCCACCCTGCAAGTGTGTGAACAGTATGAAAATCAGAGTCCTGTACTGTTGATACTAGTGCAGAAGCAGAACCATCATACTAAGAGCCCTCGCCAGGGCTAATCCTTGGCTGTTTGTATCACATACATTCTGCATTTTGTGTAGGGCGAGAGAGAGAGTAGCAGGAGCAGGGAGAGTGAATACAGTTTGTAGACAAGGATAAGGGCTGTGCAGTCCATTGCCAAATATGTAGCTGCAGTTTTTTTTGTTTGTGGGGGGAATTTAATATACTTTGATCCATCAAGTATTATGTGCTTTGAGGTACTTTTTTGTGTTATATAACATTCAAAAAATCGTTGATATCTTTTCCTAGGTTTAATTTCTTACCCATACACTATTCTGTGTTCTAGGGTACATTTTTAGAACACTCCCAAAAATCATTGAAACATTTTCCTGGGTTAAATTTCTCAGCCATATAGTATTCCGTGGTCTGGGGTACATTTCTGTGATATATAACACTCCAAAAAAGCGTTTAAATATTTTACTCGGTTAAATTTCTTACCCATACAGTATTACATGCTTTGTGGTACATTTCAGTGGCGTATAACACTCCAAAAAAAGAGTTGAACGATTTTTCTGGATTGAATTTGATTTTGATCCATACTTGAGTTTTTGTGTTACATTACGGTGGTATTAAACTCCCAAAAATAAAAAATGTTTGATTGCTGCAGGTAACCAATATTTTTCTTTATATTAAAAATGAACTGGGTTTCAAGAGACCCAGCAATTACAAAATAAGTGAGGCGCGCGCTAAGGGACATGGCAGTGCCGAGGTTGTGAGGCAGGTGCGACTATGCCTGTTGCTGGAGCACAAGAAACACGCCCATTCACGACACATAGGTTCCTGTCCCACTTTGCAGAGAGTCATGGTACACCACTTCGGAAGAAAGAGCAGCGCGAACAGATGGTCAGCTGGATAGCAGATAATGCTTCCAGCAGGTTCGGCAGCACCATCCATTCTGCTGCACTGTCCAGGTTCACCAGCCTAAAGTCTGGATCACTTAATCCTCACCCTGATCCTCCTTCCTCCCACCATATTGAGTCCCAGGGGACTAGTGATCCCACACTAGGACACTCCAAGGAGCTTTTTACAACATCATTTCTTGATTGTGGCCGCTCAACCTGCATGCTCCAAGAGTGACAGGAAAACATGCGGTGATGCACAAAACTTAGAGCAGTCACAGCCACAAGAAAATAACAGTGGGGAACAGTAAATTTTGGATAAGGAGGAAGATGATGATGAGACACAGTTTCCACTAAGTCTTGTTGTTGTCAAGTCACGAATTCAGGAGGACCAGGGTGCAGTGTTGGATGACGAACAACTTGGGAAGCTGGCATGCAGAGCGAGGCCAGCAGCGCTGAAGGGGAGAGATCGGCAGCACCGAAACAAACAGGAAGTGACCAGAAGGACAAGGCAGGAAACTGTTCTGCAGAGCACCGACACGCGTGAATTTCTCCATCAAAGAGTTAGGCGTTCCCCAGTCTTTGACTTTTTTAAAGAGAGTTGTGAGACTAGCAAAATGGCCATTTGCAACATGTGCCATGCCAAGATCAGCAGGGGCTTGACCAATAAGAGCCTAACCACCACCAGTATGATCAGGCACGTCTTTTAAGCACCCAACTCGGTGGGCTGGACGCCCGAGTCCACGATTGGTGATAGCGGGTGACAACACAGCCTCTTCTCCTGTGCTAAGTGCTTCCCAATCCCCTGTCCATGACACTGGCGCAGATGCCTCTCGCCCTGCACCTGTCCTTGCACATTCTGAGGCACCAACATCAGGCATTTCAAAATCCTTGTCCCAGCACAGCGTTCAGCTGTCTCTACCCCAGGCCTTGGAACGAAAAAGTTCACAGGCACCCACCCACAGGCCCAAACACTACGGGCACATTTCCAAGCTGCTAACCATAGAAATGTCCCACAGGCCCAAACACTAAACGGGCACATTTCCAAGCTGCTAACCATAGAAATGTTGCCATTTAGACTGGTAGACAAGGAGGATTTCCACTGACCCATGGTGGCAGCCATCCCTCATTACTCGGTCTCCAGCAGTCACTTTTTCTCTCAGTGTGACGTCCCTGCCATGTACCAGCACATGTCCAGGAACATAACCCGTGCCCGTACCAATGCGGTTACTGGACTGTCCACTTAATGACCGACATGTGGACAATCGCTTGTTGCTACATTTCCCTGATGGCACATTGGGTGAACATTGTGGAGGCTGGGGCCGAGTCACACCCTGGCCCACACATGTGCTCCCGACGCCGAAGATTGCTGGCCCTTTTTCTATCAGGATTTCCTCCACGTCCTACACCAATTTTTGCACCCCCTCCTGCTCCTCCTCGTCCTCCATCTCCAATGTGCTACCTCAGAGTATGTCTTTCACATCAGCCGGAAGCTCTGCAGCACAGCCTCAGCAAAGTAGAAACAGGCTCTGCAGAAGCTAATTTGTCTAGGAGACAAATCGCACACTGCAGCAGAATTACTTAAAGGAATGAGAGACAGATCTGTGGTTTTTGCAGCTGAACCTCCAACGAGGCACGGTCGTGTGTGATAATGGGCATAACCTGGTGGCTATGAAGCTTGGCAAGCTCACACATGTACTATACTTGGCACATGTACTCAACTTGGTAGTTCAGCGTTTTCTGAAAACATACCCAGATTTGCAAGAGCTTCTGATCAAGGTATGCCGCGTCAGCGCCCATTTCCAAGTCGGCTGCAGCTGCCACCGCTCTGGCAGTACAGCATCAGTGCATGCAAGTGTCAGCTCACTGACTGGAGTGTGACGTGCCCACACACTGGAACTCCACACTGCACATGCTGGCAAGGCTTTCTGAGCAGCAAAGGCCAGTTGTTAAGTACCAGCTACAACACACCTGTCGGTATTCTGGTCAGCCTCTGCACATAACTGAAGAGTGGGCAAGACTGTGAGGACTCCACAAAGATAGTGAGCGGTGACGATGCCTTAGTCAGCTCAACGATCCCGTTTCTGTGCCTACTTAAACAGTCACTGCTCACAATTAAACATGAAGTTATGCATGCGGACCAGGTAGAGATGGAGGAAGACATAAGACAGATCGATTCTACCTAGCCCAGCCTCATCTCATCTGCTCATTGCGGATTGGGTAATAATGAGGAGGTGGGCACTGAGGAGGAGGAAGAGGAGGCACAGAAACCACGACAAGTGGCCCTATTTTGGAATTCATCTATGGGTGTATTGAGCATGTTTAACCCTCTGGCGAATCACAGAATTGTACAACATTGGGCTGAGTCATCGGAAAATTGCCATTTTTTTCCACTAAAATGTTGTTTTGGCCCCAGTTTACAATTTTCAAAAGGGATAATAGGAGACAATGAACAGTACAATTTGTTACGCAATTTCTCCTGGAGTACTCCAATACCTCATATGTGGTTGAAAACTAATTTTGAGACACAGTGGAAAGCTCAGAAGTTAAGAAGCGCCATATTGGAGTTCAGATTTTGTTGGAATGGTTTGAGGGTACCATGTCACATTGGCAGAGCCCCTGAGGTGCCAGAACAGAATAACCCCCCATAAGTGACCCTATTTTACAAACTGCAGCTCTCTGTTAATTCATCTAAGGATGCAGTGATCATATTGACACCACAGGTGGGTCACAGAATTTTATACCATTGGGCAGTAAAGAAAAAATAATTACATTTTTAACCACAAAAATTTAGTTTTAGCCCCAGATTATACATTTTCACTATGGAAAATGGGTAAAAATTTCATTATAATTTGTCTCACAATTTCTGCTGAACATCGCAATGGCACATTTGTAGCTGTACAGTACTGCTTAGCCAAATGGCGAGATTCGGGACGGACAGAGCGATATTTGACTCACGGAAAGCAGGAGAAAGACAGAAGAGCAAAATCCCCCCTCAAATGACACCATTTTGGAAATTATATCCCTATCGGTATTTATCTACACGTGTAGTGACGATTTGACTGCATAGGTTTTTTCCAGAAACAAGCAGCAGTGGATGTTGCTGAGTGAAAATTGCAAATCTGCCATTGTAATGCCCAATACGTTGTAGTGCCCATATATTGCAGTGCCTATTATGTTGTAGTGCACATTCATTGTGCCCATCTTGTGCTTCTGGAGACACGCATCACCTAAATTAAGAGGGCTCATTGCCACAGAAATGCCAAACATGTGGATTCTGAATGTGGTTAAGGTACATCAGGACTCAAAAGGAAGGGGGGCATTTGGATTTGGGACGCCAGAATCCGCTAGATTTCTTTTTGGGGCAAGGAGCCATAGTGCTTCTCAACATAGTGCTTCTGCTTCTTCCTACCGGTAACATGGAAGTCCCCTATATTTCTATTGACAGATGATGGACCCAAGTCGGGGCTTGTATTTTTTGTGGATTGAGTTGAAGCTTTTATTGGGAAAATTTTACATAACATTTTGGATCACATTTATCTTGTGCTTTATGCTGCACTTACATCGGGGTTTCCCATGTATATCTCTGAATGATGTGATTCAGATGAAGCCCCAGAGGGATCCATTCACAATAATGAGACAGCAGAGTTACTCTGGACTCCGTCTGGCCTCTCTTCAGCGGTGTCCTTTTTTTCCCCAAGAGATGCACAAAACTGTGACCGACCGCACTTTTATGCCCGCAGACACCGCTGGATCATAGGCCAGATGGCGACCACAGTGCCTCCATCTACCTCATTATAGGGAATTTCTGCTGGGGTTTCTGTCTGAATCATGTATTTCAGAGATTTATAGGGAAACCCTGATGCAAGCGCTCAGCAGGATAAATGTGAGCCGAGCCTTGCTGCAATCTTTGGGAGGCAGAATGAACAAATCAATAGCGGAAGAATTGATTTTATTTATTTTTTAAGCCGTTCTTCCTGCGGTATAAGTGATACGACGACTTTATTCTTCGGGTCGCGATTACAGCGATACTAGATTTATATCCTTGTTTTAGGTTTGGCTGCTGTCACACACTAAAAGACGCTTTTTTTCAAAAACAAGTTTTTGCATCACCATATTTTGAGAGCTTTAATTTTTATATATTTCTGCCGTCATGTCAGGCCTTGCTTTTTGCGGGACGAGTTAATGTTTTTATTGGTATCATTTTCAGGCACATAACATTTTTTGATCACTTTCTATTCTGATTTTCGGGAGGCAGAATGAACAAAAACCAGCAGTTCAGGAGTTGTTTTATTGTTTCTTTTCATGCCATTAATCGTGTGGTAAAATTGATAAGGCAATGTTATTCTTCGGGTCAGTACGATTACAGCGATACCACATTTATATAATTTTTTTCATGTTTTGCTGCTTTTACACAAAAACTATTTTATGGAAAAAAGAATTGCTTTTTTAATCGCTGTATTCTGAGAGCTACGGTTTTTCTCAGCCGATGGAGCTGTTTGGTGGCTTGCTTTTTACGGGACAAGATTACATTTTCAACAACACCATTTTAATTTCTATTCGAATTTTCGACAGCATTTTATTCCATTTTTTGTTCCGCAGTATGATGAAAAAGCATATTTTTTTCCATATTTTTTTTACATTGTTCTTTGAAGGGGTTAACTAATGTGACAGTTCTACAGGTTGGGTCGTTCCAAACGCAGCGATACAAAAATGTGTCCTTTTTATGTTTATTTCTGTTTATTTTCGGTACTCAAATCGAGCAAGTTGGACGGACTCGACCTGAGTAAAGAGTATAATCGAAGTCAATGGGAACGCAAGCATTTTTATGAAAGACCCTAACAGGAGGCCTGGGGGGGGGGCAGGAAAATCACTGAAATGGATGGAAACAGCACTCTAATGGAATGGGACTGACATGGGGAAGACGGCTGGATATATCTCTGACTCCCAGGTCGCTGCTGGGAACAATGTTGTCAGAGTATTACTCCACTTTTACAGACTGACAATAAAACATCCAAAACCAAAGATAATATGGATTTTACAGGGAAAAATCTTAGAATAATTTTTTTCCTCTATAATGACTTGGATAGAAGGCAAAATTAAAAAATAAACACCTCCTTCACCCCTTAATAGCCAGGCCATCTCTCACCATATTTTGCCGTCACCTATGACTACAATAGATGACATAGTAGAGGGGGAAATAAAACTACACCCACCGGTAGTCACCAGTAAATATAATTTTAACATTTTACTACCTTATCTGGTCATGTGGTGTGTGACATGGTCAGACACACCCCGTTTCATTTATGAAGGAAGGACTCTGAAACTCACAAAGCCTATGCGGACAATGCAAGAACTGCCAATAATTAGAAGGAAGAGGGACTCCAATACACTCTGTATTAGACATAAAGGAGAGCCTCATACACATTCTGTTAAAATTGTTAGGTAGTGGAACTCAGACTCATAAAGCCTATACGCTAAGTGCAAGGGCTTCCAAAAATTAGAAGGAGGGACTGCAATACACCCAGAAGACAAGTAGAGGAGGGCATCAGAAAACATTTTTTTTCCCATTTTTAACCCCTTTACCACCTAGGGCGTACTCATACGTCCTAGATGGAATCCCTGCACTCCATGCTGGCTCAGATGCTGAGCCCGCATGTTACCAGGCACAAGACAGCTAATCTGTACAGATGTCATGTGCCCCTAACAGCCACGGGTAGAATCGCGATCCACTCGCTGCGGTTAAGTAGCTAAATGTCGCTGTCAATCTCTGACAGCGACATTTAACATGGCCGCGGCGGAAGGACGTCATAAGTCCCGCCAATTGGCGCCCTTGTCACACGACCGCTGGTCGCCGATGGGTTGGCATAACAACCTGGGATCTGCAGGAGACCCCTGCGGTTGTCATTGCCGGGATGCTATGAGCGCCATCCAGTGGTCGGCACTCATAGCAAGTGGGCATTTCTGCTACACACAGGAAATCTGATGCTCGCACATCTGTTCACAAGCGATCAGACAATTGCAGCTTCTAGTCTCCCATGGAGACTACTGAAGCAAGTGAAGTGTAAAAAAAAAAAAAGTTTTTAAAAATATTAAAAAAATATATATAAAAAGTTCAAATCACACCCCTTTTGCCCCATTCAAAATAAAACAATAAAAAAAAATCAAATGTACACATATTGGCATCGCCGTCTTCAGAATTGCCCAATCAATGTATAAAAAGAATTAATTGGATCGGTAAACGGCTTAACGAGAGAAAAAGTCCAAACGCCAAAACTACTTTTTTTTGGTCGCTGCAACATTGCAATAAAATGCAATAACAGGTGATGAAAATATTGTATCTATCCCAAAATTGTATCAATAAAAACGGCAGCTCGGTGTGCAAAAAATAAGCCCTCACCCAGCCGCAGATTCCGAAAAATGGAGACTTTAGATTTTTTTTTCACTACTTAAATAAAAAAGAATCTATACATGTTTGGTATCTATGAACTCTTAATGACCTGGAGAATCATAATGGCAGGTCAGTTTTACCATATAATGAACATGGTAACAAAAAAAAAAAAACAACAGTGGAATTAAACTTTTTTTGCAATTTCACCGCACTTGGAATCTTTTTCCCATTTTTCAGTACATGATATGGTAAAACCAATGTAGACATTCAAAAGTACAACTCATCCCACAAAAAAGCAAGCCCTCACATGGCCATATTGACTGAAAAATAAAAGTTATGGCTCTGGGAAGAAGTGGAGTAAAAAACGAAAGCACAAAAATTGAAAAACCCAAAGTCGTTAAGGGGTTAAGGAGTGGACCTCCTAGACTGGTAAAGCCTGTGCACAAAGTGCAAGGGCTGCCAATAATTAGGAGGGATTGCAATACACCCTGGAAGACAAACATTTTGAACGAGTGCCGCATGATGACCCACTAAAAATTTGGAGAGTACCCCATAATGACACTGTAAAAATTTGGAGAGAGCACCTCATAATGACCCTATAAAGATCCTGAGTGAGGAACGCATGATGACCTTATAAAGATTTTGAGTGAGGGCGGCCTCATGACCCTACAAAGATTTTGAGTGAGGGCTGCAGGATGACCCTACATTTGAATTGGCTTTATGTTCTGCTGCTGTCATACGGTGGGTTGAAAAGTCTGGGCCAATCCAAGTAAATTTTGAGTGAGGGCCACAGAATGACCCTGTAAAAGTTTCAAATGAGGGCCACATGATGACCTTGCAAAAATTTTGATTGAGGTCCGCAGGATGACCCTATAAAGATTTTGAGAGATATGGTGGGGCAGGAGAACAAGAAAAAGAAGAAACCATGAACTGTATACCGTTTTTTGGGTGGAATGGGGTGCATAGGAATACACCAGTAAAAAAACATTTAATTGGCTTTATGTTCCAATTCTGTCATCCAATGGGCTTGAGAAGTCTGTGCCAAACCAGGCCTTGTTCATTTTGATAAAAGTCAGCCTGTCACCATTTTCAGTTGACAGGCGGATGCGCCTATTATCAGTGGCACTAAAAACCCATTCTGACAAAACGCTAGCGGCAGGGCAGGCCAGCACCGCCAAGGTGTAGAGGGACAGTTCATACCATGTGTCCAGCTTGGTTACCCAATAGTTGTACAGCACAGAGGAATCACAGAGGACATTGGTCTGGTTGGCTAGGTACTCCCCTTCACCCACTTCAAAAACTTTTCCCTCCTTGTCAGACTACCCCATATTTTAGGGCCTGGGCACTGGGATGGTCTAATGAAACTGTCCCTGACCTTTGATAGTGTTCCCCTGCCTCCGTTGGAACTGCGGTGTGTCTCCCTTGCAGCGTGGAAATGGAGATGGAAAGTTCTCTTTGTAGCGTGGGTCGAGAAGCGTGAACAACAAGTAATCAGTGTTGCCCAAAATGTGTATAACGCGAGGGTCAAGGGAAAGGCAGTAGGATATAGTTAGCCATGTGAGCCAGACTCCCAAAAGGCAAGACTCTCCTATCCCCACCAGGAGGACAACTCTCCATCTTCCCCTCCTCTTCAGCACATCCACACTGAAAAAAACGGTATCATCATGTACTTTCTTTCTCCATCTCCACCTGGCACACATGCAAAGCTTCCACTTTAATTGTGAGCAGCGAACATTTGAGTAGACACAGAAACGGGATGGCTATTCCGATTATGGCGTCACCAACACTCACCATCTTGGTTGATTCCTCAAAGTTTTGTAGAATCTCACAGACATCCACTCGTTGGTTGTAATGTGCGGAGGCTGACCGGAATACCGAAGGGCATGTTGTAGCTGGTATTCAACTAGTGCCCTCTGCTGCTCACTTGCCAACATATGCAATGTGGAGCTCCATCACGTGGTCATGTCGCTCACCAGTCGGTGAGCTGTCACTTGAAAGCGCTACTGCAGCACTGCCAGACCAGCGGCAGCTGTAGCTAACTTGTGAAAATGGACGCATATGTGGCATACCTTCACATGTAGCTCAGGAAAATCTGGGTAGATTTTCAGAAACCGCTGAACCACTAAGTTGATCTCATAGGCCAGGCATGGTACGTGTGCGAGGTTGCCAAGTTTCAAAGCCGCCACCAGGTTATGGCGGTTATCACACATGACCATGCCTGGTTGTAGTTCAGCGGCAAGAGCGACAGATCTAACTGGTCTGTTATACCTTTCAACAACTGTGTGCTGTTTGTCATCAAATTAGTTTCAGCAGAGCTTGTTGCCGCTTCACAGACACAGTGTTGCAGTGCCTCTAGCTTGTGAGTGATATCGACGATGTGCTCACAGGTGACAATTTGGAGACGGAGGATGAGGTGGGGGTGCAGGAACTGGTGTAGGAGGTGGAGGAAAAACTGATGGAACTAGGGCCTACAATCCTCGGCGTCTGTAGCATGTGATGGTGTAAGGCGGGGACGGCACACCGGGAAAAAAAGTGGAGGCTTGGGACCAAGTATCGATGGAATGCCACCACAATGAGGTTGCAGAAACCCTCGGTGTCCACGACTGAAATGGCAAAATTTCCAGGCCAAGCAGTTGTGCAATTTTCTAAGACCTGAACGCTGCGCTGGGACAACAAATTGGACGTGGTTGATGATGGAGCTTGTGAATGTGCAACGACAGGTGCAGGGAAGGAGACATCCGCGTCAACATCCTGAACAGGGAATTGGCAAGCATGTAGCACAAAGGAGGTGGGATCAGTGACTTCATTGTGCACTACCTCATCTTCTATTTCCGCACTCTGGTCCTCCTGACTTATTAACATCACTTGTTGTCAACTGTGTCTCATCATCTAACTCTTGAGACACTAATTGCCGTTCCTCACCATTGTCTTCTTTTGACCATGGCTGCTCAAATATTTGTGCATCACTACCCACCATCTCCTCATATCCCTCTTGAAAAATTTGTAATTAAAGAGGGATCCAGCTTCCACGATAAAAAATATTCGTTTTATTTAATCCATTAAAAACGAGGATTCCAATACAACCAAATTGAGAAGGTGTGAGGGTAAAAAGGAGTACAAACGACCACTGGACGCGTGACTCTTGAACCATGCAGGGTGAGAGGCCAGAATCAATAAATGGAAATGTAAAGAGCTCCTTGGAGTGTCCGAGTATGGGATCACTTGTCTCCTGGGACTCGACATGGTAGGAAGAAGGAAGATCAGTGTGAGGATTATGTGGTCCAGACTCTTGGCTAGTAAGATTTGATCGTGTGGAAGACAGGGTGGTGTTGGGAAACAGACTGGAATCATTATCTGGCATAAAACCAACCACCTGTTCGCACTGTTCTGGCTTCTAGGGTGGTGTCCCGCGCCCCCCTGCAAAGTGTAACGGGAAGCTAGGTCTTGTGGATGAGCATGTTTATTACCTGTTCCACCGTCTCGGCGTGCACCATCAGCAGAATGTCCACTTCCTCGTCCCTTACCGCACGCCTTGCGCATTTTAAATTTGGTATATATTTATATGCCTGCAAACTTTGCGGTATTAATAGGGAAAAGAAAATATTTAGCCCTGACAAGAACTGTTGTTTTAATAG
The DNA here is from genome assembly GCF_046119375.1 of Phyllobates terribilis. Classification (NCBI taxonomy): domain Eukaryota; kingdom Metazoa; phylum Chordata; class Amphibia; order Anura; family Dendrobatidae; genus Phyllobates; species Phyllobates terribilis. The sequence continues at coordinate 26,141,283 of NW_027362765.1, forward strand.
TGCAACAGCAGTATCAAACCCTGCCTAGATGTCTCTAATCCAGATCTGAGCTAAGTAACAAAGTAATCCAGATCCGGGCATCCAACCTTCTGGCTGTTCCCGTCTGGCCCGTGGACCGAGACAGCAGAGGGGCTAAAAATAAACATTGGCCGCACCGTGCACTCCCCTGCCCGCCCGCCCGCTGTCTGTCTCCATCTGCGCTGACTGCATGGGTGAAGGAGAGGCCTCCGGCCCCTTCTTCCACCAATCAGCGTGTGAAACAGCTGACATGATGACGTAATTTCATTGCATCAGCTGTGCACTGCAGAGCTCTAATCTAAAACTATCCCTCCACTCAATGAAGGTAAAATCAATTTTACTACAAAAAGGGAGGGAAATATTTAGCCCGGACAAGGACTGTTGTTTTAATGCTGCAGGAGCAATAGCAATCGTATTAAACTCTGACTATATAACATGCTCTAAACTACGCTCTCCCTCCTATAACAACTCTCCCTGAACTGCTTCCTGAACACAATGTGCCGAGCAACACGTCACTTGGTCTTAAATAAGATCCCATGATGCGAAACGGCTGGCCAATCACAGTGATGCCAGTAACAAACATGGCTGCGGCATTACTGTGTATAACGGGTTTATTCTTAAATTATGCCAGACTTATTGTTCAGTAGGTCATTGGACATGAGCCATTGTTCATATGAGCTTGTACGCTTACACATGTTGCATGTTAATCTGTGGAATGCCTGCTAATTAGGTATTATATCAGCCCCTGCGGTTTACTAGTCTATTATTTATCTTGTTTATTTATTTTACTCATTTATATAGCGCTTTACAAACATTATCAGCATTGACCCCATTGGGGCTCCCAGTCTAAATTCCCTATCAGTATAATTTTGGAGTGTGGGAGGAAACCGAAGCACCTGAAGGAAACCCAAGCAAACAAGGGGAGAACATACAAACTCCTTGCAGATGCTGTCCTTGGTGGAATTGGAACCCAGGACCACAGTGCTGCAAGGCTGCAGTGCTAACCACTTAGTCCTCCAATGGCAGCATGGTAGCTAATACGAAGGTTAAATTGAAAAATTGACGTTTGCTAATTTGTTGAATGCCTGATGATTACATATAGTACCAGCCCCTGCAGTTTACAAGAGGACAAATATGCAGGTTAATTGAACAATAGAACAAATGAGGGATTACCCCCCCCCCCAATCCTATGGGGGAATGTCCTGAATGACAGCTGTAGGTATAAAAGGGACCTCTGTCCCCCTCCAATGAGACTCTACAGGACATCAGACGAGGAACCATGGCTCCAACTGGTGGAATACAGATATGCACCACTGCCCATCACTGAACCGACAAAGACGTTTGGAGAACCCAGGTGGGAACAATCAGGGAACCTGGTCACATACCTCACTGTATTCGGTCAGCTTCCCACTACCTCCTCTCTGTGGGTGCCCGCCAAAAGCAGGGTACTACTGGTTGGGGTAGTTGTCCCTGCATGCCCCGAAGTCGCATATGTTCTAATCCCTGGCAAGCCAGCGGAAGGGTGACACTGTCATTTGCATAATATTGTGTATTTGCTGGGACTGTACTATTTGTTATTGATTGTTGGTGATCCAATAAAGTGTTACCCTCACACTGGGTTGTCTGAGTAGTATTCAGTCCACAGGTAAGAAGTACAGGTGCTCAGTGGGATGAGCCACCCAGACCAGCGAACGAGAGCACCCACTGACCCTCGTGTCTCCACAGTGGGCAATCCCCACATGATCATTGACTGCCTAACAGGGGCCAATCATGCAGGGCTGGGACTTGATCTTGGCCCTCGAGCAACCGCGATACTCAATCGAGTACTGAGTGTGCCTGAGCACTCCGATGCTCGATCGAGTATCGAGCAGTGGTGAGAACGCTCGGTCATCACTAATTGCAAAGCACTAGCATTGCAATGTATTATACCTATCAGTACAACTCTGACAAAAGCCTCGTAGACCATGCTCCTGGCATGGTCTAACAGGCTTGCCGTAGGTCTCTGACCCGGAGGTAGTCATGACAGCGATCAGGCCCTCGCGATGATGTCATGGGGCACTGACCGGATGGGAGAGGGAGCCCCCTCCCCTTCCTAGCCTACCAAATGCTTTGTTTGATATAGATTGTGAAATTAGGGGGTTAAACAGCCATGGGCAGTATGGGCACCGCTCCTGTCAGTGACAGCCGTGTCTCGACTGTTACTTAAGCTGAGCTCCAGGCGCACAACTTCTGTGCCGCGCACGATCACCATAACGTATCCATACATCAGAGGGGGCGGGGGAACACCTTCCCTTCTATAGTGTATGGTTAAGTCAAAGGTCGTGAAGAGGTTAAAGACTACCAGGGAATTAAAAACTAATATAAGTGAGGTAGGCCGATCCCAGCCCAATCTAACATATCATAAAGAATAAGCTCATAAAAAAAGAAAAAAAAAAAAGAGACATAGAATAAATAAAGTTACATTTCCAATAAGAAAATATGTTTGGGGGCAGAACTACAACACTAGACCAGAGATGCACTCATTTATGGTGGACCATTGGAGCTACTAGGAGTTTTGGCCAAGAGAGTAGAGAAAGTATTAGGGCTCCACATTACAGGAGAGATTGTGCAGTAATCTGAATTCCTTAGTATCGAAAACATAATGGAAATTATGATATAGAGTGATGCCATGAAACCAGGGCTCGAGCCATGAAAACTCATCTCCTGCAGACGTGAATAAATGTATATTACAGCTATGCACAGCTTAGGTATATATCATGGCACAGGTGTAATTTTTTTTTGTATAGTTTACCACAATCCTCTTTGAAGTTAGTTGGTTTTAAAAGAAATTGAAAATTCAGGATTAAACTGCTGTTATTGTGAAGAAATTCACACTTGGCCCTCACTGCACATTTAATGTTGTTGATCATAAAATCGAAGTTTAGCCACAAAGACTGGACCTGGTCTTGTAGGGACCATATGAGCACATTCAGCAGCACAGAAGAGAAGGTAGATTCATCCAATAAGATATCAGCATTCTAGGAAGGTAACAGCATCATTACCCTCCGCTTTCTCTTAGAGACGCATCATAATATTTTTCTTTGAATTATTTTCTAACATGTCAGCACATTCTACGTACTGCGTACTACGTTCTATGTACCACATTCATTTGGTTTGGTGTCTACAGATCAGGGCAGATAAGCATCTTATAATTTCTGGGGGTAGGTGGATCCTCCAGATTGTAAGCTCTGTAGAAGAAGGGCTTTCAATGCCCAAAAGTAATTTGAAAAGTTTCGGGTGGAGGAACGTGTAGAGGTCTAATGGCAGAATGGCTGTCATATGATTGTGATATGTCCGGACTACACCACCTAAAAAGCAGTGAAAGCTGATGAGTGAGAAGAATCTTTGACAATGTAATTAGTGGTTACTACTAACCTAGCCGGTTATCTGTAGGAATCTCCTCTTTACACCGCTTATCACCCCTCACATATGTCTTTGTAGTATTAATGTGGGTCAGATCTTCACCCTGAAACAAATATTGTAAAAGTTACAGACAGATGGACAAGTCAAGACTATAATCAGGTCTAATACTGCCATCTCCACCGTCCTCATTACACAAGTATAAAACATATAATACTGGTGGATAAAACAAGACTGAGCACAAGACCTTCATAGCCGTCTACACATCATAGGGGAGATCTCATGACACCTTCTCTCCATCTACCTGATGATCCTGAGGAACACTGGGATCTTCTTGTTTACAGTCCTGTGGAAGAAGAGGACGTGGACATCTCTCTGGTGTTGTCCTTTTACTGGATTGATCTGGAGGAAACACATACAGGGACTGAATTCATTCTTTACATACAGATAATTATAGGCCGTGTGTATTTAGTCCTGTCTACTACCTGGTGATGTGAGGGGCTGAGGAACCTCCATCATGACGTCCTTATACAGATCTTTGTGTCCTTCTAAATACTCCCACTCCTCCATGGAGAAATAGACAACGACATCCTGACACCTTATAGGAACCTGACACATACAATGATACAGTCATCCCCCCAATCCCTTCATAGCGTTAATGTATAATGTCGCAGCATTTCCAGCAGTGTCACCTCTCCAGTCAGCAGCTCAATCATCTTGTAGATGAGTTCTAGGATCTTCTGGTCATTGATGTCCTCATGTATCAGGGGGTGAGTTGGAGGCCCAGTTTTTGGGCTTAGGGGTCTTCCCCATCCCTCAGACACAGGAACCTGACAGGGCTCACTAGAGGTCTTCTTCACTACTGTGTAATCCTGGTCATGGAGAGACACATTAATAAATCTCGCTACAGACATTTCCAGAGTCCTCACCTCTCCAGTTCTGTCCATCTGTTATTCCCATAGATAAGAATGATGTAATGTGACGTCATCAGAATCTCTCACCTCTCCAGTAAGCCGGAAGAGGATCTCTAGGGTGAGTTGTAATAGCCTCTCCGCCATTTTGTTCTTGTCCATATCCATCCTTGATGGGGAAATTAGAAAAAAGTTATCTAAATATGGAAGATCTCCACTGAGAAGATCCAATATCATAGAGACCTGAATGTGAAGATCAGGCCAATGTAATATGATAAAAAATCCCATATAATAATACAATTGCTTGAGATAATAATGGGAAACTTATGAGGAGATATAATTTATAGATTTAATATTCTCTTGTCTCGTACGGAGTGGAACATCAGTTGAATTACTGACCAAGTCATCTCCTCCATGCTCTCAGTCACTGGCTGTGATGGCTATTGCTTCGGCAACTAACTGGTCATAAGTATCACAAGTGTGAAAGCAGGAGTTACAACAGTCAAAATGTAGCTAGGATAGATAAAGTAAGTGTATCTTCTGCTTACCAGAATGGAGTTTGAGTCAGTATGTGTGTGTAAGATAAAGGGTCCCTCAGGAATGTCTTTGTCTAGAAACTCAGAGAAAGCATAAGGAAGAAACGAAAGTAGAAAGTGAGAGGTTCCTAAAATCCAAAAGCTGGGTGTAGACAGAATTACCTTTAGCCAATGAGACGTATGTATGCTAAATGTCAGCACATATACAGAGCCAATTATATTGTTACCATGTATGACTATTAACAAGCTATAAAACCCTGACCGATGATGTAATAAAGACAGAACTACCATGATGCTCAAAAGGATCAGTGTAGTTCTTCCGTGCACGTATTTGAATTTTACAATTTAATTTGGAACAGGCACAATGTCTCAAAACGTCTCACATTAGGTGGCGACGACACAGGTTTGTTGGGACTGACCAGGAAATACAGAGACTGGTGGAGGACTCAAGCAGTGGTGGCTCAGGAGTAGTGTGGAATCATTAACGTGTTACTATCTTTACTATATTGTGTTTTTTTTCCTTGACATCTACTAATAAAACCTATATTCTTTATACCACATATCAAACAAAAAAAAAAAGAAATGGTCATGCTAGAATGCTAGAGGGCCAATGCAGAGAGGAAAAGAGTCCCCAAATGGTGTATAGCGTATGTACGTCAGCAGCAGGATCTTCCAGGGCGCATGTGCAGGTATTCCAGACATAAGAGGTCAAGATCGCGATAGGCGTGTGTGCTATGGGCCTCAGATAATGTCAGGATGTCTAAAACAGTTCCCCGTACTGGTGCATGTGCAATAAGAGTCAATCAACGCCGAACCACGTGAAAACCCCCGCTGTCAAAGCAACAGTTAGTTGCCTGGAGAAGGCGCCCGCGGGGCGTAGTAAAGGATAAGATATTGCTGCAGTTTACAAAAAAATGTGCCACAGCGGGAGCCAATAAATGTCACAGCAGGTGCGATATTAACACCGATAAGGGAAAACATATAATGCAAGATTCATATAAGTTACTGCAGATATTTAAATATCTGCACTAAGAGCTAAAAAAGATATAATAAAAATCAATATATATAGTTGCAACCTCACTGCAGAAGCTCAAAATAGGCAGATTAGTATAATGTAGATACATATATCATTCAAAGTGAAAAAAGAGGAGAGTACATTCAGCTCACCTGATTGCTGTAGGCTTTGGAAGGAAGCACGGGTACGTGTGGCCTCACGTGTTTGCATGAAAAAAAGTTGAAGAAACCAGCTTCCAAAAGTGCAAATATTTATTGAAGCAAATCCACGCAGTTTAAAAATTTCCAAATTACATCGGGGAATCTCACATGGAAAAAACGCAACGCGTTTTGAACACAGAGCTGTGTTCTTTGTCAAAGCTAACACGCATATGACGCACTATAGTATTATATCCAATAACAACCAATCAGATCGATATACTTGGTCACATGAGAGTGTGAATAAGGTGCATAATTAGTGTGAGCCAATCACATAAAATGGAAAAAGATAATAAAACCATTATAGAAAAAAAGGGACAAGAAAGGAATTAAAATTCATTTTAACATAAAGTGTTACATGAAATAGATAAAATAAATTAACAGAAACATGAAGTAGAAATAAATTGCAATAGCACGAATGTGGTTTATATAATTCTATGCAAAATTTGTGATCTTATATATGTTGGTTGCACAAGAAATCTTAAAGTTCGCATTTCAGAACATTTAACTGATATATCTTCTCTTTCTAGTACCAACCGTAATATTTCACATGCCTCTAGGCATTTTATTCAATTTCACCAGAGATCGTGCAGTTCTCTACAGGTCATTGGTATAGAGAGGGTTAAACCTGCACATCGAGGAGGAGATTCCAGACACTGTTTACTCACCAGAGAAGCATTCTGGATTTACAACCTTGGATCCCGCTTCCCAGACGGACTCAATGCACGCCGTGAAATCATGTTTCATTATTGATTTTACTTCATGTTTCAGTTAATTTATTTTATCTATTTCATGTAACACTCTATGTTAAAATGAATTTTAATTCCTATCTTGTCCCTTTTTTTCTATAATGGTTTTATTATCTTTTTCCATTTTATGTGATTGGCTCACACTAATTATGCACCTTATTCACACTCTCATGTGACCAAATATATTGATCTCATTGTTATTGGATATAATACTATAGTGTGTCATATGCATGTCAGCTTTGACAAAGAACACAGCTTTGTGTTCGAAACGCGTTGCGTTTTTTCCATGTGAGATTCCCCGATGTAATTTGGAAATTTTTAAACTGCGTGGATTTGCTTCAATAAATATTTGTACTTTTGGAAGCTGGTTTCTTCAACTTTTTTTCATGCAAACACGTGAGGCCACACGTACCCGTGCTTCCTTCCAAAGCCTACAGCAATCAGTTGAGCTGAATCTACTCTCCTCTTTTTTCACTTTGAATGGTCACATTTTCGTGCTCATAATTCCACTATAATATTTTTTTCATATTGAACCTTATCAGGACTATTGAAGATAACAAATATTGTGGAATTATTTGCTTCAGGCTATGTACTTAAAATTTTTTGTGCATAAAAATCAGATGGCACACTCTCAATCTGAACGCCTACGTAAGGCGGAGAGTGTTTTTTCTGTGGACTCTATTAACCCCTCAGATGTGAATGACATGAGCGCTTTATTTAAGCAACTGGAAAAGCTCATGCTAAATGAAACCAAAATCTGGTGGGATCAGACTACTTTGTCGAATTACATACACAAAAATATGATCCCTAGAGGTTTAAGAATCAAAAAAATACCCACAACTATTTACTCTGAGGAATTTGTTGTGAACTGGAATCAGCTACTTTCAGACTGCTCCTTGAATCTGATGAGGCTCATTATCAAACATGAGGAGTCAAAACTCACTGAACTACAAAAAGAAATTGAAGCCACACACAATAAATTGGAGCAATACAAAATTAACCCTGATTATCAGACTTATAATGATCGCATACAACAAGCAGTTTCCAGATTAGAAACCACTGTTATGACACGGAAAAAGTCTAAATTCCAAAGGGATCAAATGGATTATTCACAACAACAGGTGTATGATTGGGGTAGGTGGGCACGCACCTCCCAATCACCTAAGTCCATTTTAAAAAAGAAAAATAATCAGTCTAATGCGCCATCTGATTTCCACGTCAGTTTTAGTTCCTCTGACCAAGAGTCAATAGACAGTAATGTCACAGACACAGAAACTCGGGAGAATCTCACTTATTATCGCAAGCCCAAATATTACAAGAGCCACAAACAGACAAAAAACGGAAAAGGAGGAGAGGACGCAAACACAGCAAACCCCCCAGGCATGACAACTCGCCGAAAGAAATATTTTTAACATTACATAAATCCAATGTTCTGAATTTGTCAAAACAAGTTTTAACTCAGAAACAAGATGAAGTTCTTTCACTTGGCTTGAATTTTGTACCAGATCGTAATTACAACTTTTTCTCTACTCTTTTGGATCTGAATAGATTCATACGGAATCTTACTATAAAAAAACACTTTACAACAGAGGATAATGAGCAACCTGAACTCCCTCAAATTACTGTCAATGAATACAGAGACTTGAATTTCAAGGAACAGATGTCTTTATTGCATTTGCAGGATCTTCACAATCCTTTGGAACCGGCTTCTATTCAAACCTCGATGTCTACTTCGTTCAAAACTAGAAATCCTTGTTTTTATCCCTTACAGACAAGGGTGGACTGTATGGATCGCTTCCAGGATACAATGGAAAGAGAGCTCAAATCGCTGGCACAGGATGTCAAGCATCATGGTTCCCCCCATAACTTATCATCTTTACACTATCAAGCATTGCAGGAATTGAGAAATATGCCACATATTGTTATACGTATGGCTGATAAGGGGGGCTTAGTAGTTGTGCTGGACACTGACACATATAGATCCCAGGTTGCATCTATATTGGAGGATTCATCTACATATCATAAATTAAGGTGTGATCCGATTGCAGATATTAAAAAACAAACCTATGAAATTGTAAGTGATGGTTATATGTTGGGTGTATTATCTAAAAAACAAAGAGATTACCTTTTGGTAGATTTTCCAATCACCCCTATTATGCACGCATTGCCCAAGGTACATAAGGGAGTCAGCCCACCCCCTATGAGGCCCATCATCTCGGGCATAGGATCGGTCACCGAACGATTAAGTGAGTGGGTTGACTCGCTTTTGCAACCATTATCACAACGAACAGCTGGTTTTCTCAGAGATACTGGAGATGTATTGGGACAACTTTCTAATATAGTTTGGAGACAAGATTTTGCATGGATTGCTTGTGACGTAACGGCATTATATACCTCAATCCCCCGAGAAATTGCAGTGGAAGCACTCTCATATCATCTGAAAAAATATAGTGATTATACGGAAGACCTATGTACATTTATTATACAAGTGGTAAATTTTCTTATGACATGTAATTATTTTTCTTTTGATGGACAATATTATTTACAACCTAGAGGCGTGTCAATGGGTGCTAAACACTCTCCATCATTAGCCAATCTAGTTATGGCCTATTGGGAGGAAGGTTATCTTTACAGTACTGATAATCCTTTTACCAAACACCTGGTCTGGTATGGCAGGTACATAGACGACCTACTGTTCGTGTGGTCAGGCGATGTGTCTGCCATACCCGACTTTGTGCAATATTTAGATGTCAATCATTGCAATCTGACATTTACGCATAGGGTTGAAATTTCTGCCATTTCATTTCTGGATTTGAATTTGCGGGGCATCCCAGATCGACACATATTGACTAGTACTTACTGCAAACCACAGTCTGGAAACACTATTTTGCATGCAAGTAGTAGTCATCCGCCCCACACTATTAAAGCATTACCTGTGGGTGAATTCACACGTGTTGCAAGGAATTGCAATGATGAAAACACTTTATCTACAGAACTTACACATACATGGTCCAAACTTTCGGAAAGGGGGTATCCTAAATGGACCCTGAGTAGAGCTAAACATATAATCAAACACAAGAGACACCAACATTTGGGACCACGCATTGTTCACAATAATTCTAATAGACTAGTCCTGTCATTGCAGTATAGCCCTCAGTTTAATATAATCAAATCTATTTTTTTCAAACACATATCCATTTTGTATGAGGATGCAACTTTATCTAAAATTTTACAATCCAATTGCTCTGTAGTAGCAAGGAGAGGTGTCACTATTGGTAACATCGTTTCACCGTCTTTTTTCTCCTCTAATAATTTAAAAAGTAATACTTGGCTAAATTACTCTGGTTTCTATAAGTGCGGCCAAAATAGATGCCGGACATGCAAATATACATCAGCTACCAAATAATTTTTTAATTATAACCACACAGAAACTTTTAGAATCAAAGGACACATAAATTGCAATAGCACGAATGTGGTTTATATAATTCTATGCAAAATTTGTGATCTTATATATGTTGGTTGCACAACAAGAAATCTTAAAGTAAGCATTTCAGAACATTTAACTGATATATCTTCTCTTTCTAGTACCAACCGTAATATTTCACATGCCTCTAGGCATTTTATTCAATTTCACCAGAGATCGTGCAGTTCTCTACAGGTCATTGGTATAGAGAGGGTTAAACCTGCACATCGAGGAGGAGATTCCAGACACTGTTTACTCACCAGAGAAGCATTCTGGATTTACAACCTTGGATCCCGCTTCCCAGACGGACTCAATGCACGTCGTGAAATCATGTTTCATTATTGATTCTACTTCATGTTTCTGTTAATTTATTTTATCTATTTCATGTAACACTCTATGTTAAAATGAATTTTAATTCCTGTCTTGTCCCTTTTTTTTTATAATGGTTTTATTATCTTTTTCCATTTTATGTGATTGGCTCACACTAATTATGCACCTTATTCACACTCTCATGTGACCAAGTATATCGATCTGATCGGTTGTTATTGGATATAATACTATAGTGTGTCATATGCATGTCAGCTTTGACAAAGAACACTGCTCTGTGTTCGAAACGCGTTGCGTTTTTTCCATGTGAGATTCCCCAATAAAATTTGGAAATTTTTAAACTGCGTGGATTTGCTTCAATAAATATTTGCACTTTTGGAAGCTGGTTTCTTCAACTTTTTTTTAGATACATATATCAGTCAGTGCAATATTGGAAGCATGAGTGTGTGGAATAAAAACTGGGGCTCACAGAACAGTGGACATCACCTGTGGTGTACACCATGATAAGAGGTGTCTAGCAAAGAAAAACTTGGCTTTCTTGTATGGAGCCAGAAGTAGTGTAACCGGCTTACAGTAGAAATTCCCATATACAGATCCTAAATAAAACCACCAAGGCCATCTCTTAATTCAATCCCGTGGGGGCGAGAGAGTCCAAAACGGAAAATCCCTTGGCGTTCTATTTGGATGATTAGTTTATTCACAAGGTAGTGAATATAACCAATTTCTTTCCAAATTACTTCAATTTATCCTTACACAGAACTATTTGCTATTTAACCCCTTAATAACATTTGACGTACTAATACGCGTCTGTGCCCTGGGACTTAAGAGCCAGACCCGTATTAGTACGTCATGGCGATCGCGCGCGCACACAGGCTGTGCGGGCGCGATCGCCGCCGGGTGTCAGCTGATTTTCACAGCTGACACCCGGTACTATGTGCAGGGAGCGGTCCTGCACCGCTCCCAGCACATTAACCCCCGCTATGCTGCGATCGAAGTCGATCGAAATCGATCGCGGCATTGCGGGGGCAAGGGGAGGTGATCGGCGATACTCACCTCCTCTTCCGGCTTCCAGCGCAGACTGCAGCGGCTTCCCGGGTGTTGCCATGACGACCCGATGTCGTCATGACAACATCCGGGTCACCAGAGAGCAGGAAAATTGCTTGGACATGCGCAGTGCATCTCCAAGCAATCTTAACACTGTGCACTTCTGACAGCCTGCATGGCATAGGGATGGTGCTCCATTCCTATGCCATGCAGGCGATCAGAAAAAAAAAAGGAAAGTCCCAGAGTGGGACAAAGTAATAAGGTGTACAAACTGTCTGAAAGTGGGAAAAAAAAAAAAAATGTGCAAAAATATTATAAAAAAATAAAAAAAATAATACACCAAAAATAAAAATATAATGTACCCATCAATAAATATTATAAAAAAAATAAAAAAAAACAATAAAAGTACACATATTTGGTATCGCCGCGTCCGTAACAGCCTGACCTATAAAACTGTCCCACTAGTTAACCCCTTCAGTGAACACGGTAAAAAAAAAAAAAAAAAAAACGCAGCAAAAAACAATGCTTTATCACCATACCGCCAAACAAAAAGTGGAATAACACGCGATCAAAAAGACGCATATAAATAAAAATGATACCGCTGAAAACGTCATCTCGTCCCACAAAAAACAAGCCATCATACAGCTCCATCAGCCGAAAAATAAAAAAGTTTCAGCTCTCAGAATAAAGCGATGCTAAAAAATATTTTTTTCTATAAAATAGCTTTTATTGTGTATAAGCGCCAAAACATAGAAAAATTATACAAATGTGGTACCGCTGTAAACGTACTGACCCGAAGAATAAAGCTACCTCATCAATTTTACCACACGCGGAACAGAATAATAAAAAAAAAAAAAAACAATTCCTGAATTGTTGGTTTTTGTTTATTCTGCCTCCCAAAAATCGGAATAGAAAGCGATCAAAAAATGTCACGTGCCTGAAAATGGCACCAATAACAACGTCAAGTCATCCCGCAAAAAACGAGCCGTCACATGACTGTCTGCCAAAATCTGGAAAAATTATAGCTCTCAAAATATGGCGATGCAAAAACTAGATTTTACAAAAAATGCGTCTTTTAGTGTGTGACAGCTGTCAGTCATAAAAACCACATATGATTCTGGCATTGCTGTAATCACACCGACCCGAAGAATAAAGTCGTCTAATCACTTATACCGCACAAGGAACGGCGTCAAAAATAAACTCTTGGGTTAGGATTGGGCTAGGGTTAGGGCTGGGTTTGGGGCTAGGGTTGTGCTGGGGCTAGGGTTGTGCTGGGGCTAGGGTTGTGCTGGGGCTAGGGTTGTGCTGGGGCTAGGGTTGTGCTAGGGCTAGGGCTGGGGTTGGGATTTTTTTCAAAAGTAAGAAAAAAAGATGACGATATGGTGACTAGTGTTGAGAGCAAGTGCTCGCTACTTGAGTTTGCATCGGGTGCTCTGGTATGCATTGAGTATCGTGGGTATTTGAGTGACATGCTCGAGTCTCTGCCCCATATGCTTCGCGGCCAAAAAACTTTACGGGGATTGCCTGCCATGCACGAGCGATCCCCGCATGTTTTTTTTTGGGTGCCTAATAACCGTGAAACATGCGGAGCAGGGACTCGAGCATGTCACTCAAGCACACGCTGTACATGGTGCATACCTGAGTACCCGATGCAAACTCAAGTAGCGAGCACTTGCGCTCAAGAATAATGACAACTTATTCAATATGATGACCTAATGTAAACAAATTCTGTGCCGTACCTCTGGGTTCAAAATGTTCACTATACACCTTAATAAAATCCTTGAGGGGTATAGTTTCCAAAATGGGGACACTTGTGGGGGAGCTCCACTGTTTAGGCACATCACGGGCTCTCCAAACGCGACATGGTGTCCGCTAACAAATTGAATGGAAAATCGGCTCAAATTGTTAGCGGACGCCATGTTGCGTTTGGAGAGCCCCTGTGTGCCCAAACATTGGAGCTCCCCCACAAGTGACCCCATTTTGGAAACTAGACCCCCCAAGGCACCTATCTAGATTCATAGTAAGCACTTGGAACCCCCAGGTGCTTCACAAATTGATTCGTAAAAATTAAAAAGTGAAAAAAAAAAACACTTTTTCATTTTTATGAATCAATTTGTGAAGCACCTGGGGTTCCAAGTGCTCACTATGCATCTAGAAAGGTGCCTTGGGGGGTCTAGTTTCCAAAATGGGGTCACTTGTGGGGGAGCTCCAAAGTTTGGGCACAGAGGGGCTCTCCAAACGCAATGTGGTGTCCGCTAACAATTTGAGCCGATTTTCCATTCAATTTGTTAGCGGATACCATGTTGCATTTAGAGAGTCCCTGTGTGCCCAAACATTGGAGCTCCCCCACAAGTGACCCCATTTTGGAAACTAGACCCCCCAAGGCACCTATCTAGATGCATAGTGAGCACTTGGAACCCCTAGGTGCTTCACAAATTGATTTGTAAAAATGAAAAAGTGTTTTTTTTTTCACTTTTTCATTTTTACGAATCAATTTGTGAAGCACCTGGGGGTTCCAAGTGCTCACTATGCATCTAGAAAGGTGCCTTGGGGGGTCTAGTTTCCAAAATGGGGTCACTTGTGGGGGAGCTCCAAAGTTTGGGCACACAGGGGCTCTCCAAACAGAACATGGTGTCCGCTAATTATTCAAGCAAATTTTACAATCAAAAAGTCAAATGGCGCTCCTTCCCTTCCGAGCCCTGCCGTGCGCCCAAACAGTGTTTCTTCCCCAAATATTGGGTATCTGCGTGCCCAGGGGAAATTGCACAACAAATTTTGGGGTCCATTTTTTCTTGTTACCCCTGTGAAAATAAAAAAAATTGGGTCTAAAGTAACATTTTTGTGAAAAAAGTTAAATGTTCATTTTTTTCTTCCACATTCAAAAAATTCCTGTGAAGCACCTGAAGGGTTAATAAAGTTCTTGAATGTGGTTTTGAGCACCTTGAGGGGTGCAGTTTTTAGAATGGTGTCACTTTTGGGTATTTTCTGTCATAAAGACCTCTCAAAGTGACTTCAAATGTGATGTGGTCCCTAAAAAAATGGTTTTATAAATTTTGTTGGAAAAATGAGAAATCGCTGGTCAACTTTTAACCCTTATAGCTCCCTAACAAAAAAAAATTTTGGTTCCAAAATTGTGCAGATGTAAAGTAGTCATGTGGGAAATGTTATTTATTAACTCTTTTGTGTGACATATCGCTCTGATTTCAGGGCTTAAAAATTCAAATTTTGAAAATCGCAAAATTTTCAAAATTTTCGCCAAATTTCCGTTTTTTTCACAAATAAACGCAAGTGATATCGAAGAAATTTTTCCACAATCATGAAGTACAATATGTCACGAAAAAACAATCTCAGAATCAGGGGGATCCGTTGAAGCGTTCCAGAGTAATTACCTCATAAAGTGACAGTGGTCAGAATTGTAAAAATTGGCCCGGTCATTAACGTGCAAACCACCCGTGGGGCTTAAGGGGTTAATGGGAAGATGTTCCACGATGGGGAGTCTCTGTGCCCCGTCTTACCCAAATCTCCTTCTGGGCTGGTGGGAGGAAATGGTAATCTTCCAAGAGGAGACTTGATGCAGCTCCAAGATAATATTGTAGGCCAGATATAAAGACGATATGTTAATTTTATGGTCCAGGTCCGCTAAAGAGTTCATTTCATTTGTTGAGTACCTGAATATCAACAGCATTGGCCTCAAATGTATGTCATAAATGAGCAGCACAGAGTTGCCCTTCCTAGATCTCACCATTAGAAGGGATTGGCAGGAAAATCTGATAACTCGCACATGCCATAAACCAACTGGCACAACCAATTTACTCAAATGGGAAAGTTATAACTCTGTTACTCTCAAAAAAGGTTTACCTAAGGGACAGTATCTCGGTATTAGAAGAAATTCACAAATTGATGACTTTAGGATGCAGACAATGAACTTAAGGAGTAGATTCATTTAGCAAGGGTAGCCCAAAACAACTTTGGATTCAGCTTTTTATAATGCTCATGATCAGGATAGACAATCAATCCTACACCCCAGGGAAAGAGAGGACAATAAAAGAATAGTAAAAATTATAGACACGTTTGACAATCAATCAAGTCAGGTCTGTCAGAAAATTAAAAAACATAGAGGCATACTTTGAGCAGATCTTGACGTAAGGGATATCATTCCAACTAACCCAAGTATCACTTACAGAAAAGGTCCATCTATCATGGACCAACTAAGTCAGTTTTTATAAAAAAAACAACACAGGAAGATACTTGTCTAGACCGTAGAACCTGTGGCACTTTTATATGTTGTGACTTTGGTTTCTGTAACTGGATTAGACATGAAGGAGCTTCACTGGGGCGTCTTCAAACAAACAATTTTTTTATTAGTAGTTTGTTAGTATTTTGCAAAAAGCAAAACAACAGGTGTTGTATATATGGCCACATTTACCTGCCCTTTATATTATGTGGGAAAAATAGAAAAAGAATTTAGAAGACGCATCAGTGAACACCTCTGGGGCATCAGACATACAGTCACGGCCAAAAGTTTTGAGAATGACACCAAAATTATATTTTCACATGATCTGCTGGCCTCTGGTTTTTATTAGTGTTTGTCTGATGTTTATATCACATACAGAAATATAATTGCAATCATATTATGAGTACCAATAGGTTATATTGACAGAATGAGTTAATGCAGCAAGTCAATATTTGCAGTGTTGCTCCTTCTTCTTCAAGACCTCTGTAATTCTCCCTGGCATGCTCTCAATCAACTTTTGGACCAAATCCTGACTGATAGCAGTCCATTCTTGCATAATCAATGCTTGCATTTTGCCAGAATTTGTTGGTTTTTGTTTGTCCACCCGTCTCTTGATGATTGACCACAAGTTCTCAATGGGATTAAGATCTGGGGAGTTACCAGGCCATGGACCCAAAATCTCTATGTTTTGTTCCATGAGCCATTTAGTTATCACCTTTGCTTTATGGCAAGGTGCTCCATCATGCTGGAAAAGGCATTGTTGGGCGCCAAACTGCTCTTGGACGGTTGGGAGAAGTTGCTCTTGGAGGACATTCTGGTACCATTCTTTATTCATGGCTGTGTTTTTAGGCAAGACTGTGAGTGAGCCGATTCCCTTGGCTGAGAAGCAACCCCACACATGAATGGTTTCAGGATGCTTTACAGTTGGCATGAGACAAGACTGGTGGTAGCGCTCACCTCTTCTTCTCCGAATAAGCTGTTTTCCAGATGTCCCAAACAATCGAAAAGGGGATTCATTAGAGAAAATGACTTTGCCCCAGTCCTCAGCAGTCCACTCCCTGTACCTTTTGCAGAATATCAGTCGGTCCCTGATGTTTTTTCTTGAGAGAAGTGGCTTCTTTGCTGCCCTCCTTGAAACCAGCCCTTGCTCAAAGAGTCTCCGCCTCACAGTGCGTGCAGAAGCACTCACACCAGCCTGCTGCCATTCCTGAGCTAGCTCGGCACTGCTGGTAGTCTGATCCCACAGCTGAAACAGTTTTAAGATACGGTCCTGGCGCTTTCTGGTCTTTCTTGGGCGCCCTGGAGCCTTTTTGACATCAATGGAAGCTCTCTCCTTGAAGTTCTTGATGATGCGATAGATTGTTGACTGAGGTGCAATCTTTGTAGCTGCGATACTCTTCCCTGTTAGGCCATTTTTGTGCAGTGCAATGATGGCTGCACGTGTTTCTTTAGAGATAACCATGGTTAACTGAAGAGAAACAATGATACCAAGAACCAGCCTCCTTTTAAAGTGTCCAGTGATGTCATTCTTACTTAATCATGACTGATTGATCGCCAGCCCTGTCCTCATCAACACCCACACCTGTGTTAATGGATCAATCACTAAAACGATGTTAGCTGCTCCTTTTAAGGCAGGACTGCAATGATGTTGAAATGTGTTTTGGTGGTTAAAGTTCATTTTCTGGGCAAATATTGACTTTGCAAGTACAGTAATTGCTGTTAAGCTGATCACTCTTTGACATTCAGGAGTATATGCAAATTGCCATTACAAAAAATGAAGCAGTAAACTTTGGAAAAATTACTATTTGTCTCATTCTCAATACTTTTGGCCATGACTGTAGACGGGATTCTGGGTCGTGAAAATGAAAAATTTATTTTTTTTCACACTAAAACGTTGTTTAACGCCCAAGTTTTTAAATTTCATAAGGGGTACCACAATTTGTAAAGAAATTTCTCCCAAAACCTGAGGTCAGAACCTACTGTTTGTGCACATGGCAGGGCTCGGAGAGGAAGATTCACTATTTTGCTTATGGAGCAGTAATTTGGCAGTCCTATATTGTGGAGGCCAACTGCAAAGCCCCCGAGGTGTGTGACAAGCAGATGACCCCCAAAGGTGACCCCATTTCTGACACTTCACCGTCTGGAAATTCACCAAGGGTGTAATGGGCATTTTTATCCCACAGCTATTTCACTGATGTCTTTCCCATCTGGCTGTGTGAGGATGATATATCCCATCTGTTACAGTAATAAGAAGTGTCACGTCCTCCCTCTCTTATCCTGGTGACTGGGAGGATCCACTACAAGACCACCTAGTCTGTCTAAGGAGACTACACCCCAATGTACAATACAGACCAAAAGTTTGGACACACCTTCTCATTTAAAGATTTTTCTGTATTTTCATGACTAGGAAAATTGTACATTCACACTGAAGGCATCAAAACTATGAATTAACACATGTGGAATTATATACTTAACAAAAAAGTGTGAAACAACTGAAAATATGTCTTATATTCTAGGTTCTTCAAAGTAGTCACCTTTTGCTTTGATAACTGCTTTGCACACTCTTGGCATTCTCTTGATGAGATTCAAGAGGTAGTCACCAGAAATGGTCTTCCAACAATCTTGAAGGAGTTCCCAGAGATGCTTAGCACTTGTTGGCCCTTTTGCCTTCACTCTGTTGTCCAGCTCACCCCAAACCATCTCGATTGGGTTCAGGTCTGGTGACTGTGGAGGCCAGGTCATCTGGCGTAGCACCCCATCACTCTCCTTCTTGATCATATAGCCCTTACACAGCCTGGAGGTGTGTTTGGGGTCATTGTCCTGTTGAAAAATAAATGATAGTCCAACTAAACGCAAACCTCTGCAAGATGCTGTGGTAGCCATGCTGGTTCAGTATGCCTTCAGTTTTGAATAAATCTCCAACAGTGTCACCAGCAAAGCACCCCCACACCATCACACCTCCTTCTCCATGCTTCACGGTGGGAACCAGGCATGTAGAGTCCATCCGTTCACCATTTTTGCGTCGCACAAAGACACGGTGGTTGGAACCAAAGATCTCAAATTTGGACTCATCAGACCAAAGCACAGATTTCCACTGGTCTAACGTCCATTCCTTGTGTTCTTTAGCCCAAACAAGTCTCTTCTGCTTGTTGCCTGTCCTTAGCAATGGTTTCCTAGCATCTATTTTACCATGAAGGCCTGCTGTACAAAGTCTCTTCTTAACAGTTGTTGTAGAGATGTGTCTGCTGCTAGAACTCTGTGTGGCATTGACCTGGTCTCTAATCTGAGCTGGTGTTAACCTGCGATTTCTGAGGCTGGTGACTCGGATAAACTTATCCTCAGAAGCAGAGGTGACTCTTGGTCTTCCTTTCCTGGGGCAGTCCTCATGTGAGCCAGTTTCTTTGTAGCGCTTGATGGTTTTTGCAACTGCACTTGGGGACACTTTCAAAGTTTTCCTAATTTTTCGGACTGACTGACCTTCATTTCTTAAAGTAATGATGGCCACTCGTTTTTCTTTACTTAGCTGCTTTTTTCTTGCCATAATACAAATTCTAACAGTCTATTCAGTAGGACGATCAGCTGTGTATCCACCAGACTTCTGCACAACACAACTGATGGTCCCAACCCCATTTATAAGGCAAGAAATCCCACTTATTAAACCTGACAGGGCACACCTGTGAAGTGAAAACCATTTCCGGTGACTACCTCTTGAAGCTCATCAAGAGAATGCCAAGAGTGTGCAAAGCAGTCATCAAAGCAAAAGGTGGCTACTTTGAAGAACCTAGAATATAAGACATATTTTCAGTTGTTGCACACTTTTTTGTTAAGTATATAATTCCACATGTGTTAATTCATAGTTTTGATGCCTTCAGTGTGAATGTACAATTTTCCTAGTCATGAAAATACAGAAAAATCTTTAAATGAGAAGGTGTGTCCAAACTTTTGGTCTGTACTGTAGATCTCACACTCAGGAATAACGGCACACACTGCCCTCACTAAGGTTTGGGTCAGAGACTACCACTATTCTCCGTCCACCTCCATTATATCTGTAAGGGGTTAATGTCCCCGTGTCCAGTACTGGGTCTCTCCACATACCTCCACCTGCAGAGCCGCCACCACATATATGGCTGCTCTGTGCGCACAGGACCTGTGATGAGGTCACAGGAGGGGAGGAGTCAGGGGTCACATGATCAGGGGCCTCAGTGGATGCAGGACTCTGCTGTGCTGGTTGTCATGGTGCTGGATGAGCTGAAGTTTATGTGTGGGGTCAGGAGGGGTTTACAGTGTGGATGTAGCAGAGCCGCGTGTGTACGAGGTGTACGGAGCAGAGCCGTGTGTGTACAAGGTGTATGGAGCAGAGCCGTGTGTGTACGAGGCGTACGGAGCAGAGCCGCGTGTGTACGAGGTGTACGGAGCGGAGCCGCGTGTGTACGAGGTGTGCAGAGCCGCGTGTGTCCGAGGTGTACGGAGCGGAGCCGCGCGTGTGTACGAGGTGTACGGAGCGGAGCCGCGTGTGTACGAGGTGTACGGAGCAGAGCCGTGTATGTACGAGGCGTACGGAGTGGAGCCACGCGTGTACGAGGTGTGCGGAGCGGAGACGCGCGTGTACGAGGCGTACGGAGCGGAGCCGCGCGTGTACGAGGCGTACGGAGCGGAGCCGCGCGTGTACGAGGCGTACGGAGCAGAGCCGCGTGTGTACGAGGTGTACGGAGCAGAGCCGTGTGTGTACGAGGTGTACTTAGCGGAGCCGCGTGTGTACGAGGTGTACGGAGCGGAGCCGCGCGTGTACGAGGTGTACGGAGCAGAGCCATGTATGTACGAGGCGTACGGAGTGGAGCCACGCGTGTACGAGGTGTGCGGAGCGGAGACGCGCGTGTACGAGGCGTGCGGAGCGGAGCCGCGCGTGTACGAGGCGTACGGAGCAGAGCCGCGCGTGCACGAGGCGTACGGAGCGGAGCCGCGCGTGTACGAGGTGTACGGAGCGGAGCCGCGCGTGTACGAGGTGTACGGAGCAGAGCCGTGTGTTTACGAGGTGTACGGAGCTGAGCCGTGTGTGTATGAGGCGTACGGAGCGGAGCCTAGCGTGTATGAGGTGTACGGAGCGGAGCCGCGCGTGTACGAAGTTTACGGAGCAGAGCCGTGTGTTTACGAGGTGTACGGAGCGGAGCCGTGTGTGTATGAGGCGTACGGAGTGGAGCCGCACGTGTACGAGGTGTACGGAGCGGAGCCGCGCGTGTACGAGGTGTACGGAGCAGAGCCGTGTATGTACGAGGCGTACGGAGTGGAGCCGCGCGTGTACGAGGCGTACGGAGCAGAGCCGCGCGTGTACGAGGCGTACGGAGCGGAGCCGCGCGTGTACGAGGCGTACGGAGCGGAGCCGCGCGTGTACGAGGTGTACGGAGCAGAGCCGTGTATGTACGAGGCGTACGGAGTGGAGCCGCGCGTGTACGGAGCGGAGCCGCGCATGTACGAGGCGTACGGAGCGGAGCCGCGCGTGTACGAGGCGTACGGAGCGGAGCCGCGCGTGTACGAGGCGTACGGAGCGGAGCCGCGCGTGTACGAGGTGTACGGAGCGGAGCCGCACGTGTACTAGGTGTACGGAGCAGAGCCGTGTGTTTACGAGGTGTACGGAGCGGAGCCGTGTGTGTATGAGGCGTACGGAGCAGAGCCTAGCGTGTATGAGGTGTACAAAGTGAAGCCGCGGGTGTACGGAGCAGAGCCGAGCGCGTATGAGGTGTACGAAGTGGAGCCGAGCGTGTTTGGAGCGCACACCTAGTTTTCCCCTTACAGACCCCTTTCTCTGCCCTGAGTGCTATCCCGGGGATTTGGGTATCTTGGTAGAAGTTTCTCCAGGTCTCTTACTTAGGCCATGGCCCCACTATCAGTATTTGGTCAGTAATTTTTCTCAGGAGTGGGAGCCAAAACCAGGAGTGGGTGATAAATGCAGAATTGGTGACTTGTTTCTAGTATACCTTTTCTTCTTCCTCACCTGGTTTTGAAAAAATACTGACCAAATACTGATAGTGGGGCCGTTGCTGCTTACTATGCGCACAATTACCCCGCGCCGCCTTTTCTACACAGTTTTATGTGTGGAATGTAACGTGTACTATATGGCGGCACTATATTTTTGAACAACCTCTTATGTTTTTAGGACATTAGAAGGTTGCTTTATCATGATACCGCAGAACAAAAAGTAGAATAAAACGCGATCAAAATGACAAATGTAAATAAAAATGGTACCGCTGAAACCGTCATCTTGTGATGCAAAAAAAACAAGCTGCCATACAGCTCCATCAGCAGAAGAATAAAAGCTCTCAGAATACAGCAATGCCAAATTAATTATTTTTTCTATAATAGTTTTTATTGCGTAAAAACATAAAAAATGATATAAATTTGGTATCCCTGCAATCATACAACCCAAAGAATAAAGCTGCCTTATCAATTTTTCCGGAACGGGATAAAAATCCCCACCCAAAATAATTCCTGAATTGCTGTTTTTTGTTAATTCTGACTCTCAAAATTCAGAATAGAAAGTGATCAAAAAATGTCACGTTCCCAAAAATGGTGCCAATAAAAACGTCAACTCATCCCGCAAAAAACAAGCCCTCACATGATTCTGTCGGGCGAAATATGGAGAAATTATAGCTCTCAAAATATGGCAATGTAAAAACTAGTGTTTGCAATAAAAAGTGTCTTTTAGAGTGTGACAGCAGCCAAAAGCTGTTATAAATCTGGTATCGTTGTGATCACATCGACATGAAAAATAAAGTCATCTAATCACTTATACCGCATGAGGAACGACGTAAAAAATAAATAAAACTGATTCTTCACCTGCTGTTGATTTGTTCATTCTGCCTCCCAAAGATCGCAGTAAGGCTCGACTCACATTTATCCTGCGCAGTACGCTGAGCGCTTACCCCGGAGTTTCCATGTTAATCTCTGAAATATGTGATTCAGACGGAACCACCGGCAGAAGATTCCCTATAATGAGGCAGATGGAGGCACCGTGGACGCGTCTGACCTGTGATCCGGCGGTGTCCGTCTTTTTAGGCGTGCATAGATGTGCAGTCGGCCACAGTTTTGTACCCCTTTGAAAAGAACAACACTGAACAGATGCCAGATGGCATCCAGAGTAACCCTGCTGACTAGTTACAGTGAAAGAATCCCTTGGGGGTTTCATCTGAATCACGTCACTCAGAGATTTAGATGGAAACCCTGATATAAGTATTCTGCCTAGTGCGCATGTGATCCAAAATGTTCCTAACAAAAGCTTCCAATCAATCCACAAAAAAACAAATCCCAACTCAGGTCCGTCATCTGTGAATGGAAATATATGGGCTTCTAAGTACTGGTAGCATAAAGACTCTGGAAATGCGCTATGGCTCCTCGCCCCCCCCCCCAAAAAAAAAAAGAAATTCCGCAAACTCTGTGCTCCTGAATACAAATACCCCCCTCCCTTCTGAGCCCCAATGTGCCTAAACCGAAGATAGCGTCCACGTTTGGCATTTCTGTAGCAATGACAGCTCGCCTAATTTACAGGTGCGTGTCTCTCGAAACATGGTCTGGGCACAACGTACTAGTCACTACAATGGCGGCAATTTTCACTCAGCAAAATCCACTGCTGCTTGTTTCTGGAAAAAGACCCATGTAATCAAAATCATCACTACACCTGTAGATAAATTCCCAAAGGGGTATCATTTCCAAAATGGGGTAATTTGAGAGGAATTCTGCTATTCTACCACTTAGGGGCTCTGTGTATGGAGTCCACAAAACTATTTTAGAAAAATCTGCGCTTCAGGAAGCAAATAGCACTCCGTCCCTCCCAGGTCTTGCCGTGTGGCTAAACAGTGCTGTAAAGCCACATATGGGGTATTTCTACATTCAGCAGAAATTGTGGGTCAAATTTTGGTGCCATTTGCACCCATTTCCCAGTGTGAAAATGTAGAATCTGGGGCTAAAACAAAATTTTGGTGGTAAAAATTTAATTATTTTTTTCTTCACTGCTCAATGGTATAAAATTCTGTGACCCACCTTTGGCATCAATATGATCACTGCACCCCCAGATGAATTCATTGAGAGGTATAGTTTGAAAAATGGGGGATCTGCTGTTCTGGCACCTCAGAGGCTCTGCCAATGTGACATGGCACCCTCAAACCAGTCTAGCAAAATCTGAATTGTGCCTCAAAAGTAGTTTTTGACCACATATGAGGCATCGTTGTACACAGGAAAAATTGCACAACAAATTTTGGAGTCCATTTTGTCCTGGTACCTCTTTGAAAATAAAAAAATTGGGGCTAAAAGAACTTTTTTGTGAGAAAAATGGGATTTATTTATTTTCACGGCTCTACGTTATAAACATCTGTGAAGCACCATGGGGTTCAAAGTTCTCACCACACATCTAGATAAGTTCCCTGAGGGGTGTAGTTTCCAAAATGGTGTCACTTGTGGGGGGTTTCCACTGTTTAGGCACATCAGGGGCTCTCCAAACATGACATGGCGTTCGCTAATTTCAGCAAATTTTGCATTCAAAAAGTCAAATGGCGCTCCTTCCCTTCATAGCCGTGCGGTAGTTTTCCTTCACATATTGGGTATTGGCGTACTCAGGAGAAATTGCACCACAAATTTTATGGTGCAATTTCTCCTTTTACCCTTAAGAAAATGCTAAATTTTGGGCTAAAAAACATTTTTGTTGGAGAAATGTGATTTTTTTTTTATTTTCATGGCTTTACGTTATTAACTTCATTTGAAGCACCTGGGGGTTCAAAGTGCTCACCATACATCTAGATAAGTTTCCTGAGGGGTCTAGTTTCCAAAATGGTGTCACTTGTTGGAGGTTTCTACTGTTTAGGCACATCAAGGTCTCTCCAAACGTGATATGGTGTCCACTAAATATTCCAGCAAATTTTGCATTCAAAAAGTCAAATAGCGCTACTTCCCTTCCAAACCCTGCTGTATGCCCAAACAGTAGTTTTTCTTCACATAATGGGTATTGGCGTACTCAGGAGAAATTGCACAACAAATTTTATGGTGCATTTTCTCCTGTTACCCTTGTGAAAATTTAAAAATTTGGGTCTAAAGCAACATTTTTGTGAAAAAAAGTCAAATGTTTTTTTCCTTCCACATTCCACTAATTCCAGTGAAGCACCTGAAGGGTTAATAAACTTCTTGAATGTGGTTTTGAGCACCTTGTGGGGTGCAGTTTTTAGAATGGTGTCACTTTTGGGTATTTTCTGTGATATAGACCCCTCAAAGTCACTTCAAGTATGATGTGGTTTTCTAAATCTTGTTGGAAAAATCACTGTTCAAATTTTAATCCTTCTAACTTCCTAACAAAAAAAATGCTGATGTAAAGTAGACATATGTGAAATGTTATTTATTAACTATTTTATGTGACATAACTGATTTAAGGGCATAAAAATTGAAAGTTTGAAAATTACTAAATTTTCGCCAAATTTAAATTTTTTTCCACAAATACACGCAAGTCATATCAACATTTTTTACCACCAACATAAAGTACAATATGTCATGAAAAAAACAATCCAGATTCAGTGGAATCCATTGAAGCGTTCCAAAGTTATTAACTCATAAAGTGACAGTGGTAAGAATTGAAAAATTTGGACTGGTCATGAAGGTGAAAACAGTCTCGGGGATGAAGGGGTTAAACATCGCCTATTTACCTGTTCAAATGTAATCTCTTCCTCTTAGATCAACTCTCCCTGAACTGATTCCAGAGGAGAGTGTGCTGAGCATCGCGTCACCGGGTCTTCTATAAGACACGATGCAGCTGGACAATCACAGCAATGGCAGTAGCCAATACAGCTACGGCATTACCAAATATGGCAGGCAATCACCGCATGTTTATTGGCTAACAGGCTTAAAACATGCGGGGAGATAGAGCACCTGCGATAATTGATCGAATAACGAGCATACCTGATAACCCCAAAGCTCGATCGAGTATTAAGCATTGGCGAGTACGTCGCTCATCACTGCATGTAGATTATGTATGAGCAGTGTGTAGGGGGGTCCAGTGTTAGTAGCCAAATTTTGACAGAGTAAAGAAAAAGGTTATGGTCAGAGAGCACGTGGGGACAGTTAGTAAAAAAAAATTTTTAGAGCCAGGAGAAGACCAGGTCCATGATATTTCCATTGTGAGAGAATAAACTCCATTTTGTGTCTCAGTTATCCATCTTGTCCAATATCTTCTGTGTCATGGTGATCAAATAAGGCCACGTTCACACTTCAATATTAGGTCAGTATTTTACATCAGAATTTGTAAGCCAAAATCAGTGGAACAATCAAAGGAAAAGTATAACACAAACATGTGCACCATGTACAGTTGAAACCAGAAGTTTACATACACTATACAAAAGACACATATGCATGTTTTTCTCAATATCTGACATGAAATCAGAATAAACCTTTCCTGTTTTAGATCAATTGGTATTATCATAATTTTTAATATTTGCCAAATGAGAGAGAGAATGTTTTAAGGCATTTTTATTACTTACTGCAAAGTCAAAAGTTTACATACACTAAAATAACTATACCTTTAAACAATTCTGGACTGCCCATATGATGATGTCATGTGCATGGAAGATGTACCCAAGATGAGCCACACTTGTGCAAATCCACAATTCTCTTCCTGATATCTTGGCTGATTTCTTTAGACTTTCCCATGATGCTACACAAAGAAGCAGTGTGTTTCAAGTGTGTATTAAAATACATTTAAAGGTGTGTCTCTAATTAACTCAGATGTTGCCAAAAAACTTCCAAAAGCTTCCAAACACATGACATCATCATATGGGCCGTCCAGAATTGTTTAGAGGCATGGTAATTTTATTGTATGTAAACTTTTGACTTTGCAGTAATAAAAATGCCTTAAAACATTCTGGCATTTGGCAAATATTACAAATTATGGTAATCCCAATTGTCCTTAAACGGGAAAGTTTTATTCTGATTTCATGTCAGATATTAAGAAAAACATGCATATGTGTCTTTTTATATAGTGTATGTGTTATGCACACGCCTGGATTGACTGGCGTGTGCGTGATTAGTGATCCCACTGTGCCATGAAATAGAGAGTGCCTGGAGGGGCGTAACTAAGTATCAACCCGATCCGACCCAGGGGAACCGAGCAGAGGGACCAGGTGCCACTCCAGGTCAGACCCCGGACACGGCTGTTGACCCACACCGGGGAATACAGGAGCAGGCAGGTTAGAGCACAGGCTGGGTAGGGTCCAGTAAAGACTGGGAGACGGGTTCAGAGCCACAGATGCGGTAATCAAGCAGAGTAAAGCGAAACTGCAGGTGCTGCAGACAAGGCAAAGCAGAGCGAAACCGCAGGTGCGGTGGACAAGGCTGAGCAGAGCGAAACCGCAGATGCGGTGGACAAGGCTGAGCAGAGCGAAACCGCAGGTGCGGTGGACAAGGCTGAGCAGAGCGAAATCGCAGGTGCGGTGGACAAGGCTGAGCAGAGCGAAATCGCAGGTGCGGTGGACAAGGCTGAGCAGAGCGAAACCGCAGGTGCGGTGGACAAGGCTGAGCAGAGAGAAACCGCAGGTGCGGTGGACAAGGCTGAGCAGAGCGAAACTGCAGGTGCGGTGGACAAGGCTGAGCAGAGCAAAACCGCAGGTGCGGTGGACAAGGCTGAGCAGAGCGAAACCGCAGGTGCGGTGGACAGGGCTGAGCAGAGCGAAACCGCAGGTGCGGTGGACAGGGCTGAGCAGAGCGAAACCGCAGGTGCGGTGGACAGGGCTGAGCAGAGCGAAATCGCAGGTGCGGTGGACAGGGCTGAGCAGAGCGAAACCGCAGATGCGGTGGACAGGGCTGAGCAGAGCGAAACCGCAGATGCGGTGGACAAGCCTGAGCAGAGCGAAACCGCAGGTGCGGTGGACAAGGCAGAGCGGGCAGAAACCGCCGGAGCGGTAAGTAAGGCAGAGCAGAGATAAACCGCCAAAGCGGTGAGCAAAGACAGAGCAGAGGGGACAGGGCTCTGTTCACACAGACTGGAAAGGAAAGGCAGAACCAGATACACACAAGGTACTTGCAAAGATGTAGCGAGTGGACTCCAAACTCACAAACGGAAGTACAGCGACAACGAGTAGGAGTAGGTGCAGGTTCAGACTCTGCAGAAAAAGGGAAGATACGGACATAGAGCAGAACAGGTAACAAGCTAGGAGAGTGTTCAGACAGGAACTGAGTGTTCAGCCAGGAACTGACACTGCAGCGAGAAACAGGAGCGAGTCTGGGTATACAGTCCCCAGAAAGGCAGACAAACAGGCTAGAAGACACAGATAACAGGTCTGGGTATACAGCCCCAGAGGGCGGAACGAACAGGCTAGGAGCGTGTTCAGACAGGCCTGGAAATACAGCCTCCAGGAAGACGGACAGGCAGGAAAACAGAACGGGAGCTGGCAGATCAGAGGCAAGGAGCTCTCTGAGGTAAGAGTTGCTCAGGCATCAGCTCCAAAGTGGAGCTGGTTTAAATATCAAGTGACAGACAGCAATAGGCTGGGGATGTATTAGGGGTGTGCCCATGACAGCTACAAGAAACAGGAAGTGACCGGGCCGCCACCCTAAGCAGTCAGAACAGAGACAAACAGACAGCATGAAAAGAAGCCAGGCTAGCAGACTGGACTGAAGATCAAATTTGCGATCTTGCATAGTGGGAGATGGTGCACTATGCAAGTCCGCCGCCAGGTATGTTACAGTACCCCCCCCCACGCCCCCTCTTCCTCAAACTTGAAAGAATGTTCCGCAGAGAATTGGGAGGCCAATCCTTCTCTTCAAGGGGATTACCTCTTCTGTCCACTAGAGGAAACAAAACTGGTCTCATCATCTTGGTAACTAGGATGCTTCCTCCCATCAAGCCATCCTCAGCAACGGATGAAGTGGGTGAAGTACCAGGTACAGGGTGTAAGAAAGTCTCTGTCCATTTGTTATCAGGTAGCACCCCGATGGATTCAGCTGACAACTGGGGGTCCTCCGCCTGGTTGGAGGGGTGCAGAGACTCGGGGGGCAACCACTGCTTCAGAGTACACTTGGTCAAGCTCACTGGGTGAAGCGGAGAAGGTATCAGGTACAGGGTGTAAGAAAGTCTCTCTCTATTTGTTATCAGGTAGCACCCCGGAGGATTCAGGAGGCAACTGGAGGTCCTCCACCTGGTTGAAGGGGTGCAGAGACTTGGAGGTATCCACCGCCTTGATGGAAGTAAGGCCAGATTTATTAGAGATGAAGGGTCCTTGCTTTGGGACCATCTTCAGTCTGGTTTCAGAGATGACATGTCTGTGAGGCGGGACGGTACCTGAAGCCAGATCATTGGTACAATCGTCGAGACTGTGTGGGGACATTGCCTCCGCTTCTCTTCCTTCGGAGACTTCAGCGCACAGTAAGTCGGCGACTAGCAGATCTGGTGAAAAAGAAGAAGAAACTGCTGACTGTCCTGAAGATATGGGGACTGGACACCCCTTGTACCTTAGCAGTCCCCCAGGATACACCATTCAAGGTCTCCAGACCTGAGCGGGCACCAGATCTCTCGGTACTGGATGACTTGTGGGTAAACCAGTCAGCACCTGAAATAAAAGCTTCTTCAAGTGTAATGCTCCAATCTGGAGCTCAATTTGTACAGACATCTTTTGACTGTTTCTGAGTAGGGCTCGTCCTTCTGCTGACAATGCCCAAACCGGCTTCTGGAGTTTTCGGACGGGAATCAGACACTGACTCTTCAAGGCTCCAAGCCCGAAACTTCCGGTTAATCCGAGGCTTTTACTTGCCACGGAGACAGTCATGGTCTTCTGTGGAGAGGAAACACTAACGCCCAGGGCAGCCTCTCCTACAGGCCTAATGTCTTGGGATTCTCCAACCTTCACTGGACAAAGACCGTCAGGGGGTCCCAAACAGCTGCAGCAGGACTGCAATCCGATTTCGTGGCTGAGTTCTGGCCTCTGCTTTGCCTGCCGAACATGGTCAACCTTCATGGATTCAGTGCGGGTAGCTGCTTCTACAGGCTGGGGAACAGGAGGTCTTTGGGAGGACAGAACCTGGCGTGATGGCTTGCCTCTACGCCTTGCACGTCTGGACTGCCTCTTGAGGTTGGGAAGAGAAGTATTCTGTGGAGCATAGTCATCCTGTGAAGATTCTGGGTGGGCAGCAGTCTCTTCAGGCTGGAGAACTGGTGAGTTACCCACACACATTACCCATCGGGGCTGCTCCGGGATATTGGGAAGGGAAGCTTTTGCAGAGGCTTCAGGATTGGGGTCATCGAAGACTATTAGAAAGGCCACCAGGAAGGCCTGCAGGTCAAAGACGATAGGGTCCCATGCCTCCCATAGGGAGGTGATCCATTTCAAGGCATCACCCGCTAGGTAGGACATCATAAATGCCACTTTAACCCGATCGGTAAGAAAATAGTGAGGACAGAACTTGAAATGCAGCAGGCATTGCTCTATGAACACACGACTTCGTTTTGGATCCCCATAGTACCGTGGCGGATCCGCAGGAACGAGTGCTGATAGCTCCATTTGTACTGGTGCGTACATCGCCTGGACGTCAGCTAGCGAAAAAAAAATTTTTTCTTGATGCACGTATTCGCCAGCAAGGATTCAAAATGTATCTGAGAGCGAAGGGCCGTGGGGCTCAACGGGAACCATGGCCTGAGCAAACTGTTATGCATACGCCTGGACTGACTGGCGTGTGCGTGATTAGTGATCCCACTGTGCCATGAACCGGAGAGTGCCTGGAGGGGCGAAACTAAGTATTAACCCGATCCGACCCAGGTCGCACGACGGCTACGACGCCGTGCACCAGGGAGGAACCGAGCAGAGGGACCAGGTGCCACTCCAGGTCAGACCCCGGACACGGCTGTTGACCCACACCAGGGAATACAGGAACAGGCAGGTTAGAGCATAGGCTGGGTAGGGTCCAGTACAGACTGGGAGACGGGTTCAGAGCCGCAGATGCGGTAATCAAGCAGAGTAAAGCGAAACCGCAGGTGCTGTAGACAAGGCAGAGCAGAGCGAAACCGCAGGTGCGGTGGACAAGGCTGAGCAGAGCGAAACCGCAGGTGCGGTGGACAAGGCTGAGCAGAGCGAAACCGCAGGTGCGGTGGACAGGGCTGAGCAGAGCGAAACCGCAGATGCGGTGGACATTGCTGAGCAGAGCGAAACCGCAGATGCGGTGGACAAGGCTGAGCAGAGCGAAACCGCAGGTGCGGTGGACAAGGCAGAGCGGGCAGAAACCGCCGGAGCGGTAAGTAAGGCAGAGCAGAGATAAACCGCCAAAGCGGTGAGCAAAGACAGAGCAGAGGGGACAGGGCTCTGTTCACACGGAACAGACTGGAAAGGAAAGGCAGAACCAGATACACACGAGGTACTTGCAAAGATGTAGCGAGTGGACTCCAAACTCACAAACGGAAGTACAGCGACAACGAGTAGGAGTAGGTGCAGGTTCAGACTCTGCAGAAAAAGGGAAGATACGGACATAGAGCAGAACAGGTAACAAGCTAGGAGAGTGTTCAGACAGGAACTGAGTGTTCAGCCAGGAACTGACACTGCAGCGAGAAACAGGAGCAAGTCTGGGTATACGGTCCCCAGAAAGGCGGATAAACAGGCTAGAAGACACAGATAACAGGTCTGCGTATACAGCCCCAGAGGGCGGAACGAACAGGCTAGGAGCGTGTTCAGACAGGCCTGGAAATACAGCCTCCAGGAAGGCAGACAGGCAGGAAAACAGAACAGGAGCTGGCAGATCAGAGGCAAGGAGCTCTCTGAGGTAAGAGTTGCTCAGGCATCAGCTCCAAAGTAGAGCTGGTTTAAATATCAAGTGACAGACAGCAATAGGCTGGGGACGCATTAGGGGTGTGCCCACGGCAGCTACAAGAAACAGGAAGTGACCGGGCTGCCGCCCTAAGCAGTCAGAACAGAGACAAACAGACAGCATGAATAGAAGCCAGGCTAGCAGACTGGACTGAAGATAAATTTGCGATCTTGCATAGTGGGAGATGGTGCACCATGCAAGCCCGCCGCCAGTTATGTTACAGTATGTAAACTTCTGGTTTCAACTGTATATATTTAGCATTTGAAAGGCATAGAAGAGACTGCTCACAGTCTTCACAAGTTGGAGAGTTAGTAGCTTTTAAAGGTCAAGAGAGGAGGTTAGAGATAGAGGATGAGTAACAGATGGGGAGAGCGGATTATTAGTCGGGATGTTATAGGGAACCTGTCATGTAAAATTATGATATTAACCTGCAGATTCAAACTGTTCTGACATGCTGTGGTGCCCACCCCGAGAGCCCCACTGCTAGGATGAATTGAACTTTCTTTCCCCCGGCAGCTTCGCTTTTTCTTTCATAGTGGAGGCGCTGGGCCAGTTTCAGTCACCGCTGTGTGTAGAGAGCGGGGGCTATAACCGCCACCTTGGCACTCGCACTACAGCCGCTCTAATGACATCAGCTGTCCGTCAGTGCCGGTGGTGTCGTTACAGCCACCACTCTCTATACACAAAGCAGTAACTGAATCCACACCAGCGCCTCCCCTTTGACTTAAAGAGCAAACCTGCCAGGGAAAATAAAGTTCACTTCCTCATTGAAGTGGGGCTCTCAGAATGGGCACCGCAAGCTACTAACCCGTAGATTAACCCCATATCTGCAGGTTAATAATGTTATTTTATATGACAGGTTCCATTTACAGTCTTCGCGGTCTGCTATATAAGGTTCTATGAGCTCAGCCTTAGGTCTTTGTTATTTCCATTGTGTGCACAGCTGCTTCTCTATTGTGGTTGATGGTAAAGACTTTGCTTGTCCCTGACCAGTTCTTCAGTTTCCAGTCTCCTGATACATTACTGTGAACTGGTGTTTTCCGACTGACTCAGCAGCTGTTTCTCACTGTACAATCCATCCATGGCAATGAGAAAGAGAGGGTCGCCTCCATTTTATCTGACATACAGTACAGACCAAAAGTTTGGACACACCTTCTCATTTAAAGATTTCTCTGTATTTTCATGACTTTTAAAATTGTACATTCACACTGAAGGCATCAAAACTATGAATTAACACATGTGGAATTATATACTTAGCAAAAAAGTGTGAAACAACTGAAAATATGTCTTATATTCTAGGTTCTTCAAAGTAGCCACCTTTTGTTTGATGACTGCTTTGCACACTCTTGGCATTCTCTTGAAATGGTCTTCCAACAATCTTGAAGGAGTTCCTAGAGATGCTTAGCACTTGTTGGCTCTTTTGCCTTCACTCTGCGGTCCAGCTCACCCCAAACCATCTCGATTGGGTTCAGATCTGGTGACTGTGGAGGCCAGGTCATCTGGCGTAGCACCCCATCACTCTCCTTCTTTGTCAAATAGCCCTTACACAGCCTGGAGGTGTGTTTGGGGTCATTGTCCTGTTGAAAAATAAATGATGGTCCAACTAAACGCAAACCGGATGGAATAGCATGCCGCTGCAAGATGCTGTGGTAGCCAAGCTGGTTCAGTATGCCTTCAATTTTGAATAAATCCCCAACAGTGTCACCAGCAAAGCACCCCCACACCATCACACCTCCTCCTCCATGCTTCACGGTGGGAACCAGGCATGTAGAGTCCATCCGTTCACCTTTTCTGCATCGCACAAAGACACGATGGTTGGAACCAAAGATCTCAAATTTGGACTCATCAGACCAAAGCACAGATTTCCACTGGTCTAATGTCCATTCCTTGTGTTCTTCAGCCCAAACAAGTCTCTTCTGCTTGTTACATGTCCTTAGCAGTGGTTTCCTAGCAGCTATTTTACCATGAAGGCCTGCTGCACAAAGTCTCCTCTTAACAGTTGTTGTAGAGATGTGTCTGCTGCTAGAACTCTGTGTGGCATTGACCTGGTCTCTAATCTGAGCTGCTGTTAACCTGCGATTTCTGAGGCTGGTGACTCGGATAAACTTATCCTCAGAAGCAGAGGTGACTCTTGGTCTTCCTTTCCTGGGGTGGTCCTCATGTGAGCCAGCTTCTTTGTAGCGCTTTGTAGCATCGGCGTCTCAGCCTCCTGCTAGGCAGAGACACCGTCCCTCTCACCTTCCTGTTCAGCGCGCGGCGTCCTCCTGCGCTCCTTCCCTCGCTGCTGCCGGCGCGCGCTCCTTCCCGGGCACTGTGCTTAGGGCGCGCGCGCTCCCCCTCTCTTAAAGGGGCCGCGCGCGTCATCCTAAGAAGTCCCCGGCCAATTGCCGGAGGACTTCCCATATATAAGGCACCTCCTCCAAAATGGAGGTGCCCGAGCAATGTTGTTGCAAAGTCTTTCAACTCTGCTTCAGCCCTCAGGTCCCATTACCAGATACCTGCCAGTTACCTGCCAGATCTCTGCTTGATACCTACCTGATTCCTGTCTATCTGCTTGCATTCCTGCGGTCCGACAGTCTGCCTTCCAACACCTGTCAGTCTGTCTATGGATCTGCCCGCCCGCTCACCTGGGGGCGCTCACCTGCTACCTGCCTGCTAGCCTACCTGGAGGCTCTGCCGTGACTTGCCGTGACCACCTGCCTGTCCAGAGACTCCTGCACGCTCACCTGGGAGCGCTCACCTGCTACCTGCCTGCTAGCCTACCCGGAGGCTCTGCCGTCACTTGCCGTGACCACCTGCCTGTCCAGAGACTCTTGCCCGCTCACCTGGGAGCGCTCACCTGCTACCTGCCTGCTAGCCTATCTAGAGACTCTTTCCCTGCTGTCACTTGCCGTGACCACCTGCCTGTCTAGAGACTCTTATCCTGCTGTCACTTGCCGTGACCACCTGCCTGTCTAGAGACTCTTACCCTGCTGTCACTTGCCGTGACCATCCGCCTGTCAAGAGACTGTCCCCATCACTTGCCGTGACCTCCTGCCCTTCTACCCAGAGACTGTCCCCTGTCACTTGCCGTGACTACCTGCCCGCCTTCCCTGGGAGCCACCCGCTTCCTTACAAGGACTGCCCCTTTGTATAGTTGCTCAGAGGTTCCACCTCCCAGACCCGTTACACGCTTGATGTTTTTTGCAACTGCACTTGGGGACACATTCAAAGTTTGCCCAATTTTTCGTACTGACTGACCTTCATTTCTTAAAGTAATGATGGCCACTCGTTTTTCTTTACTTAGCTGCTTTTTTCTTGCCATAATACAAATTCTAACAGTCTATTCAGCTATTCAGCTGTGTATCCACCTGACTTCTGCACAACACAACTGATGGTTCCAACCCCATTTATAAGGCAAGAAATCCCACTTATTAAACCTGACAGGGCACACCTGTGAAGTGAAAACCATTTCCGGTGACTACCTCTTGAAGCTCATCAAGAGAATGCCAAGAGTGTACAAAGCAGTCATCAAAGCAAAAGGTGGCTACTTTGAAGAACCTAAAATATAAGACATATTTTCAGTTGTTTCACACTTTTTTGTTAAGTATATAATTCCACATGTGTTAATTCATAGTTTTGATGCCTTCAGTGTGAATGTACAATTTTCATAGTCAAGAAAATACAGAAAAAAATTTAAATGAGAAGGTGTGTCCAAACTTTTGGTCTGTACTGTACACAGAAAGAGCCAAAGATAACAGCCCCTCATACAGCAGATCTGCTGGATGTCCCATATCCACATTTCCATACTTGGGAAACTGACCTTGGAGGTCAGTGCTGTGTTCCGGGGTCATCTGTATCTGCATCATTAAACCTCTAAACTCAGTATTGATACTACATGTACTGTACTACTAGATCACTTATTTTGTGACGTCAACATTTAGCTTTCCAACTAAAGGGGAAAGCTTCTGGGGATCAGATTCTGGAGATATATGATCCCCTCTGTCTCTCCACAAGTTCAAAAAACGAGCAGAGGCCAAAGGTCCGAAGTGCTTAGTGGAAGCTGCTGATCTTATACACATGCTGTAGATTCTAGATACTTTTTAGGAGTAAAGTTATTACATTTGTATAGTCATAATCAGCAGGTTTGGTCGGAGACACCAAGGTATTTTATCAGGGAATGTAGAAGAACTGACACTGGACACACACAGTGAAACTGCGGTAGGACGTTTATTGTCTCTTGCACATTTAGATGAACCCTCCTACAAAACATGATAAAGTCATTACTATAGGACTGTATGATAAAGTGATTTATTCTAAAAGAAACGCTGGAGCCAAAAATGAGAGAATCCAAGCACGGTGGCTGGATACTCCAGGCCTGGCCTCCAGCGTGTTAGTAAGAGTCTATGTCCCAGGCGCCATTTTTTTTTCCTTACAAACTTTGGATTTTTTTTCACCACTTAAATAAAAAAGAACATGTTTGGTATCTGTGAACTCGAAATGACCCAGAGAATCATAATGGTAGGTCAATTTTAGCATTTAGTGAACATGGTAAAAAAAACAAATTATGGAAACTGTGGAATTGTACTTTTTTTGCAATTTCACCACACTTTGATTTTTTTTCCGGTTTCCAGTACACTATATGATATAACCAATGGTGTTGTTCAAAAGTTAGATGTTTAACAAAATAGCAATATTTTTAAAAACATTTCCCACATTCTTAATATTAACATTGATTTTCCCCTATGTGAACTTTCAGGTGCTTAACAAGACTTGATTTATCGGCCCAACATTTCCCACATTCTGAACATGAATATAACTTCTCCCCTGTGTGAGTTCTCTGGTGTCTAACAAAGTGTGATTTCCATGCAAAAGATTTCCCACATTCTGAACATGAAAAAGGCTTCTCCCCTGTGTGAGTTCTCTGGTGTCTAGCAAGCAATGATTTCACTACAAAACATTTTCCACATTCTGAACAAGAATATGACTTCTCCACTGTGTGAGTTCTCTGATGAATAACAAGTGATGATTTATGTACAAAACATTTTCCACATTCTGAACATGAATACGACTTCTCCCCTGTGTGAGTTCTCTGGTGTCTAACAAGCAATGATTTCTGTATAAAACATTTTCCACATTCAGAACATGAAAAAGGCGTTTCCCCTGTGTGAGTTCTCTGGTGACTAACAAGCGATGATTTATGTACAAAACATATTCCACATTCAGAACATGAATATGGCTTCTCCCCTGTGTGTGTGTGAGTTCTCTGGTGTCTAACAAGATGTGATTTCTCTACAAAACATTTTCCACATTCTGAACATGAAAAAGGCTTTTTCCCTGTGTGAGTTCTCTGGTGTCTATCAAGGTGTGATTTCCGTACAAAACATATTCCACATTCTGAACATGAAAATGGTTTCTCCCCTGTGTGAGTTCTCTGGTGTGTAACAAGATGTGATCTCTGTCCATAACATTTTCCACATTCTGAACATGAAAAAGGCTTCTCCCCAGTGTGAGTTCTCTGATGTTTAACAAGAGGTGATTTCTCTACAAAACATTTCCCACATTCTGAACATGAAAAAGGCTTCTCCCCTGTGTGAGTTCTCTGGTGACTAACAAGCATTGATTTCTGTACAAAACATTTTCCACATTCTGAACATGAATATGTATTCTCCCCTGTGTGAGATTTCTGGTGAATAACAAATTGTGATTTCCATGCAAAACATTTTCCACATTCTGAACATGAAAAAGGCTTCACCCCTGTGTGAGTACTCTGGTGACTAACAAGTGATGCTCTTTGTACAAAACATTTTCCACATTCTGAACATGAATATGGCTTCTTCCCACCAGCATGAATTCTCCCATGCCTAACAAGATCTGATTTCTGGTTAAAATTTCTCTCACATTGGGAACAAGAAAATCTCTTCCCCTCTGTGTGAATTTTTTGATGTTTAACAAAAGATGTTTTGATGGGAAAACTATTTCCATATTCTGAATGTGTAATTGGCTTCTTTGCTTTAAGAACAGTTCGTTTTTTAATGCCTCTTTTCTGACTTTTATTTTTCTTAGAATTCACTTCAATTGTATCCTGTGTGATCTCAACTTCATCTGATTTTAAAATTGAAGATGTCAGTTGTCCTTCTGATCTCCTGGTACAGTCATCTGCCAAGAATAAAACCAATCATTATTTTTGAATAAAATATTCTTGAAATTTATATTTTTGAACATTTCTACTCAAAATGTCTATAAAAATGGGAAGTTATGTAGCAAACTTGAATTATTCACCAAGACAATGTCAGTTCACAGTCTAATGGAAGACCTCATAGCATGAACCAGTACAGTGTGGTGGTCAACTGTTTGTTTATTCTGCCTTCAAAATATTGGAATAAAAAGTCACCAAAAATCGTTATGCAGGCAAAAAAAATTTTTTTTACTTAACGTAGAATCTGTTTCTCATAGTCTTCATTGGGGGACACAGAATGATGGGATAGTCTGCAGCCACCTAGAGGCTGACACTATTATTGCAATTAAATAAAATTGGCTCATCCCCTGCAGACTATACCTCGCCTGCTTGAGCCAGTCTTCCTCTGTTTTGTGAGAAAGCAGTAGGAGGAGAAAAGTAAAGAATTAAGACAAGAAGAAACATAACTGTACGACCAACCGGGAAATCAAGGGAGGGAGCTGTGTCCCCCAATGAAGACTATGAGAAACAGATTTTATGATAAGTAAAAATCTATTTTTCTTAATTGCCTTATTGAGGGACATAGAATCATGGGACATCCTAAAGCTGTCGGTAGGGTGGGATAATATTTCATTTCATGCCATTTCATACCTGGTCTTCTGCCACAACTTAAGTGGGAGTCTCGGCTACTGCCACCTGCAGTATCTTCCTACCAAGCCAAGACTTGCATTTGCCAAGGCAAAAGTGTACACAGTGTAAAACTTAGAAAAAGTATGCACCGATGCCCAAGTAGCTGCTTTACAGAGCTGCAAAGCCGACGCCTGATGTCGAACTGCCCAGGAAGCTCCCACTCCCTGCATAGAGTGCGCCCGAATCCTAAATGGGCCCACGCTGGCCTTAGCTTTATAAGCCTGGACAATAGCAGACTTGACCCAGCAAGTAATAGCTGCTTTAGAAGCGGCTTTGACCTTACAAGGGCCCTGTGCTATAACACACAAGGAATCAACGCCTAAATGATAAATGAGGCAGTAGCCGATAAATAATATTTTACGGCTCTAACAACGTCCAAGCTGTGCATAGCCTTCTCTGTAGGATGAGATGGTGTCAGACAAAAGGAAGGTAAAACAACATCTTCATTAAGGTGAAAACTCGAAACCACCTTTGGGAGAAAAGACAGGATCAGCCTCAAAACTACCTTATCCTGATGGAGAAGCAGAGATCTCTCGGATTGGCCCAAAACGCAGAGACTGAAGAGCCGCCAAAACAAGATTCATGTCTCAAGGGTCCAAAGAGGCCCGACAGGATGGCTTAACATGTGTCACAGCTTGGAGAATAATCTTAACCTGGGGTAAAGATGATAAATCCCTCTGAAGAAGAATAGCCAGGGAATATACCTGACCCTTGAGGGAGTTAATCGCCAGCCCTGCTTCCAATCCAGACTGTAAGGAGAGCGGTATTGGCAAGAAAAAACTATAGGTGAAGTACTGGTAGACTCACACCAGTGAAAATAAGTCCTCCAAGTGCGAAGGTAGACTCGCAATGAGGATTGCTTCTGAGCTCTAATCATAGTCTGGATGATGGATTCAGACAGATCTGTTGTCCTCAACATCGCGGCTTCAACAGCCACACCGTCAAATTGAGCTCCCATAAATTCGGATGGAAGAACTTACCTTGGGACAGAAGTTCCCAGCGGTCCGGAAGAGCCCATGAAGAGGATATCTGCCAGGAGATTGACCACATCTGAATAACAGGCCCTCTGAGGCCAACCTGGAGCAATGAGAATGACTGGCACACCTTTTGCCATGATCTTTTTCAAAAGTCTGGATAGAAGCGGTAGAGGTGGAAAGAAATAACGCAGAGTGAACTGAGATGAAGAGATTACCAGAGCATCGACTGCGATCGCCTGTGGGACCCTGTCACAAATTTTGGCACCTTGTGATTTAGTCTAGATGCCAATAGATCTACATCCAGCGTACCCCACCATTGACAGATCTGCATGAACACCTCTGAGTGAAGAGCCCACTCTCCTGAGGGTAGCTGCTGGTGACTTAAAAAGTCCGCCTCCCAGTTGTTTATCCTTGCTATATTAACTGCAGAGATTAGCGGAACCCACTGCCCACTTCAGAATCCGCGAGACTTCCGCCATGGCTGATGGGCTTCGCGTGCCCCCTTGGCAATTAATATAGGCCACAGCCGTAGTAATTACTGATTGAACTCTGATCGGTAACTTCTAGAATAGGTGCTGCCAATGTAAAAGAGCAAGACTGATAGCTCTGAGCTCCAGCACATTGATTGAGAGCAGTCTCTTTTGCCTGCTCCCTTGGACCATCAAGTGACGGAAAATTGCTCCCCAGCCGGATAGGTTGGCATCCGTAGTGAGCACCTGCCACTGAATGGGATGAAAATAGTTAACAGGGGTGACGTCAACCACCACCTGAGAGACTGGCAGCAGTGAAGGGAAAGACGAATAGGCCAATCCAGGGGCTATATTGATATGTCCCAAAAGGCTAGGAGCATGTTCTGTAGAGGCCATTTGCCAAAATTGAGCAAACGGCACCACCTCGAACACCACAACCATCTTTCCCAGGACCCACATACAAAAATGAAGGCAATGTCAGCCAGGTCCTTTTAAAGTACTGATGGAAGACTAAAGAGAGAATCTCTTCTCCTCTGGAAAAAATACTGGTGACTGAACGGTGTCGAGCTCCATTCACAGAACCGGTAGTCGCTGTGTTGGAACTAAAACAGACTTTTTCTTGTTGACAATTCAGGGTCTGAAGAATGATTTGTAGGCTCTCTAGATTTTGGGCAAAGGATGGTGCTTTGACAAGAATGTCATCCAGATAGGGAAAATCAATTATTCCCCTGGACTGTAGAAATTACGTAACTGGTGCCAGGATCTTTGTGAATACCTTGGGCGCTGTGGCCAGACCGAATGGGAGAGAGCTGAACTGATAGTGATCCTGATTGACCGCAAAGTGAAGAAAATGCTGATGGCTGAGCACATTTTGAAAAGAAAAAAACAACAAAAAAAAAAACTGACACTGTTTTTTTTTAATCTGTGTTTTTGGTTTTTGGGTGTGGACCTTTTTTTTTCCTTTCTCCCTTGGTATGGGTTCAGTTGAAGAGCGCGCAGAGCGGCTGCACAGGCTATATCTGGAGGTGAATGACCTAAGCAGTGAGGTTCAGCAGCAGCATCGGCGGCTACAGGTCACCAATGTGAGGGTCTCTGCAGGTAGGCCTGTCCAGCCTGAACCCAAGGTTGCCCTCCCGGACAGGTTTTCAGGAGGTAGGAACAAGTTTTTTGTATTCAAGGAGGCCTGCAAACTGTATTTTGAACTTTGTCCTTACTCCTCCGGAAATGAGGAGCAATGGGTTGGAATTGTGATCTCTCTACTGCAGGGAGATCCTCAGTCATGGGCGTTTTCTTTACCATAGGACTCAGTTTGTCGCCAGTCTGTGGAGAGGGTTTTTTGGGGCTCTGGCCCTCATCTATGATGACCCTGACCAAGTCGCCTTGGCTGAGTCTAGGCTTTGTCGCCTTCAGCAGGGGAATCGGTCAGTAGAGATGTACAGTTCAGAATTCCGTAGATGGAAATCCCTCAGTCCTTGGAGGCTGCCATGTTGTTGGCCATACGTCTTGATAGATGCCTACGGGATAGATGGGTGAGACCACCTTCTCCGGGGCCTTCTTGTCGGGTTTGTGTACCTTTGCCGGGGGAGCAGTCTGAAGATGAACCAGTACTGAGGGAGGTGGAGGAACCCATGCAGCCAGTAGGCATCTCTGCATCATACATCTCCCAGGAGATTCGCAAGAAAAAGGCGTATGTTTTTTTTGTGGGGAAAAAGGGACATTTTGTTGGATAAACAAGGGGTGCATTTGTGGCCAACCTGCAGTTCCCGCTTTGTCCTGACGGCAGAGGTGGTGCTGGAGAGCAAAACTGAGAAAATTTCTGTGTTTGTTGACAGTAGTCAGCATGACTGATGCTGAGTTTGTGAAAACTCAGTCTTGCTTGCTGTACTTTAGATAAACCTATTTCCATCTTTACCATCGAATCGGCGCCACTTGCACAGAAAGCATTTACTCAGATTGTGCATAATGTAAAACTGAGGGTGGGATCAGTTCATTATGAAATAATCCCTTGCTATGTCCTGGACAATCTTCCCACACCGATTGTTTTGGGTATTCCTTGGCTTGTTAAACATAATCCGTTGTATTGGCAAATCGGGGATATTACTGCCATGAGAACTGTTTAGATATTTCCCTTGCTACTGTCTCTACGGAAACATTACCTGCTTTTCTGTTTGGTTTTGAGGACGTTTTTTCTGAGAGGGGGTATCAGGATTTGTCTCCTCATCATGCTTATGACTGTCCTATTAACCTGACCCTAGGATCTAAACTACCGAAGTCCAGACTGTATAATCTTTCTGGCCCTGAGAGACAAGCCATGAAGGATTTCATTGCGGAAAGTCTGAAGAAGGGACATATCAGACCCTCATTTTTGCCTGTGGTGACACGGTTCTTCTTAGCGAAAAAAAAAGATGGTCTCCTTCCCAATTTAGATTTCCGGTAATTAAATCAAATTACCATGCATGTTCCATACCCTCTTCCTCTGATTCCTGATTTGTTCAGCCAGGTTGTAGGAGCTAAGGTATTCTCCAAGTTAGATTTAAGGGAAGCCTACAATCTGGTTAGAATCAGAGAAGGGGACGAATGGAAAACAGCGTTCAATACCCGGAAGAACATTTCGTGTTTGGTTATTTCTTTTGGTTTGACCAATGCACCTGCGGCATTCCAGCATTTCATAAATGATATTTTCCATCATTTGGCGGGGAGGTTTGTGGTGGTTTATCTGGACAATATTTTAGTTTACTCACCTGATTCTGAGACACATCGGGGGCATGTTAAGCAGGTGCTCCAGAAATTAAGGGATAATAAACTTTATACCAAACTGAAAAAAATGTGTTTTCGCTGTTCAGGAAGTGCGGTTTTTGGGGTACTTGTTGTCATCTTCGGGTTTTTGGATGGATCGAGAAAAGATTCATGCAGTCCTTGATTGGGAACTTCCCGAGAACCTGAAGGCTCTACAACGCTTTCTGGGCTTTACTAATTTCTACCGGAAATTCATCCAAAATTACTCTGTAATTGTGAGACCCCTTACTGACATGACTAAAAAGGGGTCTGATTTTTCCAAATGGTCGGATGCCTCCCTCCAGGCTTTTTCTTCCTTAAAGAATCATTTTGCCACTGCACCTATACTCAGTCAACCCGATGTTTCCCAATCCTTTATTGTGGAGGTTGATGTGTCGGATGTCTGGGTTGGAGCTGTGTTGTCTCAGGGTCCGCCTCCTGGTAAATGGCGTCTATGCACCTTCTTTTCTAAAAAATTGTCTTCGGCTGAGAGAAATTATGACGTGGGTAATAGGGAACTTTTGGCGATCATATTGTCGGTCGAAGAATGATGACAATGGTTGGAGGGGGCTGTCCATCCTGTTATTACTGACCATAAAAACCTGACATATCTCCAGTCAGCTAAACGTCTCAACCCTAGGCAAGCCAGATGGTCCCTGTTTTTTACTAGGTTTAATTTTGTTGTCACTTTTTATCCAGGGATCAAAAATGTCAAGGCTGATGCTTTGTCCCGAAGCTTCCCTGGTGGTAGTAACAATGAGAACCCTGATAAGATATTACAGAAAGGAGTATTTTGGCACTGCATCCTGAACTGGAGGGTGAGGTGTTGGAGGCTCAGGGGGATGCCCCTGCCTCCTGCCCTTCAGGAAAGTTATTTGTACCATCTGATCTGTGCCGCAAAGTAATTAAGGAACATCATAACTCTGTGCTTGCTGGGCATCCAGGTGGTAAGGCAACCACGGACCTCCTCTCTCATAGTTTTTGGTGACCGGGGTTGCATCCGGATGTGATTGAACACGTAGCTACTTGTAGTATTTGCGCGCATTCTAAAGTTTCGCATACCTGTCCGTCTGGTACTCTTCTTCCACTACCTATCCCTAGTAGGCCATGGCAATGAACACACTTGTCCATGGATTTTATTACTGACCTACCAGTTTCTGCAGGCAAAACGGTGGTTTTGGTGGTAGTAGATTCAGTAAAATGTTTAATTTCGTCGCATTGCCTGCACTTCCAAATGCCAAGATAGTTGCTCAGGTGTTTATAAATGAGATCATGAAGCTTCACGGGGTCCCTCCGATGTGGTGTCAGATTGGGGAACTCAGTTTGTTTCCAAGTTCTGGAAGGCAT
This sequence comes from Phyllobates terribilis, assembly GCF_046119375.1. NCBI lineage: Eukaryota > Metazoa > Chordata > Amphibia > Anura > Dendrobatidae > Phyllobates > Phyllobates terribilis. The sequence goes on from NW_027362765.1 coordinate 26,185,405, forward strand.
TCTGTTCTCGTCTGGGGGTGCAGTTGTCCTTTTCCTCTGCCTTCCATCTTCAGTCAAATGGACAGACCGAGCGTGTCAATCAGAATTTGGAGACCTACCTCGGGTGTTTCATCTCTGAAAATCATGAGGATTGGGCATCCTACTTACCGCTAACAGAATTTGCCATTAATAATCATCGTCAAGAATCCACTGGCAGGTCACCGTTCTTCGGTGCATACGGTTATCACCACAGTTTGGTACCTTTAGTGGGGGAAGAGCTTCAGGAGTTCCTGAGGAGGTTTGCTTCGTTGCTCTCCTGAGTATGGCAGAGTGTTCTGAGTAATTTAAAGATCATGGGAGACAGATATAAACGTATGACTGACAGAAAACGCTTGCCAGGTCCGAACCTGAATGTGAATGACTTTGTGTGGTTGTCTACCAGGAATATAAGATTGAAAGTTCCTTCTTGGAAGCTGGGACCTAGGTTTATTGGTCCCTATAAAATAACCGCCACTGTCATTAACCCAGCAGCGTTTCGTCTTGAACTTCCTCAGGCCCTTAAGGTCCACAACGTGTTCCATAGGTCCTTACTCAAAAAGTATGTGGAACCTCTTGAGCCCTCACCTCTACCACTGTCCCCAGTAATGGTTAATGGTAATTTGGAGTTCCAGATTTCGAGGATTGTAGATTCCAATTTCCAACGTCATTCTCTACAATACTTGGTGCACTGGTAAGGCTATGATCAAGAGGAGAGGATGTGGGTTTCTGCATCAGAGGTGAACACTTCCAGGTTTGTTCGTTCATTCCACACCTGTTATCCTGAGAAACCCGGTCTTGAGACCACTTGTAGAGGAGGGGGTACTGTTGATAGTCGCCCTGCAGTTAGTTGCAGGAGATCTCTACGTTTGGCATTGCAGAAATCTTCTTAGAGGCTGTCTCTAGGACCCAGCGGCTACCTTCCTCCGGCTAATTAACACCCTGGCCTGGGTATATAAATATCTGCTGTGTATCAGAGGGAGGTGTCGGCGATATTCATTTCTCCTTTTGAAGGTTTTAGCAAGAGTAGTACTTCTTCCTCTCTGGAGCTTGAGGACGTGTGCGCATTTGTCTTGAGTCGTCTAAAACTAAGCAATTTCCCCCTGTTTATCCTCCCTTGTTGTCTTTAGTGTGAAGTGGGGATCGACTAGTGCTCATCTCCTCCCTTCCCTAGCCTTAGCCATACGCCAGGAAAAGACAGGACGAGGCACCCGTGTGGCGATTGGTGAAGAACCAATATAGGGTCGTTAGGGGAGACAGGGTGACACTAGACCAGCCTAGGAGGTCTCCACTCCTCCCTTTCCCAAGAGTATGGGCTCCCTTTCTCTCTTCCTTTTGTATTGTGTCTTTCCCACACCTTGCGTGACAGTAAGGGGAAATTTTATAAGACAAATTAGTGAAATTAAAACTAAAACTAGAAAAAAGTGTCAGAAACTACAACAGGAGGTCATGGTAAAGGAGGCGGCATATATAGAAAAAGGGTCAGATATTAATAAAACACGTTGGGAAAAAGCCCAAAAATATGAAAGATCATTTATTAAATGTATCCTCACAGAAAAGTATGTTTATTAAACAGAAATACTTCTTTGATGGAGAGAGTGAGGGTCGCTTGCTATCATTAATAGCTAAAGCACAGGAGGGGACATCACACATAATGAAACTTGCTTTGGGAGTTGGGAAGACATTTACTGAGCCTTCAGAAATCCTATCATCTCTAAGACAATATTTTAAAGACATATACACCACTAGATCTGTAGTAATCAACCATTGTCAGTGGAGGAGCTAGATGAGGCAGTGGGCACACTTCAGAATGAAAAAGCTCCAGGTTCTGACGGCCTCACCGGTGAATTTTTCAAAGAATATAAAGAGATTCTCCTTCCTAGACAGCTGAAAGAGAGAGAGAGCTGCAGCAATAGGGAGACTACCTGCCTCAATGAGTGAAGCAATTGTAGTTCTGTTACTAAATCAAGGTAAGAATCCTGAATGCCCAGACTCCTAGAGACCGATCTTTCTGCTGCCGGTTGACGTCCAGACATTTGCTAAGGTTCTAGTCAATAGACTTAATAAAGTCATTACGGCACTGATACATGAAGTGCAAACAGGATTCATGCCTTACAAGGGGATAAAAAGGATGGAGAACTGGCAATACCAGACCCGTGCATCTATTTTGTGGCCTCACAATTGCAACATTTTCATGGATGGGAAACTAGGGACGGTATAGCTAGGGCTGGCAGTTTTGTTTTACAAGATAGAAAATGCTCCACACCTTATTCAGTGTATTGTAAGGGGGTCTGGGATGCCTTGATGGGGATAGACCAACTCTGGCACTAATGTACAAAGTGTGGGACAGAGGGAAGAGATTGCTGGGAATCACTGGGTTCACTAAATTTACTCCATTGTGGCATAATCATAATCTGGCGGAGTTTGTTAAAAAGTTGTCCACTACTTTTACATTGTTACCCCATCCATAGGATGGGGCATCAGTGTCTAATCAGCCGGGGTCCCGCACCCAGCAACCCCGCTGATCAGCTGTTATCAATGCCGACGGGCGCCGTCCGGAAGTGCTTACTTGCGGAGCTTGGCCATCTAGCTGTAGTGGCGGCTGCGGGGTACTGTACATCCGCCTCCTAATCAATTCACTGGGAGTCTGATGTCCAGTACCCCGAGGCAGCCACTACAACTAGACGGCCAAGCTCCGCAAGTAAGTACTTCCAGCCGTCGGCCGTTGCCACCGATAACAGCTGATCGGCGGGTGCCGGGTGCGGAACCCCGGACAATCAGACACTGTTGCCCTATCCTACGGAAAGGGCATCAATATAAAAGTAGTGGACAACTTCTTTAACCTAAAAGGGTTCGCTGGATGGGAACACAGACTTTAGATACTAAAGACTTTAGATAATCTATTAGATAATGGAACACTCAAAAGTTTTAATAGTTTAATAATAGTTTTAACTCTAACGGGAATACAGGCTTCCTCATATATTCTTCTATCAATATGTAAAATTGAGACGTGTTTCAAACTGAATTTGGTAATACCATACCTCAGATTCAAAAAAGTTATGTCCTTGAGTCATTAGTAGCTGCAAAATTTACTTCAAGCCTAATATCTAAATTATATATGCAGCTCATGCAATCTGGTCTCAACGTTCATAGTGGGAAGATAAAACTAAAGTGGGAACCAGATTTAGGACAAATTAAAAATTAACAATGGAAACAAATACTGGAGCATGTTCTCAGACTATCTCCTTGTAAGTCTCAGACACTCTCGCAGATATATCTCATACACAGGGTGTACAGAATACCAAGTTTTCTATTTAAAATTGATGTTCGCTCCTGTGCAGAATGCCCTAGGTGTGGCAAGGTGAATGTCCTAGCTGAGGACTAGGTGTGGCTTGAGTAAGTTCACATGATAAATCTGGTGAGGCTTTCTTCAGCCTGGCTGGTGGACTGAGTTTCTCCACGACCTTGTACGGGCCTTGCCACTTGGCCAGGAAGATGCTCTCTAGGGATTTGCACCAGAATATGGTCCCCAGGCTGGAACTGCCTCAGCTTTGCTGATCGGTTATAGATCCTTGCCTAGACCTCCTGTGCTTGAAGTAGATGAGCCTTCACGATAGGCATCACCTTCGCCATTCTCTCCTGTAACTGGGCGACATGTTCTATGATGCTCCAGTGGGGTGTAACCTCGGCTTATCAGGTTTCCTTAGCAATATCCAGGAGGCCTCGTAGATGTCATCCATAAAGTAGTTTGAAATGGAAAATCAAGTAGAGGCTTGCGGAACCTGCCTTACTGAGAGCAGGAATGGTAGCAAGTAGTTCCAGTCACAACCATCCTCCTCTACAACCTTTTTGAGCATCACTTCTAAGGTTTTATTAAAGCGCTCCACTAGGCCGTCTGTCTGCGCATGGTAAACGGAGGTTCGCAGCTGGGCATTCTGGAGAACCTTACACAGCTCCTTCATTACCTTGCTCATGAATGGGGTTCCTTGGTCAGTAAGTATCTCCTTCAGCAGTCCGGTCCTGGCAAATACAGTTGCTTCTCACTAAATTAGAATATCCTCAAAAATGTAATTTATTTCAGTTCTTCAATACAAAAAGTGAATCTCGTTTTATATAGAGTCATTACAAACAAAGTGATCTATTTCAGGTGTTTATTTCTGTTAATATTGATGATTATGGATTACAGCCAAAGAAAACTCAAAAGTAATTATCTCAGTAGATTAGAATACTTTATAACACCAGCTTGAAAACATTTTTAAAACCCGAAATGTTGGCCTACTGAAATGTATGTTCAGTAAATGCACTCAATATTTGGTGTGGGCTCCTTATGCATCAATTACTGCATCAATGCAGCGTGGAATGGAGGCAATCAGCCTGTGGCACTGCTGAGGTGTTATGGAAGCCCAGGTTGCTTTGATAGCAGCCTTCAGCTCGTCTGCATTGTTGGGTCTGGTGTCTCTCATCTTCCTCTTGACAATACCCCATAGATTCTCTATGAAGTCAAGGTCAGGCGAGTTTGCTGGCCAATCAAGCACAGTGATACTGTTGTTTTTAAACCAGGTATTGGTACTTTTGGCAGTGTGGACAGGTGCCAAGTCCTGCTGGAGAATGAAATTTCCATCTCCAAAAAGTTTGTTGGCAGAGGGAAGCATGAAGTGCTCAAAAAATTCCTGATAGACGGCTGCGCTGACTTTGGTCTTGATAAAACACAGTGGACCTACACGAGAAGATGACATGGCTCCCCAAACCATCACTGATTGTGGAAACTTCACACTAGAACTCAAGCAGCTTGGATTGTGTGCCTCTCCACTTTTCCTCCAGACTCTGGGACCTTGATTCCCGAATGAAATGCAAAATTTACTTTCATCTGAAAATAACACCTTGGACAACTGAGAAACAGTCCAGGTCTTTTTCTCCTTGGCCCAGGTAAGACACTTCTGGCGTTGTCTATTGGTCATGAGTGGCTTCACACAAGGAATGCGATACTTGTAGTCCATGTCCTGGATATGTCTGTGTGTGGTGGCTCTTGAAGCAATGACTCAAGCAGCAGTCCATTTCTTGTGAATCTCCCCCAAATTTTTGAATGGCCTTTTCTTAACAATCCTTTCGAGGCTGCGGTTATCCCGATTGCTTGTGCACCTATTTCTACCACAATTTTTCCTTCCACTAAACTTTCCATTAACATGCTTGGATGCAGCACTCATTGAACAGCCAACTTCTTTAGCAATGACCTTTTGTGGCTTACCCTCCTTGTGGAGTGTATCAATGACTGCCTTCTGGACATCTGTCAAGTCAGCAGTCTTCCCCATGATTGTGGTGCCTACTGAAAAAGACTAAGGTACCTTTTTAAATGCTTAGGAAGCCTTTGCAGGTGTTTTTGGTTAATTATTCTAATTTAATCGGATAATGACTTTTGTGTTTTCATTGGCTGTAATCCATAATCATCAACATTAACAAAAATAAACTCTTGAAATAGATCACCCTATATAATATATGAGGAAACGCACATCGGGGTGGGAATTACACGTGCAGCAGGAATAGCCACCGCTATATTTGGACATTCAAACCAGCAGGTATGAGGACATTTAATGATACATATGCATGTAATGCTGAATATACAATACAATTCAGCAAAGACTAGTATTCACTGAAACATATAAAAACAGTTAAGTCTATATACCGCTGGTTACATTTGGGATGGTGCTCTAATGTAGTACAAGTTGCATTGCCATTGATACTGACATACTGCCAATGTAGCAGGTCAGATGTAGCAGTGTTGGTTATACTCAAATGAAGTGGTAGTATTACTCTGACTTCCTGCGTGCATATTATAAGCAATACTTTAATGAGATACAATTTTATCATGTGTACGCACTCTTTTTTCTGTGTCACCATATACCCTAACTTGTTACAATAAAGGTCTTTTTTATTGAACACATATGGCCTTCTTGTCGGATGTTAATTTATAGTTTTTTTCCCATGATTGTGGAGCCTACTGAAACAGACTAAGGGACCTTTTTAAATGCTTAGGAAGCCTTTGCAGGTGTTTTTGGTTAATTATTTTAATTTAATCGGATAATGACTTTTGTGTTTTCATTGGCTGTAATCCATAATCATCAACATTAACAGAAATAAACTCTTGAAATAGATCACCCTATATAATATAGGAGTTTCAATTTTTGTATTGAAGAACTGAAATAAATTACATTTTTGATGATATTCTAATTTTTTGAGAAGCATCTATATATGGAGAAGTTCCCAAGTTATGCTCTTACTTGATGAGTTCCTTAGTGGTACCGCTTTTGGGTACCAGGTCACATAGTCCTTGACCACCAGAATGTATTGGTGGCCCCATGCCGCTTTAATGAAGTCTCAAGAGCATCCACTTGAGACTTCGACGGGGCTTCTTCCCTAGGGACCTGGCTTTTGTCCATGCGGTTCGCTTTTCCCACAAGCCCCAAAACAAAGAGAAATTGAGCCCCAATATGACGGGATGTATCAGGTCCTTGACAACCCCGACCTTGTGGGAGTGGGCACCACAGTCTGTTCCGACTGTCACTCTGGCCACAGGGTAGTCCTTGGCATCCCCATGTATGCACCGAACACCCACAGTTTTAGCAGGGACCAACTGGTGGGGAAGGATAGCACTGATAAGGGTCACCAGACTCCCAGAGTCTAACAATCCAAGCACCTTTGCTGTATTAATGGACACGTCACACGCCTGTGGCCAATCGCCGGGTTGACAGTCCACACTGCAGGCCAGATAAGCATAATATGAACACCGTCTGTCTGCCTAGGCTGCAGTCCATTTGTTCATGCTCAGGGGACATATGACACTGGACAGCTATGTGTCCAGGATTGTGGCACCGCCAACAGACCACATCCTTAACAACAGTCTTTGAGGCACCTTCAGTGGACGCCTCCGAGTTTTGGCGCTAAACCCCCTCTGTGGTGAACCAGCCCCCCTTTGGGTATCCCAGTACGGGGAGGTGACTATGTCTGGTTTCCATAGGGATTTCTCAACCACCTGGTACCTCTCAACCAGGCCAATGAGGTGGTCTGCGTTCTGAGGGTCGTCCTGCGCAACCCAAGTCTGTACCGACCTGGGAAGGGAGTGTATGAATCTATGAATCACCACCCGCTCGACAATCTAGGCAGGAGTGGAAGACTCTGGCTGCAACCACTTCTGGACTCGTTGGGCTCTCACCACCATATTCACTCCCAGGCGTGATAAGATCTCTGTCTTTAGTTTGGCATATTCCTTGGCATTCTGCAGTGCTAAGTCATAATATGCCTTTTGGGGTTCGCCCGGCAAATATGGTGCCAGAACCTCAGCCCACTATTCTGGTGGAAGTCTCTCCTGATCAGCCACACTCTCAAAGACTGTCAGAAAGTCTTCTACATCATCCCTCGGGGTCATCTACTGCATGGCCCGCCTTACCGGCTTCCCGCCTTTCTGACGCGTGAGTCATCAGTCGGCCCTGGGGGTGGGGCGGTCGGTCTGCCCTGGATGGCGTCCATCAGAAGCTGTATCTGCTGCTGCAACCGGATCTGTTTTAGCAGCAGCTTGGTTGTTTCCTCCTGAGCTTGCTGCTGCAGTAGCTCCCAGTGCAGCTGGAGCTTCTGCAGGTGCTGCTGGTGTTTCTGCTGTTGGCCGTAGACTTAATGCTTAATGAGCTCCTCCATGTTGCCGCACATCTCTGGCTGGCTGACGGCCTTCACCCAGGACATCCACCGTTCTCTGTGGCAGGCACACGTGTTCCTAGAACCTTGCCAGCACTCTCGCACCAACTGTGGTAAAGCAAATTGCTCAGCTGTCACATAGGCAGACCCAGGAAACACGTCTCAGGTTAACCTGGAGGTTTATTGGGATGTGGCATAAACCTCAGCAGGGTTCCATAAAATAAACATGTCCTCTTCCGAATAACGAAAAACCAAAAAAAGATAAAAGTATCGTATCATCCATAGGTGAGTGGGGTTTCGCCCTCTCCAGGTGGCACAATGAAGTCCCAACAAATGCAAGTCCTTCGGTGGCGCTCCCTGGCTTTACCACACACACAGCCTGGAGACTTCCTTCTCCAGACCAAACACCAGAGAAAAAAAACAGCGACTGAGCATTTAACCTTGCTTAGCCACACCCTGAGGTGGAGATATGGTTAATGACTTCCCTCCCGTCTCTACAGTGGGTACAGAAAGTATTCAGACCCCTTTAAATTTTTCACTCTTTGTTTCATGGCAGCCATTTGGTAAATTCTAAAAAGTTCATTTTTTTCCTCATTTAAGTACACTCTGCACCCCATTTTAACTGAAAAAAACAGAAATGTAGAAATTTTTGCAAATTTATTAAAAAAGAAAAACTGAAATATCACATGGTCATAAGTATTCAGACCCTTTGCTCAGTATTGAGTAGATGCACCCCTTTTGAGCTAGTACAGCCATGAGTCTTCTTGGGAATGATGCAACAAGTTTTTCACACCTGGATTTGGGGATCCTCTGCCATTCTTCCTTGCAGATCCTCTCCAGTTCCGTCAGGTTGGATGGTGAACGTTGGTGGACACCCATTTTCAGGTCTCTCCAGAGATCCTCAATTGGGTTTAGGTCATGGCTCTGGCTGGGCCAGTCAAGAATGGTCACAGAGTTGTTCTGAAGCCACTCCTTTGTTATTTTAGCTATGTGCTTAGGGTCATTGTCTTGTTGCTTCCGTCGGGCCATTCTGCCATAAAGGCCCAACTGGTGGAGGGCAGCAGTGATAGTTGACTTTGTGGAACTTTTTCCCATCTCCCTACTGCATCTCTGGAGCTCAGCCACAGTGATCTTGGAGTTCTTCTTTACCTCTCTCACCAAGGCTCTTCTCCCACGATTGCTCAGTTTGGCTGGACGGCCAGGTCTAGGAAGACTTCTGGTGGTCCCAAACTTCTTCCATTTAAGGATTATGGAGGCCACTGTGCTCTTAGGAACCTTGAGTAATGCAGAGATTCTTTTGTAACCTTGCCCAGATCGGTGCCTTGCCACAATTCTGTCTCTGAGCTCCTTAGGCAGTTCCTTTAAACTCATGATTCTCATTTGGTCTGACATGCACTGTGAGCTGCGAGGTCTTATATAGACAGGTGTGTGCCTTTCCAAGTCCTATCAGTTTAATTAAACACAGTTGGACTCAAATGAAGGAGTAGAACGATCTCAAGGAGGATCACAAGGAAATGGACAGCATGTGACTTAAATATGAATGTCTGAGCAAGGGGTCTGAATACTTATGACCATGTGATATTTCAGTTTTTCTTTTTTAATAAATTTGCAAATATTTCTACATTTTGTTTTTTTTCAGTCAAGATGGGATGCAGAGTGTACATTAATGAGAAAAAAAACTTAACTTTTTAGAATTTACCAAATGGCTGCAATGAAACAAAGAGTGAACAACTTAAAGGGGGCTGAATACTTTCCGAACCCACTGTATGTCATTCACAAAAAAACACTTCCTTTGAACATGGTGGTTTAACCCCCCAACATATAACATTCTGGAGGAAATTGTAGGTTTAGTTCACAGAGGGTAACAACCGCAGTGAAACATATCTCCCCTCACATACTTCACCAGTGACTCTGTCACAATATCTATTAATTGGTATAATTTTTTTTTTACTTAGTCCCTCTATGGGACTTTAATTTTTATAACTCTGATTTCTGGCATAATGCATTGCAATGCATTGTCCCTGTCAGTATTACACTGACAGAATCCTCTTAGACCATGCTCCTCCCACTACAACGATCGGGACCTCGTGATGACACCTTGAGGGGCGCCGATCAGACGGGAGCCCCCTCACTCTCCTAGCCTCCAAAATGCTGTGATTGATATCGATTGTGGCATTTAGGAGGTTAAAAAGCTGGCCGATCACACCACAATCAAACATATCCTATAGAATGAATTTAAAAAAAAAAGAGACATAGAATTAAAAAAAAACATGTTACATCCCCAATAAGAACGTATATTCAGGTAGAGAACTACAACACTAAACCGGAGTTGCACTCATTTATGATGGACCAATGGAGCTACTAGGAGTTCTGGCCACAAGAGTAGAGAAGGTATTAGTGTTCCACATTACAGGAGTGATTGTACAGTAATCTGAATTAGGATAAAAAAACATAATGGAAATAATGACATGGAGAGATGCCATGAAACCACTACAGACATCAACCACACACAGCTTATAGATGTATCGAAGCACAGTTGTAATGTTTTTTTCCCTTCTAGTTTACCACAATCCTCTTTGAAGTTAGGAAAAAGGGAAACTCTGTTGTTATTGTGGAGAAATTCACACTTGGCCCTCACTGTGCATTTAATGTTGTGAATTATAAAAGCGAAGTTTGGCCACAAAGACTGGACCTGGTCTTGTAGCGACCATATGAGCACATTCAGCAGCACAGAAGAGAAGGTAGATTCATCCAATAAGATATCAGGGTTCTAGGAAGGTAACAGCATCATTACCCTCCGCTTTCTCTTAAGGCCCATCATAATAATTTTTTTCAAGTGATTTTCTAACTTGTCAGCACATTCTATGTACACTGCCATTTGGCTTTGTAGTTTACAGATCTGGGCAGGTAAGGGTCAACATCTTCTAATCCAAGTAGGTAGGTGGATTCTCCAGGTTGTAAGCTCTATAGAAGAAGGGCTTTCAATGCCCAAACTACTTTGAAAGTAAAATTTCGGATGGAGGAACATGTAGGGATGTCAATGGCAGAATGTCCGGACTACACCGCTGATAAAGCAGTGAAAGCTGATGATTGAGAAGAATCTATGACTTCTCTATATTTAGTGGTTACTACTCACCTGGACAATTATCTGTAGGAATCTCCTCTTTACATTGCTCATCACCGCTCACATATGTCTCTGTAGTATCGATATGGGTCAGATCTTTACCCTGAAACAAATATTGTACATGTCACCGACAGATGGAGAAACCACATCTATGATCAACTCTAATCCTGACATCTCCACAGATCTCATTACACAAGTATAAAACATATAATACTGGGGGATAAAACAAGACTGAGCACAAGACCTTCACAGCCGTCTACACATCATAGGGAAAATCTCATGACACCTTCTCTCCATCTACCTGATGATCCTGAGGAACATTGGGATTTTCTTGTTTACAGTCCTGTGGAAGAAGAGGACGGGGACATCTCTCTGGTGTTGTCCTCTTACTGGATAGAACTGGAGGAAACACATACAGGGATTCAATTTATGTGTTACATACAGACAAATAGAGCCGTGCATATTTAGTCCTGTCTACTACCTGGTGATGTGAGGGGCTGGGGAACTTCCATCATGACGTCCTTGTACAGATCTTTGTGTCCTTCTAAATACTCCCACTCCTCCATGGAGAAATAGACGGCAACATCCTGACACCTTATAGGAACCTGATTCAAAGAATGATATAGTCATCCCCTCGATCCCTTCATAGAATTAGTGCATAATGTCCCAGCATTCCCAGCAATGTCACCTCTCCAGTCAGCAGCTCAATCATCTTGTAGGTGAGTTCTAGGATCTTCTGCTCATTGATGTCCTCATTTATCCGAGGGTGAGGTGGAGGCCCCATGATTGGGCTCAGGGGTCTTCCCCATCCCTCAGACACAGGGGCCTGATAGTGCTCACTAGAGGTCTTCTTCACTACTGTGTAATCCTGGTTATGGAGAAACACATTAATAAATCCCACTACAGACATTTCCAGAGTCCTCACCTCTCCAGTTCTGTCCATCTGTTATTCCCATAGATAATAATGATATAATGTGACGTCATCAGAATCTCTCACCTCTCCAGTAAGCCGGAAAAGGATCTCTAGGGTGAGGTGTAATATCCTTTCCGACATTTTGTTCTTGTCCATATCCATTCTTGATGGGTAAATCAGAAAAATAAAAATTATATAAATATAGAAGAACTCCACTGAGAAGTTCCAATATCGTAGGGACCTAAATGTGAAGAAGACGAGCCAATGTAGCATCATAAAGAATCCTGGGTAATAATACAATTACTGGAGATAATAAGAGGAAAGAGATATAATTTGTAGATTTTCTATTCTCTTATCTCGTACAGAGTGGAACATCAGTTGAATTAATGACCATGTCATCTCCTCCATGCTCCCAATCACTGGCTGTGAAGGCCATTGCTTTGGCAACTAATTGGCCACAGGTATCTCAAGATTGTTGGGACTGACCAGGAAATACTGAGACTGGTGGAGGACTCAAGCAGTGGTGGCACAGGAGTAGTGTGGAATCATTAACGTGTTACTATCTTTACTATTTTACTACATTCTATTTTTTTCTGACATCTACTAATAAAACCTATATACTTTAGACCAGACATCAAACAAAAAAAATATGGCCACGAGCAGCCATGTAGAAAGTAACTAACTCTTTATTAGGTAAAAGAAGTCTAGGTCCAAAAGATGAACACAGCAGTTTAAACAGAGTCATCCATAGCCCACCCCCAGAGGAAGGCAGAGCTGGCGCCATTCCAGCAAGATATGGGTCGGTGTATGTCTCTACTTCCCAACATTGTTATTGCTATGGTAGTATACAGCTAACAAAGAAATCCCCTAAAATATCACTATTAGTGTTGAGCGAGTATGTTCTGTTCCGAGTATGCTCGGGCCGAGCTCCGAGTATTTACAGCTGCTCGGTGATATGTTTGAATCGCTCCCGTGTGCATGATTTGCAACTGTTTGACAGCTTTATTACATGTGAGGAATGTGTAAGAAATGGACATTCCTTACATGTGCTAAAACTGTCAAACAGTTGCAAATCATGCACACGGGAGCGATTCAAACATATCACCGAGCAGCTGTAAATACTCGGTGCTCGGCCCGAGCATACTCGGCGAAAGGGTTAACAGAACATACTCGCTCAACACTAATCACTATCTATTAATCCATTTAAAAACAACCCCAAACAATACGAGATATGGAAAAACACACTATAGTGAGGAGATATGTCAGCTAATATCTGTAGACAGTGGAAATAGATGCCCAGCTGATAATGTGTATAGCTGAAGGCTTTCATCACTCTGAACAAGTGTCCCCAAATGATGTGTAGCGCATGTACTCCGGCAGCAGGATCTTCCAGGGCGCATGCGCAGGTATTCCAGACAAGAGGTCAAGATCGCGAATCACGCATGTGCCCTGGGCCTCAGATAATGTCAGGATGTCTAAAACAGCGCCCCGTACTGGTGAATGCGCAGTAAGAGTCCATGGATGCTGAGCGCTCGCTCCCGCTGTCACAGCAACAGTCAATTGCATGGAGGAGACGCCCGCGCAGCGTAGCAAAGGATAAGATATTGCTGCAGTTTAGAAAAAATGCCACAACGGGAACCAATAAATGTCACAGCAGGTGCGATATTAACACCTATAAGGGAAAACATATAATGCAAGTGATTCATATAAGTTACAGCAGATATTTAAATAACTTATCAAGAGCTAAAATAGATATAATCAGAATCAATATATACAGATGGTTCTCACAAAATTAGAATATCATCAAAAAGTTAATTTATTTCAGCTGTTCAATACAAAAAGTGAAACTCATATATTATATAGAGTCATTACAAACAGAGTGATCTATTTCAAGTGTTTATTTCTTTTAACGTTGATGATTATTGCTTATAGCCAATGAAAAGACAAAAGTCATCTCAGTAAATTAGAATAATTAACAAAAACACCTTCAAAGACTTCCTACGCATTTTAAAAGTCCTCTTAGTCTGTTTCAGTAGGCTCCGCAATCATGGGGAAGACTGCTGATTTGACAGATGTCCAGAAGGCAGTCATTGACACAATCCACAAGGAGGGTAAGCCACAAAAGGTCATTGCTAAAGAAGCTGGCTGTTCACAGAGTGCTGTATCCAAGCATATTAATGGAAAGTTGAGTGGAAGGAAAAAGTCTGGTAGAAATAGGTGCACAAGCAATCGGGATAACCGCAGCCTTGAAAGGATTGTAAAGAAAAGGCCATTCAAAAATTTGGGGGAGATTCACAAGGAATGGACTGCTGCTGGAGTCATTGCTTCAAGAGCCACCACACACAGACATATCCAGGACATGGGCTACAAGTGTGAAGCCACTCATGACCAACAGACAACACCAGAAGCGTCTTACCTGGGCCAAGGAGAAAAAGACCTGGGCTCAGTGGTCCAAGGTGTTGTTTTCAGATGAAAGTAAATTTTGCATTTCATTTGTAAATCAAGGTCCCAGAGTCTGGAGGAAGAGTGGAGAGGCACACAATCCAAGCTGCTTCAGGTCTAGTGTGAAGTTTCCACAATCAGTGATGGTTTGGGGAGCCATGTCATCTGCTGGTGTAGGTGTACTGTGTTTTATCAAGACCAAAGTCAGCGCAGCCGTCTACCAGGAAAGTTTAGAGCACTGCATGCTTCCCTCTGCCGACAAGCTTTTTAGAGATGGAAATTTAATTCTCCAGCAGGACTTGGCACCTGTCCACACTGCCAAAATAAAAACTGGGGCTCACAGAACAGTAGATATCACCTGTGGTGTACACCATGATAAGAGGTGTCTAGCAATGCAAAACTTGGCTCTCTTGTATGGAACCAGAAGTAGTGGAACCGGCTTACAGTAGAAATTTCTAAATAAAACAACCAAGGCCATCTGTTCATTCAATCCCATGGGGGAGAGAGAGAGTCCATAATGAAAATCCATTGGCATTCTTTTTGGAGGATTCGTTTATTCCAATCTCCTTTACTGACATTTTGTCTTCCAACCTCCAAAATACAAAAGGAGATAGGTTTTTTGTCACCCTGATGATGCTCTCTAGTTTGTATAGCAATGGGTTATCCCTTTTTTGTCTGGTGTCTCCGAGGTGTAACTGATGCATCTTCTAAATTCCCTTTTTAGTTTTTCCCCAAAGTCTAAATATAGTGACATTTTTACTAAAATGTCATGGAACCTAATTGTCACCATTCCCACTATTTATGCTCTCCATAAAGTTCACAAAGGGTTAGACCCACTTAGAGAATGACCTATAGTGTCAGGAATAAATTCCATTAGAATTCCATTAGTCAGTACACAGGAATCTAAATAGACAAGATACTCCACCCCTTTGTCATTTCGATGCTTTCATATGGCAGGGATACAGTCGATTTCTTGGTGAAATTTGATGGTATGGTCATAGAGCAGTATTCTCGATGAAGCATGGATCATGGCGGCTAATTATTTCCTTAAATCCAGAACCATACAATGTAGTGACCATAACCAATTTCTTTCTAAATTACTTTGATTTATTCTTACCCATAACTATTTCCTATTTAATGGGAAGATATTCCACCAGCTCAGAGGGACCGCGATGGGGAATTCCTGTGCCCCGTCATATGCAAATTTCCTTCTGAGCAGGCGGGATGAAATGGTGATCTTCCAGGGTGAGGCTTTATGGAACTCCAAGATAATGTCTTGGGCCATATATATATATTTATATATATATATATATATATATATATATATATATATATATATATATATATATATATATATATATATCTATATCTATATATATATATATATATATATAATATATATATATATCTATATATCTTATATATATATATATATATATATATATATATATATATAAAAGGTGTTCGTTTTATGGTCCAGATCCTCCAAAGAGTTCATTTCATTTACTGAGTGCCTGAATATCAACAATATTGGCCCCAATGTCACACCAAAAATAAGCAGCAGATTGTGCCATTCTTATACCTCACCATTAGAAGGGAAAGGCTAGGAAATCTGATAACATACTGTAGCGTCGGCGTCCCTGCCTTCTGCTGTTCCCCTCACCTCTCTGCTCCGAGCCCGGCGTCCCCCTCCCGCTCTGCTGGCAGCGCGCGCTCCTTCCCGGCCACTGTGCTTAGGGCGCGCGCGCGCTCCCTCCCTCTTAAAGGGGCCGCGCGCGCCGTCCTAAGGAGTCCCTGGCCAATGGCCGGAGGACTTCACCATATATAAGGCACCTCCTCCAAAATGGAGGTGCCTGAGCAATGTTGTTGCACTGTTCACTACTCTGCTTCAGCCCTCAGGTCCCGTTGCCAGTTACCTGCCAGTTACCTGCCTGATTCCTGCCAGAGTCCTGCCAGTTTGCTGTCTGTTTCCTGCCTGATATTCCTGCTACCTGCTTGCTAGCCTGAGGTCCGACGGTCTGCCTTCCTACTCCTGTCAGTCTGTCTATGGACCAGCTTGCCCGCTCACCTGGGAGCGCTCCTCTGCTACCTGCCTGCTAGCCAGCCTGGAGGCTCCGCCGTCACGTGCTGTGACCACCTGCTATTCCAGAGACTCTTGCCCGCTCACCTGGGAGCGCTCCTCTGCTACCTGCCTGCTAGCCTACCTGGAGGCTCCGTCGTCACGTGCTGTGACCACCTGCTATTCCAGAGACTCTTGCCCGCTCACCTGGGAGCGCTCCTCCGCTACCTGCCTGCTTGCCTACCTGGAGGCTCCGCCGTCACGTGCTGTGACCACCTGCTATTCCAGAGACTCTTGCCCGCTCACCTGGGAGCGCTCCTCCGCTACCTGCCTGCCTGCCTACCTGGAGGCTCTGCCGTCACGTGCTGTGACCACCTGCTTTTCCAGAGACTCTCGCCTGCTCACCTGGGAGCACTCATCTGTCATCCGCCTGCTAGCCTACCTGGAGGCTCAGCCGTCACAGGTCGTACCTACCCTATACTCAGAGACTGTCCCGGTCACTTGCTGTGACCTCCTGCCCGTTCACCCAGAGACTGCCCTGGTCACTTGCTGTGACCTCCTGCCCGTTCACCCAGAGACTGCCCCAGTCACTTGCTGTGACCTCCTGCCCGTTCACCCAGAGACTGCCCCGGTCACTTGCTGTGACCTCCTGCCCGTTCACCCAGAGACTGCCCCAGTCACTTGCTGTGACCTCCTGCCCGTTTACCCAGAGACTGTCCCGGTCACTTGCCGTGACCTCCTGCCCGTTCACCCAGAGACTGTCCCGGTCACCTGCTGTGACTGCCTACCCGTCTTCCCTGGTCGCCACCCGCTCCCTTACAAGGACCGCCCCCTTGTATAGTAGCTCAGAGGTTCCGCCTACCAGACCCGTTACAGTTTGCTCGGGCCATGGAACCCGGTGGCACCCAAGCTCCCTCGCTCTCGGACCTCTGTCATGAACTGTCCCGTCAGAGGTCCCAACAGGAGTCCATCCTGGGTCACCTGCGGAATGTCAATTCTCGCCTGGACACTCTGACTGCTCCACCAGCAACCACCGCCAGTGCCATGACTCGCAACCCGGCAGCTCTGCTGCCCACCAATACCATGGTATCCTACCACGGACCCCGGCTTTCTGCACCTCCTCGCTTCGGAGGCCACTCCGCCCAGGCTCGGGGCTTCATAAATCAGTGCACCCTGCACTTTGAACTCCTGTCCCACCAGTTTAACTCCGACCGGGCCAAAATTGCCTTCATCATGTCCCATCTCACCGGGGAGGCCCTGGCCTGGCTAAATCCTCTATGGGAGAGAGGAGACCCCCTGGTGTCCGACTTGCCTGCCTTTCTCATGGCTTTCCGGAAAGTCTTCGACGAACCCGGACGGAAGACCTCATCCGCATCATCTCTGCTACGCCTCCGTCAGGGAAGTCTCACCGTGGGCCAATATGCCATACGGTTCCGTACCCTTGCCTCGGAGCTGGCCTGGGATAACGACGCTCTGGTATCCGTCTTCTGGGAGGGTCTGTCCGGCCGTATTAAAGATGAACTTGCCGGTCGGGACATTCCTACCACTCTCGATGACCTAATAACTCTTGCCACCCGGATTGACCTACGGTTCCAGGAGCGTGCCAAAGAGGTCACCCGTGAGAGGAGGTTTCCACGTCTAGCTCCTACTTTTCAGAAATCCGTCTCTCCCCAGGTACACTCTCCTGAGCCTATGCAGGTCGACCAGACCAAGATGGTCAAAACCCGTCAGGACTTAAGCCGTGCCGAAGGGAGCTGCTTCTACTGTGGCAGTAAGGAGCTCAGATCCGTACCTGCCCGGAGAGGTCGGGAAACGCCTGTGTCTAGGTTCGCTCAGAGAGGTCAACCTAGACAAGAATAAATCCTCTCCATCTCTGCTACTGTCAGTCTCTATTATCTGCGGGGAGAATCGTTATTTCGAACTAGCCCAACTTGACTCTGGAGCGGCCGGGAATCTTATCTCACAGTCCCTGGTAGAAAAATACCGCATTCCCACCAAACCTCTGGCTGTACCATTATCTGTCGCTGCTGTGGATGGGGGCCTCTTACCACGTCCCATCCAACTCATCACCGAATCCGTAACTCTGCAGGTGGGAATGCTGCATTCTGAGAGCATCTCTTTTCATGTTCTGCCTGGACTCTCACGCCCTCTTACTAGGTCTACCTTGGCTCCAGAGACATGCACCCGTGCTTGACTGGCAGACCGGAGAAGTCCTTCGCTGGGGACAGGACTGTCATAAGACTTGTTTGGTTCCTGTTCATCCCGTCCGTCCTTCTCCTACCCAAACTAATCTACCTGGACTTCCGATTCCCTATTGGTCATTTGTTGATGTCTTTAATAAAAAGGAGGCAGAGACATTACCCCCTCATAGACCATACGACTGTCCTATCGACCTGTTACCCGGTACTACTCCTCCCCGTGGGCGTATTTACCCATTGTCCGCTGCTGAGACCCGGTCGATGTCCGAATATATTGAGGAGAATTTGGCCAGGGGATTCATCCGGAAATCTACCTCCCCGGCGGGAGCAGGCTTCTTCTTCGTAAAAAAGAAGGACGGCTCTCTCCGTCCCTGTATAGACTATAGAGGCCTTAACCAGATCACGGTGAAGAATAAGTACCCCCTTCCGCTCATTCCAGAATTATTTGATCGCCTGAGGGGGGCTAGAGTCTTCACCAAACTGGACCTCCGTGGGGCGTACAACCTGGTCCGTATCCGTCAAGGGGATGAATGGAAGACTGCATTCAACACCCGGGACGGCCACTATGAATATCTGGTAATGCCCTTTGGTCTCTGTAACGCTCCTGCCGTCTTTCAAGAGTTGGTCAATGACATCTTCCGGGACCTTCTCTACTCCTGCGTTGTGGTGTACCTGGACGACATCTTGGTCTTCTCTCCGGATCTCCAGACTCACCGGAGGGACGTTCGTCAGGTCCTGCTCAGGCAGAACCACCTCTTCGCTAAATATGAGAAGTGCCTCTTTGAGCAGACCTCGCTTCCGTTTTTGGGCTACATTATTTCTCAGACCGGCCTACGAATGGATCCAGAGAAACTGTCTGCCATCGAGAAATGGCCCCGACCGGAGGGGTTGAAGGCCATTCAGCGGTTCCTGGGCTTCGCCAACTACTACCGCCTCTTCATACCGCACTTCTCTTCCCGGACTGCCCCAATTTCCGCGCTCACCCGTAAGGGTACTAATCCCAAAGAGTGGCCGCCCGAAGCAGAGGAGGCTTTTCTTTCCTTAAAACAGGCCTTCTCTTCCGCCCCGGTGCTGCATCGTCCGGACGGCAACAAGCAGTTCTTTCTGGAGGTTGACGCCTCCTCCTCTGGAGCCGGAGCTGTACTTACTCAAAAATCTTCTTCCGGGAGGATGGTAACTTGCGGCTTCTTCTCCAAACTCTTCTCCTCTTCTGAACGCAATTATTCCATAGGAGACCGAGAGTTATTGGCCATCAAGCTGGCATTGGAGGAGTGGCGTTACCTACTCGAGGGGGCTCTTCATCCGGTAATAATTTACACTGACCACAAGAACTTGGCTTATCTCCAGCATGCCCAGAGACTTAATCCGCGCCAAGCCCGGTGGTCCTTGTTTTTTGCTTGTTTTGATTTTGTTCTACATTTTCGCCCGGCTGACAAGAACATCAAAGCAGACGCCTTGTCCCGATCCTTTCTGGTATCTGATCTCGAGGAAGAACCTAAACATATCATCGATCCCGCCAGAGTAATGCAGGTGGCTCCCGTGAGTCTAAATCGTCTCCCTCCCGGTAAGACGTTCGTATCGGTACCTGATCGGGAGAAGATCCTACACTGGGGTCATTCGTCTAAACTAGCTGGCCACGCCGGTCAGAAAAAGACCCTCCAGCTTATTTCCCGGCACTACTGGTGGCCTAACCTGCGCAAGGATGTAATAGACTTTGTTTCTGCCTGTGTGTCCTGTGCCCGCAACAAAGTTCCGAGACACCTGCCTGCCGGCCGCCTTCTTCCTTTGCCTGTGCCTGCTGCCCCGTGGCAACATATAGCTATGGACTTCATAACTGATCTCCGCGTCTCTGCCGGTTGTACGGTCATTTGGGTGGTCGCTGACCGCTTTTCCAAAATGGCTCATTTTATTCCCCTGCCAGGCCTCCCGTCTGCTCCCGAGCTAGCTAAAGACTTTATCCGCCACATCTTCCGTCTTCATGGCCTGCCCCGTCACATCGTGTCGGATCGTGGGGTACAGTTCACTTCTCGTTTCTGGAGAGCCACTTGTAAATTGCTAGACGTCACCCTGGACTTCTCCTCCGCTTACCACCCACAGTCTAATGGTCAAGTGGAGCGGATCAATCAGATCCTGACCAGTTACCTCCGGCACTTCGTTAATGCCCACCATTCTGACTGGGTGGATCTCCTGCCATGGGCCGAATTCTCGTACAACAATCACGAGAGCGAATCTTCCTCCAAATCCCCGTTTTTTGTAGTCTTCGGTCAGCATCCTCGGATCCCGTTTCCCGTCTCCACCTCGGTGGACAATCCGGCTGCGGAATCTCTTGTTAACAAATTTTCCTCCACATGGGAGAGTACCCGGTCCGCACTCCTTCTGTCATCCGAGCGTATGAAAAGACATGCTGACAAAAAACGTCTGGATCCTCCTCAATTCCGTCCAGGAGATAAGGTCTGGCTCTCGTCCAAGTATGTCCGGCTCAAGATTCCTTCCTATAAGTTAGGGCCTCGGTTCATCGGTCCTCTGGAGGTCATCAGTCAGATCAACCCGGTGGCCTATAAATTGAAACTCCCGGCCAACTTGCGGATCCCTAACTCCTTCCATGTATCTCTCCTCAAACCCGTGGTACTTAACTCTTTTTCCAAGTCTACAGGCACGCCTCCTGCTCCGGTTTCCGCTGAAAACGAATTTGAGGTAGAGAACATTCTGGCCACCAAAAGGGTAAGAGGGAAGACCTTTTTTCTAGTAGATTGGAAGGGGTTTGGTCCTGAAGAGAGAACGTGGGAGCCCCGGGAGAACATCCATGCCCCTCTCATCCTTGCTAAATTTCTGTCTGGCCTAAAAAAGGGGGGGGTACTGTAGCGTCGGCGTCCCTGCCTTCTGCTAGGCAGGGACGCTGTTCCCCTCACCTCTCTGCTCCGAGCCCGGCGTCCCCCTCCCGCTCTGCTGGCAGGTGCCCGAGCAATGTTGTTGCACTGTTCACTACTCTGCTTCAGCCCTCAGGTCCCGTTGCCAGTTACCTGCCAGTTACCTGCCTGATTCCTGCCAGAGTCCTGCCAGTTTGCTGTCTGTTTCCTGCCTGATATTCCTGCTACCTGCTTGCTAGCCTGAGGTCCGACGGTCTGCCTTCCTACTCCTGTCAGTCTGTCTATGGACCAGCTTGCCCGCTCACCTGGGAGCGCTCCTCTGCTACCTGCCTGCTAGCCTGCCTGGAGGCTCCGCCGTCACGTGCTGTGACCACCTGCTATTCCAGAGACTCTTGCCCGCTCACCTGGGAGCGCTCCTCTGCTACCTGCCTGCTAGCCTACCTGGAGGCTCCGCCGTCACGTGCTGTGACCACCTGCTATTCCAGAGACTCTTGCCCGCTCACCTGGGAGCGCTCCTCCGCTACCTGCCTGCTTGCCTACCTGGAGGCTCCGCCGTCACGTGCTGTGACCACCTGCTATTCCAGAGACTCTTGCCCGCTCACCTGGGAGCGCTCCTCCGCTACCTGCCTGCCTGCCTACCTGGAGGCTCTGCCGTCACGTGCTGTGACCACCTGCTTTTCCAGAGACTCTCGCCTGCTCACCTGGGAGCACTCATCTGTCATCCGCCTGCTAGCCTACCTGGAGGCTCAGCCGTCACAGGTCGTACCTACCCTATACTCAGAGACTGTCCCGGTCACTTGCTGTGACCTCCTGCCCGTTCACCCAGAGACTGCCCTGGTCACTTGCTGTGACCTCCTGCCCGTTCACCCAGAGACTGCCCCAGTCACTTGCTGTGACCTCCTGCCCGTTCACCCAGAGACTGCCCCGGTCACTTGCTGTGACCTCCTGCCCGTTCACCCAGAGACTGCCCCAGTCACTTGCTGTGACCTCCTGCCCGTTTACCCAGAGACTGTCCCGGTCACTTGCCGTGACCTCCTGCCCGTTCACCCAGAGACTGTCCCGGTCACCTGCTGTGACTGCCTACCCGTCTTCCCTGGTCGCCACCCGCTCCCTTACAAGGACCGCCCCCTTGTATAGTAGCTCAGAGGTTCCGCCTACCAGACCCGTTACACATACACATACCATAAACCACCTGTCACAAACAATTTCAAATGGGAAAGTCATCACCCTGTTCCTCTCCAGAAAGTTCCTAACGTAATTTGTATCTGTATCAGGAATGGGACTAAGTGAGGATTTATTCATTAGCTGGTGGTGGGTGGTACCTGTCAGGGAAGTATTGAGGAATATTGAAAATGTTCTTCCATATTTCCCTGACCCAGATATTGACCATTCTTCCCCTTCTCCTCAGCACAAAAGCCCCAATTAACACAGTCATGAGGGAAGCCTTACACAAACAAATGCCAGCCATGAAGTGTTACAGGCTAACTAAAATCCAACTGTATTTCCTCTTAACACAGACCTAAGATAGACTGACACCTTCTCCCAGGCCAGAGTTTGGAGGAAAGAGGAAATGGTTCGTTAAGTTCAAAGGCACTCACAAACAATTCCCGGCCACCTGCCATAGCCACATTGACTCCGATATGAAATATGAAATATTGTGAGTTCCATATGTCCGCAATAATGTGACCCATATTTTTAGAGGTAAAATCAGCGATGGAATGATAAGGATATTTTTTCTGTCGCTGAAAAACGCTACATAGAACTGTAGCGCAAAAACACCAGAATAGCAGACTGCAACTATGCGGTGTGTGGTCTCTAACTGAAGATAAAATCATAACTGGAAAAATGGCGTCGTTTGCAAGCTTCTGCGATCAACGAGCGATGAGTTATTGCAGGAGTTAGCATTTTTAATAAAAATTTGCAGGCTTGTGACCAGCCCACATGATGTCACCAGAAGGGGCGTGAGGGTAAATCTCCCCTTAGGTATTAGAGAACTCATGGACATTACAGACTCACTCTATGCCAGGGAGGTATAAGGATTATAAGCAACAAGTCCTGTTTGATAACAGCATAATCAAATTGGGGAGCCCCTCCTCCACCTATATTGAATCGCCTCTGAAATCGTATAGTGTAAGTTTTTCTTCTTTTATCCTGTTTATTTTATGTAACTGCTTATGTATTTTTAATGTCTCCTTTGTAACATCCTTGTATATATTTTGTCTTAAACACTGCCTCCCTTTTGGATTAAATATAAAATTTAATAGTTCTGTTTCTTTTGTTCTCTAATTGTTCCCTTCCCCGATGCCATATACGCTACCAAAACGCAGGAGTCCGGCCAGGCCTGTATTATTTTTCGAACTCGGCCGGTGGTGGCAGAGAATAATAATAATTGGGCTATCGTGAAGCTGACAGTGACCGTACGGAGGGTGTAAACACTGATTTCATGCTTTGGAACCCAGAGGTGTGATGCCATACGCTCACTGGTCGCTTACCGATACCTATCCAGCGAGTAGCCTGGATCGCGTGCTCGCGACTCCGGAAGAAATACGGACAGTGTGACGGCAACGGCGGGATATTGCGTTATCTCCCCAGTGTTGTCCCTGTGTGGTAATCCCTGACAGTACCGTATTGTGGGGGTTGCAATATTGTAGGAGGCAACTAGTAGCATCATGCGGTTTGTGGTTGCCAAGGAAGGGGCACTGTACTATGTGAGCAATATGTGTTTCCATGTTTTCTTTATTTCATAGTTGGATCGTATGCATATCTCCCAACTTTTGAACAATAGAAAGAGGGACAAATGATGTGGCGTGCATAGTGTGCCACAGCAAATTTTGGCCAGTCCCCTGCCCACACTCATTTACCATTATTTTCTACTCTGGCAGGAGGAGTGGTCAGAGGGGAGGTGGCAATTAGTGAAATTCAGCAGATGCTCTAGAACAGACCTGGGCAAAGTGCGGCCCGTGGGCCACATCCGGCCCTCTGGCTGTTCTAGTCCGGCCCTCAGATCGAGGCAGCCGAGGGGCTGATGACAGTGGCCCACAGGCTGCACGGTGCCCTTCCCCACCTGCACACCGTCACCGCTGTCTCCATCTGTGGTGAATCTCCATCCGCGGTAAATGCATTGGTGGAGGAGGGGCCGCGGGAGGACACTGGGGAGTCTCTCATGCTGGACATTGGGGGGCTCTCATGCTGGACACTGGGCAGGCTCTCATGCTGGACACTGGGGAGGCTCTCATGCTGGACACTGGGGAGGCTCTCATGCTGGACACTGGGGAGGCTCTCATGCTGGACACTGGGGAGGCTCTCATGCTGGACACTGAGGGGGCTCTCATGCGGGACACTGGGGAGGCTGTCATGCTGGACACTGGGGGGGCTCTCATGCTGGACACTGGGGGGCTCTCATGCGGGACACTGGGGGTGCTCTCATGCTGGACAGTGGGGGGGCTGTCATGCTGGACACTGGGGGGCTCTCATGCTGGACACTGGGGAGGCTATCATGCTAGACACTGGGCAGGCTTTGTGGGGCTCATGCTGTATATAGGGAGGCTGTGTGGGGCTCATGCTGTATATAGGGAGGCCGTGTGGGGCTCATGCTGTATACAGGAGGTTGTGTGGGGCTCATGCTGTATATAGGGAGGCTGTGTGGGGCGGCTCATGCTGTATATAGAGAGGCTGTGTGGGGCTCATGCTGTATATAGAGAGGCTGTGTGGGGCTCATGCTGTATATAGGGGGATGTCAGCACACTTAATTCTGCTCAATATTAAGTGATACAATTAATATTAATATAATCATTAATAATATAATAATTAGAATTAATGTGTTAATATTAATATTGAGCAGAATTAATTTCAGCCTATTGGTTCGGCCCTCCCCAACAGTCACGGTCTCTCATGTGGCCCCTCAGAAAAATTAATTGCCCACCCCTGCTCTAGAATGCAGGTTGTAAACCCAAATACGAGACTGTATCTGGGACAGTTGGGACTAGAGATTGATTCACGGGACTCCGGTATAGCGTCCAGGTCAGTGCTACCTGACATCTGGATGGGAGGCAACGAATCTCTTACTTTCCAGCATTCCCAGCGCAACTTTTTATTAGTCGGGCCTGGCGCGATGTCATCCTGTGAATCCTGCTCATCTCTAGTTGGAACCTGTGGATTTATTCTTTGTTCCTTCATTCACAGTCAGACAGAACTTTTTCATCTTCACTATATGACATCTGTTTTTTTTGTGTCTGTAAGACTGTGCTCACACGTTGCAGAAATACTGTGTTTTTTGAAAGATCCGCACTAAATTACACAATAACAATCCTCTCGGATTATTGGTGCATTTTTTTAGGCCTTTCCCCCCTTATTATGCATTTTTGGTGCAGATGTGAAGCTGCGTTTTTAATTAGTTTTTTATAGTACAGAATAGCTTTGAATCTGCACTTAAAAAAAGTTTCTCCATTTTTTTTAGGCTCCACATATAAGCATACAAAGAAAAAAAGCACCAAGATCACACAGTTCAGAAGCGTCTTTAAACGCACAGGGGGGTGCTGTTCTCACGAAATCACATCCACTTTGTTTGGATAGTTAAACACAGCAGAATTTCTGTAAAAAGCTACAGCTGAAAAAAAGTAGCTTTTATGCTACAGGTGATCATGGTTTAAAAGTCTAAGCAAAGTGTAACGGCTTGAGTGGTGGAACCACTGTGTCGTGATCCGAGGAGAGCCTGGAGGGGCGTTACTAGGGACCAAGTCCGACCTCTGATGTACGGCAAGTTGACAATACCGGGATCTGAGAAGAGACAAGGGAGGAGGGAACATGTGCTTCTTCAGGACTGACCTCAGGTGGATGGCAGCTGACCCCGAAGGGACAGGAGGTAGGAACAGTAGATAGGTTGACACTGCCGGTATAGTGACAGGCACACCAGACAAACGGGCAGGCAGGTACAGGGGAGGCTAATGGTTGCCAATTTTAACTAACGTAGTCTGGAGGTTGAATACAGCAATGAAATAGAAAGATGTGCTTGGAGGTTTATATATGAATCTAGGAGCAGTAAATTAGCCCTCATTAAACAACTGAGGTACAAGTTAGAAATGAGTATGACAATTGAAAAGCACCACAATGATGAATAACTGCTATAGCTCCTAAGTCTAATAGATGAGATATAAGGGCGGCAGTATAAGCATTTATCGCACTGTCTACTAATGAATGAAACTGAATAAGGCTAATTTGGATATAAACAGATATCTATTGTGATCCAAATAGTTTTCTATATATGGAAACTGGAGACTGATGAACACCTGTGGGACCAGTCTAGTTGTACATATAAGCAGCTTTCTCTTGCTACGTATAGCATAATCCCTTGTATCCAATTTTCTGATAAATAAGCCCTCATAATAAAGTGAATAGTGTGTACCGAGTGTGATTATATTGAGGACTCACTAGTGGTGCTTATTTATTCTGAAGAATAATATATTAGACAACAAGCACTAGATATACAACTGCCATAATATAAGCACAAGCACTTTAATAATTATGGATCATATAACCCATCGCTGAATTATTATAAACATCCAGTATTATGTGTTTTTAAAGTGTGTGTTATCCTTTACGTTATGAATATCTAAAAATCAAAATAAAAGTTATGTTTTATATTTAGGTCTTTATTAATGGATCTCTATTTGCCTTTGGCAATTTGCGTGTACGGCAGGTACAGGTGGGCACAACTGATGTATAGGCAGGCTGGTGCTTGTGGGCACAGCTGATAGACAGACAGGCACAGCTGGTATACAGGCAAGCAGGTGCAGTTGAAAGACAGGCAGGCAGTCATAGCAGATAGACAGGCAGGAGGGCACACATGATAGACAGGCAGGCACGCATGGTAGACAGGCAGGCAGGCACATATGCAGGATACGAGCACTGGGACCTGAGAATTAGCAAGCGTGTTAATAACACACATATAACGTTGCGCAGGCACCTCCCATCAGGTGGAGGTGCCTTAAATAATAGGTGTCTCCCAGCCATCGGCTGAGGACACTTTAGGACGGCGCACACTGTCCCTTTAAGAGGATGGAACAGCACGCGCGCACCCTAAGCACAGTACCCGGGGATCTGTGGGTGGATTCCTTTTTCTCCTGTTGCTGTAATTATATAATGGATTGGCTGAGCTAAGATACGACATGCGAATCTGGTACTATTTCAAAATTCCAAGCTGCCCTCACTAAGGTTTGTTTCAGGAGCGAACACTATTCTCCCTCCACCTCCATTTTATCAGAGGTACTTGATTAACCTAGGTCTTTTTTCAACCTATGTAACTATGAGAGAGAAAGAAGTCTCCATTTTCTCTATAAGGGGTTAATGCCCCCTGCGCCCAGTAATGGGGTCTCTCCACATACCTCCACCTGCTGAGCCGCCACCACATATATGTTCTGTGCGCACAGGACCTGTGATGAGGTCACAGGAGGGGAGGAGTCAGGGGTCACATGATCAGGGGCCTCAGTGGATGCAGGACTCTGCTGTGCTGGTTGTCATGGTGCTGGATGAGCTGAAGTTTATGTGTGGGGTCAGGAGGGGTTTACAGTGTGGATGTAGCAGAGCCGGGTGTGTACGAGGTGTACGGAGCAGAGCCGCGTGTGTACGAGGTGTACGGAGCAGAGCCGCGTGTGTACGAGGTGTACGGAGCAGAGCCGCGCGTGTACGAGGCGTACGGAGCAGAGCCGTGTGTGTACGAGGTGTACGGAGCGGAGCCGTGTGTGTACGAGGTGTACGGAGGGGAGCCGCGCGTGTACGAGGTGTACGGAGCGGAGCCGTGTGTGTACGAGGTGTACGGAGTGGAGCCGTGTGTGTACGAGGTGTACGGAGCAGAGCCGTGTGTGTACGAGGTGTACGAAGCGGAGCCGCGCGTGTACGAGGTGTACGGAGCAGAGCCGAGTGTGTACGAGGTGTACGGAGCGGAGCCGTGTGTGTACGAGGTGTACGGAGCGGAGCCGTGTGTGTACGAGGTGTACGGAGCGGAGCCGCGTGTGTGTACGAGGTGTACGGAGCGGAGCCGCGTGTGTACGAGGTGTACGGAGCGGAGCCGCGTGTGTACGAGGTGTACGGAGTGGAGCCGTGTGTGTACGAGGTGTACGGAGCGGAGCCGCGTGTGTTCAAGGTGAGCGGAGCTGCGAGTGTACGAGGCATGCGGAGCGGTGCCACGCGTGTACGAGGCGCGAAAGTTAAAACACCGCTGTCCTGATTGGTTGCGGTCGGCGGCCGCCACCAATCAGCAACGAGTGCAGTCCGGCCGCGAATTGGCGCCGGATTTGAAACACGCTTCGCTGATTGGTCGCACCCGCCTGGGACCAATCAGCGATATTGGCGCGAAATTTAAAGCACTGCTTCTCTGATTGGTCGCGGCCAGCCGGCCGCGACTAATCAGCGACTGGCGCAGTCCGGCCGCGAATTGGCACCGGATTTGAAACACGTAGGCCACCGTCGGCAGATCAGCGGCGACGCAGCCGAGAGATGACCGGCTGCTCGCAGCAGAAGTACCCCGACCGGCGGCCTCGCTCCCCGGTCCTCCCTTCACACTTGCCGCGTGGTCAGCGATGTTGTCACAAGCAGTATTGACAACATGACGTAATTACAAAATTCATTAGGGGCCCCGGGGGCATACATTGGGCGGTTAATTTAAAGTAGTGCACAACCCTTTTAAACACTGCTTCGCTGCATAGTCGCGCCCGGTCGGCCGCATACATATTCTAGAATACCCGATGCGTTAGAATCGGGCCACCATCTAGTATAGTACATAAATATGCATGAAAGCAAGGCTGCAGTAAACCAGACAAAGATGAAAGTAAGTAAAATGTTATACTGACCCCCTGGGCGCCACACCTCTCATCTGACGCGCGTTTCGCCAATGCTTTGACGATGTTATCATTATTGTAGTACTATGCACTTTACATGTTCCTCTTAATATAATCATGATAAGTTATCATTGGCACTCCTTTCTATAATTGTATTTATCATGTGGTGGTACTGAGTCGTTCAATATTTATCATTGTCACTGATTCCATTCATGTACCCCCATTGTGCGGCCCCTTTTTCTTTGGACCTCCCCTTATTTCCCCTACCTTCATTTTCATTTTATCGTTCAATAAAACTATATTTAGTATTTCCAATATTTTAGTTTTAGTGTCCTTTTCTAGGTTTTGATCGCTGTATTACATGCTGTATCACACGCTGGGTTAGATAAACGCAGTGTATCACATGATGGGATTAGATATAGGGCTCACCGGAGTGTATCACAGAGGATGGAATTAGATATGCGGACTGTATTGGATACACAGATAATATCATGCACTGGGATTGAATATGCGGAGTTTGTCACATGTTGGAATTAGATACGTAGACTACATCATGAGTTGGAATTGGATTCAAGGATTGTATCACATGCTGGGATTAGATATGCAAACTTTATCATGCGTTGTGATAAGATACAGGGCTCAGTGTACTGTATCACACTTGATGGGATTAGGTACACTGCTCTACTGGTTGTAGCACATATGATGGCATTAGTTACATGGCGCTGTATCACACGTGATGGGTATTAGATACGCCGCACTCTGGGCTGTATCACAGATGATGTGGATTAGATGCGCGTCACTGCGGATTGTATCACACATGATAGGCATTAGATACGCGACTGGGTAATATTACACATGATGAGATTATAAACAGCTCTGCTATGTCAGTGTAAGTCTCTGTTAGATGTGTGGAATGCCGGGACGTCTGAATGAGGCTTACCCTGACATAGCAGATCTTCGATAGTGCTCAGAGCACAGCAGCGTGCAAGAGAATATCACTACAGTAAAGTAGATTGGACACTCCAACATTCACTTCAGCCAGGGAGTAATAATGTCCTGCTCCAGCACGTGTTGACCCACATACGATTTTGTTACCACCATTGCATATCAATTGGGTCTAATGAAGAACTTTATAAAGGCAATGGATAAAAATGCAAAAGCATTCAAGTATCTAATTGATAAATTTCCAAGGATGAGTGAAGCAACGATAAAGGCAGGAGTCTTTTTTGGATCTCAGATTCGTAAGCTTCTTCAAAAAGAGGAGTTTCTCTGTTGCAAAGCAATGAAACGGCTGCATGGGTAGCATTCACATTAGTGGCAACTATTTTTTTGGGAAACCCAAGAGCAGATAACTAGTTGGTGGAATTCTCTTCAAAACATATAAGGATCTTGGCTGTAGTATGTCCTTTAACATTCATTTCTTACATACACATGTAGACTTACTTCCACCAAATTGTGCAGCAGTAAGGGACGAACATGGTGAGAGGTTTCACCAAGACATTGTGGCTATGGAGAAAAGATATCAAGGAAAATGGAATTCATCGATGTTTGCAGATTACTGTTTGTTGAACAATTGTAAGAGATGATCTGATGCAGGATTACAAGAGACAAGCAAAAAAAGAGTCAATGAATGAGGTCCACATTTTGTAGTGCAATTTATGTAACTGTTTATAATTTGCGATAGTGCTTAGACATGTTTTAGTTATTTGAATTGTTGGTAGTTTTTTTCTATATCAGGGGTGAGGAACCTCCGGCCCGGGGACTGTTTGAGGGTGTCCTTTTCTGCGTCCCCTGGGCATATTCCAGGGGACCGCAATGCTTGGGCTTGTTGCTGTGTTTTGACAGGCGTGGGCACTAGTGATAAGCGAGCTTGCTCGCCACTGCTCGGTACTCGTCTGAGCATCTTAATGCTCGACATTCTCGGCGCTCCTCGAGTATTTCCGAGATGCTTGGGCGGGAGCTCAGGTCCCCGCGTTGTATGTTTGACACTCTTTAGACAGCCAATTAACATGCAGGGATTGCTTATCACACACTGTAATGCCGTAGCCATGTTGGTTGTGGCATTACAGTGATTGGTTGGCTGCATAGCATCATCAGGTCTACATAAGACCTGATGACCCTATGCTCGTTACAGTCTACCCCGGAAACAGGCGTAGTAGGGAGAGGTGCTGCTGAGTGAGGGACAGAATTGGCGGTTTAATAGTTAGATCTAGGTATCCCACAGCAAGATATATATCCATCTGAACTAACAGTCCTTTTGAGGACTAAAGGCCCCGTCACACTTAGCGATGCTGCAACGATCCCGACAACGATACAACCTGTCAGGGATCGTTGCTGCGTCGCTATGTGGTCGCTGGTGAGCTGTCAAACAGGCAGGCTCACCAACGATCAGGGGAGCAGCGACATCGTGGAAAGAATCTTTCCACGATATCCTGCTCCTGGTTACGAGCCTGCTGAAGCAGGAGCAGGCTGGTAACTATGGTAAACATCAGGTTACTAGGGGCACATGCGCTCCTAGTAACCCGTTGTTTATCATGGTTACCACTCTGCTACAGTGAGTGGGAGGTTACCGCTCACTTTAGCAGACTCGTAACCATGATAAACAACGGATTACTAGGTGCGCGTGTGCCCCTAGTAACCCGATGTTTATCATGGTTACCAGCCTGATCGCTGCTCCCGCTGGTCACACACAGCGATGTGTGCTGACCAGCGGGAGAGCAATGAACAAAAAATGGTCCAGGACACTTTGCAGCGATCAGCTACCTCACAGCAGAGGCCTGATCGTTGCAAAGTGTCACACATAGCGACATCGCTGGTGAGGTCACTGTTGCGTCATCAAAACCGTGACACAGCAGCGATCTCGCTATGTGAGACGGGGGCTTTACCCAGCTGCATATATTACTGGTGATAGCAGGAGATAGGCAGGCAGAGTTTGTGGACACTGTGTACAGTACAATAGAGTCCATTGTAAATCTGTCTGCTGCTGCTGTTACAGATATCCATAGCCCTACATATCAGGGCTATTTTTTTTTTGCTCTTAATCCTGATTATTTTCTTAAAAAGCAATATAGAGTACATAATTTTACTGCTCCATTTATAATAATTTATTAATAATACAGAAATTTTTGGGAGCATGTCAAATCTTACACTCCATTTAAAGTCAGCCAGCTATGTTTTGTTGAACCTACTCACACTTGGTTGCTGAAAACTACCATACTAGTAGACGACTGCCTGAAACCATGGTCATCAGACGTGATCCCATATTAGGCTGCGTGCCCACTATGTGTTTTTCAAGTGTTTTGCCGCGGAATTTCTGCAGCAAAAACGCTTGGTAATGCGTGCCCCATGGTCCCCAATGATAATCCGCATGTGTTGTGCACATGCTGCGGAAATTTCCGCTGCGGATTATCATTGCGGAAAAATACGCAGCATGTCCATTAATTTTGCGGACACGCAGCGTAATTGCCGCCATTGACTTGCATTGAACCGCGTGACATCCGCATCACTGCATCTGCACATGCGGATATCACACGGTTCAATGAGCGAATGGTACCCGGGTTTGGAGAAGAGGAGACTCTCCTCCAGACCCAGGTACCATAGTACCTGTTAAAAAAAGAATTTAAAATAAAAAATAAAGATTATACTTGCCTTCCGATGGCCCCCGGTCTCCTCAGCGATGCGTCCGGTCTGTTGTATGGGTTGCAGTGGTGTGAAAGGACCTGCCATGATGTCATTTAGACATGTGACAGGTCACGCAACCGCTGACGACCAGAGAAAACACCGGGGGCCATCGGAAGGTAAGTATAATCTTTATTTTTTACCATTCTTATTCTTTTTAACTATTACTTGGTCACACTATATAAATCCATGCCGGTTGCATTGATTTATATAGTGTCACCAAGTTGTCAAGCACTTTTCCAAGTGATGCCAAAATTGCTTGAAAAAGCGCTTGATAACCCGCATGCGGAAATGCATGCAAAAACGCTTGACAAACGCTTGTACCTGCCAGGAAAAACGCATGTAAAATCCACATACGTTTTTCCTGCCAGGGAGAAGCGGAAAAAATATGCAGCATTTCTGCATCGTGGGCACTTAGCCTTACTGCCGTGATAATCCATAATTTTTTGGGAGCATGTCAGATATTACACTCCATTTAAAGTATGGCAGGTGTATGCTGTTCCAAACTATTCACACTTGGTCGCTGACAAATACCATACTATTAGACGACTGCCTGAAACCGTGGCCATCAGACTTGATCCCATATTACTGTCGTAATAATCCAGAAACTTTTGGGATCGTGTCAAATATTATACTCCAGTTAAAGTATGGCAGTTGTGTGTTCAAACCTATTCACAGTTGGTCGCTGACCAATAGCATATCTGTGAACAATGTTGTCAGAGTATTACGCCACTTTTACAGACTGACAATAAAAAAATACAAAAAACAAAACTAAAATGGAGTTTCCTGGAAAAAATGTTAAGAAACAATCTTTCCAGGGTAATGACTTATATATAAGGTCAAAGAAAGAGCTGATGATACCACCTAGCTGCATCTGTCCCTATTGTAAATGCATTTAACAGCGGCATCGATAGGGAATAGAATATATATATATTTTTTCGGCAGCACCAGCAGCATGCAGTATGAGGCAATAATACCTGGCTGGATCGGTGTAATACACTATCCATACTGCGAAACCTCACCCGTAAACGAATTTCATATAAGACTGGTAATATTCTACAATATAGAATCTATTTGAATTGTCCTTCCCATTATTAAAGAGTGGGTCTCCTACATTGTTATTGCGTATATGCAGCAATTTCAAGGGCTGCCAAAAATTATGATGCACTCCAATACACATTTTAAGAAACGTAAAAAAATATATAAAAACACAGCAGGATCTTTAGTATAAAAACCAGACTCGCCAATGTAACCTCAATGTAATCACATTGTACAGCTCCTGCACCTCCTCCTCCTCTTCGGCCTCCATCTCCGAAATGACCATATCAGTCGCAAGCTGGAAGCACTGCAGCACTGCCTCAGCCAAGCAGCCACAGAATGTGCTGAAGATAATATGTGTAGCGTCGGCGTCCCTGCCTCCTGCTAGGCAGGGACGCTGTTCCCCTCACCTCTCTGCTCCGTGCCCGGCGGCTTCCTCCCGCTCTGCTTGCAGCGCCCGCTCTCCCCCGGTCACTGTGCTTAGGGCGCGCGCGCTTCCCCTCTCTTAAAGGGGCCGCGCGCGTCGCCCTAAGGAGTCCCCGGCCAATGGCCGGAGGATCCCTCCATATATAAGGCACCTCCTCCAAAATGGAGGTGCCCGAGCAATGTTGTTGCACTGTTCACTACTCTGCTTCAGCCCTCAGGTCCCGTTGCCTGTTACCTGCCAGTTACCTGCCAGTCTCCTGCCAGTTTGCTGCCTGATTCCTGCCTGTCATCCGCTTTCCTGCTTGCTAGCCTGAGGTCCGACGGTCTGCCTTCCGACACCTGTCAGTCTGTCTATGGACCAGCTTGCCCGCTCACCTGGGAGCGCTCACCTGCTACCTGCCTGATAGCCTACCTAGAGGCTCCGCCGTCACGTGCCGTGACCACCTGCCAGTCCAGAGACTCTTGCCCGCTCACCTGGGAGCGCTCATCTGCTACCTGCCTGTTAGCCTACCTAGAGGGTCCGCCGTCACGTGCTGTGACCACCTGCCAGTCCAGAGACTCTTGCCCGCTCACCTGGGAGCGCTCATCTGCTATCTGCCTGTTAGCCTACCTGGAGGCTCCGCCGTCACATGCTGTGACCACTTGCTTATCCTGAGACTCTCGCCTGCTCACCTGGGAGCGCTCATCTGCCATCTGCCTGCTAGCCTACCTGGAGGCTTAGCCATCACAGGTCGTACCTGCCCGTTTACCCAGAGACTGTCCCGGTCACTTGCTGTGACCTCCTGCCCGTTTACCCAGAGACTGTCCCGGTCACTTGCTGTGACCTCCTGCCCGTTTACCCAGAGACTGTCCCGGTCACTTGCTGTGACCTCCTGCCCATCTACCCAGAGACTGTCCCGGTCACTTGCTGTGACCTCCTGCCCGTTTACCCAGAGACTGTCCCGGTCACCTGCTGTGACTGCCTGCCTGTCTTTCCTGGTCGCCACCCGCTTCCTTGCAAGGACCACCCCCTTGTATAAGTTGCTCAGAGGTTCCGCCTCCCAGACCCGTTACAGTTTGCTCGGGCCATGGAACCCGGTGGCACCCAAGCTCCCTCGCTCTCGGACCTTTGTCATGAACTGTTCCGACAGAGGTCCCAACAGGAGTCCATCCTGGGTCACCTGCGGAATGTCAATACTCGCCTGAACACTTTGACTGCCCCACCAGCAACCACCAATACCATAGTATCCTGCTCTGGAATCCGGCTTTCTGCACCTCCTCGCTTCGGAGGCGACTCCGCTCAAGCTCGGGGCTTCATTAACCAGTGCACCCTGCACTTTGAACACCAGTCCCACCAGTTTAATTCCGACCGGGCTAAAGTAGCCTTCATCATGTCCCATCTCACGGGAGAGGCACTGGCTTGGCTAAATCCTCTATGGGAGAGAGGAGACCCCCTGGTGTCCGACCTGCCAGCCTTTCTCACGGCTTTCCGGAAGGTCTTCGACGAACCCGGACGGAGGACCTCATCCACCTCATCTCTGCTACGCCTCCGTCAAGGGAGTCTCACCGTCGGCCAATATGCCATACGGTTCCGTACCCTTGCTTCGGAGCTGGCCTGGGACAACGACGCCCTGGTGTCCGTCTTCTGGGAGGGTCTGTCCGGCCGTATTAAAGGTGAACTCGCCGGTCGGGACATCCCTACCACTCTCGACGACTTGATTACACTTGCCACCCGGATTGACATCCGGTTCCAGGAGCGCGCTAGGGAGGTCACCCGTGAGAGGAGGATTCCACATCTAGTCCCTACCTCCCAGAGACCCGTCACTCTCCAGGCACACTCACATGAGCCTATACAGGTCGACCAGACCAAGATGGTCAAGACCCGTCAAGACTTACGTCGTGCCGAGGGGAGCTGTTTCTACTGTGGCAGTAAGGAGCACCGGATCCGTTCCTGCCCTGAGAGGTCGGGAAACGCCTGTGTCTAGGATCGCTCGGAGAGGTCGCCCTAGACAAAAGTAAACCCTCTCCATCCCTGATGCTGTCTGTTTCTATCTTCTGCGGAGAGAACCGCTATTTTGAACTGGCTCAACTTGACTCTGGAGCTGCTGGAAATCTCATCTCTCAATCCCTGGTAGAAAAATACCACATTCCCACCAAACCTCTGGCCGTACCTTTATCTGTCGCCGCCGTGGATGGGGGCCTCTTACCACATCCCATCCAACTCATCACCGAATCTCTGACTCTGCAGGTGGGAATGCTGCATTCTGAGAGCATCTCCTTTCATGTTCTGCCTGGACTCTCTCACGCACTATTGCTTGGCCTGCCTTGGCTCCAGAAACATGCACCCATGCTTGACTGGCAGACCGGAGAGGTCCTTCGCTGGGGACAGGACTGCCATAAGACTTGTCTAGTTACCGTTCGTCCTGCCCGTCCTTCTCCTACCCCAGCCAATCTGTGCGGTCTTCCGGTTCCCTATTGGTCTTATGCGGATGTCTTCAATAAAAAAGAGGCAGAGACTTTATCTCCTCATAGACCATACGACTGCCCAATCGACCTGATGCCCGGCTCTACTCCTCCCCGTGGGCGAATCTACCCTTTGTCCGCTGCTGAAACCCGGTCCATGTCTGAATATATTGAGGAGAACCTGGCCCGGGGATTTATCCGGAAATCTACCTCCCCGGCGGGAGCAGGCTTCTTCTTTGTCAAAAAGGACGGCTCACTCCGTCCATGTATAGACTATAGAGGCCTAAACCAGATTACTGTGAAGAATAAATACCCCCTTCCGCTTATTCCTGAATTATTTGACCGTCTGAGGGGGGCTAGAATCTTCACCAAACTGGATCTCCGTGGGGCGTATAACCTGGTCCGTATCCGTCAGGGGGATGAGTGGAAGACGGCATTCAATACCTGGGACGGCCACTATGAGTACCTTGTGATGCCCTTCGGTCTCTGTAACGCTCCTGCCATCTTTCAAGAGTTGGTCAATGACATCTTCCGTGATCTTCTCTACTCCTGCGTGGTGGTGTACCTGGACGATATCTTGGTCTTCTCTCCGGATCTTCCTACTCACCGGAGGGACGTTCGTCAGGTCCTGCTCAGGCTCAGGCAGAACCACCTCTACGCTGAATATGAGAAGTGCATCTTTGAGCAGACCTCTCTTCCATTTCTAGGCTACATAATCTCTCAGACTGGTCTACAAATGGATCCTGAGAAACTGTCTGCCATCCAGAAGTGGCCCCGACCAGAGGGGTTGAAGGCTATTCAGCGGTTCCTGGGCTTCGCCAACTACTACCGCCTGTTCATACCGCACTTCTCTTCCCGGACCGCCCCTATCTCTGCTCTCACCCGTAAAGGTACGAACCCCAGAGAATGGCCGCCCGAAGCAGAGGAGGCATTTCTTTCCTTAAAACAGGCCTTCCTCTCCGCCTCGGTGCTGCATCGTCCGGATGGCAACAAACAATTCTTCCTAGAAGTTGACGCCTCCTCCTCCGGAGCTGGGGCGGTACTTACCCAAAAATCTTCTTCCGGAAGAAAGGTAACCTGCGGCTTTTTTTCCAAACTTTTCTCCTCTTCTGAGCGCAATTATTCTATAATAGACCGAGAATTGTTGGCCATTAAGATGGCACTGGAGGAGTGGCGTTACCTGCTCGAGGGGGCTCTCCACCCGGTAATAATTTACACTGACCACAAGAACTTGGCATATCTCCAGAGCGCCCAGAGACTTAACCCGCACCAAGCCCGGTGGTCTTTGTTTTTTGCCCGCTTTGATTTCATTCTTCATTTTCGTCCGGCTGACAAAAACATCAAAGCTGACGCCCTGTCCCGATCCTTTCTGGTGTCTGATCTTGAGGAGGAGCCTAAACACATCATCGATCCCGCCAGAGTAATGCAGGTAGCCCCCGTGGGCCTAAATCGTCTCCCTCCCGGTAAGACGTTCGTAACGGAGTCCGATCGGGAGAAGATTCTACACTGGGGTCACTCGTCTAAGCTAGCTGGGCACGCCGGTCAGAAAAAGACCCTCCAGCTTATTACCCGGCACTACTGGTGGCCTACCCTGCACAAGGATGTAATTGACTTTGTTTCTGCTTGTGTGTCCTGCGCCCGCAACAAAGTTCCGAGACACCTGCCTGCCGGCCGCCTTCTTCCTTTGCCTGTGCCTGCTGCCCCGTGGCAACATATAGCTATGGACTTCATAACTGATCTCCGCGTCTCTGCCGGTTGTACGGTCATTTGGGTGGTCGCTGACCGCTTTTCCAAAATGGCTCATTTTATTCCCCTGCCAGGCCTCCCGTCTGCTCCCGAGCTAGCTAAAGACTTTATCCGCCACATCTTCCGTCTCCATGGTCTGCCTCTCCACATCGTGTCGGATCGTGGGGTTCAGTTCACCTCACGCTTCTGGAGAGCCACATGTAAACTGCTCGACGTCACCCTGGACTTCTCCTCCGCTTACCACCCACAGTCCAATGGTCAAGTGGAGCGGATCAATCAGAATTTGACCAGTTACCTCCGGCACTTCGTTAATGCCCACCATTCTGACTGGGTGGATCTCCTACCATGGGCCGAGTTCTCTTACAACAATCACGAGAGCGAATCTTCTTCTAAATCCCCGTTTTTTGTAGTCTTCGGTCAGCATCCTCGGATCCCTTTTCCTGTCTCCACCTCTGTGGACAACCCGGCCGCGGAATCTCTCGTTAGCAAATTTTCCTCCATTTGGGAGAGTACCCGATCCGCACTCCTTCAGTCGTCCGAGCGGATGAAGAGACACGCCGACAAAAAACGCCTGGATCCTCCACAATTCCGTCCCGGAGATAAAGTCTGGCTCTCATCCAAATATGTCCGGCTCAAGATTCCTTCCTATAAGTTAGGGCCTCGGTTCATCGGCCCACTAGAGGTTATCAAACAGATCAACCCGGTGGCCTATAAATTGAAACTCCCGGCCAACTTACGGATCCCTAACTCCTTCCATGTATCTCTTCTCAAACCCGTGGTACTTAACTCCTTTTCCAAGTCTACAGGTACGCCTCCTGCTCCGGTTTCTGCTGAAGACGAGTTTGAGGTAGAGAACATTCTGGCCACCAAAAGGGTAAGAGGAAAGACCTTTTTTCTAGTGGATTGGAAGGGGTTTGGTCCTGAGGAGAGAACATGGGAGCCCCGGGAGAACATCCATGCCCCTCTCATCCTTGCTAAATTTCTGTCTGGCCTAAAAAAGGGGGGGCCTAAAGGGGGGGGGGGGTACTGTAGCGTCGGCGTCCCTGCCTCCTGCTAGGCAGGGACGCTGTTCCCCTCACCTCTCTGCTCCGTGCCCGGCGGCTTCCTCCCGCTCTGCTTGCAGCGCCCGCTCTCTCCCGGTCACTGTGCTTAGGGCGCGCGCGCGCTTCCCCTCTCATAAAGGGGCCGCGCGCGTCGCCCTAAGGAGTCCCCGGCCAATGGCCGGAGGATCCCTCCATATATAAGGCACCTCCTCCAAAATGGAGGTGCCCGAGCAATGTTGTTGCACTGTTCACTACTCTGCTTCAGCCCTCAGGTCCCGTTGCCTGTTACCTGCCTGTTACCTGCCAGTTACCTGCCAGTCTCCTGCCAGTTTGCTGCCTGATTCCTGCCTGTCATCCGCTTTCCTGCTTGCTAGCCTGAGGTCCGACGGTCTGCCTTCCGACACCTGTCAGTCTGTCTATGGACCAGCTTGCCCGCTCACCTGGGAGCGCTCACCTGCTACCTGCCTGATAGCCTACCTGGAGGCTCCGCCGTCACGTGCCGTGACCACCTGCCAGTCCAGAGACTCTTGCCCGCTCACCTGGGAGCGCTCATCTGCTACCTGCCTGTTAGCCTACCTAGAGGCTCCGCCGTCACGTGCTGTGACCACCTGCCAGTCCAGAGACTCTTGCCCGCTCACCTGGGAGCGCTCATCTGCTACCTGCCTGTTAGCCTACCTAGAGGGTCCGCCGTCACGTGCTGTGACCACCTGCCAGTCCAGAGACTCTTGCCCGCTCACCTGGGAGCGCTCATCTGCTATCTGCCTGTTAGCCTACCTGGAGGCTCCGCCGTCACATGCTGTGACCACTTGCTTATCCTGAGACTCTCGCCTGCTCACCTGGGAGCGCTCATCTGCCATCTGACTGCTAGCCTACCTGGAGGCTTAGCCATCACAGGTCGTACCTGCCCGTTTACCCAGAGACTGTCCCGGTCACTTGCTGTGACCTCCTGCCCGTTTACCCAGAGACTGTCCCGGTCACTTGCTGTGACCTCCTGCCCGTTTACCCAGAGACTGTCCTGGTCACTTGCTGTGACCTCCTGCCCGTCTACCCAGAGACTGTCCCGGTCACTTGCTGTGACCTCCTGCCCGTTTACCCAGAGACTGTCCCGGTCACCTGCTGTGACTGCCTGCCTGTCTTTCCTGGTCGCCACCCGCTTCCTTGCAAGGACCACCCCCTTGTATAAGTTGCTCAGAGGTTCCGCCTCCCAGACCCGTTACAGTTTGCTCGGGCCATGGAACCCGGTGGCACCCAAGCTCCCTCGCTCTCGGACCTTTGTCATGAACTGTTCCGACAGAGGTCCCAACAGGAGTCCATCCTGGGTCACCTGCGGAATGTCAATACTCGCCTGAACACTTTGACTGCCCCACCAGCAACCACCAATACCATAGTATCCTGCTCTGGAATCCGGCTTTCTGCACCTCCTCGCTTCGGAGGCGACTCCGCTCAAGCTCGGGGCTTCATTAACCAGTGCACCCTGCACTTTGAACACCAGTCCCACCAGTTTAATTCCGACCGGGCTAAAGTAGCCTTCATCATGTCCCATCTCACGGGAGAGGCACTGGCTTGGCTAAATCCTCTATGGGAGAGAGGAGACCCCCTGGTGTCCGACCTGCCAGCGTTTCTCACGGCTTTCCGGAAGGTCTTCGACGAACCCGGACGGAGGACCTCATCCGCCTCATCTCTGCTACGCCTCCGTCAAGGGAGTCTCACCGTCGGCCAATATGCCATACGGTTCCGTACCCTTGCTTCGGAGCTGGCCTGGGACAACGACGCCCTGGTGTCCGTCTTCTGGGAGGGTCTGTCCGGCCGTATTAAAGGTGAACTCGCCGGTCGGGACATCCCTACCACTCTCGACGACTTGATTACACTTGCCACCCGGATTGACATCCGGTTCCAGGAGCGCGCTAGGGAGGTCACCCGTGAGAGGAGGATTCCACATCTAGTCCCTACCTCCCAGAGACCCGTCACTCTCCAGGCACACTCACATGAGCCTATACAGGTTGACCAGACCAAGATGGTCAAGACCCGTCAAGACTTACGTCGTGCCGAGGGGAGCTGTTTCTACTGTGGCAGTAAGGAGCACCGGATCCGTTCCTGCCCTGAGAGGTCGGGAAACGCCTGTGTCTAGGATCGCTCGGAGAGGTCGCCCTAGACAAAAGTAAACCCTCTCCATCCCTGATGCTGTCTGTTTCTATCTTCTGCGGAGAGAACCGCTATTTTGAACTGGCTCAACTTGACTCTGGAGCTGCTGGAAATCTCATCTCTCAATCCCTGGTAGAAAAATACCACATTCCCACCAAACCTCTGGCCGTACCTTTATCTGTCGCCGCCGTGGATGGGGGCCTCTTACCACATCCCATCCAACTCATCACCGAATCTCTGACTCTGCAGGTGGGAATGCTGCATTCTGAGAGCATCTCCTTTCATGTTCTGCCTGGACTCTCTCACGCACTATTGCTTGGCCTGCCTTGGCTCCAGAAACATGCACCCATGCTTGACTGGCAGACCGGAGAGGTCCTTCGCTGGGGACAGGACTGCCATAAGACTTGTCTAGTTACCGTTCGTCCTGCCCGTCCTTCTCCTACCCCAGCCAATCTGCGCGGTCTTCCGGTTCCCTATTGGTCTTATGCGGATGTCTTCAATAAAAAAGAGGCAGAGACTTTATCTCCTCATAGACCATACGACTGCCCAATCGACCTGATGCCCGGCTCTACTCCTCCCCGTGGGCGAATCTACCCTTTGTCTGCTGCTGAAACCCGGTCCATGTCTGAATATATTGAGGAGAACCTGGCCCGGGGATTTATCCGGAAATCTACCTCCCCGGCAGGAGCAGGCTTCTTCTTTGTCAAAAAGGACGGCTCACTCCGTCCATGTATAGACTATAGAGGCCTAAACCAGATTACTGTGAAGAATAAATACCCCCTTCCGCTTATTCCTGAATTATTTGACCGTCTGAGGGGGGCTAGAATCTTCACCAAACTGGATCTCCGTGGGGCGTATAACCTGGTCCGTATCCGTCAGGGGGATGAGTGGAAGACGGCATTTAATACCTGGGACGGCCACTATGAGTACCTTGTGATGCCCTTCGGTCTCTGTAACGCTCCTGCCGTCTTTCAAGAGTTGGTCAATGACATCTTCCGTGATCTTCTCTACTCCTGCGTGGTGGTGTACCTGGACGATATCTTGGTCTTCTCTCCGGATCTTCCTACTCACCGGAGGGACGTTCGTCAGGTCCTGCTCAGGCTCAGGCAGAACCACCTCTACGCTGAATATGAGAAGTGCATCTTTGAGCAGACCTCTCTTCCATTTCTAGGCTACATAATCTCTCCGACTGGTCTACAAATGGATCCTGAGAAACTGTCTGCCATCCAGAAGTGGCCCCGACCAGAGGGGTTGAAGGCTATTCAGCGGTTCCTGGGCTTCGCCAACTACTACCGCCTGTTCATACCGCACTTCTCTTCCCGGACCGCCCCTATCTCTGCTCTCACCCGTAAAGGTACGAACCCCAGAGAATGGCCGCCCGAAGCAGAGGAGGCATTTCTTTCCTTAAAACAGGCCTTCCTCTCCGCCTCGGTGCTGCATCGTCCGGATGGCAACAAACAATTCTTCCTAGAAGTTGACGCCTCCTCCTCCGGAGCTGGGGCGGTACTTACCCAAAAATCTTCTTCCGGAAGAAAGGTAACCTGCGGCTTTTTTTCCAAACTTTTCTCCTCTTCTGAGCGCAATTATTCTATAATAGACCGAGAATTGTTGGCCATTAAGATGGCACTGGAGGAGTGGCGTTACCTGCTCGAGGGGGCTCTCCACCCGGTAATAATTTACACTGACCACAAGAACTTGGCATATCTCCAGAGCGCCCAGAGACTTAACCCGCACCAAGCCCGGTGGTCTTTGTTTTTTGCCCGCTTTGATTTCATTCTTCATTTTCGTCCGGCTGACAAAAACATCAAAGCTGACGCCCTGTCCCGATCCTTTCTGGTGTCTGATCTTGAGGAGGAGCCTAAACACATCATCGATCCCGCCAGAGTAATGCAGGTAGCCCCCGTGGGCCTAAATCGTCTCCCTCCCGGTAAGACGTTCGTAACGGAGTCCGATCGGGAGAAGATTCTACACTGGGGTCACTCGTCTAAGCTAGCTGGGCACGCCGGTCAGAAAAAGACCCTCCAGCTTATTACCCGGCACTACTGGTGGCCTACCCTGCACAAGGATGTAATTGACTTTGTTTCTGCTTGTGTGTCCTGCGCCCGCAACAAAGTTCCGAGACACCTGCCTGCCGGCCGCCTTCTTCCTTTGCCTGTGCCTGCTGCCCCGTGGCAACATATAGCTATGGACTTCATAACTGATCTCCGCGTCTCTGCCGGTTGTACGGTCATTTGGGTGGTCGCT
Organism: Phyllobates terribilis; assembly: GCF_046119375.1. Lineage (NCBI taxonomy): Eukaryota > Metazoa > Chordata > Amphibia > Anura > Dendrobatidae > Phyllobates > Phyllobates terribilis. The sequence continues at coordinate 26,229,297 of NW_027362765.1, forward strand.
GACCGCTTTTCCAAAATGGCTCATTTTATTCCCCTGCCAGGCCTCCCGTCTGCTCCCGAGCTAGCTAAAGACTTTATCCGCCACATCTTCCGTCTCCATGGTCTGCCTCTCCACATCGTGTCGGATCGTGGGGTTCAGTTCACCTCACGCTTCTGGAGAGCCACATGTAAACTGCTCGACGTCACCCTGGACTTCTCCTCCGCTTACCACCCACAGTCCAATGGTCAAGTGGAGCGGATCAATCAGAATTTGACCAGTTACCTCCGGCACTTCGTTAATGCCCACCATTCTGACTGGGTGGATCTCCTACCATGGGCCGAGTTCTCTTACAACAATCACGAGAGCGAATCTTCTTCTAAATCCCCGTTTTTTGTAGTCTTCGGTCAGCATCCTCGGATCCCTTTTCCTGTCTCCACCTCTGTGGACAACCCGGCCGCGGAATCTCTCGTTAGCAAATTTTCCTCCATTTGGGAGAGTACCCGATCCGCACTCCTTCAGTCGTCCGAGCGGATGAAGAGACACGCCGACAAAAAACGCCTGGATCCTCCACAATTCCGTCCCGGAGATAAAGTCTGGCTCTCATCCAAATATGTCCGGCTCAAGATTCCTTCCTATAAGTTAGGGCCTCGGTTCATCGGCCCACTAGAGGTTATCAAACAGATCAACCCGGTGGCCTATAAATTGAAACTCCCGGCCAACTTACGGATCCCTAACTCCTTCCATGTATCTCTTCTCAAACCCGTGGTACTTAACTCCTTTTCCAAGTCTACAGGTACGCCTCCTGCTCCGGTTTCTGCTGAAGACGAGTTTGAGGTAGAGAACATTCTGGCCACCAAAAGGGTAAGAGGAAAGACCTTTTTTCTAGTGGATTGGAAGGGGTTTGGTCCTGAGGAGAGAACATGGGAGCCCCGGGAGAACATCCATGCCCCTCTCATCCTTGCTAAATTTCTGTCTGGCCTAAAAAAGGGGGGGCCTAAAGGGGGGGGTACTGTAGCGTCGGCGTCCCTGCCTCCTGCTAGGCAGGGACGCTGTTCCCCTCACCTCTCTGCTCCGTGCCTGGCGGCTTCCTCCCGCTCTGCTTGCAGCGCCCGCTCTCCCCCGGTCACTGTGCTTAGGGCGCGCGCGCGCGCTTCCCCTCTCATAAAGGGGCCGCGCGCGTCGCCCTAAGGAGTCCCCGGCCAATGGCCGGAGGATCCCTCCATATATAAGGCACCTCCTCCAAAATGGAGGTGCCCGAGCAATGTTGTTGCACTGTTCACTACTCTGCTTCAGCCCTCAGGTCCCGTTGCCTGTTACCTGCCAGTTACCTGCCAGTCTCCTGCCAGTTTGCTGCCTGATTCCTGCCTGTCATCCGCTTTCCTGCTTGCTAGCCTGAGGTCCGACGGTCTGCCTTCCGACACCTGTCAGTCTGTCTATGGACCAGCTTGCCCGCTCACCTGGGAGCGCTCACCTGCTACCTGCCTGATAGCCTACCTGGAGGCTCCGCCGTCACGTGCCGTGACCACCTGCCAGTCCAGAGACTCTTGCCCGCTCACCTGGGAGCGCTCATCTGCTACCTGCCTGTTAGCCTACCTAGAGGCTCCGCCGTCACGTGCTGTGACCACCTGCCAGTCCAGAGACTCTTGCCCGCTCACCTGGGAGCGCTCATCTGCTACCTGCCTGTTAGCCTACCTAGAGGGTCCGCCGTCACGTGCTGTGACCACCTGCCAGTCCAGAGACTCTTGCCCGCTCACCTGGGAGCGCTCATCTGCTATCTGCCTGTTAGCCTACCTGGAGGCTCCGCCGTCACATGCTGTGACCACTTGCTTATCCTGAGACTCTCGCCTGCTCACCTGGGAGCGCTCATCTGCCATCTGCCTGCTAGCCTACCTGGAGGCTTAGCCATCACAGGTCGTACCTGCCCGTTTACCCAGAGACTGTCCCGGTCACTTGCTGTGACCTCCTGCCCGTTTACCCAGAGACTGTCCCGGTCACTTGCCGTGACCTCCTGCCCGTTTACCCAGAGACTGTCCCGGTCACTTGCTGTGACCTCCTGCCCATCTACCCAGAGACTGTCCCGGTCACTTGCTGTGACCTCCTGCCCGTCTACCCAGAGACTGTCCCGGTCACTTGCTGTGACCTCCTGCCCGTTTACCCAGAGACTGTCCCGGTCACCTGCTGTGACTGCCTGCCTGTCTTTCCTGGTCGCCACCCGCTTCCTTGCAAGGACCACCCCCTTGTATAAGTTGCTCAGAGGTTCCGCCTCCCAGACCCGTTACAATATGCTTAGGTTGTAATAGTGAGGAAGAGTGTAACCTTCCCAACGCACTAAAGTAGTTAAAATAACATGTTTCCATAGTTAGATCTCTCTGAACTGCAGTCAGGCCAAGTTAAGGGGATAACTTCCATGGTCCAGTCAGTAGAGTAGAGGGGGGAAAGTAGTGTCATGGTCAGGCATGGAGTGTGCTAACATATTTCATTGTGAGGCTGTAGTACTTTTAATTGGCCACAAGATGCCACTGTTGGGCACTGTTGTTAGTGAGAGTCTGTTAGCAGGATTACAGACATGCAAGGCAGTTGCTAGGCAGATAGCTTAGTGGGTGGAGCCTCTGGGTGTGCTAAAAATAGCTGCAACCATTATTTTTCAGTCAGTTGGAGTCCTGTCAGAGTGACAGGAAGCCTTACGGACAGTCAGAGATATTGGCTGCTAGGGTAAACGGTAGCTCCCTACTCTCAGACAGTGGATCAACAGTGTAAATGTCTCCTCATGCAGGAGTCCCATTAGCCGGCCGGCTAATGGGAAACTCAACGGAGGTATTGAGGACCCGGGGAACGTCTAGTCTGCAGGTAGCAGAGGAAGATAGGACTCCAGGCTAAGCCATGAGGGAGATACAGGATCCGGATACTCTGTCGCTGATGAGGAAACTTCTCTTCAGCTAGAGAATAGAGTTAGAGAGATGCTTCACCTAAAGAGGGCACCAGGGCTGAAGATGTTTCTAGCACCTGTATGGGAGATGAAAACCTGTTGGGTCTTATACAATGTACCTGACTGTAAATACTGTATATACTCCTCTCCCCCAAGTAAAATCCCAGTTATGGTTAAGAACTTCGTATCCTCTGAATTTATTGCTGCCCTGGTCCCAGAAGAGAAATGCCTGGAGATAGCTGTGATCGGATGGTTTGAAGTAAGTGTAGAATGTGACATACCCAGCCACACATCAGAGGGAGGACAAAAATTGTCTGTAGGGTGTCAAAGCGAGCAGGGGTTACAACTCGCCCATGACCACCTTGCTGGGGCACCTTAAAAGGTGACAAACCGCACACTGCTGCACAGTTGTTGAAAGCTGTAAAACAGCAGGCAGATCTGTGGCTCTCACCGCTGAACATACAGCCAGGCATGGTCGTGTATGACAATGGTTGGAGGCGGAGAAATGACAGCTGAAGTAGATATGGTTTCCCGCTATGCAGGTCCTTTCATCTGACCTAAAGAACAAGGCTGTGGTGAAATACAACTGTCATCGAGAAGCAGCCCTGGCTAAGAAAAGCCTGTGTGAAGGTTCCCGGACACACTATGGCTGCTTTTTTCTACTGCGGACTGGCTCCATAAGACTTAAGAAGATGCAATCTGGCACCTTGGCAATTCTGTGCTCCCTCTAATATCTAACAATCAGGTCATGTTGGAGAAACTGACACCTTCTGCCACTCAGTGTCTTCAGCTCCTTGGTGAGAAACTAATGTTTGGGCAGCCACTCAGACTACTAAATAAAATTCCTGAGAAGGAAATTGTGGATGGCTTCGCTTCTGGTACTGGGTGCGAATACCAAACCACTGGAAATATTCCTGGCTAATTGGAGCCAAGCTCATTCCCACAGAAAAGTACCAGCAGCAAGTTAAGGAGATGGTGGCCTCTATCATCATGACCTGCAAGGTTTGCATTATGAACTCTCCTGAAGGAGAAGCCAGGCTAAGAAAAGTCTGTGTGGAGGTTCCTGCACACTCTATGGCTGCTTTTTTACTGAGGAGGAAACCGGAGAACCCGGCAGAAAATCATGCAAACACAGGGAAAATATACAAACCCCTTGCAGATGTTGTCCTTGGTGGGATTTGAACCCAGGACCTCAAGGCTGCAGTGATAACCACTGAGCCACCGTGCTGCCCTCTCTGTTCTCTCTGATATCTAACAAACTGGTCATGCTGGAGAAACTTGCACTTACTGCCACTCAGTGTTTTCAGCACCTTTGTGAGAAACTAATGTTTGGGCAGCCATTCAGACTACCAAATAAAATTCCTGTGCTGTTGAGAAGTCTGGCCCAATCCAGTTCTTGTCCATTTTGATAAGAGTCAGCCTGTCAGTATTTTCAGTTGACAGGTGGATGCGCCTTTCAGTTATATTATAATGCCCCTGACGGCACTAAAAACCATCTCTGTGCCAAGGCATAGAGAGACAGTTCATTCTGCGTGTCCAGCCTGGATACTCAATAGTTGTAAGGTACAGAGTAATCACGGAGAACACTGGTATGGTTGCCAAGGTAGTCCTTCAGCATCTTCCAAAACTTTCTCCTCCTTGTCAGAGTACCCCGCGTATCAAGGCCTGTGTAACATACCTGGCGGCGTCCTTGCATAGTGGTCCATCTCCCACTGTGCAAGAGCGCGCACTTGATCTCCTGTCCAGAATGTCTCTCTGGCTTCCCTCCATGCTGTCTGTTTGTGTCTGTTTCTGCTGCTTAAGGGCGGCGCCCGATCACTTCCTGCTTTTTGTACCTGCTGTGGGTCACACCCCTTGTGCGTCCTCAGCCTATTGCTGTCTGTCACCTGGTATATAGCTCAGCTGCTCCCATCTATCCCTGCCTGAGCATAGTGTTTCATTCAGTGTGTGCTTGCACTCTGAAGGTGCCAGGTCCCGTTCTGTGTTCTCTTGTCTGCCTATCCTGGAGGCTGTATTTCCAGGCCTGTCTGAACACGCTCCTAGCCTGTTCCTCCTGCCTTCTAGGGGCCGATTACCTAGACCTGTTCCTGTATCTTGTCTGACCTGTCTGAACACGCTCCTAGCCTGTTCCTCCCGCCTTCTAGGGGCTGATTACCTAGACCCGCTCCTGTATCTTGTCTGTCCTGTCTGAACACGCTCCTTGCCTGTTCGTCCTGCCTCTCTGGGGGCCGTATTCCCAGACCCGCTCCTGTATTCCGCTGCAGTGTCGGTCTCCTCCGTACACTCAGTTCCAGTCTGAACTCTCTCCTATCCTTTACCTGTTTTGCCTCTATGTCCGTTCCCTTCCTTTTTCTGCAGAGTCTGAACTCGTACCTAACTCCTGCTTGTTGTCTCTGTACTCCCGTTTGTGAGTTTGTGGTCCACTCGCTACTTCTCTGCTAGTACCCTGTGGGTGTCTGGCTCTGCCTTTCCCTTCCTGTCTGTTCCGTGTGAACAGAGCCCTGTCCCCCCTACTCAGCCTTGCCTGCTCTGACTCCTTTGCTCACCGCTCTGGCGGTTCTAGCCTGCTCTGACTCCTTTGCTCACCGCTCCGGCGGTTCTAGCCTGCTCTGACTCCTTTGCTCACCGCTCCGGCGGTTCTAGTCTGCCCTGCTTCTGCCCGCTGCTCCGGCAGTCCTGTCCTGCCCTGCTTCTGCCCGCTGCTCCGGCAGTCCTGTCCTGCCCTGCTTCTGCCCGCTGCTCCGGCAGTCCTGTCCTGCCCTGCTTCTGCCCGCTGCTCCGGCAGTCCTGTCCTGCCCTGCTTCTGCCCGCTGCTCCGGCAGTCCTGTCCTGCCCTGCTTCTGCCCGCTGCTCCGGCAGTCCTGTCCTGCCCTGCTTCTGCCCGCTGCTCCGGCAGTCCTGTCCTGCCCTGCTTCTGCCCGCTGCTCCGGCAGTCCTGTCCTGCCCTGCTTCTGCCCGCTGCTCCGGCAGTCCTGTCCTGCCCTGCTTGTGCTCGCTGCTCCTGCAGCCCCGTCCTGCTCTGTTCTTGCCCACCGCTTCGGGCGTTCCCTCTCTGCTGTGGTTGTCTACCGCATCTGCGGTTCTGTGACCCAGTCTGTACTGGGTCTTAACCTTTCTGTGCTCCAGCCCGTCCTTTCGGCCAGTACCTCCCTGCCTGCATACTCGCCTGTATCCACCCATCTGCATACCTGCCGTGTTTGCTTATATCCACCAGTCTGTGCCAGCCTAACCTGCCTGTTCCTGAGTCCCAGTGTGTACTGGGTCCTATCCCGCCTGTGTTCCTACCTGCTAGTGCCTCCCTGTCTGCACTCTAGCTGTGCTTGCCTGTACCCCTCTACCTGTATTGTTCCTGAGTCCCAGTGTGTACTGGGTCCTATCCCGCCTGTGTTCCTACCTGCTAGTGCCTCCCTGTCTGCACTCTAGCTGCGCTTGCCTTTACCCGCCTGCCTGCATACCAGTCGTGCCTGCCTATACCCTCCAGTCTGTGCGCCAGCCTAACCAGCCTGATCCAGTAATCCCTGTGTGGGTCAACCCCCGTGTCCGGAGTTTGACCTGGAGTAGCACCTGGTCCCTCTGCCCGGTTTCTCCCTGGTGCACTGGCGTCGTATGCCGTCGTGCCATCTTGGTCGGATCGGCCAGATACTTAGTCACGCCCCTCCAGGCACTCTCCGGTTCATGGTCCAGTGGAATCACTACAATCACACGCACACGCCGCTCAGCCCGGGCGTGTGCATAACAGCATGCTCAGGCCATGGTTCCCGTTGAGCCCCACGGCCTTCGCTCTCTGAGAAGTTTTCCAGCGAATACATGCATTAAAATAAATAAATAAATTTTTTTTTTCCTTTAGCTGAGTTCCAGGCGAATTACGCACCCGTCCAGATGGATCTATCTGCTCTCGTTCCCGCGGATCCGCTACGTTATTATGGGGATCCTAGACAAAGTCGTGCATTTGTGGAGCAATGCATGCTACACTTCAAGTTCTACCCTCTATGTTTTCCCACCGATCGGGTTAAGGTGGCATTCATTATGTCTTACCTGGCGGGTGATGCCTTGGAATGGATCAACCCCCTATATGAAACACAGGATCCGATCCTCCTGGACCTAATGGCCTTCCTGGTGGCCTTTCTAATGGTCTTCGATGATCCTAACCCGGAGGCTCCTGCTGAAGCTTCACTTCCCAATATCCCGGAGCAGCCCCAATGGGTAATGTGTGTGGGTAGCGCAATAGTCCTCCAGCCCAATGAGACTACTGCCCACCCGGAATCCTCACAGGGTGACTACGCTTTCCGGAATACTTCTCCCAACCTCAAGAGGCAGTCCAGACGTGCTAGACGTAGAGGCAAGCCGTCACGCCAGGGTCTGTCCTCCCTGAGACCTCCTGACCCCAACCTTGAAGTCCCTACTGAAGCTTCATCTCCCTGTATCCCGGAGAAGCCCCAACGGGTAATGTGCGTGGGTAGTGCACCAGTTCTCCTGCCCGAAGAGACTTCTGCCCATCCAGACTCCACACAGGAGAACTTCCTGCACCCGGCATCAGATGCTTCACCCACTTTAACCGGTGTGCATGTCCAAGGATGCTCCAAAGCTGTGGTTACCTCAGAGTCTGTGCACCTCTACTACCTGGCGGAGGACCCCCTGTTGCCTCCTGAATCCTCCGGGATACCACTCGATGACAAATGGAGAGAGAATTCTCTACACCCGGTACTCGATACTTTGTCCGCTTCGTCCTGTGAGCCTGACAATGGGTACCCCAAAGTGGTAGTTACCCCCGAGTCTCTACACCCCTCCGACCAGGCGGAGGACCTCCAGTTGTCTCCTGAACCCTTCGGGGTGCTACCTGGTAGCGAAAGGACAGAGACTCTCCTATACTCTGTACCTGATACCTCGCTCGCTTCGTCCAGTGAGTCCAACCTAGTGTACTCCGAAGCAGAGGTTACTCCCGAGTCTCTATACCCCTCCGACCAGGCGGAGGACCTCCAGTTGTCTCCTGAACCCTTCGGGGTGCTACCTGGTAGCGAAAGGACAGAGACTCTCCTATACTCTGTACCTGATACCTCGCTCGCTTCGTCCAGTGAGTCCAACCTAGTGTACTCTGAAGCAGTGGTTACTCCCGAGTCTCTACACTCCTCTGACCAGGCGGAGGACCTCCAGTTGTCTCCAGAACCCTTCGGGGTGCCACCTGGTGGTAAATGGACAGAGACTTTCCTATATCCTGGATCTGATACCTCGCTTGCTTCGTCCAGTGAGTCCGACCTAGTGTACTCTGAAGCAGAGGTTACCCGTGAGTCTCTACACCCCTCTGACCAGGCGGAGGACCGCCAGTTGTCTCCAGAACCCTTCGGGGTGCCACCTGGTGGAGAATGGACAGAGACTTTCCTATACTCGGTACCCGATACCTCGCCTGCTTCGTCCAGTGAGTCCGACCTAGTGTACTCTGAAGCAGATGTTTTCTCTGAGCCTCTGCACTCTTCTGACCCGGCGGAGGACCTCCAGTTGTTTCCTGAATCCTCCGGGGTACCACCAGAAAACAAAGAGACAGTGACTTTTCCTCATTATGTACCTGATAACCCGTCTATTTCTTCCTGTGAGCTTGACAAGATGTACCTCGAAGCAGAGATTACCCCCAAGTCTCTGTCCCCCTCCAACCCGGTGGAGGACTTCCAGTTGTCTCCTGTACCCTCTGGGGTGCCACCTGAAAATATGTGGAGAGAGACTTCCTTGTGTGCTGTTCCTGGTACTCCACCCGTTTCGTCTGTTGCTAAGGGTGGCTGGATGGGAGGTAGCATCCTAGCTACCCAGAGGAGACCAGTTTTTCCGGTGGACAGGGGAAGTGATCTCTTCGAAGTGAAGAATTGGCCCTCGAATTCCCTGCGGAAGATTCTGGCAGGCCTGAAGAAGAGGGGGCGTAAGGGGGGGGGTACTGTAACATACCTGGCGGCGTCCTTGCATAGTGGTCCATCTCCCACTGTGCAAGAGCGCGCACTTGATCTCCTGTCCAGAATGTCTCTCTGGCTTCCCTCCATGCTGTCTGTTTGTGTCTGTTTCTGCTGCTTAAGGGCGGCGCCCGATCACTTCCTGCTTTTTGTACCTGCTGTGGGTCACACCCCTTGTGCGTCCTCAGCCTATTGCTGTCTGTCACCTGGTATATAGCTCAGCTGCTCCCATCTATCCCTGCCTGAGCATAGTGTTTCATTCAGTGTGTGCTTGCACTCTGAAGGTGCCAGGTCCCGTTCTGTGTTCTCTTGTCTGCCTATCCTGGAGGCTGTATTTCCAGGCCTGTCTGAACACGCTCCTAGCCTGTTCCTCCTGCCTTCTAGGGGCCGATTACCTAGACCTGTTCCTGTATCTTGTCTGACCTGTCTGAACACGCTCCTAGCCTGTTCCTCCCGCCTTCTAGGGGCTGATTACCTAGACCCGCTCCTGTATCTTGTCTGTCCTGTCTGAACACGCTCCTTGCCTGTTCGTCCTGCCTCTCTGGGGGCCGTATTCCCAGACCCGCTCCTGTATTCCGCTGCAGTGTCGGTCTCCTCCGTACACTCAGTTCCAGTCTGAACTCTCTCCTATCCTTTACCTGTTTTGCCTCTATGTCCGTTCCCTTCCTTTTTCTGCAGAGTCTGAACTCGTACCTAACTCCTGCTTGTTGTCTCTGTACTCCCGTTTGTGAGTTTGTGGTCCACTCGCTACTTCTCTGCTAGTACCCTGTGGGTGTCTGGCTCTGCCTTTCCCTTCCTGTCTGTTCCGTGTGAACAGAGCCCTGTCCCCCCTACTCAGCCTTGCCTGCTCTGACTCCTTTGCTCACCGCTCCGGCGGTTCTAGCCTGCTCTGCCTCCTTTGCTCACCGCTCCGCCGGTTCTAGCCTGCTCTGACTCCTTTGCTCACCGCTCCGGCGGTTCTAGTCTGCCCTGCTTCTGCCCGCTGCTCCGGCAGTCCTGTCCTGCCCTGCTTCTGCCCGCTGCTCCGGCAGTCCTGTCCTGCCCTGCTTCTGCCCGCTGCTCCGGCAGTCCTGTCCTGCCCTGCTTCTGCCCGCTGCTCCGGCAGTCCTGTCCTGCCCTGCTTCTGCCCGCTGCTCCGGCAGTCCTGTCCTGCCCTGCTTCTGCCCGCTGCTCCGGCAGTCCTGTCCTGCCCTGCTTCTGCCCGCTGCTCCGGCAGTCCTGTCCTGCCCTGCTTCTGCCCGCTGCTCCGGCAGTCCTGTCCTGCCCTGCTTCTGCCCGCTGCTCCGGCAGTCCTGTCCTGCCCTGCTTCTGCCCGCTGCTCCGGCAGTCCTGTCCTGCCCTGCTTGTGCTCGCTGCTCCTGCAGCCCCGTCCTGCTCTGTTCTTGCCCACCGCTTCGGGCGTTCCCTCTCTGCTGTGGTTGTTTACCGCATCTGCGGTTCTGTGACCCAGTCTGTACTGGGTCTTAACCTTTCTGTGCTCCAGCCCGTCCTTTCGGCCAGTACCTCCCTGCCTGCATACTCGCCTGTATCCACCCATCTGCATACCTGCCGTGTTTGCTTATATCCACCAGTCTGTGCCAGCCTAACCTGCCTGTTCCTGAGTCCCAGTGTGTACTGGGTCCTATCCCGCCTGTGTTCCTACCTGCTAGTGCCTCCCTGTCTGCACTCTAGCTGTGCTTGCCTGTACCCCTCTACCTGTATTGTTCCTGAGTCCCAGTGTGTACTGGGTCCTATCCCGCCTGTGTTCCTACCTGCTAGTGCCTCCCTGTCTGCACTCTAGCTGCGCTTGCCTTTACCCGCCTGCCTGCATACCAGTCGTGCCTGCCTATACCCTCCAGTCTGTGCGCCAGCCTAACCAGCCTGATCCAGTAATCCCTGTGTGGGTCAACCCCCGTGTCCGGAGTTTGACCTGGAGTAGCACCTGGTCCCTCTGCCCGGTTTCTCCCTGGTGCACTGGCGTCATATGCCGTCGTGCCATCTTGGTCGGATCGGCCAGATACTTAGTCACGCCCCTCCAGGCACTCTCCGGTTCATGGTCCAGTGGAATCACTACAATCACACGCACACGCCGCTCAGCCCGGGCGTGTGCATAACAGCCTGGGTGCTGGGAGGGTCTGAGAAAACTGTCCCAGAACTTTGACAGTGTTCCCATGCCTCTGCCGCATCTGGTTTGTGTCTCCCTCGCCTGTACTCCTTGGTTGTCCAAGGAACTGTGACCTCTGCTGCCAGCGTTGTAAGACAGGAATTTTTTAAATAATTCTTCAACAAGGGCCTTCAGGTACTGCAACATTTTATTGAACCTCTCCACCACGGGAAGAAGAGATAGAAAGTTCTCTTGGTAGCGTGGGTCTAGAAGTTCTCCTTGTAACGTCAGTCTAGAACCATACACACAGAAATGTACGTGCCATCAATACCCAGCAGCTTATGAACAATCTACAGTCATCTTTAGCTCCCATCCTCTCCATCTCCTGTCCAGATTCAGCATTGTCACACTATGAAAAAAAACATTGCAGAGTGCCCTGGATGAAACAGCACCCGCTACATGCTGAAAGACCCAGCATAGACAGCAGCCCTGGCATACTGTAGTGCCGGCGTCCCTGCCCTCTGCTAGGCAGGGACGCTGCTCCTCTCACCGCTCTGCTCCGTGCCCGGCTTCCTTCCCCCGCTCTGCTGTCAGCGCGCGCTCCGTCCCGGCGTCCTCCTCCTGCTCTGCTCTCAGCGCGCGCTCCTTCCCGGCCCCTGTGCTTAGGGCGCGCGCGCGCGCGCTCCCCTCCTCTTAAAGGGGCCGCGCGCGCCGCCCTAAAGAGTCCCCGGCCAATGGCCGGAGGACTTCATCATATATAAGGCACCTCCTCCAAAATGGAGGTGCCCGAGCAATGTTGTTTGCACCTGTGTCTCACCTGTGCTTCAGCCCTCAGGTCCCGTTGCCAGTTACCTGCCAGTTTCCTGCTAGTTACCTGCCAGTACCTGCCAGTTACCTGCCTGATTCCTGCCTGAATACTTGTTACCTGTCTGCCAGTCTGAGGTCCGACGGTCTGCCTTACTTCTCCTGTCAGTCTGTCTAAGGACCAGCCTGCCCGCTCACCTGGGAGCGCATGTCAGCTACCTGCCTGCTTGCCTGAGGTCCGACGGTCTGCCTTACTACTCCGGTCAGTCTGTCTATGGACCAGCTTGCCCGCTCACCTGGGAGCGCATCTCCGTTACCTGCCTGCTTGCCAGCCCGGAGGTCCCGTTGTCACGTGCGGTGACCATCAGCTATTCCAGAGACTCTCGCTTGCTCACCTGGGAGCACACATCTACCACCTGCCTGCTAGCCTACCCGGAGGCTCTGCCATCACAGGTCGTACCTACCCCTTACCCAGAGACTGCCCTGATCACTTGCCGTAACTCCCTGTCCGTTCACCCAGAGACTGCCACCCGCTCCCTTACAAGGGCCGCCCCCTTGTATAGTAGCTCAGAGGTTCCGCCTCCCGGACCCGTTACAGTCCGCCTCCCGGACCCGTTACAGTTTGCTCGGGCCATGGAACCCGGTGGCACCCAAGCTCCCTCGCTCTCGGACCTCGCTCTTGAACTGTCCCGTCAGAGGTCCCAACAGGAGGCCATCCTGGGTCACCTGCGGAATGTTAATACTCGCCTGAACACTCTGTCAGATCCACCAACAACCTCCGCTAGTGCCATATCTTGCAATCCGGCGGCTCCGCTGCTCACTAATACTATGGTATCCTACCCCGGACCCCGGCTTTCTGCACCTCCTCGCTTCGGAGGCGACCCCGTCCAGGCTCGGGGCTTCTTGAATCAGTGCACCCTGCATTTTGAACTTTTGTCCTACCAGTTTAACTCCGACCGGGCCAAAATTGCCTTCATCATGTCCCATCTCACCGGGGAGGCCCTGGCCTGGCTGAATCCTCTATGGGAGAGAGGAGACCCCCTGGTGTCCAACTTGCCTGCTTTTCTCACGGCTTTCCGGAAAGTCTTCGACGAACCCGGACGGAAGACCTCATCTGCATCATCGTTGCTACGCCTCCGTCAGGGGAGTCTCACCGTGGGCCAATATGCCATACGGTTCCGTACCCTTGCCTCGGAGCTGGCCTGGGATAACGACGCTCTGGTTTCCGTCTTCTGGGAGGGTCTGTCCGGCCGTATTAAAGATGAACTTGCCGGTCGGGACATTCCTACCACTCTCGATGACTTAATAACTCTTGCCACCCGAATTGACCTACGGTTTCAGGAGCGTGCCAAAGAGGTCACCCGTGAGAGAAGGATTCCACGTTTAGCTCCTACTTTCCAGAAACCCGTCATTCCCTCCATCTCTCCCCAGGTACACTCTCCTGAGCCTATGCAGGTCGACCAGACCAAGATGGTCAAAACCCGTCAGGACTCACGCCGTGCCGAGGGGAGCTGCTTCTACTGTGGCAGTAAGGAGCACCGGATCCGTGCCTGCCCGGAGAGGTCGGGAAACGCCTGTGTCTAGGTTCGCTCAGAGAGGTCCACCTAGACAAGAATAAATCCTCTCCATCCCTGCTGTTGTCAGTTTCGATCATCTACGGGGAGAACCGTTATTTCGAACTAGCCCAACTTGACTCTGGAGCAGCCGGGAACCTTATTTCACAGTCCCTGGTTGAGAAATACCGCATCCCCACCAAACCTCTGGCTGTACCCTTGTCTGTCGCTGCCGTGGATGGGGGCCTCTTACCTCGCCCCATTCAACTCATCACCGAATCCATTACCCTGCAGGTGGGAATGCTGCATTCTGAAAGTATCTCCTTTCATGTTCTGCCTGGACTCTCTCACGCCCTCTTGCTAGGTCTGCCCTGGCTCCAGAGACATGCACCCGTGCTAGACTGGCAAACCGGAGAGGTCCTTCGCTGGGGACAAGACTGTCATAAGACCTGCCTGGTTCCCGTCCATCCCGTTCGTCCCTCTCCTACCCCAGCTAATCTACCTGGACTTCCGATTCCTTATTGGTCTTATGCAGATGTCTTTAATAAAAAGGAGGCAGAGACATTACCACCACATAGACCATACGACTGTCCCATCGATCTGCTACCCGGTACTACTCCTCCCCGTGGGCGTATCTATCCTTTATCCGCTGCTGAGACCCGGTCAATGTCCGAATATATTGAGGAGAATCTGGCCAGAGGATTCATCCGGAAATCTACCTCCCCGGCGGGAGCAGGCTTCTTTTTCGTCAAAAAGAAGGACGGCTCTCTCCGTCCCTGTATAGACTATAGAGGCCTAAACCTGATCACGGTGAAGAATAAGTACCCCCTTCCGCTCATTCCAGAATTATTTGATCGTCTGAGGGGGGCTAGGATCTTCACCAAACTGGACCTTCGTGGGGCGTACAACCTGGTTCGTATTCGTCAGGGGGATGAATGGAAGACGGCATTCAACACCCGGGACGGCCACTATGAATACCTGGTAATGCCCTTTGGTCTCTGTAACGCTCCTGCCGTCTTTCAAGAGTTGGTCAATGACATCTTCCGGGACCTTCTCTACTCCTGCGTAGTGGTGTACCTGGACGACATCTTGGTCTTCTCTCCGGATCTCCAGACTCACCGGAGGGACGTTCGTCAGGTCCTGCTCAGGCTAAGGCAGAACCATCTCTACGCTAAATTTGAGAAGTGCCTCTTTGAGCAGACCTCGCTTCCGTTTCTGGGCTACATTATCTCTCAGACCGGCCTTCAAATGGATCCTGAGAAACTGTCTGCCATCGAGAAATGGCCCCGACCGGAGGGGTTGAAGGCCATTCAGCGTTTCCTGGGCTTCGCCAACTACTACCGCCTCTTCATACCACACTTCTCTTCCCGGACGGCCCCAATTTCTGCGCTCACCCGTAAAGGTACTAATCCCAAAGAGTGGCCACCCGAAGCAGAGGAGGCCTTTCTTTCCCTTAAACAGGCCTTCTCTTCCGCCCCGGTGCTGCATCGCCCAGATGGCAACAAGCAGTTCTTCCTGGAAGTTGACGCCTCCTCCTCTGGAGCCGGAGCGGTACTTACTCAAAAATCATCTTCCGGGAGGATGGTAACTTGTGGCTTCTTCTCTAAACTCTTCTCCTCCTCTGAGCGCAACTATTCCATAGGAGACCGAGAGTTATTGGCCATCAAACTGGCATTGGAGGAGTGGCGTTACCTGCTCGAGGGGGCTCTTCACCCGGTAATAATTTACACTGACCACAAGAACTTGGCTTACCTCCAGCATGCCCAGAGACTTAACCCGCGCCAAGCCCGGTGGTCCTTGTTTTTTGCTCGTTTTGATTTTGTCCTTCATTTTCGCCCGGCTGACAAAAACGTCAAGGCGGATGCCTTGTCTCGATCCTTTCTGGTGTCTGATCTCGAGGAGGATCCGAAACATATCATCGATCCCGCCAGAGTAATGCAGGTGGCTCCCGTGAGTCTAAATCGTCTTCCTCCTGGTAAGACGTTCGTACCAGTACCTGATCGGGAGAAGATTCTACACTGGGGTCATTCGTCTAAATTAGCTGGCCACGCCGGTCAGAAAAAGACCCTCCAGCTTATTACCCGGCACTACTGGTGGCCTAACCTGCACAAGGATGTAATAGACTTTGTTTCTGCCTGTGTGTCCTGCGCCCGCAACAAAGTTCCGAGACACCTGCCGGCCGGCCGCCTCCTACCTCTGCCAGTACCTGCTGCCCCCTGGCAGCATATAGCGATGGACTTCATTACTGATCTGCCTGTCTCTGCCGGTTGTACGGTCATTTGGGTGGTCGCTGACCGCTTCTCCAAGATGGCTCACTTCATTCCACTGCCAGGTCTTCCGTCTGCACCCGAGCTGGCTAAAGACTTTATCCGCCACATCTTCCGTCTTCATGGCCTGCCCCGTCACATCGTGTCGGATCGTGGGGTACAGTTCACTTCCCGTTTCTGGAGAGCCACTTGTAAATTGCTGGACGTCACCCTGGACTTCTCCTCCGCTTACCACCCACAGTCTAATGGTCAAGTGGAGCGGATCAATCAGAACCTGACCAGTTACCTTCGGCACTTCGTTAATGCCCACCATTCTGACTGGGTGGATCTCCTGCCATGGGCCGAATTCTCGTACAACAATCACGAGAGCGAGTCTTCCTCCAAATCCCCGTTTTTTGTAGTCTACGGTCAGCATCCTCGGATCCCGTTTCCCGTCTCCACCTCGGCGGACAATCCGGCTGCGGAATCTCTTGTTAACAAATTTTCCTCCATATGGGAGAGTACCCGGTCCGCACTTCTTCTGTCATCCGAGCGTATGAAAAGACACGCTGACAAAAAACGTCTGGACCCTCCTCAATTCCGCCCTGGGGATAAAGTCTGGCTCTCGTCCAAATATGTCCGGCTCAAGATCCCTTCCTATAAGTTAGGGCCTCGGTTCATCGGCCCACTGGAGGTCATCAGTCAGATCAACCCGGTGGCCTATAAATTGAAACTCCCGGCCAACTTACGGATCCCTAACTCCTTCCATGTGTCTCTCCTCAAACCTGTGGTACTTAACTCTTTTTCCAAGTCTACAGGTACGCCTCCTGCTCCGGTTTCTGCTGTGGACGAGTTTGAGGTAGAGAACATTCTTGCCACCAAAAGGGTAAGAGGAAAGACCTTTTTCCTGGTAGATTGGAAGGGGTTTGGTCCTGAGGAGAGAACGTGGGAGCCCCGGGAGAACATCCATGCCCCTCTCATCCTAGCTAAATTTCTGTCTGGCCTAAAAAAGGGGGGGCCTAAAGGGGGGGGTACTGTAGTGCCGGCGTCCCTGCCCTCTGCTAGGCAGGGACGCTGCTCCTCTCACCGCTCTGCTCCGTGCCCGGCTTCCTTCCCCCGCTCTGCTGTCAGCGCGCGCTCCGTCCCGGCGTCCTCCTCCTGCTCTGCTCTCAGCGCGCGCTCCTTCCCGGCCCCTGTGCTTAGGGCGCGCGCGCGCGCGCTCCCCTCCTCTTAAAGGGGCCGCGCGCGCCGCCCTAAAGAGTCCCCGGCCAATGGCCGGAGGACTTCATCATATATAAGGCACCTCCTCCAAAATGGAGGTGCCCGAGCAATGTTGTTTGCACCTGTGTCTCACCTGTGCTTCAGCCCTCAGGTCCCGTTGCCAGTTACCTGCCAGTTTCCTGCTAGTTACCTGCCAGTACCTGCCAGTTACCTGCCTGATTCCTGCCTGAATACTTGTTACCTGTCTGCCAGTCTGAGGTCCGACGGTCTGCCTTACTTCTCCTGTCAGTCTGTCTAAGGACCAGCCTGCCCGCTCACCTGGGAGCGCATGTCAGCTACCTGCCTGCTTGCCTGAGGTCCGACGGTCTGCCTTACTACTCCGGTCAGTCTGTCTATGGACCAGCTTGCCCGCTCACCTGGGAGCGCATCTCCGTTACCTGCCTGCTTGCCAGCCCGGAGGTCCCGTTGTCACGTGCGGTGACCATCAGCTATTCCAGAGACTCTCGCTTGCTCACCTGGGAGCACACATCTACCACCTGCCTGCTAGCCTACCCGGAGGCTCTGCCATCACAGGTCGTACCTACCCCTTACCCAGAGACTGCCCTGATCACTTGCCGTAACTCCCTGTCCGTTCACCCAGAGACTGCCACCCGCTCCCTTACAAGGGCCGCCCCCTTGTATAGTAGCTCAGAGGTTCCGCCTCCCGGACCCGTTACAGTCCGCCTCCCGGACCCATTACAGTTTGCTCGGGCCATGGAACCCGGTGGCACCCAAGCTCCCTCGCTCTCGGACCTCGCTCTTGAACTGTCCCGTCAGAGGTCCCAACAGGAGGCCATCCTGGGTCACCTGCGGAATGTTAATACTCGCCTGAACACTCTGTCAGATCCACCAACAACCTCCGCTAGTGCCATATCTTGCAATCCGGCGGCTCCGCTGCTCACTAATACTATGGTATCCTACCCCGGACCCCGGCTTTCTGCACCTCCTCGCTTCGGAGGCGACCCCGTCCAGGCTCGGGGCTTCTTGAATCAGTGCACCCTGCATTTTGAACTTTTGTCCTACCAGTTTAACTCCGACCGGGCCAAAATTGCCTTCATCATGTCCCATCTCACCGGGGAGGCCCTGGCCTGGCTGAATCCTCTATGGGAGAGAGGAGACCCCCTGGTGTCCAACTTGCCTGCTTTTCTCACGGCTTTCCGGAAAGTCTTCGACGAACCCGGACGGAAGACCTCATCTGCATCATCGTTGCTACGCCTCCGTCAGGGGAGTCTCACCGTGGGCCAATATGCCATACGGTTCCGTACCCTTGCCTCGGAGCTGGCCTGGGATAACGACGCTCTGGTTTCCGTCTTCTGGGAGGGTCTGTCCGGCCGTATTAAAGATGAACTTGCCGGTCGGGACATTCCTACCACTCTCGATGACTTAATAACTCTTGCCACCCGAATTGACCTACGGTTTCAGGAGCGTGCCAAAGAGGTCACCCGTGAGAGAAGGATTCCACGTTTAGCTCCTACTTTCCAGAAACCCGTCATTCCCTCCATCTCTCCCCAGGTACACTCTCCTGAGCCTATGCAGGTCGACCAGACCAAGATGGTCAAAACCCGTCAGGACTCACGCCGTGCCGAGGGGAGCTGCTTCTACTGTGGCAGTAAGGAGCACCGGATCCGTGCCTGCCCGGAGAGGTCGGGAAACGCCTGTGTCTAGGTTCGCTCAGAGAGGTCCACCTAGACAAGAATAAATCCTCTCCATCCCTGCTGTTGTCAGTTTCGATCATCTACGGGGAGAACCGTTATTTCGAACTAGCCCAACTTGACTCTGGAGCAGCCGGGAACCTTATTTCACAGTCCCTGGTTGAGAAATACCGCATCCCCACCAAACCTCTGGCTGTACCCTTGTCTGTCGCTGCCGTGGATGGGGGCCTCTTACCTCGCCCCATTCAACTCATCACCGAATCCATTACCCTGCAGGTGGGAATGCTGCATTCTGAAAGTATCTCCTTTCATGTTCTGCCTGGACTCTCTCACGCCCTCTTGCTAGGTCTGCCCTGGCTCCAGAGACATGCACCCGTGCTAGACTGGCAAACCGGAGAGGTCCTTCGCTGGGGACAAGACTGTCATAAGACCTGCCTGGTTCCCGTCCATCCCGTTCGTCCCTCTCCTACCCCAGCTAATCTACCTGGACTTCCGATTCCTTATTGGTCTTATGCAGATGTCTTTAATAAAAAGGAGGCAGAGACATTACCACCACATAGACCATACGACTGTCCCATCGATCTGCTACCCGGTACTACTCCTCCCCGTGGGCGTATCTATCCTTTATCCGCTGCTGAGACCCGGTCAATGTCCGAATATATTGAGGAGAATCTGGCCAGAGGATTCATCCGGAAATCTACCTCCCCGGCGGGAGCAGGCTTCTTTTTCGTCAAAAAGAAGGACGGCTCTCTCCGTCCCTGTATAGACTATAGAGGCCTAAACCTGATCACGGTGAAGAATAAGTACCCCCTTCCGCTCATTCCAGAATTATTTGATCGTCTGAGGGGGGCTAGGATCTTCACCAAACTGGACCTTCGTGGGGCGTACAACCTGGTTCGTATTCGTCAGGGGGATGAATGGAAGACGGCATTCAACACCCGGGACGGCCACTATGAATACCTGGTAATGCCCTTTGGTCTCTGTAACGCTCCTGCCGTCTTTCAAGAGTTGGTCAATGACATCTTCCGGGACCTTCTCTACTCCTGCGTAGTGGTGTACCTGGACGACATCTTGGTCTTCTCTCCGGATCTCCAGACTCACCGGAGGGACGTTCGTCAGGTCCTGCTCAGGCTAAGGCAGAACCATCTCTACGCTAAATTTGAGAAGTGCCTCTTTGAGCAGACCTCGCTTCCGTTTCTGGGCTACATTATCTCTCAGACCGGCCTTCAAATGGATCCTGAGAAACTGTCTGCCATCGAGAAATGGCCCCGACCGGAGGGGTTGAAGGCCATTCAGCGTTTCCTGGGCTTCGCCAACTACTACCGCCTCTTCATACCACACTTCTCTTCCCGGACGGCCCCAATTTCTGCGCTCACCCGTAAAGGTACTAATCCCAAAGAGTGGCCACCCGAAGCAGAGGAGGCCTTTCTTTCCCTTAAACAGGCCTTCTCTTCCGCCCCGGTGCTGCATCGCCCAGATGGCAACAAGCAGTTCTTCCTGGAAGTTGACGCCTCCTCCTCTGGAGCCGGAGCGGTACTTACTCAAAAATCATCTTCCGGGAGGATGGTAACTTGTGGCTTCTTCTCTAAACTCTTCTCCTCCTCTGAGCGCAACTATTCCATAGGAGACCGAGAGTTATTGGCCATCAAACTGGCATTGGAGGAGTGGCGTTACCTGCTCGAGGGGGCTCTTCACCCGGTAATAATTTACACTGACCACAAGAACTTGGCTTACCTCCAGCATGCCCAGAGACTTAACCCGCGCCAAGCCCGGTGGTCCTTGTTTTTTGCTCGTTTTGATTTTGTCCTTCATTTTCGCCCGGCTGACAAAAACGTCAAGGCGGATGCCTTGTCTCGATCCTTTCTGGTGTCTGATCTCGAGGAGGATCCGAAACATATCATCGATCCCGCCAGAGTAATGCAGGTGGCTCCCGTGAGTCTAAATCGTCTTCCTCCTGGTAAGACGTTCGTACCAGTACCTGATCGGGAGAAGATTCTACACTGGGGTCATTCGTCTAAATTAGCTGGCCACGCCGGTCAGAAAAAGACCCTCCAGCTTATTACCCGGCACTACTGGTGGCCTAACCTGCACAAGGATGTAATAGACTTTGTTTCTGCCTGTGTGTCCTGCGCCCGCAACAAAGTTCCGAGACACCTGCCGGCCGGCCGCCTCCTACCTCTGCCAGTACCTGCTGCCCCCTGGCAGCATATAGCGATGGACTTCATTACTGATCTGCCTGTCTCTGCCGGTTGTACGGTCATTTGGGTGGTCGCTGACCGCTTCTCCAAGATGGCTCACTTCATTCCACTGCCAGGTCTTCCGTCTGCACCCGAGCTGGCTAAAGACTTTATCCGCCACATCTTCCGTCTTCATGGCCTGCCCCGTCACATCGTGTCGGATCGTGGGGTACAGTTCACTTCCCGTTTCTGGAGAGCCACTTGTAAATTGCTGGACGTCACCCTGGACTTCTCCTCCGCTTACCACCCACAGTCTAATGGTCAAGTGGAGCGGATCAATCAGAACCTGACCAGTTACCTTCGGCACTTCGTTAATGCCCACCATTCTGACTGGGTGGATCTCCTGCCATGGGCCGAATTCTCGTACAACAATCACGAGAGCGAGTCTTCCTCCAAATCCCCGTTTTTTGTAGTCTACGGTCAGCATCCTCGGATCCCGTTTCCCGTCTCCACCTCGGCGGACAATCCGGCTGCGGAATCTCTTGTTAACAAATTTTCCTCCATATGGGAGAGTACCCGGTCCGCACTTCTTCTGTCATCCGAGCGTATGAAAAGACACGCTGACAAAAAACGTCTGGACCCTCCTCAATTCCGCCCTGGGGATAAAGTCTGGCTCTCGTCCAAATATGTCCGGCTCAAGATCCCTTCCTATAAGTTAGGGCCTCGGTTCATCGGCCCACTGGAGGTCATCAGTCAGATCAACCCGGTGGCCTATAAATTGAAACTCCCGGCCAACTTACGGATCCCTAACTCCTTCCATGTGTCTCTCCTCAAACCTGTGGTACTTAACTCTTTTTCCAAGTCTACAGGTACGCCTCCTGCTCCGGTTTCTGCTGTGGACGAGTTTGAGGTAGAGAACATTCTTGCCACCAAAAGGGTAAGAGGAAAGACCTTTTTCCTGGTAGATTGGAAGGGGTTTGGTCCTGAGGAGAGAACGTGGGAGCCCCGGGAGAACATCCATGCCCCTCTCATCCTAGCTAAATTTCTGTCTGGCCTAAAAAAGGGGGGGCCTAAAGGGGGGGGTACTGTAGTGCCGGCGTCCCTGCCCTCTGCTAGGCAGGGACGCTGCTCCTCTCACCGCTCTGCTCCGTGCCCGGCTTCCTTCCCCCGCTCTGCTGTCAGCGCGCGCTCCGTCCCGGCGTCCTCCTCCTGCTCTGCTCTCAGCGCGCGCTCCTTCCCGGCCCCTGTGCTTAGGGCGCGCGCGCGCGCGCTCCCCTCCTCTTAAAGGGGCCGCGCGCGCCGCCCTAAAGAGTCCCCGGCCAATGGCCGGAGGACTTCATCATATATAAGGCACCTCCTCCAAAATGGAGGTGCCCGAGCAATGTTGTTTGCACCTGTGTCTCACCTGTGCTTCAGCCCTCAGGTCCCGTTGCCAGTTACCTGCCAGTTTCCTGCTAGTTACCTGCCAGTACCTGCCAGTTACCTGCCTGATTCCTGCCTGAATACTTGTTACCTGTCTGCCAGTCTGAGGTCCGACGGTCTGCCTTACTTCTCCTGTCAGTCTGTCTAAGGACCAGCCTGCCCGCTCACCTGGGAGCGCATGTCAGCTACCTGCCTGCTTGCCTGAGGTCCGACGGTCTGCCTTACTACTCCGGTCAGTCTGTCTATGGACCAGCTTGCCCGCTCACCTGGGAGCGCATCTCCGTTACCTGCCTGCTTGCCAGCCCGGAGGTCCCGTTGTCACGTGCGGTGACCATCAGCTATTCCAGAGACTCTCGCTTGCTCACCTGGGAGCACACATCTACCACCTGCCTGCTAGCCTACCCGGAGGCTCTGCCATCACAGGTCGTACCTACCCCTTACCCAGAGACTGCCCTGATCACTTGCCGTAACTCCCTGTCCGTTCACCCAGAGACTGCCACCCGCTCCCTTACAAGGGCCGCCCCCTTGTATAGTAGCTCAGAGGTTCCGCCTCCCGGACCCGTTACAGTCCGCCTCCCGGACCCGTTACACATACGATGCAAACATGTATTCTCCTGCGCTGCTCAAGGTGTGCTGAGCGTCTGTGGAGAAAATCACTTTCAGCAGAAGACTTCATCCACTATAAGTTCATGATCAAAACTTGCAAATTGCCTCTTCAGAGAAAAAGAGGACTTGTACTCTATAGCGCCACCTATTGGAAGTAGCAATCCTATAAGTCACAATCAAACCTTTAACGAGTCGTGCAATATGACTTAGGATAAAAGCTAAATCAGAAACTCAATTTGCAGACACGGTGTTTCGGGCTGTTGGCCCTCGTCAGTGCAAAGTATGAGTACTGATTTGGCTAGGTGAGAGGCTCTGGACTGACGTCTAAGGGGTAGCGTTTCTCCTTATGGAGAGTGACACACCAGCTCTGGCACGTCAAGGTAAGGAGGTTTATTCGCCATGCAATGCTCCTCTGGGAAATTTAATATGCAAATTGCCTCTTCAGAGAAAAAGAGGACTTGTACTCTATAGCACCACCTATTGGAAGTAGCAATCCTATAAGTCTCAATCAACCCTTTAACGAGTCGTGCAATATGACTTAGGATAAAAGCCAAATCAGAAACTCAATTTGCAGACATGGTGTTTCGGGCTGTTGGCCCTCGTCAGTGCAAAGTATGAGTACTGATTTGGCTAGGTGAGAGGCTCTGGACTGAGGTCTAAGGGGTAGCGTTTCTCCTTATGGAGAGTGACACACCAGCTCTGGCACGTCAAGGTAAGGAGGCTTACTGCTCTCAATCTGGCTAAACAAGTCTACTTTACCACCCTCATCACATCTCTAGCCAACAATCCTAAACGACTCTTTGAGGTCGTCCACTCCCTCCTGAGCCCTAAAGTACCTACCCCCGTCATCATTTCCTACAAAAAATCAATCATATCCATTTTTGCACAATCCCCTCAGAGTCTAGATCCCCTTCTCTCCCGCACCTCAAGGTCACTTTGCATCTTCGAGCCTGTCACAGAAAAAGAAGTGACCAGGCTCCTTGCATCTTTTCACACTATAACCTCCACCATTGACCCTATTCCCTCACATATCCTTCAGTTCCTTTTCCCTGCTGTCACCACTCGCCTAACTAAAATATTTAATCTCTCCCTCTCATCTGGTATTTTTCCCTCCTCTTTTAAACACGTCGGCATACATCCATTACTTAAAAAAACATCCCTCGACCAGAACTGCGCTGCTAACTACAGACCTGTTTCCAATCTTCCCTTTATCTCTGAACTCTTGGCCCACTCCTGTCTAATCTGCTATCTCTCAGATAACTCTCTTCTTGACCCTTTACAATCTGGTTTCCACTCTTTACATTCTACTGAAATTGCACTCACTAAAGTCTCCAATGATCTACTACCAACCAAATCTAATGGTCACTACTCCCTGCTATTTCTCCTGTATCTCTCTGTCGCATTTGACACTGAGAATCACCAGCTTCTCCTCACTATGCTCCGCTCTGTAGATCTCAAGGACACCGTTCTCTCCTCGTTCCCCGCCTCATTCTCTCTCTCCATCCACGCTGAACAAACGGTATGAATGTGATGTGGGTAGTACAGTCTGTAGCGCAGGAAACCAGCTCCTGTTCCCCCTCCTCATTATCACCAAATCCGCATTGAGATGAGATGAGGTTGGGCTGTGTAGAATCACCCTGTATAGTTCGTTGCTCCATCTCACCGTACTTCGCCTGCAAAGCCTCCTCTTTAACTGTGTGAATGCAGAATTAATTTATTTATAGTCAAACCAAGTTTCAAGGTGACAGTAATAGACGTTTCAGCCACTTATTCGGCCTTAATCATTAAGTCTCTACTGTAAAAGAAAGATACAACAGATATCAGAGGGGTGTCAATGCCAACCGTATAAAAAATGTTCATAATTCCAAGGAAGTCAAAGGAATGAGAGGGCATGACGTAGGGGAGGGAGGGAATGGTAGGTAGAGTGCTCTGGGATGGGTTAGTGACGGGGAAGGGGGGAATGAAGGAAGGGAATGAGGCACACAGTGCTAAAACATGTTGCCAAGATAACATATTGTAGGGATTGTACTCACTCAGGTGCGATAAGAGGCAAAAAGGAGGCATGTTTCTTTAAATGTCCATAGCGGTTTATTGGCTTCAGAAACCGTGAAAAGAAAAATGGAAACACGCAGCCTTTATTCGAGGCAAAAGCAAAAATGAAACAGTCCTTTTAGCAAAGATGTCTGGTAAATCTGACCTGAGGTCACACAGGCTGGTACGTATCCAGCAAACAGCTCAGTCTGGAGACAACACACAGGAGACCTTCTCCCTCCAATCACAGACAATGAGCCAAACAACAGCCTCCATTTTATAGGCTGTTAACCAGACCCAGAGGTGAGGTATGTGGGTTGCTGGGCTCGCCCATTCTCTCCTAGCAACCCATAACCCGTCTCCCAGGTGCACCAATTAGGCCTCTTAGTGCATGCGTGCACTAGAGAAAATACTCCGGGTTACATCACAGAGACCAGCCATCTCTGTGATACATACCTCCCATCGACTATGTGACCATTAGCCACCTTACATACCTCTTCCCTCTGCCTAAAGTCGTGGGGCTCGGCACCTTCTACTGCCAGACAGGGGATTTTCGAGAGGGCATCGGCATTACCATGTAGCTTCCCTGCTCTATGTTCTACATGGAAGTTAAAATCATGTAGGGCTAAAAACCAGTGGGTGACCCTGGCATTTTTTCTCTTTGTTTCCCTCATCCATTTGAGTGGGACATGGTTGGATACTAGTCTAAATTTTCGACCTAAGAGGTAGTACCGTAACGTGTCCACCGCCACTTTATGGCAAAGCACTCATCTATGACCGAATAATTTTTCTCGCAGGACAGCTTTCTACTCAGGTAGAGGACAGGGTGCTCCTCCCCATGTATCTCCTGGGAAAGGACGACTCCCAAACCGACATCTGAGGCGTCCGTTTGGAGTATAAACTCTTAAAATCGGGGGCCACCAGGATCGGTAGCTTACACAGCGCCACCTTCATTTCTTGAAAGGCCATCTCCGCCTCTGCAGTCCACTTGGCCATAGCCGATTTCGTCCCCTTAAGGAGGTCAGTCAGGGGTGCAGCCATCATGGCGAAGTTTGGGATGAACCTCCTGTAGTATTCCATGATCCCCAGGAAGGCTCTAACCTTCTTTTTTTACAGCGGTCTCGGCCAGGTTTGGATTGCCTCCACTTTACTGATTTGGGGTTTGATCCCGCCTCTACCAACTACGTAACCAGGTATTTGGCTTCTTCTTTCCCCATGGCACATTTCTTCGGGTTTATTGAAAACCCCACCTTCCTTAAAGCACCAAACACCACCTGGACCTTTTCCAGATGACTTTCCCAGTCTGGGCTGAAGATAATATTGTCGAAGTATGCTGCGGCGTATTGCTTATGGGGAGCTAGGATTCGATCCATAGCTCTCTGGAAGGTGGCAGGGGCTCCATGCAGTCCAAACGGCATCCGGATATAATGCAAGCATCCGTCCGGTGTCGACAGAGCAGTCTTCTCTTTGGCTCCCTGTGCCTTGTGGATCTGCCAATATCCCTTCGTCAAATCCAAGGTGGTTATGTACCTTGCTGGCCCAAGTTGTTCAATCAGCTCCGTATGCATCGACCTCATTCAACTTCCGATAGTCATTGCAGAACCTCCATTCCCCATCGGCTTTCGGACCAGGACAATTGGGCTCGACCACCCACTCTTGAATTCCTCAATGACCCCGAGCTTCAGCATACAAGCCACCTCTTTGGAGATCAACTCTCATCGGGCCTCAGGTATCCGATACGGCTTCAAGTTCACCCGCACATGTGGCTCCGTCAGAACCTCGTGTTCTATGACCCCTGTGCAGCCCGGCAGTTCGAAAAAAAGATCCCGGTTCTTCTGTAGCAACTCCCGACACTGCTGTTTCTGGGCCTTCGTTAGCATTTCCGCTTTGGTGACTCCTCCAATGTCACCTTCTGGCTTGCCAAGCAAGCATGGAGCCTCCACAGCCTCTCTGTCTTGCCAGGGCTTGATGAGATTGACGTGGTATATCTGGTACGGCTTACGTTGTCCTGGTTGATGAACCCTGTAGTTCACTTCACCAACTTTTTCCACCACTTCATACGGCCCTTGCAATTTGGCCAAGAACTTACTCTCCACCGTAGGAATTAGCACGAGTACTCGGTCTCCCGGATTGAATTGCCTCACCCTGGCTGATCGGTTGTAGACCCTGGCCTGAGCTTCTTTTGCCTGTTGGAGATCTTCTTTTACTATGGGCATCACCTTCGCAATCCTCTCCTGCATCAGAGCAACATGCTCCATGATGCTCCTGTGGGGCGTGACCCCGGCTTATCAGGTTTCCTTTGCGACATCCAGGAGACCACGCGGATGTCGGCCATACAGGAGTTCGAATGGCGAGAACCACGTAGAGGCATGTGGAACCTCTCGGATGGAGAACAATAAATACAGTAGCAGACAGTCCCAGTCTCTACTGTCCTTTTCTATGGCCTTCCTGAGCATACTCTTCAGAGTCTTGTTAAACATTTCCACACGGCCATCTGTCTGAGGATGGTATACTGAAGTCTTTAGTTGGGAGATTTGCAGGACTTTGCACAGCTCTCCCATCACCTTAGTCATAAAGGGAGTTCCCTGGTCAGTCAGGATCTCCTTTGATAAGCCTGTTCGAGAAAAAACGTGGACCAACTCGCGGGCTATACTCTTTGCGGAGGAGTTCCTCAGTGGACCGCTTTAGGATAGCGTGTGGCATAGTCCAGGATAACCAATATATATTGATGCCCACAAGCAGATTTAACCAGGGGACCGACCAGGTCCATAGCAATTCTCTCAAACGGCATTTCAATAATGGGCAATGGCATGAGGGGGTTTTCGAAAGTGAGAGGTGGGGGCGCTTAACTGACACGTAGGGCAAGACCTGCAATACTTCAATATTTCCCGGTGACACCCGGGCCAATAGAACCTTTGCATGATCTGTTCCTGTGTTTTTTCCACTCCCAGATGTCCCCCCAAGACATGTAAATGGGCCATGTCCAACACCTTCCGTCTATAAGGGGCCCGGCACTATTAACTGCTCCACCGCTCCTCCCTCACTTTCGTGACCCGGTACAAAAATTCCCCACTCATCATAAAATCGGGAAACCTTGTGTCAGCCCCCGGCTCCTGTGCAACCCCATTTATGACAGTGACATTAAAGGCTTCCTTCAGAGTTAGGTCCCTATGTTGTGCAGACCCAAAATTTTCGCTGGTCACCCCTAACTCTGGAATGTCAGGTTCAGGGGACACTACTTCCTCATCCCCCACAAGAACACAAAAGGGTAACACGTATGAGTCTGGGTGTGGGGATAACTCTTCAGGGTTACTTGGCTTCTCAACCGCGCCAGCAAACCCTGAACCCTTCCCCCACAGATACCAAAATAAACAAAAGTCCCGGCCTATAATGATAGGGTGCAACAAGTCCTGAACGTTGCCGACCTCATGGGACTTGGTACCGTGGGTTGTTTCAATGTCCACTCTGGCCATCGGATAGTCCTTAGCATTGCCATGAATACACCGCACGCTGACTTTTTTCCCGGGATCAGTTGGAGGGGAAGAGGTGCCCTCACAAGGGTCACCAGACTCCCGGAATCTAGCAGCGCTGTTACCTGCTGCCCATTCACTTTTACAGGACAAGCTTGTAGCACCTCGCTGGGTGGACAGTTCACACTGCAGGCCGGATACGCATAGTATGAACAGCGGCGTCCTATGCTGCAGTCTATCTGTTCGGGGATCAGGGTGCAATGTGCGGCTATGTTGCCTGGGTCGTGGCACCACCAGCAATTGACATCACCCAAAGGGACCTTGGGCACCACCTCCCCCGCCCCTTTGGATCTTGGACACCCCACCCCCTTTTGGGCCTCCGCCCCCTGTTGGAGTGGGCTGCCTTCCCATAGAACCCTCAACCCCCTGGTATCTCTTGACCAGTCCGACCAGTTCATCGGCGTCCCGGGGATCACCCTGGGCAACCCATGTCTGCATTCATCTTGGCAGGGAGTGCACAAACCTGTCCATTACCCCTCACTCCACCATCTGCGCAGGTGTAGCAGACTCCAGCTGCAGCCATTTCTGGACTAGGTGCAACAGGTCAAACATTTGGGAGCGAGGGGGTTTATCCCGGTAATACATGCAGCGATGGACCCGCTGTGCCCTGACAGTCATTGTCACCCCCAAGTGTCTTTAGCTTGTCATACTCCTTAGCGTCCTGCAAAGCTAGATCATAGTACGCTTTCTGAGGCTCCCCCGTCAGGTATGGCCCCAGCACCTTTGCCCACTGCTCTGGCGGAAGTCTCTCTCTCTCGATTACCCTTTCAAACACCGTCAGAAAGGCCTCTATATCATCCCCCAGGGTAATTTTCTGCAGGGCTCCCCTACCGCCTTCCAGATGGAAAAATCACCCACTGACCTTGTCGTCGGAGCTGTTGCCGAGCCACGGATCACCTCTGCTAGCAAATCGATCTGCTGCTGCTGTTGTCGGTGCTGGTCCTGTTGGGCCTGCTGCTGGAGCTGCTGCATAAGCATCTTGGTGGTCTCCTGTTGCGCCATCTGCTTTTGATGCTGCGCCTGCAACAGATGCTTGAGCAGGTCCTCCATCTTGTCCGGTGTCACTTGCGGGCTTATGGCAGACTTCACCCAGGACATGCAGTTCTTTTTATAGCAGTCACACGTGTCTGCTGGGAACGCTGCCTGCACGTCTAACACCAATTGTAGGGATTGTACTCACTCAGGTGCGATAAGTGGCAAAAAGGACGCATGTTTGTTTAAATTTCCATAGCGGTTTATTGGATCATAAACTGTGAAAAGAAAAATGCAAACAAACAGCCTTTAGTCCAGGCAAAAGCAAAAGTGAAACAGTCCTTTTAGCAAAGGTCTCTGGTAAACCGGACCTGTGGTCACACAGGCTGGTACGTATCCAGCACACAGCTCAGTCTGGAGACATCACACAGGAGGCCTTCTCCCTCCAAACACAGACAATGTGCCAAACAACAGCCTCGATTTTATAGGCTGTTAACCACACGCAGAGGTGAGGTATGTGGGTTGCTGGACCCGCACATTCTCTCCCATAACCCGTCTCCCAGGTGCACCAATTAGTCCTCTTAGTGCATGCATGCACTAGAGAAAATACTCCGAGTAACATGACAGAGAGCAGCCATCTCTGTGATACATACCTCCCATCACCTACGCGACCATTAGCCCCCTTATAATATATACATTTCATATAGACATTATATACATATATATACAGAAGAACCATAAACAGTTAAATACAGTAGATTTCTTTACTAGTTTCGTGGTTTGCAAACGTGACCGTGCTTAGTACTGTATATGGATTAGGATAAGGCAATGAGATGCAGAGTGAAATCCTCCAGGGACTTATCTAAGGTAACCACTGCATGCACATCAAAAGCCATGGTGGCACTATATGGGTAACATATTTAAAGGAGTTGTCCACTACTTTAGATTATTCCCCCGGGGCCCCTAAGACTTTTTGTAAATACCTTCCGTTGCAGATAATGCCTGTGAGCGGCGCTATCACTGGCCGCTCACAGGCATCACGTGACCCCCGGCTGCTGCCGGATCTGACATCCGCTGATGTCACGACAAGTGCTGGCAGCAGCCGGGGGTCTTTTTCTTCCTGATTCCACGGTGGTTGCCAGGCTGTGAGCGGGGTTACCCACTCGTGTCACACCTGGCATCCACCGCGCGCTCTGCCTCTCCCCATTCATTGGGAAAGCGCGCGTTGGATGCTGGGTGTCACGCGGGTGGGGTTAACCCCGCCCACAACCCAGCAGCCACTGCGGGGACCTCATCGCTGAGTCACGCCTCACTTGTCGTGACGTCAGCGCGGGGTCACGTGATGCCTGTGAGAGGCCACTGATAGCGCTGCTCACAGGCATTATCTGCAACGTAAGGTATTTACAAAAAGTCTTAGGGCCCAGGGGGGGATACATTGGGGGGGTAATCTAAAGTAGTGCACAACTTCTTTAACTTTACTGCCTTGATATTTCAGTCTTTTCACTCTGAACCTCATTGCTTTATCCTAATCCATATACTAAGCACTGTCACATTTGGAAACCACGAAACAAGTACGGAAATCTCCTGTATTTAACTGTTAATAGTACTAATGTATATATACAGTACAGACCAAAAGTTTGGACACATGTATTTTCATGACTATGAAAATTGTACATTCACACTGAAGGCATCAAAACTATGAATTAACACATGTGGAATTATATACTTAACAAAAAAGTGTGAAACAACTGAAAATATGTCTTATATTCTAGGTTCTTCAAAGTAGCCACCTTTTGCTTTGATGGCTGCTTTGCACACTCTTGGCATTCTCTTGATGAGCTTCAAGAGGTAGTCACCGGAAATGGTTTTCACTTTACAGGTGTGCCCTGTCAGGTTTAATAAGTGGGATTTCTTGCCTTATAAATGGGATTGGGACCATCAGTTGTGTTGGACAGAAGTCTGGTGGATACACAGCCGATAGTCCTACTGAATAGACTGTTAGAATTTGTATTATAGCAAGAAAAAAGCAGCTAAGTAAAGAAAAACGAGTGGCCATCATTACTTTAAGAAATGAAGGTCAGTCAGTGCGAAAAATTGGGAAAACTTTGAAAGTGTTCCCAAGTGCAGTTGCAAAAGCCATCAAGCGCTACAAAGAAACTGGCTCACATGAGGACCACCCCAGGAAAGGAAGACCAAGAGTCACCTCTGCTTCTGAGGATAAGTTTATCTGAGTCACCAGCCTCAGAAATCGAAGGTTAACAGCAGCTCAGATTAGAGACCAGGTCAATGCCACACAGAGTTCTAGCAGCAGACACATCTCTACAACAACTGTTAAGAGGAGACTTTGTGCAGCAGGCCTTCATGGTAAAATAGCTGCTAGGAAACCACTGCTAAGGACAGGCAACAAGCAGAAGAGACTTGTTTGGGCTAAAAAACACAAGGAATGGACATTAGACCAGTGGAAATCTGTGCTTTGGTCTGATGAGTTCAAATTTGAGATCTTTGGTTCCAACCACCGTGTCTTTGTGCGACGCAGAAAAGGTGAACGGATGGACTCTACATGCCTGGTTCCCACCGTGAAGCATGGAGGAGGAGGTGTGATGGTGTGGGGGTGCTTTGCTGGTGACACTGTTGGGGATTTATTCAAAATTGAAGGCAGACTGAACCAGCATGGCTACCACAGCATTTTGCAGCAGCGTGCTATTTCATCCGGTTTGCGTTTAGTTGGACCATCATTTATTTTTCAACAGGACAATGACCCCAAACACACCTCCAGGCTGTGTAAGGGCTATTTGACAAAGAAGGAGAGTGATGGGGTGCTACGCCAGATGACCTGGCCTCCACAGTCACCAGACCTGAACCCAATGGAGATGGTTTGGGGTGAGTTGGACCGCAGAGTGAACACAAAAGGGCCAACAAGTACTAAGCAACTCTGGGAACTCCTTCAAGATTTTTGGAAGACCATTTCCGGTGACTACCTCTTGAAGCTCATCAAGAGAATGCCAAGAGTGTGCAAAGCAGTCATCAAAGCAAAAGGTGGCTACTTTGAAGAACCTAGAATATAAGACATATTTTCAGTTGTTTCACACTTTTTTGTTAAGTATATAATTCCACATGTGTTAATTCATAGTTTTGATGCCTTCAGTGTGAATGTACAATTTTCATAGTCATGAAAATACAGAAAAATCTTTAAATGAGAAGGTGTGTCCAAACTTTTGGTCTGTACTGTATGTATTTAATGTCTATATGAAATGTATATATGTTATCTTGGTAACATGTTTTAGCACTCTCTCCCTCCATTCATTCCACCCCCCCCACCACTAACCCATCCCAGAGCACTCTACCTACCATTCCCTCCCTCCCCTACGTCATGCCCCCTCATTCCTTTCACTTCCTTGGAATTATGAACATTTTTTTATACTGTTTGCCTTGACACCCCTCTGATATCTGTTGTATCTTTCTTTTACAGTAGCGATTTAATGATTACGGCCGAATAAGTGGCCGAAACATCTACTTTTGCCTTGAAAAAGACTGTCACCTGCATTCACATCAACTGAGTGTGCGATTAATTAATTGTCTACAGTAACTAGGCACTAGATACTTATTACATCAGCACCTTCACTCTGACAGAGTGCACGCAAATTTCTGCTCTATTCCTCTTTAACTGTGAGCAGCGAGCGTTTTAGTAGACACAGAAATGGGATGGTGGCGCTAATTATGGAGTCTTTGCCGCTCACCATCTTGGTGGAGTCCTCAAAGTTTTGGAGAACGGCACAGATGTCTGACATCCATGCCCACTCATCAGCCTTTCCCCACAGATCTTGAAATGAGGAGTGGCTTATTGGGACAGATGATTAACCTTCCTACAAAATGGCGTCAATGGTCATTTACCAGGGGATGCCTTGGCAGCTGGAAGACTTCTGGATGTTCTGGCTCCACAATACCCATGGAAAACTAATCATATTTCAATGAACATGCTTCCTCCAAATTACAGCAATGACTTCTTAATGGAATCTAGTAGCTCTTATGTGCAGAGGGTGACCTGACGGGCGTGTTGAAGCATTGTACTCAACAACTGCCCTCTGCTGCTCACAAATCCTTCCCAACATCTGCATGTTGATTTCCAACGCGTGCTCACATCTCACACCAGTCAGTGAACTGGAAGCTGCAAACGCGGCTGCAGCTGTAGCTGTCTTTCTGAAATGTGCACACATGCATGTAGTGTCCTTTCACAAGGAGCTCAGGCAGATCTGGGTAGGTTTTGAGAAACCGCTGAACCACTAAGTTGAGCACATGGGCCAGGCCTTGTATGTGTGCGATGTTGCCAAGCCTCAGAGGCCCCACCAAGTTCTGGCCATTGTCACACTCGACCTTACCTGTGAGAGCCACAGATCTGCATGATCTGTTACTGCTTTCAACAACTCTGCAGCGGTGTGTGGTTTGTCACCTAAGCATATTATCTTCTCGGTATGCATGTCACCTTGCCAGGTTGGGTCAGTGACTTCATCATCCACCAACTTGTCTTACACTTCCGCACCCTGGTCCTCCTCCTGACTTTCTGTCAACTGTGTCTCATCCTCATCCACCAGTAATTGCACTTTCCCACTTTCCCACCATAGCCTTCGTGTGACCATGGCTGTTCAAATGTTTGGGCATCGTTACATGTGATCTCCTGTTCCCCCGGTTGAAGTGTCTATAAATGGAAAGATGAACAAAACAGCTCTTTGGAGTGTCCAAGTGTGGGATCAGTTGTCTCCGGTCACTCGGCATGGTGGGGGGAAGGAGGATCAGGGTGAGGAATATGCCGACTCCAAGTAAAAAAAATCTCCCAGCTCCGCACGTTCCTAAGACAGAAATCTGCAAAAACAATTGTGCATGCCCTCATCATCTCCCGCCTCAACTACCGCAACCTCTTGCTCTGTGGTCTCCCTTCTAATACTCTTTCACCCCTCCAATCTATCCTAAACTCTGCTGCCAGACTAATCCACCTGTCACCCCACTATTCCCCGGCCTCTCCTCTGTCAATCCCTTCACTGGCTCCCCATTGCCCAGAGACTCCAGTTCAAAACCCTAACTTTGGCATGCAAAGACATCCACAGCCAGTCTCCTCCATACATCGGTGACCTAGTCTCCCAGTACTTAGCTGCACGCAACCTCCGATCCTCACAAGATCTCCTTCTCTACTCCCCTCTTATCTCCTCTTTCCACAATTGCGTACAAGATTTCTTCCATGCATCCCCCCTACTCTGAAACTCTCTACCCCAACATATCAGGCTCTTGCCTAATGTAGAAACCTTCAAAAGGAACCTGAAGACCTACCTCTTCCGACAAGCCTACAACCTGCAGTAACCACTGCTCCACCATACCACTGCACGACCAGCTCTACCCTCACCTACTGTAAACTCACCCATCCCTTGTAGACTGTGAGCCCTCTCCTCCTTTACCAGTTGCTGTCATTTTTTTGGTCAAGATTATTGTAATTGTTATTGCTATATATACCCCTTTTTCACATGTAAAGCACCATTGAATAAATGGCGCTCTAATAATAATACTAATAATAATAATGTGGTCCAGACTCACGGCTACTGAGACTGGACCATGTGGAAGAGAGGGTGGTGGTGGTCATTGCAAACTGACTGGAAGCATTATTTATTTATCTGCTATCCAACCAATAACCTTTTCACACTGGTCTGGCTTCAAGAGTGGTATTCCGTGGCCCCCTAGAAAGTGGAACAAGAAGCTAGGTCGACATGATGTGGGTGCTTGTTGTGCTTTCTCAGCAGGGACAGTTTCATCTTGCCCACAGTCTCGGCCTCTGCGTGCACCATCAACATTACGTCCACTTCCACCGGACGGATGCTTCCAGTATGTCCGGATGCCGTGTGAGACGTTTTTGTATGTTTTATTGGGAGTCCGTAAAAGTGGTGTAATACTCTGTCAACATTGTCACAGATCCTTCCAGGGGTCTTTCCCATGCTGTTCTCATGTCATTTAAGCACTGTTCCCATCAATTTGGTCAATTTTTAGGCCCCCTGCAGAAGGAACCGTCGCTGGGAGGAACCTCGGGTTGCTGACCGAAAACAATGTAGAAAGGAGACTCTCCTGAGGCTTCACCAATGTGATTGTTGTACGAGAACTCAGCCCAGGGAAGAAATTTCACCCAATCATTGTGGTGGGCGTTGACGAAGTGTCGCAGGTAGTTGCCCCTGACCTGGTTGACACGCTCCACTTGCCCACTGGACTGAGGGTGATAGGCCGAGGAGAAGTCCAAGACGATATCCAGATGCTTACAAAGGGCTCACCAGAATCTGGAAGTGAACTGCGAACCACGATCGGACACAATGTGACGAGGAAATCCGTGCAGATGGAGAATATGTTTGATGAAGCTGTCAGCCAGTTTGGTGGCAGATGGAAGAACAGACAACGGGGTAAAATGCGCCATTTTGGAGACGCGATCTACTACTACCCAGATGATGGTGTAGGCCTCAGATATTGGCAAATTCGTAATGAAGTCCATTGCTATGTGCTGTCACGGAACAGAAGGCACAGGTAATGGCAGGAGAGAACCGGTAGGAAGTCGTCTGGGGACTTTATTGCGAGCGCAAATCGGACAGGCAGCAACGTAGGCATAGATCTCCCTCCTCATGGATGGCCACCAGCAGTGGCGAGAAATCAATTGTAGCGTCTTCCTTTGTTCCACGGAACAAAGGATGACGCTACAATTGATTTCTCGCCACTACTTGAATGAGTGGCCCCATGACAAAACTCGCTCCTTCTCGGATTCAGCCACAAGAGTTTTTCCTGGGGGAATTTGCGACAGGCTGACTGGAGCGACAGTAACCATCTTGAACGGTTTGATGATAAATTGAGGATCCTCCTCTTGGTTCCCGGATAGAAATGAGCGAGCGAGCACATCAGCTCTGACATTCTTGTCTCCGGACCTGAAATGTAACAAAAAGTTAAAGCGGGCAAAAAATAAAGACCACCTGGCCTGGCAAGGATTACTTCTCTGGGCTGACTGAAGATACGCCAGATTCTAATGGTCCATGTAGATGACCACCGGATAGACTGCGCCCTCCAGTTGGTATCACCGTCTTAATGGCAAGTAAGTTAATGGCATCTTAATGGCAAGTAACTCTCAGTCACCGATGGAGTAGTTACGCTCTGGAGTGAAAAAGGCCTTAGAGAAGAAACCGCAGGACACTCGGCGACCCGAGGAAGACTTTTGAGTGAGTACAGCCCCAGTCTCTAACGAGGATGCGTCCACCTCTAGGAAGAACTGTTTGTTCAAATCCGGACGATGCAGAACGAGAGCATTGGAGAAGGACCGTTTCAGAGAGCGGAAGGCCTCCTGAGCCTCCGAGGACCAGTTCTTTGGATCGGCTCCTTTTCGGATCATGGCAGAGATGGGAGCGGTAAGAGTGGAGAAGTGAGGAATGAATTGCCGATAATAGTTAGCAAAGCCAAAGAATCTCTGAATTGCTTTGTCTCCAACGGGCAGTGGCCATTTAAGGATGGAAGAGACTTTCTCAGGATCCATCCTGAGTCCGGTATCTGAGATAACGTAACCCAAGAAGGGAAGGTCGGACTGTTTAAAAACGCATTTCTCATACTTGGCGTAAAGTCGATTCTCCCTAAGACGCTGAACAACTTGCCGAACTGCTTATCTGTGGTATGCCACATCCGCGGAAAATACCAAAATATCATCCAGATACTGTACACAACAACGCAGGAATAAACTAGGTCTCAGAAGATGTCATTGATGAACTCTTGAAAAACTGCCGGTGCGTTACTGAGACCGAAGGGCATCACTCCGTATTCATAATGCCCGTCCTTGGTGTTGAAGGCCGTCTTCCACTCCTCTCCTCGGCGAATGCGAATTAGATTGTAGGCGCCTCTTAAATCTAATTTGGTGATGATCCTGGCACCCTTTAATCGATCAAACAACTCAGGGATTAGAGTGATAGGGTATTTATTCTTCACCGTGATCTGGTTGAGACCCCGATAGTCTTTCTTCTTGACGGGAGAGGAGGGCTTCTGAATGAAACCCCTGGCAAAATTCTCATGAATGTATTCCAACATAGCTTGAGTCTCAGCTGGGGACAGAGAATAAATTCGGCCTCTAGGGGGTGTAGATCCGGGAATCAAGTCGATAGGACAGTCATACGGCCTGTGAGGCGGCAAAGTCTCTGCTTCCTTTTTGTCGAAAATATCAGCAAAGGACGAATAAGCGGACAGCAAACGGGGCAGTGACGCTGGAGAAGACGGGGCCTTAGCCGTACGTATGGGGGACAGACAATTTTCATGACAGAAATGTCCCCAGCGAGCACCTCTCTAGTACTTCAATTCAACACAGGCTTGTGTTGTCATAGCCATTTTAGGCCCAAGAGAAAGGCGTGAGACATGTGCATAAGGACAAAGAAGGCAATTGACTCAGTATGAAGCATCCCAATACGGACCTCGAGTGGCTCAGTAATCAGACGAACAGTCTCCCGAAGAGTTCTCCCATCGACAGATGTTATTGCCAGAGGATTTTAGAGCGGACGAACTGGGATTCGGAAGCGATCCACTACAGCATAGAGGATAAAATTTCCTGCTGCCCCGGAATCCAAATACGCAGTCTCAATAAACTGGGATTCACTGGTTGTCACAGCCACAATAAGGGTCAGGGGTAGAGAGGTGTATTTTCTGTCTAAGGAGGCCTCTCCTACCAATCCTAGATGCTAGAGTTTTCTGGCCTCACCAGACAGGCGTGAATTAAGTGGCCCATGTCTCCACAATACAGGCACTGGCTTTAGCGCGGCAATCCCTCTGTCACTGACTGGCGAAGGCAAAGGGTTCAGGTGAGGCCTCAACAGGGGATGGCGGAGGAACAAGCGGCCTTCGAAAGGACGGAGCCAGGCGCCGCGATCCTTTTTCACATGCCACCTCTCAGGGATGCTTTTGGAAACGAAGGTCTATATGGATGGCAAGGGAGATCAGGTCCTCGAAGGAAGTTGGTTGTCATTAAAATTTAAAAAGAGAAAGCACAGTAGTTTGACAATAAATGGCTTCACCCAACCAATAACCATGAGTGAAGAAAATTTTTTTTTGTTATTATTCATATTCTCTGAAACAAGGCCAAGAAAGCAAAAATTCTGCAGGGGTATGTAATCTTTTGAGCGCAACTGTATGCACCAGTGTCTCCTGTGATGTATATTCCCCCTGAGACTCCTCTAATGTATATGCCCCCAGTGTCTTCTGTGTTCAGAACTTACTGCTGTGAGTTCTTTTCAAAAATTATCACAAAGAGTTGACTCCAGACCAACACAAACCTGGAAAAGTAGCTGCGATTAGTAACATCATCACTACCACCTAACATTACAAGTCTTAGCACATTAGGGAGCAGTTAATTGTTTGACCAAATATATCAGAATACATTTCAAATTGATAATTTTTTATGGCGTATGAATGATGGTGTAAATATCCCAATAGCCCCAGCACAAAAAGGTTCTCCACCCCTACTCTAAATAAATATCAGAAAATTGGCATACAACAAAATATTCTGCATCTTTATATTTGCAAAAATAATAATACACTGCTCAAAAAAATAAAGGGAACACTTAAACAACAGAATATAACTCCAAGTGAATCAAACTTCTGTGAAATCAAACTGTCCACTTAGAAAGCAACACTGATTGACAATCAATTCCACATGCTGTTGGGCAAATGGAATAGACAATAGATGGAAATTATTGGCAATTATCAAGACACCCTCAATAAAGGAGTGGTTCTGCAGGTGGGGACCACAGACCACATCTCAGTACCAATGCTTTCTGGCTGATGTTTTGGTCACTTTTGAATGTTGGTTGTGCTTTCACACTCATGGTAGCATGAGACGGACTCTACAACCCACAGCAATTGCTCAGGTAGTGCAGCTCATCCAGGATGGCACATCAATGCGAGCTGTGGTAAGAAGATCTGCTGTGTCTGTCAGCGTAGTGTCCAGAAGCTGGAGGCGCTACCAGGAGACAGGCCAGTACACCAGGAGACGTGGAGGGGGCCGTAGAAGGGAAACAACCCAGCAGCAGGACTGCTTTCTCCGCCTTTGTGCAAGGAGGAACAGGAGGAGCACTGTCAGAGCCCTGCAAAATGACCTCCAGCAGGCCACAAATGTGCATGTGTCTGCATAAACGGTTAGAAACTGACTCCATGAGGGTGGTATGAGGGCCAACGTCCACAGATGGGGGTTGTGCTCACAGCCCAACACCGTGCAGGACGCTTGGCATTTGCCACAGAACACCAGGATTGGCAAAGTCGCCACTGGCGCCCTGTGCTCTTCACAGATGAAAGCAGGGTCACACTGAGCACATGTGACAGACGTGACAGAGTCTGGAGACGCCGTGGAGAGCGATCTGCTGCCTGCAACATCCTTCAGCATGACCGGTTTGGCAGTGGGTCAGTAATGGTGTGGGGTGGCATTTCTTTGGAGGGCCGCACAGCCCTCCATGTGCTCGCCAGAGGTAGCCTGACTGCCATTAGGAACCGAGATGAGATCCTCAGACCCCTTGTGAGACCATATGCTGGTGCGGTTGGCCCTGGGTTCCTCTAATGCAGGACAATGCCAGACCTCATGTGGCTAGAGTGTGTCAGCAGTTCCTGCAAGATGAAGGCATTAAAGCTGTAGCACCGGCGTCTCTGCCCCTTGCTAGGCAGAGACCCCGTCCCTCTCACCTCCATGCTCCTGGCGCGGCGTCCGCCAGCGCTTCTCTCCCCGCTGCTTCCGGCGCGCGCTCCTTCCCCGGCAGTGTGCTTAGGGCGCGCGCGTGTGCGCTCCCCCTCTCTTAAAGGGACCGTGCGCGCCGTCCTAAGGAGTTCTCCCATATATAAGGCACCTCCTCCAAAATGGAGGTGCCCGAGCAAAGTTGTTTGCACTGTGTCTGATCTTTGCTTCAGCCCTCAGGTCCCGCTGCTAGCCTGACTCCTCGTCCTGCCTGCTAGCCTGTTATCTGCCCGTTACCTGCCGAGCCTGCTCACCTGGAGCACTCACCAGTTACCTGCCTTGACTGTCTGTCCGCTCACCTGGGAGAACCCGCCTGTTATCTGCTGTGTCCGTCAGCCCGCTCACCTGGGAGCACCCGCCTGTTA
Source organism: Phyllobates terribilis (assembly GCF_046119375.1). NCBI lineage: Eukaryota > Metazoa > Chordata > Amphibia > Anura > Dendrobatidae > Phyllobates > Phyllobates terribilis. The sequence goes on from NW_027362765.1 coordinate 26,269,598, forward strand.
CCTGCTGTGTCCGTCAGCCCGCTCACCTGGGAGCGCCCACCAGTTACCTGCCAGTTACCTGCCTCGTCTGTCTGCCCGCTCACCTGGGAGCACCCGCCTGTTTCCTGCCAGCCTGCCTGGAGACCCTGCCGTCACTTGCTGTGACCACCTTCCTGGTAACCTAAAGACTGCTACTTGCCCGGTTTTCTTGAACTGTGACCACCTGTCGGCTACCAGAGACTTCCGCCCGCTTGCCGTGTCCGTCCGTCATACCAGTCTGTCCCAGCCATCTGACTCGTGGGAGCCACCTGCTCTCTTACAAGGTCGTCCCCAGAGTAGCACCTGGTCCCTCAGCCCGGATCCTCCCTGGTCACGGTGTCGTTTGCTGCCGTACGACCAGGGTCGGTTCGGGTGGATACTTAGTCACGCCCCTCTGGGTCCCTCTTTGCACCTCGGCACAGAGGTTCCACCACCCGGACCCGTAACAGTTTGCTCGGGCCATGGAACCCGGTGGCACCCAAGCTCCCTCGCTCTCTGACCTATACCATGAAGTCTCCCGTCAGAGATCCCAGCAGGAGTCCATCCTGAACCACCTGCGGAATGTCAACTCCCGCCTGGACACACTGACTGCTCCACCAGCAACCACCGCTAGTTGCACGACTCGCACGCCGGCAGCGCCGCAGCCCACCAATACCATGGCATCCTGCCCCGGACCCCGGCTTTCTGCACCTCCTCGTTTCGGAGGCGACCCCGCTCAAGCTCGGGGCTTCATAAACCACTGCACCCTGCACTTTGAACTCTTGGCTCATCAGTTTATCTCCGACCGGGCTAAAGTGGCATTCATCATGTCCCATCTCACTGGGGAGGCACTGGCATGGCTTAACCCCTTGTGGGAGAGAGGGGATCCCCTGGTGTCCGACCTGTCGTCTTTCCTCACTGCTTTCCGGAGAGTCTTCGATGAACCGGGACGTAAGACCTCATCTGCCTCCTCTCTGCTACGTCTCCGCCAAGGGAGTCTCACCGTGGGCCAATATGTCATACGGTTCCGCACCCTCGCTTCTGAGCTTGCCCGGGATAACGAGGCCCTGGTGTCCGTCTTCTGGGAGGGTCTTTCCGGTTGGATTAAAGATGAGCTCGCCGGTCGGGACATTCCTACCACCCTGGATGACCTGGTGTCGCTGGCTACCCGGATTGACATCCGGTTTCAAGAGCGCACCAAAGAGACCACCCGTGAGAGAAAGTTTCCCCGCCTTGCTCCTACTTTCCAGAGACCTGTCTCCTCTTCTGTCATTCCCCGGGCGCGCTCACCCGAGCCCATGCAGATCGACCAGACCAAGATTGTCAAATCTCGCCAAGAGTCACGCCGAGCCGAGGGGAGCTGTTTCTATTGTGGCAGTAAGGAGCACCTGATCCGTTCCTGTCCGGAGAGGCCGGGAAACTCCAGTGTCTAGGACCACTCGGAGAAGTCGCCCTAGACAAAAGTAAGTCCTCTCCAACCCTGACTTTGTCTGTCTCTATCTCCTGCGGAGAGAACCGTCACTTTGAACTCGCCCACCTGGATTCTGGATCCGCTGGAAACCTCATCTCCCAGTCCCTGGTTGAGAAATACTGTATTCCCGCCAAGTCTCTGGCTGAACCATTGTCAGTCGCCTCCGTGGATGGAAGACTCCTTCCGGTGACCATCCTGCTCATCACGGAACCCATAACCCTGCAGGTGGGAATGCTGTACTCTGAGGTAATCTCCTTCCATGTGCTACCCGGACTCTCCCACTCCCTATTGCTAGGCCTACCTTGGCTCCAGACACATGAACCCGTGTTGAACTGGCATTCCGGTGAAGTACTCCGGTGGGGGCCGGCCTGCCATAAGACCTGCCTTGTTCCGGTTCGTCCACCACCTACCCTGCTAATTTACCCGGTCTTCCGGCTCCTTACTGGCCCTATGCTGACGTCTTCGGTAAAAAGGAAGCAGAGACATTGCCACCTCATAGGCCATATGATTGCCCGATCGACCTGGTACCTGGCGCCACTCCCCCCCGTGGGCGTATTTATCTGTTATCTGCGGCTGAAACCCGGGCCATGTCCGAGTACATAGAGGAGAATCTGGCTAGGGGATTCATTCGGAAGTCTACTTCCCCGGCTGGAGCCGGATTCTTCTTTGTCAAAAAAAGGATGGCTCGCTACGCCCCTGTATTGACTATAGAGGACTCAATCAGATCACGGTTAAAAATAAATACCCCCTTCCGCTCATCTCCGAGTTATTTGATCACCTTAAAGGCGCCAGGATCTTCTCCAAGCTGGATCTACGTGGAGCATATAACCTGATCCGTATTCGTCAAGGAGACGAGTGGAAGACGGCATTTAATACCCGGGACGGACACTATGAGTACCGTGTGATGCCCTTCGGCCTCTGCAATGCTCCCGCCGTCTTCCAAGAACTGGTCAACGACATCTTCCGTGACTTTCTTTACTCCTGCGTGGTGGTATACCTGGACGACATCTTGGTCTTCTCTCCGGATCTTCCCACACCGGAGGGATGTAAGTCAGGTCCTGCTTAGGCTCAGGCAGAACCACCTCTATGCCAAATACGAGAAGTGCCTATTTGAGCAGACCTCTCTTCCATTCTTGGGCTATGTTATCTCCCAGACAGGCTTGCGAATGGATCCCGAGAAGCTCTCTGCTGTCCTAAAGTGGCCCCGTCCAGAGGGGTTGAAGGCGATACAGCGATTCCTGGGCTTCGCTAATTACTATCGTCTCTTCATTCCACACTTCTCGTCTCGGACTGCTCCCATATCTGCGCTCACCCGTAAGGGAGCAAATCCCAAGGTATGGCCACCCGAAGCTGAGGAGGCCTTCCTTTCCCTGAAGCAAGCCTTCTCCTCTGCCCCTGTGCTGCACCGTCCGGACTGCAACAAACAGTTCTACCTGGAGGTTGATGCTTCCTCCTCTGGAGCCGGAGCAGTGCTCACCCAAAAGTCTTCATCTGGGAGAATGGTAACCTGCGGCTTTTTCTCCAAGATCTTCTCCTCCTCTGAGCGCAATTATTCCATAGGAGACCGAGAACTGCTGGCCGTCAAATTGGCGCTGGAGGAGTGGCGCTATCTGCTTGAAGGGGCTCTATACCCGGTGATCATCTACACGGATCACAAAAATCTGGCATATCTCCAAAATGCCCAGAGACTTAATCCACGTCAGGCCCGGTGGTCTTTGTTTTTTGCCCGCTTCGATTTCATCCTTCATTTCCGCCCGGCGGACAAGAATGTCAAAGCTGATGCCTTGTCTCGATCCTTCCTGTCCTCCGACCAAGAAGAGGAGCCTATGCACATTATCGACCCCTCCAAGGTGATGAATGTGGCCCCCTTGGATTTGACTCGTCTTCCACCCAGCAAGACGTTCGTGGCGGTTCCTGACCGGGAGAAGGTTCTTCGCTGGGGTCATTCTTCTAAACTAGCTGGCCATGCCGGCCAAAAGAAGACCTTCCTGCTCATTTCCCGGCATTACTGGTGGTCAACCCTGCGTAAGGATGTGGTAGACTTCGTCTCAGCCTGTTCATCTTGTGGCCGCAACAAAGTTCCCAGACACTTACCAGCTGGTCATCTCCTGCCGCTTCCCGTACCTGTTGCCCCGTGGCAACACATCGCTATGGACTTCATTACCGATCTCCCTGTTTCTGCCGGGTGTACTGTCATTTGGGTGGTCGCGGACCGCTTTTCTAAAATGGCTCACTTCATTCCCCTGCCTGGTCTCCTGTCTGCACCTGAGCTGGCTAAGGACTTTATCCGCCATATCTTCCGTCTTCATGGACTACCCCTCCACATCGTGTCGGATCGAGGGGTTCAGTTCACCTCACGCTTCTGGAGAGCCACATGTAAACTGCTGGATGTCACCCTGGATTTTTCCTCCACTTACCACCCTCAGTCCAATGGTCAAGTGGAGCGGATCAATCAGATCCTTACCAGCTACCTCCGGCACTTTGTTAATGCCCACCATTCTGATTGGGTGGACCTCCTTCCTTGGGCGGAATTCTCTTATAATAACCACGAGAGCGTATCCTCTTCCAAGTCCCCGTTCTTTATTGTCTATGGCCAACACCCCCGGATTCCGTTTCTCGTCTCCGCTTCTGTGGACAATCCTGCCGCGGAGTCTCTTGTCAGCGAGTTTTCTACCATTTGGGAGAGTACTAGGTCCGCACTTCTTCAGTCCTCCGAGCAGATGAAGAGATTTGCTGATAAGAGACGTCTGGATCCGCCTCAATTCCGTCCGGGAGACAAGGTTTGGCTCTCCTCCAAACATGTGCGGCTCAAGATACCCTCCTACAAGTTAGGCCCTCGCTTCATCGGCCCTTTCGAAATCCTCAAGCAAATTAATCCAGTGGCCTACAAATTAAAACTCCCGGCCACCCTACGGATTCCCAACTCCTTCCACGTATCTCTCCTCAAATCCGTTGTCTTTAACTCTTTTTCCAACAATCCAGGTGCTCCCCCTGCTCCGGTTTCCGCTGAAGACATCTTTGAGGTAGAGAGTATTCTGGCCACCAAGAGGGTAAGAGGAAAGACCTTTTTCTGGTAGATTGGAAGGGGTTTGGTCCTGAGGAGAGAACTTGGGAACCCAGGGAGAACATCAACGCCCCGCTTCTCCTTGAAAAATTTCTTTCTGGCCAAAAAAAGAGGGGGCCTAAAGGGGGGGGGTACTGTAGCACCGGCGTCTCTGCCCCTTGCTAGGCAGAGATGCCGTCCCTCTCACCTCCCCGCTCCTGGCGCGGCGTCCTCCAGCGCTTCTCTCCTCGCTGCTTCCAGCGCGCGCTCCTTCCCCGGCAGTGTGCTTAGGGCGCGCGCTCCCCCTCTCTTAAAGGGACCGCGCGCGCCGTCCTAATGAGTCCCCGGCCAATTGCCGGAGGACCTCTCATATATAAGGCACCTCCTCCAAAATGGAGGTGCCTGAGCAAAGTTGTTTGCACTGTGTCTGATCTTTGCTTCAGCCCTCAGGTCCCGCTGCTAGCCTGACTCCTCGTCCTGCCTGCCAGCCTGTTATCTGCCCGTTACCTGCCGAGCCTGCTTACCTGGAGCGCTCACCAGTTACCTGCCTTGACTGTCTGTCCGCTCACCTGGGAGCACCCGGCTGTTACCAGCTGTGTCCGTCAGCCCGCTCACCTGGGAGCGCCCACCAGTTACCTGCCAGTTACCTGCCTCGTCTGTCTGCCCGCTCACCTGGGAGCACCCGCCTGTTTCCTGCCAGCCTGCCTGGAGACCCTGCCATCACTTGCTGTGACCACCTTCCTGGTAACCTAAAGACTGCTACTTGCCCGGCTTTCTTGATCTGTGACCACCTGTCGGCTACCAGAGACTTACGCCCGCTTGCCGTGTCCATCCGCCATACCGGTCTGTCCCAGCCATCTGACTCGTGGGAGCCACCTGCTCTCTTACAAGGTCGTTCCCAGAGTAGCACCTGGTCCCTCAGCCCGGATCCTCCCTGGTCACGGTGTTGTTTGCTGCCGTACGACCAGGGTCGGTTCGGGTGGATACTTAGTCACGCCCCTCTGGGTCCCTCCTTGCACCTCGGCACAGAGGTTCCACCACCCGGACCCGTAACAAAAGCTATGGACTGGCCCGCCCGTTCGCCAGACCTGAATCTGATTGAGCACATCTGGGACATCATGTCTCGCTCTATCTACCAACGTCACGGTGCACCACAGACTGTCCAGGAGTTGGCGGATGCTTTAGTCCAGGTCTGGCAGGAGATCCCACAGGAGACCATCCACAACCCCATCAGGAGCATGCCCAGGCGTTGTAGGGAGGTCATACTGGCACGTGGAGACCACACAGTACTGAGCCTCATTTTGACTTGTTTTAAGGACATTACATCAAAGTTGGATCAGCCTGTAGTGTGTTTTTCCACTTTAATTTTGGGGGTGACTCCAAATCCAGGCCTCCATTGGTTAATAAATTTGATTTCCATTGATGATTTTTGTGTGATTTTGTTGTCAGCACATTCAACTTTGTACAGAACAAAGTATTCAATGAGAATATTTCATTCATTCAGATCTAGGATGTGTTATTCGAGTGTTCCCTTTATTTTTATTAGTGTATTTTAAAGTACTGAAATGTTTATGCCCCCAATTTGTAGTAGGAGCAATATTAATAATATTAGCAAATACCTCCAATTAGAAATGTAGTATAATTCTTCGGATTCGCTTTGTTGCTTTCCAAATGTAGGGCATTACATTAGCTTAGGCATTCATGGTTATGACAACTCATATAGTGACAGTTAGTTAGACAGTGCTTAGTGGTTGTAACCATTGTGACAAAGTCACTGGCAAAGTACTAGAGGGGAGATGTGTAGCACTGAGGTTGTTAGCTTCAGTAATAAACCTAATAAAAATGATCCAGCACACAATCTGGTGAGAGAGGATAATCAGCCATGTTTTGTACTAGGATGATTGAACAGCTGTAGATTGGGCGGAGTCCAGAGGATAAATACCCAGCTTTCTAGAGCAGTGTGCGTGGGGTGGGCCTGGAGGTGAAAGCTCTGGAGCTGTGTTGTCATGTGAAGGAAAGCTAATCCTTGTGTTGTTTGTTCCTGAAGCGGGAGGTTACCCATAGCAACAAGGACTGTGCCATACGTAATGTTTTGTTTTTCCTGTTAGGCTGGGAAGCCCGTTTGTTTTGCTAACATTGCCGTGGTTTATGCAGCCAAGTGAGCCGATCTACCACAGTTGGTACTAGAAGTGCGGGCAAGATACCCAGTAAGCAAGTGTGACGGCTGTGGACAGACTGTATGTCCTGGGTGAAGGCGGTCAGACAAAATGGAGGAGCTGATCAAGTACCTGAAGCAGCTTCAGTAGCACCGGGAGCAGCAGCGGCTCCAGCAGCACCTGCAACAGCAACATCTGGCACAACAGGAGACAAGTAAGCTGCTGATGGAACAGCTCCAGCGGCAACATTACCAGCAACAGAGCAGACAACAGCAGCAGATTGGCAATGGTAGCTCCGACCCCAATGTCAGCTGATGATTTCTCTATATGAAAGGTGGTGAGGAGAGCCTTGCAGAAAATGACTCCGGGTGACGATATAGAGTTTTTTTTAACTGTTTTTGAAAGGGTCGCCAATAGGGAGAAACTCCCGCCAGAGCAGTGGGCGGAATTCCTGGAGCCACAAAAGGTCTACTATGATTTAGCCTTACAGGATGCCAAAGAATATGAAAAAATTGAAAACAGAAATTTTGGCGTGCTTGGGGGTGACAATGTCTGTCAGGGCACAATGGGTCCACTGCTGGGCATATCTCTGTAACAAACCTCGCTCCCAAATGTTTGATCTGCTGCACCTTGACCAAAGGTGTTTACATCCGAAATCTTCTACACCAGCGCAGATGGTGGAGCAAGTTGGAATGGATCGGTTTGTGCACTTCCGAGCCCGAAACAGACTTGGGCTGCCCAGGGGGATCCACAGTACGCTGATGACTTGGTTGGACTTGTAAAAGTGAATGGCCTGCAAATGACTGGACTACTAGACTCGTGAGGGCCACACTACCACTCTCTGGGAAGAAGGTTAGCATCCGTTGCATTCACAGAGATGCTAAAGTCTATCTGGTGGTAATTGAGACGGCCCAAGGCACTGAGTCCCATGAGGTCGGCGTGGTCCCGGATTTATTGCACCCAATTATCATAGGCCGGGACTTTTTGTTGTTTTGGGACTTGTGTGGGAGGGGCGGAGACTTTGATTGCTTGGGTAAGAAACTAGTTGGCCCTAAAAAAGTCTCACCAACCCCAGAGTCTAACGGGTTTAGCTTCTGTGTAATGGGAGGAGAGGAGAAAGTAGTATCCCTTGAGGCTGACATTTCTGAGATAGGCGTGACCAGAGAAAATTTTGAGTTCACCCAACATAGGGACCTATCACTAAAAGAAGCATTCAATAAGGTAACCATCATAAATGGGATAGCACAGGAGGCAGTGGCTGACACCAGGTTTTCCTATTTCATGTGGAGTCGGGACTTATTGTACTGAGTTACCAAGGTGAAGGAGATAGTGCTGCAATTGTTGGTACAAAATGTCATGCAAGGTGTGGGAAAGTCTAAGTGCAACATGAAGGGAAGAGGAGGAGGAAGCCCGAAAACTAGGGAAAGGGGGAATGGAGACCCTTAGGCAGATCTAATAACATCCTGTGTACCCTACCGTCCCTATATAGGTTCCACACCGAGCAGGACCTAAACCTTGTATGTCCCTAGAGCTTGGCCCTAGACTGGGAGGGGGAGGGGTGAGCACTGGTCAGGTCCTACCACAAACTAAAGACAACAAGGTAGACAAACAAAGTGGATTAACTTAGCTTGAGCAGACACCAGAGGAGTAACGGCAACTGTCCTCCAAGGGCACCAGAGAAGAAGTCAGCCAACAGCAAGTGCTCCAAGCATGTACAAAGTACATAGAAGTATCACCGACAATTGCCTGGAGCAAACTGAGTGTTTTTAACTCCCATGCAAGGGTGTGTCAAACAGCGAAGGGAGGTCGCCGCTGGGTCTTAAAGGAAGAAAGATTAAGAAGGTATCTGCAATGCCAAGCGCAGTGACCTTCTACAGCCAGATCCAGAGCGACTGTCTATTACACCTGACACACCCGTGATGCATATCATAAAAACATCATCTATGTACCGCAACCAATATTGTACATGGTCTGTGGCCTGAGAGCCTCCATTCCCAAATATTTGCCTCTCCCAAAATCCAAGAAAAAGATTAGCGAATGAAAGTGCATGGGCCACACCCATTGCGTTTCCACATTTTTGCAAGTAAAAACATCTTTAAAAACAAAAAAGTTGTTGGTGAGGACAAATTCCAGCAGTTCAAGGACCAGCTCACAGATTTGGCCATCCCAGTTGGAAGCCCTCAGTCGTTAGGTAGTGTGGTGTTCTACCAGTGAAGTTGTGAGGTCTCCTAGTCCCGGTGTGGCCAGTATCCTGAACCTGAATCCCTAATCCTGGTGTATCAAGCTTCCTGAACCCGAATCTGGTCCCATTGTGGCCAATGTCCTGAACCCAAATCCTTGGTCCCAGTGTCCTGGACTAGAATCCCTCGTCCCGGTGTGGCCAGTGTCCTGAACCCAAATCCTTGGTCCCAGTGTCCTGGACTAGAATCCCTGGTCACGGTGTGGCCAGTGTCCTGAATCCGAAGTCCCTGGTTCCCGTGTGGCCAGTGTGCTGAATCCGAAGTCCCGGGTTTGTCCTGTCCTGAATCCGAAGTCCATGGTCCTAGTGCGGCCAGTGGCTGAACCTCGTCCCCCAGTCTGTGTGTAGCCAGTCCCTGAATCGGTATCTGAGACCCGGATGTCTGAAAGTGTGTCTATCCGAGTACCCTGTATATCTGAACTGCTAAAACCAGTCTCCGAATCAGCCCAGTCTGAATGTAGCTCTAGTCCATGCCAGCGAACCTGACCCCTGAGGCCAGCAACTGCAATACCGGGGACTGCCCAGAAGTGGTACCTGGTGGCTACCTGCAGCCAAGCCTATCCCCACCATAAGAGCTCCAGTGCACACCTGGTAGCCGCTTAGCTACGCCCCTTCCTAGGCAGGCTCGGCACTGTGGCATAGTGGGTCCACGAACCACGTGCGTCACCTGTGGGCGTACGTGATATGTTGATGGCTTTAATAGACATTTATTCACGTCTGCAGGACATGTGTTGGCATGGCTCGAGCCCTAGTTTAATGGCTTCACTCCATATCATTATTTCCATTATGTTTTTGATACTAAGGAATTCAGATTACTGCACAATCGCTCCTGTAATGTGGAGCACTAATACCTTCTCTATTCATCTGGTCAGAACTCATAGTAACTCCAATGGTCCGACTCCGGTTTAGTGTTGTAGTTCTCCCCCTGAACATACGTTCTTATTAAATGTAACATGTTTTTTTATTCTAGGTCTCCTTTTTTACAGGTTCATTCTGTATATGTTTGTGGTGGGATCGGCCTGCCTCACTTATACTAGTCTGCAACTCCCTGGTAGTCTTTCACGACCTTTGATGTAACCATATGTTTTAGAAGGGATGTTGTTCCTGACCTCTGATGTATAGGTACGTCATGGCAATCATGGCAGACACAGGAGCTGTGCCCGCGTGATCGCCGCCGAGAGCTCAGCTTATGTGACAGCCACTCTGTCATTGGCTGACTAACCTCTAAATGCCGCAGTCTATATAGATCGCAGCATTTGGTAGGCTAGAAGAGGGAGGGGGATCCCTCTCCCTCCCGATTGGCATCCACATGACGTCATCGCGAGGGCCTGATTGTTGTCATGGCTGATGCATTTCAATTAGTGATGAGAACGTGTGCTCGCCACTGCTCCATACTCGATGGAGTATCGCGGGTGCTCGAGCGCCATGCTTGAGTCCCCACAATGCATATTTGGTGCCTGTTTGACAGCCAATGAACATGTGGGGATTGCCTGCCATACACAGTAATGTCGTAGCCATGTTGGATACTGGCATTACTGTGATTGGCCGGCCGCATCATGTCATGGGGACTTATACAAGACCCAGTGACTCGATGCGCGGCATCTTGTGTCCAGGATGCAGTTCAATGAGACTTGTTATAGGAGGGAGAGCACACCATACACCTCGTACACACGCGGCTCCACTCCGTACACCCGCGGCTCAGCTCCGTACACCCCGTACACACGCGGCTCCGCTCCGTACACATCATACGCACGCAGCTCCGCTCCGTACACATCATACGCACGCAGCTCCGCTCCGTACACATACGCACGCGGCTCCGCTCCGTACACCTCGTACACGCGCGGCTCCGCTCCGTACACCTCGTACACGCGCGGCTCCGCTCCGTACACCTCGTACACGCGCGGCTCCGCTCCGTACACCTCGTACACACGCGGCTCTGCTCCGTACACCTCGTACACACGCGGCTCTGCTCCGTACACCTTGTACACACGCGGCTCTGCTACATCCACACTGTAAACCCCTCCTGACCCCACACATAAACTTCAGCTCATCCAGCACCATGACAACCAGCACAGCAGAGTCCTGCATCCACTGAGGCCCCTGATCATGTGACCCCTGACTCCTCCCCTCCTGTGACCTCATCACAGGTCCTGTGTGCACAGAACAGCCATATATGTGGTGGCGGCTCTGCAGGTGGAGGTATGTGGAGATCCCCCATTACTGTGCACAGAGGGCATTAACCCCTTCAGCGCTGAAACTTTTATTTCTTTTTTTGTTGCAGATTTCTAAGAATCAATAAGGTTTTTGTTCCTTTTCCTCTGATAGATACATATGACCAAACTATTGAAACAGGAAGTCAGGAAACAAGGATTCCTCACATAGTACATTGTCCCCTTCTTTCCCCACACACAGTATAATGTTCCCCCAGTACCGCCATCTCCCCCCCTACACATTTATCATTACACTACAAGTTGCCCCCCACAATATGGCACCACCCGCCTCCTAATAAATAACTCCTCCCTTCCCCCATTCCTGATACAGATACAGGTGACCCTGGGACACCGCACCGACCTCTGGGATCAGTTCCCCAGTCTGGAGATGTGGATCCGGGCCGGGGGGCCGGTGCTATAGATGTATGAGGGGCTGTTATCTGCTGTATGAGCTGTACATTGTAATGGAGACATTCTGGGGACAGATTATTCCAGAAGTAGAACGTCTTATCTCTTTAGTGAATGTCGCTGTATTTTATCTTGTTTGTTTTCTCTTTAGAATTTAATGACATCGTTCTAGTGTAAAGGACATATTAATATTCATGCTATCCAAGTGTAAAGGACATATTGATACTCATGCTATAGCAACTCCATTTTGTCTGCTTGCTTTAAAATCATGTTATTATACTCCTTGCATAACATGCATTCTTTCCTTCTTTTCTCATGCTTCCCAAGCATCTTTCCCACACTAACCTTTTCTCACAAGAACATTCTGTGAGACACCCTGTTCCCGTTATCTGACTAGTCTGAGCTGGGATGGGTAACCTTGTAAATTTCCATAATGCGCCGAACTAACAATGATATATGACCATATGTGTGTTTCCGTAATAATTGTACTAACATTGGTTTAAGCCGGTAGTATGGCTGTAGGTGATTGGCTATTGATATACTCCAAACAATATAAAATGCTAAGTAGAAATAAACGGGATTAGAGATTCTCTGAATCCTCCCATACAGAACACTGTCTCCGTTTGGTTTTCTGTGGATTGCAATCAGCCTTATAACATAATAATTTGACACTCACTTGGTCAACCGTGAAAGGCCATTGCCCTCCCTCAACAGTTTGGTGTCGTGACTCGGATCCCTAACCCGGGACGCCCCACCACCCCTGGACGTCCACAAAGAGAGACTTGCTTTCAGCCTCCCCCACTGGAATTGGGACTGATCATCCCCCACAAAATGCCACTGTAAGTGCACGAGTTCTTTACTAGTGATACTGACCATTTGGCGTGGTTTCCACGTGGTGTGTGGTTGTTTGCAGTATCTCCGGACGTCTTGGTTGGATATAGTCAAAGGTGAGACTATAAGGGGTGTAGTCCCATTAGGGGTCTGATATTGATAACTTTTAAAGCAGTATCTCCTCGGATTGACAAGTGAATATTGCGTGAATCTTCCTTAACTTCTGACAAAGATCCTTAGGAGACTGAACACTGTTAGGTTCAGTCGCGGCAGGTGATCGAAGATTGGGTAGGACACGCACACAGATATACATATATCTAGTGTCCGGACAGCTGCGGACGAGAGTTCTCCTCCTTTCATCTGAGCCGTTCGTGACTCCCCCGACGGGAGGGGTGAAGTGAAGTCAGTGGAACAGCAGATGAGGTCCATCCGGACTCGTGCTGTGCACAAATCAAGGGTCTTTTGCACGTTGTAGTGATTAATCAATGTTTCCGTGGAGCAGAAAGAAATTGTCTCCCCTGCAGGAGGGAGAGGATGTGATGAATATCATGGTCGGTCGAGAGGGGAAAAGATCATTTAAGAATGCACCAAAAGTGTTTAAGGTGTTAAATTTTTTCGTGGAAGGGAGACTTCAGCCTACATTGTGGGATGAAGGCATCCGGCAGAAAAGGGATAGATTAGTTGACTGTGGATTGTTGGAAGACGCTGAAAAGTTTAGGAAAGTTGCACATGAGATTTGTGATGAAGGATATGTTGGAATAGAGGAGGAGATGAAGCCCGGTTATTTCAGTTATTTTTATGTAAAGAAGGGAAAATTATCTAGCACTGTAACGAAGACTGGCTGTTTTGTGCTACAAAATGAAGCTGATGGGGACAAGATAGAGGAGGAAGTAGGTTCCACTTCCCGACTTATGTATCCACAAACCAAATCTGAAGCCCCTAAAGAAGCAACCCATACCCCCACAAATGTAGCCGTACCCCAGCCCCTCAATCCGGAAACTGAGCAATTTTTACCTAAGGAGACTAAATACCCTGCACTTCCCACTGGTGGCCTGCCACCATCATATAACCCAGATGGCTGGCTTTGTAATGTGTGTTGGGCCACTAATCCAGGATGTTGTGAGACGTGCTATAATTGTGGAGCACGCAGACCCGGTGCTGCAGCACCAGCCTTCCCATTACTTAACGCTGACGGTGGGTATTATAAACCATTGCCCCCACCTGCCTCCGCCATGGTCCACACTCCATTTAGAGAGACCCAGGGTCCTCCGAATTCTACCCTATTTACCCTCTCCCAAACTGGGGAAATAGAACATGGACACGAGTACCAGGAGTTGGCGTCTGTTTTACTGAATGGTCCTTAGGAATTTTCCACTATACTGAGAATAGGCATAGGGAGTATACCGCAACAGCAAGTTGAGATCATTGTAAATGCAGCAAATGCGAGACTACAGCATGGGTGGGGGCTAGCTGCAGAAATATGTCGTCTGGGGGGACCTGCAATACAAACTTCAACCAACGATTACATTCGTGACCATGGTCCTTTAAGAGAAGGAGAGGTGATGGCTACAAGAGCCGGACAGCTATCATGTCAGTATGTTATACATGTGGTGGGACCAAGATATGATCCCCTGGATGTACCCAGGTCACAACACCTGCTTACAGAAACAATCCAGAACACCATAGCATACGCATCACAGCTTCATGCGGTCCCAACCCTAGCCATGCCATTTATTTCCACCGGTATTTTTGGATATCCAAAACAGGATGCAGTCAAAATAATAGTCGGGACTATAAAGCAATACATTGCCACGCATCCAACTAAATTGAGAGAGATAAGATTCTTGGCCATCGACAGGGATCTAGTCGATTATGCTGCTCAACTAATCAAACCCACGATCAGATCCGATATCTGGTCTCCCCCAGCGTTTCCCTACCTCCGAGATCTCCCATCAATCAGTACTCATGCTGATCTCCCCCCTCCCCCTGATTTCCCTCCACCTCCACCCCCTCTCACAAAGTTGGAGGAAGCGGACCAGAATACCAGCCCACCCAAATATACCCCGTTTACCACAAAACAGACGGATACTCTGTGTAAACGTCTCCCGGATCCCGAACATTCCCCCATTGCTTTTTACAGGGGCATTGCCGCAAACAGGGAGATATATTCAACAACAAGGCAAGATCTTTTACACCTACTCCGTGTAAAAGCCGGTGAAGGATATTATCCCATGATAGAGACTGCTATCCCATATAACAGAGCATTAGACTCCAATACGTATGAGAGTGGGATTGACGTCTGGGCTCATAAGCTGGCTGATCAATCTACTGCCCTCACAGATGTCACTCAAGAGAAGGTAGAGTCGGCTGAGAAGTTTTATGGGCGCCTTTTGCAGGTCTATAAGGACCTTGGGTTCTCCTTTCATACTAAAACTCATTGCCAGCTGTTAGTGTCCGCCTTTATCCAGGGTTTACGTACTGAAATCAAGGACGCGATATTGGCTGTACGGCCAGATGTTGAGTCAGCCACCCCAGGAGATGCCCTAAAAGTAGCAAAAAGTTTAGAGCAAAGTGATGCCCGGACCGCTTCTGTGGTTAAGCCTAAATCCAAACCCGCTGCAGTGGCAGTTGTGGCACCCCCAGTACCAACAGCACAGTATCCCCCCTTGCCACCCCAGTATCCTCCCTCAACACTAGGACTCCATTGTTAGGCTCCGGCTGTCATGGGGATATATTGGGATGTGTCTGTGGGGAGCACAGGACTCCCCCTCTCTGCCCCAGATATAATGGAGGAGGCTCTCTGCCTCTGTCTTTCTGCCTCAAATACAATAATAGATGTTGTCTTTCAGTTACCTCAGATATATAGAAGATGTCTTCTCTCTGTCTTCATCAAGAATGGAGAATGTTCTCTTTCCGCTTGCTAAAACTGTGATATTTATTTTTCCCTGTCAGGTCCCCATTCCCTCCAACCCAGCGGCATTCATATACTTACAACAAAATTCCCTGGCTAACCAGCCCTGTATAAGGTTATTCAGTTTAACTATTGTTCATAAAAAGCATTTATATGGTCCGCTTTTCCAGTGCTAATTATGGCTTTGATCAGTTGATGTGACATTAATTTCCCCAGACTATTTGGCCCTTTCTCCATGTTATCATACCCCTGTCGGCGTGGTAAGAACATTTGCTCTAGCCAGCGTTATTGCCAGCTCATGCAAATCTTGCGCATACACTCCGCACATTTCGGCAGCGTCACTGTGCCTCTGTAGACAGGTGTACGTTTCCAGGCTTCAGAGGCGCACTGCACATGACAAGAGGTTCAGAAGAGCCGTCTTCTGAACTTGTTGATATTCAGGCACTCAATATATGAATTCAACTCTTTAGTGTATTTGTACCATGGAAAGAACACTTCGTCTACATATATGGCCCAGAATATTATCTTGGAGTTCCATCAATCCTGCTCTTAGAAGATTACCATTCCCTCCCAACAGCCTGTAAGGAGATTTTCATATGACGGGGCACAGGGACTCCCCATTGCGGTCCCTCTGAGCTGGTGGAATATCTTCCCATTACATAGGAAATAGTTATGGGTAAGAATAAATCAAAGTAATTTGGAAAGAAATTGGTTATGTTCACTACATTGTATGATTCTGGATTTAAGGAAATAATTAGCCTCTATGATCCCTACTTCATGGGGAATACAGTTATATGGTGCCTCTACATCTATGGAAGCCAAATAGTGATGTCCTCTATGACCATACCATTCAATTTCACCAAGAGATCGGCTGTATCTTGTCTATTGAGATCCCTGTGTACTGACTAATGGAAATCACTCCTGACACTATAGGTCATTCTCTATGTGCAGCAAAATCAAAAGAAATGAACTGGAGTATAAGTTGGTATACATGCAGCCTATAAAAGCATATTCACACTGGCCATTAAACAAATAGAACCGAAGAGAGAAACTAAATGAACATATTCCCTACTATAAGTAAGTAAAAGGCCAAAGTGCATATAAATAACATAGGATACTTAGTAAACACTGTAAAGCGTATAAGCCATCTAATCAGCACTAAGGTGTACCCAGTCATGACAGTCCTAACCTCTAGTACTATAACCTAACCATGTGTCAAAAATGATCTCAATGTCAATAAGTGTCAAAAAGGGCTGGGGCCCAACTATGGACACCCAGCAATGGGAAGCATTATAAATGTAATGTCCTGCTCAAAGAAAGGGAGGACTCACCCTTGTGTGCACTGAGTGCAAGAAACTAAAGCATAGCAGGGTTTTACGCTTTTTTAAATGTAATAATAAATAATAATCTTTCTTTTTATATAGCGCTAACATATTCCGCAGTGCTTTACATACATTATCAGCAGTGTCCCCATTGGGGCTCACAATCTAGATTCCCTATCACTATGTCTTTGGAGTGTGGGGGAAACACACACAAACACGGGGAGAACATACAAACTCCTTGCAAATGTTGTCCTTGCTGAGATTTGAACCCAGCACCCCAGCGCTGCAAGGCTGCAGTTCTAACCACTGAGCCACCGTGCTGCCCACAATCTAAAACTGTTTACTAAGTGCCCCATGTTATTTATATGCACTTTTGTTTTTTACTTATAGTAGGGTATATGTTCATTTTGTTTATATCTTAGGTTTTATCGTCCTCTAAGTGAGTCGAACTCTTTGAGAACTTTATGGAGAGCAAAAATAGTGGGAATGGTGACAATAAGGCTGTGTGCCCACGATGCAGAAATGCTGCATATTTTTTCCGCTTCTCCCTGGCAGGAAAAACACATGCGGATTTTACATGCGTTTTTCCCGCCAGGTAGAAGCGTTTGTCAAGCATTTTTGCATGCATTTCTGCATACTAGGTTATCAAGCGCTTTCCAAGCGATTTTAGCATCACTTGGAAAAGTGCTTGACAACTTGGTCACACTATATAAATCCATGCAACCGGCATGGATTTATAGTAGTGTGACCAAGTTGGTTAAAAAAAAAAGAATAAGAATGGTAAAGAATAAAAAAAAAGATTATACTTACCTTCCGATGTCCTCCTGGTGTTTTCTAAGCTGCGTCCGGTGTCTTGGGCGGCTCGCGGTGTTGTGAAGGACCTGCGGTGACGTCATTGAGTCATGTGACAGGTCACATGACTCATTGAAGTCATGGCAGGTCCTTCACAACACCGCGACCCATACAGCAGACCAGACGGAGGGGAGAAAACACCGGGAGGACATCGGAAGGTAAGTATAATCTTTATTTTAAATTCTTTTTTTTACAGTTTCTATGGTACCCAGGTCTGGAGGAGAGTCTCCTCTCCTCCAGACCTGGGTACCATCTGCACATTGAACCGTGTGATATTCGCATGTGCAGATGCAGTGATGCGGATGTCACGCGGTCCAATGAAAGTCAATGGCGGTGATTACGCTGCGTGTCCGCAAAATTAATGGACATGCTGCGGATTTTTCCGCAATGATAATCCGCAGTGCACAGCACATGCGGATTATCATTGGGGACCATGGGGCACGTATTACCAAGCGTTTTTTAAGCGTTTTCGCTACGGAAATTCCGCGGCAAAAACTCTTGAAAAACGCATAGTGGGCACGCAGCCTTAGATACCATGAATTCAAATTCATTCTTTGAGATTCGTTTTTCATCCAGACCCTCATCCAATATTTTAGTAAGAATGTCATAATATTTAGACTTTGGGGGAAAAACTAAAACGGAATTTTGAAGACGCATCAGTGAATACCTCGGAGACATCGGACATAAAAGGGATACCCCATTACTAGACAAATTAGAGAGCTTTGTTGTCAACCTGATGATACTATCTTCTTTTTGTAGAGGTTGTCAGAAAAAATGTCAGAAAAGGAGATTGGAATAAACTGATCCCCCAAATAGAATGCCAATGGATTTTCCGTTTGGACTCTCTCACCCCCACGGGATTGAATGAACAGATGACCTTGGTTGTTTTATTTAGGATCTGTATATAGGAATTTCTACTGCAAGCCTGTTAGGCTGCGTGCCCACTATGCGTTTTTTAAGCGTTTCTGCAGCGGAAATTCCACCCCGGAAACGCTTAAAAAACGCTTGGTAGAAGGTCTGCAATGTTCCCCAATGATAATCCGCTGCGCACATGCTGTGGTAATTTCCACTGCGGATTATCATTGCGGAAAAATTCGCAGCACTACCATTAATTTTGCGGAATCGCAGCGTTTTAGCCGCCATTGACCTGCATTGAATCGCTTAATATCCGCATGACTACATGTGCACATGCGGATATTATGCTTTTCAATGCGCGGATGGTACCTGGGTCTGGAGAAGAGGAGACTCTCCTCCAGACTCGGGTACCTTAGTACCTGTAGTTAAAAAAGAATTAAAATAAAAAGAACCCTTATACTCACCTTTCCGGCGCCCCCCCGGTCTCCTCTCCGCATCGCTGCTCTCTCCTTGGCTTCCGGCGGTGGTCTGCAAGGACCTTCTGTGATGTCATTTAGTCATGTGATGGTCACGCGACCGCTGACGTCAGCGGTCAGGTGATGGTCGCGTGACCATCGCATAACTAAATGACATCATGGAAGGTCCTTTTTAGAGCACGGTGAGCCGCCGAAGATACCGGACGCATCGCTGAGGAGACCGGGGGCCATCTGAAGGTGAGTATAATGTTTTTTTTTATTTTTTAACATTTTTATTATTTTTTTTTACTATTGATGCTGCATTTGCAGCATCGTAACTTGGTCACACAACATAAATCCATCCCGGTTGCATGGATTTATATAGTGTGACCAAGTTGTCAAGCACTTTTCCAAGTGCTAAAATCGCTTGGAAAAGCGCTTGACAACCCGCATGTGAAATCGCATGTTCAAAACGCTTCACTTACGCTTCTACCTGGCAGGAAAAAATGCATGTAAAATCCACGTGCGTTTTTTCTGCCAGGGAGATGCAGAAACGCTCAGGAAAAATCCATAGCATTTCTGCATCATGGGCACATAGCCTTACACTATGTAACATCCCTGGCGGCGTGCTTGCATAGTGCACCACCTCCCACTATGCAAGTCCGCAATCTTACCCATCAGTCCAGCCTGCAAACCTTGCTCCAGTTCATGCTGTGTGCATGTCTCTTGTCTGATTGCTTAGGGCGGCGGCCCGGTTACTTCCTGATTCTTATAGCTGCTGTGGGCGCGCTCCTAATGCGTCCCCAGCCTATTGCTGTGAGTCACTGGATATTTAAACCCCCCTCCACCCAGAAGGAGGTGCCTGAGCAACACTATCTATCAGTGTGCTCCTTGCCTCTGAGTTGCCCGGTCTTGTCCTGTATCTTGTCTGTTTCTGCCACCCTGGGGGCTGCATACCCAGGCCTGTTATCTTGTCTGTTTCTGCCACCCTGGGGGCTGCATACCCAGGCCTGTTATCTCTGACTTCTAGTCTGTTTCTGACACTCTGGGGGCTGTATACCCAGGCTCGTTCTTGTATCTTGTTGCAGTATCAGTTCCTGTCTGAACTGTCTCCTAGCCTATTACCTGTTTGTCTCTATGTCCTGTAAGGCAGCGCTACTTATTATCCTGGGGGATACTCGCTTCGCTGCATCCATCAATGCACACCAGCAACTACTTTGCCGTGTTTCACAGTCCACAGTTTATTACACTTCATAAACCGTAGTTCACACACATAAAGTCCACGAGCCCAAGAGGCAGACCGGCCCACTTGGCTCTAATTACAGCCTTCTGCAAGGTAATACTAACACAATGTCCAGGTAAGTGTCCATAGCATAAGAGTATTACCTGCGCCGGCTTCAGCTGTAACAGTCCTGTTCATACGCCACCACTATGGCTCTACGGCTTCCCACACGTGGTCTCCAGCCGTCACTCCCTTTAAGGTTTATTGGCGTATTACACATCTCATACCCAGGCTTCACCTTCCAGGATGCTTGTGTGGCACTCCGAGGCTTACTGGCATCCCCCACACTCTCACACAGGGATCCAGACTTCACCTCCACCGGAGTCCACCAGGCCTCTTGTGTGGCACTCCGAGGCTTACTGGCATCCCCCACACTCTCACACAGGGATCCAGGCTTCACCTCCACCGGAGTCCACCAGGCCACTCCAGGCCTTACACGAGCGGTGTTCCCCCCACACACACAGGGAACAGTCTCGTGCCTCTCACACGGTGCCCACACAGGAGCTCCCAACACACAGGAACTCCTACACACCGGAACACACCCACACAGCCACAGATAGGACCTTAACTGTGTGCATAAGGACCTGTGTGATGTCACGGTCATGTGACCAGTCAGTTAAAGGGGAAGGTACATGGTCCTTCAAACACACTGAACCATTAAAGGGATGTCTGCTACATCACATATTCCCCCCCTCTGTTCAAACTTGTGGGGTTGAACACATAATATACACAAACAGTCTATATCCCACAGTTCACACTGAGACCATGCACTTGACCCTTGCGTTGTCCAGCCACTGGAACATTAGTCATTGACATTAGCCCACTCCTTAGGGACCTGCCATCTATCACTGTCATCGACTTAGTCAAGTCACATTTCCGGGTCGTAAACTTGTCAGACTTCCCTCGCTCCCAGCGGGTCCCCCGCTCCCAGCGGTCAGTCGTAACCTTGTCAGGTCTCCCCCGCTCCCAGCGGTCAATACAACAGTGTGACTCCACATAGTTCCGTCCTCTATTGCGTCGATTGTATGGGCCACTCAACCCTGAGTCACTGGAGGTCTCACTACCTCCAAACCCACTCCCAGGACATCTTGAAGGGTCCCTAACCTCAGCTGTTCTGATATTTAGGGAGCCCTTTCTCTGTCTGGTCTCACACTTTCTAGATGGCTGCCATCTTCTGCTGCTCAGATGATGCTGTCTATCCACTCGCAGTCTAGCGAGATTCAACTTTTCCACCTCTCGTAGGTAGGTCACTCGGTACTCCACCAGCATGCTCATATCTGCAAGACTTTCTTCCATTCCTACAGCGTAGAACGACACCATGCCGTCTTCATCCGGCATCCAGTCCCGACGATCACGTGGACTGCTTACTTTTACCACACCAGACTTCTTCACCATCATCTGCATGGCTCGGCCATTTCTCCCAATGAGCTCTCTCACCAGAACACGAGGCACCTCGATGACCTCTTCTCGCAGACTGTGAGCCCTTCTCATCTGCTCCAGTTGTCTAGCGGCTTGCTCCGTCTTCAACTGGAGAAACCGCTTCGTGCGAATACATCGCCAATGTATGTCACTCAGGATCGCTACCCTCTTCACCGTGACTTCGGTTGTGGACAGGACCACCAGCTGTTTAGCTTCTGAGGTCGAGTACACCTTACAGGCTCCCACGGCTTTCTTAAACTCCTCATGCATGAACTCACGGGTGCATTCTTCCCTCAAGTCCTCGGGTACATCTACGAGGCACTTGTACAGAGACGTTTCGGTCTCACCAGTGGTTTCCAGATGATCAACCAGCTCAGGTTTCAGGGACAACAGACTTCCAGTTTCTTCACCCTGGATGCTTCCCCTGAGCTGACTCACAGCTACAACTTCACAACTTTTCGTCTTGACCACCTCCACTTCACCTTTATCTTCCAACTCCATACTCTTAGCTCTCCTCAGATTCACCTTCTCATGGTCTAAGGGAGTAAGTGCAACTTGTTTGCCTTTTCCCTTCTCCAAGGAGACCTCGTTCACCACGTGACACTTTGCTAGGCGACCTTTGAGCTCTAAAACTTCTCTTTCCAGCTCAGTTACTCGCCTCTCAGCAGTCCATCTCTGAAGCTCTTCCTGCTTCAACTGCTCTTCCAGCAGTAGAGCTCTCTCAGACCTCTCCGTCTCCAGTGCGCCCACTCGGCTCTCAATAGCCAGTCTCTCACGCTTCTCTTGCGTCCACTGGGCTTGTAGCAACTCCTTGAGCTGCTTGATCTCGGCTCCGACATCCACTGAACCCTCCGAGCCCACATCACTCGAGGAGGTATCTGCTTCATACCTCCCATCACCAGCGGTCAACTCCTGGCCCTGGTCTGTGGCTTTTCCGATGGACTCCTCCATCTTCTCTCGCTCAGCTTCCATCTTGAGACTGTTTCCTTAAGGTACGTCTCCGCCTTCTGGAGAGTATCACAGGACATCTGTAGCTCCTTCACCTGAGCTTCCAGATCTAGGGTCTTTCCCCGGAGATCATCATTCTCCTCACGGATATCTTGCAGAGTGGTCTCAACCACTTGGCGCACTTGCTCTGCACCCGCCTTATCCTCCTCTAGTTTTTCCTTCACCTTGAGGAGATCCTCATAATCTCTCTTACTCTGTTGCAGTTCCCTACTGCGTTCACCACACTCCTTCTTGGAGTCACACAGCTCCTGGTTGAGCTGTTTGCGCAGTCGTTCTAGGATTTGTTCACGTCCAGAAACACCATCTTGCCGCGCCTCCTTCTCAAGCTTCAACTGCAAAACCTCTTCCTTGATTTTGCGGCGGTCCCCCTTAATTGCGTGGAACATCTCCTTCCACTGGACAACTTCCTCGTTGCTTCCCATTAGATCTCGCTGTAAGTTCTTCACAACCTGGTAGACCCTCTGCCGTTCAGATTCCAGGCTCCACTGGTCTGAGGACACGTTCTCCAGGTCCGTCACCTCCTCTTCTGCCTCTGAAGGAGGATCCACACTTGAAACAATGGCACACACCATTACATTTTCTTTACTTTCACTTTCTGCAAAGAGTACAGGAGCAACCTTTTTGTGGCCCCTGCGCCATCTACGACGAGAGGTGGACTCTCTCCCCTCGTCTAGCCCCTCCTGACTGACCTCTCCTTCTACTTCCGTAGTGTCACCGTCAGCTATGGGGTCTTTGTCACTCCCCATGATGTTGTGGACTACCAGGTCACCTCCCCCTTTGACTTCACCCCCTTCCACTGGAGCTACCCCGTTATCAACGGTCACCTTGTCATTTTTAGGAGGTACCCACCCACAATCATCAACAATTTCCAGTTTTCTACACTCCACACTCTTGTGAAAATCCGCCCCCTTTTTAGACTCCGCCCCCTTTTTAACAACCACACCTGTAAGGGAATTTTTACAAAAAACATCAGCGACAGTCTTAGGACTCAGTTCACAAGATCTCTTACCACCTCCCCGGGCACTCTGGGACAACACGGGCGCCCCCGGAGAGTTCATAGAATGGTCCACTGCCGCCATTCTATACGGTGCCCACAGCTCCTGTGGTTCCCGCACCATGTCCTGTAAGAGTTTCTCAAATACCTGCTCCGGTCCCAACCGGCCCTTCAAACGCTCATTAGCTCCAGACACCTCTGCTGCTTTGCTCACAGCCATCACGGTACACTGTTCACACTTGAACTTCACCGCTCTCCCCGAAAAGTTTTTCGTGGCCCCGCCGAGCCACCGCAAAACAGGATTTGCGTGCGACGTCAATCTTCGCAACCCCGCCGAGTTGCAGCAAGATGCTTTGAACTTCGTGAGCCCCGCCGAGCCACAGCAAACCAGGTTTGAGTTCGACGACAACCTTCGCAACCCCGCCGAGTTGCAGCCAGATGCTTTGACCTTCGTGAGCCCCGCCGAGCCACAGCAAACCAGGTTTGAGTGCGACGACGACCTGTGCAGTTGCTCCCAGCAACCAGACTGCAGTTGCTCCCAGCAACCAGACTGCAGCTGCCCCTAGCAACCAGACTGCAGCTGCCCCTAGCAACCAGACTGCAGTTGCCCCTAGAAACCAGACTGCAGTTGCCCCTAGAAACCAGACTGCAGTTGCCCCTAGCAACCAGACTGCAGTTGACCGCACTCTCAAACCACATGTAAGGCAGCGCTACTTATTATCCTGGGGGATACTCGCTTCGCTGGGTCCATCAATGCACACCAGCAACTACTTTGCCGTGTTTCACTGTCCACAGTTTATTACACTTCATAAACCGTAGTTCACACACATAAAGTCCACGAGCCCAAGTGGCAGACCGGCCCACTTGGCTCTAATTACAGCCTTCCGCAAGGTAATACTAACACAATGTCCAGGTAAGTGTCCATAACATAAGAGTATTACCTGCGCCGGCTTCAGCTGTAACAGTCCTGTTCATACGCCACCACTATGGCTCTACGGCTTCCCACACGTGGTCTCCAGCCGTCACTCCCTTTAAGGTTTACTGGCGTATTACACATCTCATACCCAGGCTTCACCTTCCAGGACGCTTGTGTGGCACTCCGAGGCTTACTGGCATCCCCCACACTCTCACACAGGGATCCAGACTTCACCTCCACCGGAGTCCACCAGGCCTCTTGTGTGGCACTCCGAGGCTTACTGGCATCCCTCACACTCTCACACAGGGATCCAGGCTTCACCTCCACTGGAGTCCACCAGGCCACTCCAGGCCTCACACGAGCGGTGTTCCCCCCACTCACACAGGGAACAGCCTCGTGCCTCTCACACGGTGCCCACACAGGAGCTCCCAACACACAGGAACTCCTACACACCGGAACACACCCACACAGCCACAGATAGGACCTTAACTGTGTGCATAAGGACCTGTGTGATGTCACAGTCATGTGACCAGTCAGTTAAAGGGGAAGGTACATGGTCCTTCAAACACACTGAACCATTAAAGGGATGTCTGCTACATCACAGTCCGTACCTTCCCTTTTTCTGCAGTGTCTGAACCTGCACCTAACTCCAACTCGTCTCTGTACTTCTGTTTGTGAGTTTTGTGTCCACTCGCTACTTCATTGTAAGTACCCTGTGTGTATCTGGTTCTGCTTGTCCCTTTTCCCTTCCTTCGTATCTACCTCCTGTGTTCTAACCATCTTCCTGTATTTTCCAGTCTGTTCCATGTGAACAGAGCCCTGTCCTCTCTGCCTGCACCTTCA
The DNA here is from genome assembly GCF_046119375.1 of Phyllobates terribilis. Classification (NCBI taxonomy): domain Eukaryota; kingdom Metazoa; phylum Chordata; class Amphibia; order Anura; family Dendrobatidae; genus Phyllobates; species Phyllobates terribilis. The sequence goes on from NW_027362765.1 coordinate 26,294,810, forward strand.
GCCCTGTTCGGCTCTGCTTGCTCACCGCACCTGCGGTTTCGCTCTGCTCTGCCTTGTCCACCGTTCCGGCGGTTTCGCTCTGCTCTGCCTTGTCCACCGCACCTGCGGTTTCGCTCTGCTCTACTTGCTCACTGCACCAGCGGTTCCGCTCTGCTCTGCTTTGTTCACTGCTCCGGCGGCTTCTCTCTGCTCTGCCTTGCCCCACCGCACCTGCAGTTTCGCTCTGCTCTGCCTTGTCCACCGCACCTCTGCGGTTTCGCTCTGCTCTACTTGCTCACTGCACCAGCGGTTCCGCTCTGCTCTGCCTTGTTCACCGCTCCGGCGGCTTCTCTCTGCTCTGCCTTGCCCCACCGCACCTGCAGTTTCGCTCTGCTCTGCCTTGTCCACCGCACCTCTGCGGTTTCGCTCTGCTCTACTTGCTCACTGCACCGGCGGTTTCTCTCTGCTCTGCCTTGTCCACCGCTCCGGCGGTTCCGCTCTGCTCTGCCTTGTCCTCCGCTCCGGCGGTTTCGCTTTACTCTGCTTGTCTACCACATCTGCGGCTCTGTTCCTGTCTCCCAGTCTGTACTGGACCCTATCCAGCCTGCGTCCCAACCTTCTAGTACCCACCTGTCTGCACTCCATCCGTGCTTGCCAGTACCCACCTGTCTGCACTCCATCCGTGCTTGCCAGTACCCACCTGTCTGCACTCCAGCCGTGCTTGCCAGTACCCACCTGTCTGCATACCAGCCGTGCTTGCCAGTGCCTACCTGTCTGCATACCAGCCGTGCTTGCCAGTGCCCACCAGTCTGCATACCAGCCGTGCTTAGCAGTATCCACCTGTCTGCACACCAACCGTGCCTGCCAATACCCACCTGTCTGTATGCCAGTCTAACCTGCCTGTTCCTGCATTCTCCGGTGTGAGTCAACAGCTGTGACCGGGGTCTGACCTGGAGTAGCACCTGGTCCCTCTGCTCGGTTCCTCCTTGGTTCACGGAGTCGACTGAGCCGCCGTGCGACCTTGGTCGGATCGGGTTGATACTTAGTTATGCCCCTCCAGGCACTCCTCGGTTCATGGTACAGTGGGATCACTAATCACACTCACGCCAGTCAGTCTGGGCGCGAGCGTAACACACTACTTCTAGCTCCATACAAGAGAGCCAAGTTTTGCATTTCTAGACACTCTTATCATGGAGTACACCACAGGTGATATCTACTGTTCTGTGAGCCCCAGTTTGGCTGGCCTCTTATTGGCCGGCGACTGGCATTGGTAATGCTGTGCTGGGAGACTGTCTCTGCGCGGCAATGCAGCGCTGCTGTTGGCTGTTCCTCCTGGACGAGGTCGGAATCGTCAAGGCATCTATGGTGCCTGTGGGCCGCATGTGCAGAAAGGACCCTGAGGGAACGGAGGACAAGTGAGAAGAATCTTTTTTTCTCTCTCTTTTATGTGTGTGTGTGAAGAACGGCACAAGAGATATATCTACAATATGGGGACATATCCACAATATGGGGACCTGGATGGGGACATATCTACCATATGGGGGCCTTGATTGGGACATATCCACAATATTGGGAACTGGATGGGGACATATCTACAATTTGGGGACCTAGACTGGGACATACAGTGCGTTGTGAAAGTATTTGGCCCCCTTGAACTTTTCTACCTTTTGACACATTTCTGGCTTCAAACATAAAGATATAAATTTCTAATTTTTTTGGGAAGAATCAACAACAAGTGGGACACAATTGTGAAGTGGAAATTCATTGGATATTTTAAACTTTTTTAACAAATTAAAAACTGAAAACTGGGGCGTGCAATATTATTCGGCCCCCTTGAGTTAATACTTTATAGCGCCACCTTTTGCTGCAATTACAGCTGCAAGTTGCTTGGAGTATGTCTCTATCAGTTTTGCACATCGAGAGGCGGAAATTCTTGCCCATTCTTCCTTGCAAAACAGCTCGAGCTCATTGAGGTTGGATGGAGGGCGTTTGTGAACAGCAATTTTCAGCTCCTTCCATAGATTCTCGATTGGATTCAGGTCTGGACTTTGACTTGGCCATTCTAACACCTGGATACGTTTATTTTTTAACCATTCCGTTGTAGATTTTGCTTTATGTTTGGGATCATTGTCTTGTTGGAAGATAAATCTCCGTCCCAGTCTCAGGTCTTTTGCAGACTCCAACAGGTTTTCTTCCTGAATGTTCCTGTATTTGGCTCCATCCATCTTCCCATCAATTTTAATCATCTTCCCTGTCCCTGCTGAAGTAAAGCAGGCCCAAACCATGATGCTGCCACCACCATGTTTGACAGTGGGGATGGTGTTTTGAGGGTGATGAGCTGTGTTGCTTTTATGCCAAACATATCGTTTTGAATTGTGGCCAAAAAGTTCGATTTTGGTTTAATCTGACCAGAGCACCTTATTCCACATGTTTGGTGTGTCTCTTCCAGGTTGCTTGTGGCAAACTTCAAACGAGACTTTTTATGGATATCTTTGAGAAATGGCTTTCTTCTTGCCACTCTTCCATAAAGGCTAGATTTGTGCAGTGTACGACTGATTGTTGTCCTATGGACTGACTCTCCCACCTCAGCTGTAGATCTCTGCAGTTCATCCAGAGTGATCATGGGCCTTTTGGCTGCATCTCTGATCAGTCTTCTTGTTTGAGATGAAAGTTTAGAGGGACGGCCGGGTCTTGGTAGATTTGCAGTGGTCTGATACTCCTTCCATTTCAATATGATCGCTTGCACAGTGCTCCTTGAGATGTTTAAAACTTGGGAAATCTTTTTGTATCCAAATCCAGCTTTAATCTTCGCCACAACAGTATCTCGGACCAACAAAAACGTAGTAGTATATAAAAATGCAAAGTTTATTGTAAATACAAAATTAAAAACTGACATATTTATTAAACATGATGACGCAGATACATTAGTAGTGAGCAATATAAACGGGTACTCAAGGCTGAACCAAACACATGGTGCAAAATAGTAATGAAAGGTTGCTGAAATGGGACATATATAAGTATGGATATGTCAAACATATACCATAGCCAAGTTAGTGGTATACAGACTATCAGGAAGGCTCCAATGAGCCGCTAAAGTGCACAGTGCATGGCTAAATATGAGAAAAACAATCTCCATTAAACAGCAAAAGTATACACAAGATAGTAAAACTTACATATGTGGATGTCAAAAAATGTAAGCCCAGGTACCGTCACCCCTACTCGCGTTTCGTAAAAACACCCAGAAGAAGGCACAGCGCCGAAACGCGCGTAGGGGTGACGGTACTACTAATGTATCTGCGTCATCATGTTTAATAAATATGTCAGTTTTTAATTTTGTATTTACAATAAACTTTGCATTTTTATATACTACTACGTTCTTGTACATCATTTGCTCTATATGAATTATTGTTGGAGACGTTGAACAGATTTGGTTTATCTGATATGTGACCTAGATGGTCAAATAACTTTGTCTCAGTATCTCGGACCTGCCTGGTGTGTTCCTTGGTCTTCATGATGCTCTCTGCACTTGAAACAGAACCCTGAGACTATCACAGAGCAGGTGCATTTATACGGAGACTTGATTACACACAGGTGGATTCTATTTATCATTACCAGTCATTTAGGACAACATTGGATCATTCAGAGATCCTCACTGAACTTCTGGAGTGAGTTTGCTGCACTGAAAGTAAAGGGGCCGAATAATATTGCACGCCCCACTTTTCAGTTTTTAATTTGTTAAAAAAGTTTAAAATGCCCAATAAATTTTGTTCCACTTCACGATTGTGTCCCACTTGTTGTTGATTCTTCACAAAAAAATTTGAATTTTATATCTTTATGTTTGAAGCCAGAAATGTGTCAAAAGGTAAAAAGTTCAAGGGGGCCAAATACTTTCACAATGCACTGTATCTACAATATGGGGACCTGGATGGGGCATTACTACCGGATGTGGGACATTACTACAAGATGAGGACCAGGATGGGGGCATTACTACAAGATTAGGACCAGGATGGGGCTCATTACTACAAGATTAGGACCAGGATGGGGCTCATTACTACAAGATTAGGACCAGGATGGGGGCATTACTTCCCGATGGGGACAGTACTTCAAGATGGGGACCAGGATGGGTACATTACTAAAAGATGTTGGCCAGAATTACTATATTATGCTAATTGTAAGACAATATTACTGTGTGTGGTGAATTGGGGAAAACATAAAAAAATAAATAAATAAAATAAAGTATGAAAAAATATTTTGCCTCTAAAAATGCTGTTTTATATATAAATTAAAGTAAACAAAAAAGTGCACGTTTATTATCGACACATCCATAACGACCCAAGCTATAAAAAAAATAAAATAAACACGGCAAAAATGTTCAAAAGGTGTATACAAAAGAAAATGGTATCATTAAAAATGTCACTTTGACCTGCAAAGAATGCGGCCCCCCAAATTCAATTTTTTTCCATGTGCGGCCCATATACCCAGCTGAGTTTGACACCCCTGTTTTAGAGGATTTCTTTGTTATCTGTATATACAACAATAGCAATAACAGTGTTGGGAAGTAGAGACATACACCAACTAGTGATGAGCGAGCATGCTCGTCACTCCTTGTAACTCGCCCGAGCATCACATTGCTCGAGATGCTCGGTATTTAGTGAGTATTTTTTGAATATTAGGGCGGAGCTCGAGTCGCCTTGCCACTTTTTAGGTAGCCAATTAAAATGCAGGGATTGCCTGACAGTCGCTGTAATGCCGTAGCCATGTTTGTAGTGGCATTACAGTGATTGGCTGGCCGTATAGTGTCTTCAGGTGTGTATAAGACCTGGGACCCTATGCTCGTCACAGTCTACCCTGTACACAGTCAGAGTAGGGAGAACTGCGGCTGAGCGAGGGAGAGAATTTTACCAGCGTTTAGGCAGGGATTCCACACAACTTCTATTCATTTCATCTGCTCTAACAGTCCTTGTTAGGGCTCATTCTGATGAATATTTATACTGCTGTTAGCAGTAGTTAGGCAAAGTTTGTTGCAAGATAGTGTAGTACAGGATAGGGTTCATTGCACGTTCTTTCTGCTGCTAAAACTCATATCAATAGCACTAGATATCAGGGCTAATGATATTTTTTGCTCTCAATCCTGATAATTTTTTTGAAAAGCAATCTAATACACTATTTGTGTACTGGTCCATTTGTTTAACAGCAATACAGCCAGACTTATTTGAGTTGAATAGCTTTGCTATACCGCTATTGCAGAGAAACTTGTCTATCTGAGGTGGTCAAATATTACTGCAGTAATAATCCTGGAATTTTGTTTAAACTGCAAAATATTATACTTGATTTCAAATGGGCAAGGTGCGTGATGCTGATGATGCACGCAGAGGCCCAGGGCAAGGTGAAACTGTACCTGCTGCTGGAGCACAACAAACACCCACATCAGGTCGACCTAGCTTCCTGGCCCACTTTCTAGGGGGGCTCGAAACACCACTCTTGAAGTGAGACCAGTGTGAAAAGATTTTTGGTTAGATAGCAGATAATGCATCCAGTCAGTTTGCCACCACCACCTTCCCTACTGCCCAGTCTCAGTAGCTGTGAGTCTGGACCACATAATCCTCACTCTGATCCTTCTTCCTCTCACCATGCTGAGTGCCCGAAGACAAGTGATCCCACACTTGGACACCCCGAAGAGCTGTTCACATTTCCATTTATAGATTCTGGTCCCTCGCCCCGTCCGCTTTAAGCCGGATATGAGGAGATCACATGTAGCGATGCCCAAATATTTGAGAAGCCACAGTCACAAGAAGGTGACGGTGGGAAAGTGCAATTACTATCGCAAGAGGTGAATGATGATGAGACACAATTGCCAGAAAGTTAGGAGGGGGACCAGGGTACGTTCGTGAAAGGCGAGGTGGTGGACGATGAAGTCACTGACCCAACCTGGGAAAGTAACATGCTGAGCGACAACAGCAGTGCAGAGGGGGAGGGATCTGTAGCACCACAACAGGCAAGAAGAGGCAATGGGGTGGCCACAGACACAAGGCAGGCAACTGTTCCCCAGAACACCAACACGAGAAAAATTTCCAGTCCAACTGTTAGGTCTTCCCGAGTCTGGCTCTTTTTTAAAGACTGTCCAGTTAACCCAAAAAATGCCATTTGCAACAACTGCCATGCCAGCTTCAGCAGGGGCAGCAAAACCACCAGCCTGACCACCACCAGCATGCTCAGACACATGACAGACAAGCACCCGACTAGTTGGGCTGAACCCCAGGGTCCAGAAACAGTGTCTGCGGGTGACACCACACCATCTTCCGCTGTTGTTCGTGCACGGCAATCTCCTGTCCATGACACAGACAAAGATGCCTCCCACCATGCACCTGTCGTTGCACAATTGTAACCACTATCAGCAACCACATCTTTATCCCAGTTCAGCGTTCAGTTGTCCCTACCCAAGTCCTTGGAACACAAGCGCAAATACTCAGCCACCCACCCACAGGCCGCAATACTAAACTGACACATTTCCAGACTGCTTGCACTGGAAATGTTGCCTTTTGGCTTGTGGAGACAGAAACTTTCCGCAACCTCATGGCGGCGGCCGTGTTTCCCCAGCTGCCACTATTTCTTCCAGTGTGCCGTCCACTACTACCCGTGGAAGCACTGCCTTGGCCAAGCAGCAACAGGCTCTGCTGAATCTAATCTGATTAGGTGACAAACCGCACACAGCTGCAGAGTTGAAAGCTGTAACAGAGCAGACAAATCTCACCCCTGAACCAGGTATGGTCGTTTGTGACAATGGCCGTAACCTGGTTTCGGCTCTAAAGCTTGGCAACTTGGCACACGTACCATGCCTGGTCAACGTGCTCAACTTAGTGGTTCAGCGGCTTCTCAAAACCTACCCTGAACTGCCTGAGTTGCTTGTGAGAGTACGCCGCATGTGCGCCCATTTCCGAAAGTTAGCTACAGCTTCCACTGCCCTGGCAGTGCTTCAACAGCGCTTGCAGCTTCCAGCTCACTAACTGGTGTGCGATGTCACCACGCGCTGGAACTCAATGTTGCATATGTTGGCAAGGATTTGTGAGCAGCAGAGTGCAGCTCCAAAACGCTTGTCGGTGTTTTGGTGGGCCTCTGCACATAAGAGATGATGAGTGGGCATGGATGTCTGACATCTGTACGGTTCTCGAAAACTTTGAGGACTCCACCAAGATGGTGATCGGCGATTACACCATAGTTAGCGTCACCATCCCGCTTTGCTGTCTACTGAAATGCTCGCTGCTCACAATTAAAAAGGCGGCTTTGCAGGTGGAGCACGATGAGAAGTAGCGAGGCACTATACAGAGTGATGCTACACAGCCCAGCCTCATCTCATCTTAACTCGGATTGAGTGATAATGAGGAGGAGGAGGAACAGGAGCTGTTTTCCTGTGCTACAGATGGTACTACCCACACCACATTCATCCTGTCTGTTCAGTGTGGATGGCCAGAAGAGGCTGGGGAGAGGGAGAACGAGTAGGAGGATAAGGAGGAGAACATGGACAGTCGTCCTGTTGGTGGGGACAGGGAAGTCTTGGCTGTTGGCATTCTGGCACACATGACTGAGTTTATGTTCTGCTGCCTTTCCCGTGACTCTCGCGTTGTAAGCATTTTTGGCAACAGTAATTACTGGTTGGTCACACTTCTAGTCCCACGCTACAAGGAGAACTTTCTATCTCTCCTTCCCAGTACCAGTACTAGAAGGCCCTTGATGAGGAATTAATAAAAAAATTCCCAACTGACAACACTGGTGACAGAGGTCACAGTTCCCTGGACAACCAAGGAGTACAGGCGAGAGAGTCCCAAGCCAGATGCAGGTGAGGTAGGGGAACAGTGTCAAAGGTCTGGTCAGTTTTTTCAGACCCTCCCAGCGCCTAGGCCCTGATGCACGAGTTACTCTGACAGCGAGAGAAAAGTTTTGGAAGATGCTGAAGGAGTACCTTGGCGACCGTACCGGCGTCCTCTGTGATTTTTCTGTGGCTTACGATTATTAGGTATCAAAGCTGGACATGTGACATGAGCTGTCTCTCTTCGCCTTGGATGTCCTGGCCTGCTCTGCCGCTAGCGTTTTGTCAGAGCGGGTTTTTAGTGCCGCCGGGGGTATTATAACTGATAGGTGCATCCGCCTGTCAACTGAAAATGCTGACAGGCTGACTCTTATTAAAATGAACAAAGGCTGCGTTGGCCCAGACTTCTCAACACCACCGGATGACAGCAGCAGAACATAAACTCAAATTCAAATCCAGTATTTTTGTTTTTTTTGGTCTATTCCCATGCACTCCTCCAAACCCAGAAATGGGTATAAGATTCAGGATTTTGTCTTGTTTATGTTGTCGCCCTTCCTCTCCTGTTCCTCATCCTCCACCACCATATCAGCAGGGTGACCATCATGCAACACCCACATAATTTTTTAAGGGTGTTTTTGATGCCCGTAGGAACAATTTTTAGAGACCTACCTCTAACATTCCATAATAAATAAATAAATAAATAAATAAATAAATAAATATATATATATATATATATATATATATATATATATATATATATATATATATATATATATAGTACAGACCAGAAGTTTGGACACACCCTCTCATTTAAAGATTTTTCTGTATTTTCTTGACTATGAAAATTGTACATTCACACTGAAGGCATCAAAACTATGAATTAACACATGTGGAATTATATACTTAACAAAAAAGTGTGAAACAACTGAATATATGTCTTATATTCTAGGTTCTTCAAAGTAGCCACCTTTTGCTTTGATGACTGCTTTGCACACTCTTGGCATTCTCTTGATGAGCTTCAAGAGGTAGTCACCAGAAATGGTTTTCACTTCACAGGTGTGCCCTGTCAGGTTTAATAAGTGGGATTTCTTGCCTTATAAATGGGGTTGGGACCATCAGTTGTGTTGTGCAGAAGTCAGGTGGATACACAGCTGATAGTCCTACTGAATAGACTGTTAGCTGCTTTTTCCTTGCCATAATACAAATTCTAAGTAAAGAAAAACGAGTGGCCATCATTATTTTAAGAAATGAAGGTCAGTCAGTCTGAAAAATTGGGCAAACTTTGAAAGTGTCCCCAAGTGCAGTTGCAAAAACCATCAAGCGCTACAAAGAAACTTGCTCACATGAGGACCGCCCCAGGAAAGGAAGACGAAGAGTCACCTCTGCTTCTGAGGATAAGTTTATCCGAGTCACCAGCCTCAGAAATCGCAGGTTAACAGCAGCTCAGATTAGAGACCAGGTCAATGCCACACAGAGTTCTAGCAGCAGACAAATCTCTACAACAACTGTTAAGAGGAGACTTTGTGCAGCAGGCCTTCATGGTAAAATAGCTGCTAGGAAACCACTGCTAAGGACAGGCAACAAGCAGAAGAGACTTGTTTGGGCTAAAGAACACAAGGAATGGACATTAGACCAGTGGAAATCTGTGCTTTGGTCTGATGAGTCCAAATTTGAGATCTTTGGTTCCAACCACTGTGTCTTTGTGCGACGCAGAAAAGGTGAACGGATGGACTCTACATGCCTGGTTCCCACCGTGAAGCATGGAGGAGGAGGTGTGATGGTGTGGGTGTGCTTTGCTGGTGACACTGTTGGGGATTTATTCAAAATTGAAGGCATACTGAACCAGCATGGCTGCCACAGCATCTTGCAGCGGCATGCTATTCCATCCGGTTTGCGTTTAGTTGGACCATCATTTATTTTTCAGCAAGACAATGACCCCAAACACACCTCCAGGCTGTGTAAGGGCTATTTGACCAAGAAGGAGAGTGATGGGGTGCTACGCCAGATGACCTGGCCTCCACAGTCACCAGACCTGAACCCAATCGAGATGGTTTGGAGTGAGCTGGACCGCAGAGTGAAGGCAAAAAGGGCCAACAAGTGCTAAGCATCTCTGAGAACTCCTTCAAGATTGTTGGAAGACCATTTCCGGTTACTTCCTCTTGAAGCTCATCAAGAGAATGCCAAGAGTATGCAAAACAGTCATCAAAGCAAAAGGTGGCTACTTTGAAGAACCTAGAATATAAGACATATTTTCAGTTGTTTCACACTTTTTGTTAAGTATATAATTCCACATGTGTTAATTCATAGTTTTGATGCCTTCAGTGTGAATGTACAATTTTCATAGTCATGAAAATACAGAAAAATCTTTAAATGAGAAGGTGTGTCCAAACTTTTGGTCTGTACTGTGTTTTTATATATATATATATATATATATATATATATATATATATATAAATATATATATTTCTATACCCATACCCCCAGGGGTTAATGCTTGGGCATTAGCAATCTAGGAGACCCACTCCTTAATAGTGGGAAACATTTTGTTTACTGAGTCCCTCCACAGTGTCTTTTCAAAGCATGAGCATGAACAGTATATTAGACCCACTCCTTAATAATAGGAAGGCCAATTCAAATAGATTCCATATTCTACAATATTACCTTTCTTATCTGCAATTCATGTATGGGTGTGCTATCGCACTAGGGATAACGTATTACATGCATTCAGCCAGGGATTATTGCCTTATAGTCCGTGCTGCCGAAAAAAAAGAAGGAAAAAAAAAAGTCTATTCTATTCCCTATTAATACCACTGTTAGCTGCATTTAGAATAGGGACAGGTGCTTGATATCATCAGCTGAAAATTAGTGTTCATTCTGGTCACATACTTGTCTTCCACAGTCTTGATTGTTTTTTTCAAAAAATCATTGACAGTTTCATGTTTTTTAATATAGTCTGCACTCATAAATTCGTCAAAGCAGGCAGGTTTGCTTGCGTTCCTTCACAGTTTTGTGTTCCACGTCCAAAAAACCTGTTTGGGGCTGGTCAAAATCTATTTTATATTCTCCAATATTACCTCTTATCTGCAAGTTGTGCACGGTTGAGCTATCTCACTAGGGATAGCGTATTACATGCATTTAAGCAAACAACAAAAAAAAATCTATTCCCTATTGATCCCGCTGTTAGCTGCATTAAGAATAGGGACAGTTGCTAGGTGGTAACATTGGCTGGAAATGAGTGTTCATTCTGGTCACATACAGTAAATCTCTTCCACATTGCATAACTTTTTATTTCCATGCACTCTTTGATTCATAATTTCTACGGTTATCTGTACTCAGAAATTGATCAAAGTTAACAGAAAATTATCATAGTTGGCAGAAATGTTTCAAATTTGACAGAAATTCATCAAAGTTAACAAACTTTACTGATTTAATGTGTCATTCACAGTTTCACTGCAGCTTCTGTATGTAAGAAGGAGTGGTGGGAGATTTGACGCTACTGGAACTGTAACTACTACTTCAGAACTCTTCAGTGCTTTGTTTCCATCCATTTCTGGGTGCTTCTTGAAGTATGTTTGGGGTCATTGTCCTGTTGGAAGACTTATGACCTAGGATGCAAACCCAGCTTTCTAACACTGGACACTACATTGCGACCCAAAATCCTGTGGGAATCTTCACATTTCATGATGCCAAAGACAGCAAAACAACTCCTAAATATGTTTGAACCTTCACCATATTTGACTGTAAGTGCTGTGTTCTTTTATTTGTAGGCCCCATTCCATTTACAGTAAATAGTTGAATGATGTGTTTTAACAAAAAGCACTATCTTGGGCTCATCTGTCCACAAGACGCCTGCTGGCCTATTAAAAATAGTGGAGGCCGCCTGCCGGACCTACAAGTTTCAAACTTTACGGAATATTAACGAAAAAGAAAATGTGACCACCTCAGATGAATACGATATATTACAGTAGCAAAATATGGCCATGCAAAGAATAGCCACCTGCTGGCCCTCCATGTTTCAAACTTTACAGTATTGATACGAAAAAGAAAATTTGACCACCTCAGATGGATAAATTACATTGCAGTAGCAATATACGGCTATGCAAAGCATAGCCGGCTTCTGGCCTTCTAACAATAGTGAGGGCCAACTGCTGACCCTCTAACAATAGTAAGGGCCGCCTGATGGCCCTGTAGAAATAGGCTTTGTGACTTTTAGAGTCCCTCCTTCATAAATTAAACAGGATGTGTCTGATCATGTCTCAGACCACATGGCCAGATAAGGTAATAAAACGTTACAATTACACTTACTGGTGAATGTAATTTTCACAGTTGAAAGCAATGCGACCGTGCAAAAATGCAGCAAAAACACTACGTGTGAACATAGCCCAAGTTGTGGAAGAGCATTTTAATTGCTATTTATTTTGCCTTATATATAAGTCATTATCCTGGAAAGAATGTTTCTTAACATTTTTTCCAAGACAATCCATTTCATCTTCGTTTTTTGTATGTTTTATTGTCAGTCTGTAAAAGTGGCGTAATACTCTGACAACATTGTTCACAGCAGTGACCTGGGATTCAGAGATGCTTCCAGGGGTCTTCCCCATGCTTTTCCCATGCCATTTCAGTGCTGTTTCTATCAATTTGACCAATTTTTAGACCCCCTCCAGACCTCTGGGGGGCCGCCGGAAAATGCTAGAGTTTCCCATTGACTTCCATTATATTCAATACTCGGGTCGAGCACTTGAGAATTCCGATTTGCTCGACCCGAGTAACGAGTACCCGAACATTTTAGTGCTCGTTCATCACTAACACCGACCCATAAGTGTTCTCTCTTGCTGGATTGGCGCCAGCCCTTCGTTTTTCTGGAGGTAAGCTATGCACGATGCCATTAAAATTGATATCTTCATCTTTTGGACCCAGACTTCTTTTACCTAAATTTATTTACTTTCTACATAGCTGTGAGCTCATGACCATTTCTTTTGTTTTTGTGTGATGTGTGGGTTAAAATATATAGGTTGTATTAGTAGATGTCAGAAAATAAAGAGAACGTGGTACAATAGTAAAGATAGTAACACAATAATGATTCTACACTACTCCTGTGCCACCACTGCTTGAGTCTCCCAACAGTTTCTGTATTTCCTGGTCAGTCCCAACAAATTTGAGATACCTATGGCCAGTTAGTTCCTGAAGCATTAACCATCATAGTTAGTGATTTGGAGCATGGAGGAGATGACTTGGTCAGCAATAAACTGATGTTCCACTCCGTACGAGACTAGATAATACATCTACATGTTATATCTCCTCATTTGTTTTCTCTTATTATCTTCAGTAATTGTATTATTACATGGGATTCTTTAGGATGTTATATCGGTCTCATCTTCATATCAAGATCCCTACAATATCGGATTCTCTCAGTGGAGATATGCTATATTTAGACAATTTGATTTTTCTGTCAAGGTTGGATATGGACAAGAACAAAGTGGCGGAGAGGCTATTACAACTTAGCCTAGAGATCCTCTTCCGGCTTACTGGAGAGGTGAGAGTTTCTGATGACGTCACATCACATCATTCTTATCTATGGGAATAACAGATGGACAGAACTGGAGAGGTGAGGACTCTGGAGATGTCTGTAGTGAGATTTATTAATGTGTCTCTCCATAACCAGGATTACACAGTAGTGAAGAAGACCTCTAGTGAGCGCTGTGAGGTCCCTGTGTCTGAAAGATGGGGAAGACCCCAGAGCCCGATCACAGGGCCTCCACCTCACCCCCTGATATATGAGGACATCAATGACCAGAGGATCCTGGAACTCACCTACAAGATGATTGAGCTGCTGACTGGAGAGGTGACACTGCTGGGAATGCTGGGACATTATACAGAAATGCTACAAAGGGATCAGGGGGATGACGGTATCATTGTATGTGTCAGGTTCCTATAAGGTGTCAGGACATCACCGTCTTTTTCTCCATGGAGGAGTGGGAATATTTAGAAGGACACAAAGATCTGTATAAGGACGTCATGATGGAGGTTCCCCAGCCCCTCACATCACCAGGTAGTAGGACTAAATACACATGGCCAATAATTATCTGTATGTAAAGAATGAATTCAGTCCCTGTATGTGTTTCCTCCAGTTCTATCCAGTGAGAGGACAACACCAGAGAGATGTCCCCATCCTCTTCTTCCACAGGACAGTGAACATGAAAATCCCAATGTTCCTCAGGATCATCAGGTAGATGGAGAGAAGGTGTCATGAGATCTCCCCTATGATGTGTAGACGGCTGTGAAGGTCTTGTGTTCAGTCTTGTTTTATCCACCAGTAGTATGTTTTATGCTTGTGTAATGAGAACGGTGGAGATGTCAGGATTAGAGCTGATCATAGATGTGACTTCTCCACCTGTCTGTGACTTTTACAATATTTGTTTCAGGGTAAAGATCTGACCCATATTAATACTACAGGGACATATGTGAGGGGTGATGAGTGGTGTAAAGAGGAGATTCCTACAGATAACCGCCTAGGTGAGTAGTAACCACTAAATGCAAAGAAGTTACAGATTCTTCTCAGTCATCAGCTTTCACTGCTTTATCAGCTGTATAGTCCGGACATATCACAAACATGTGATCACTATTTTGCCATTAGACAATGTTTCTACATGTTCCTCTACTCAAAACAGTTCCAATTACTTTGGGCATAGAAAGCCCTTCTATAGAGCTTACAACTTGGAGGATCCACTTACTCCCTGGAATCAGAAGATGCTGACCCTTACCTGCCCAGGTCTGTAAATTACAAAGCCAAATGACAGCGTACGTAGAATGTGCTGACAAGTTAGAAAATCATTCGAAGAAGAATATTATGATGGGCCTCTAAAAGAGTGAGGAGGGTAATGATGGTGCTGCCTTCCTAGAACCCTAAAATCCTGATATCTTATTGGATGAATATACCTTCTCTCTTCTGTGCTTCTGAAACTGCTCAAATGGTCCTAAAAAGACCAGGTTCAGCCTTTCTGGTCAAGCTTCGCTATTATTATTAACGACAACATTAAATGCGCAGTGAGGGCCAGGTGTCTACTTCTCTACAATAACAACAGAGTTTCCCTTTATTCTGAATTTTCAATTTCTTAAAAACCAACTAACTTCATAGAGTATTGTGGTAAACGAAAAGGGAAAAAACGTTACACATGTGCCATGATATATCTCTAAATTGTGCGTGGCTGATGGCTGTAATATACATTTATTCACATCTGCAGGAGATGTGTCCCACCTGCACCTGTCGTTGCACATTCTCAAGCACCATCAGCAACATTCAGCTGTCCCTACATCAGGCCTTGGAACGGAAAAGAAAATACCCAGCTGCTCATTCACCCACAGGCCGAAATACTAAACAGGCACATTGCCAGACTTCTTGCCCTGCAAAAGTTGCCGTCCAGGCTCGTCGACACTGAGGCTTTCCGCAACCTCATTGCGGTGGCCGTTCCACTATACTCGATTCCTAGCCATCATTTCTTTTCCTGGTGTGCCGTCCCTCCCTTACACCAGCACTTGTCCCATAACATTACCCATGCCCTGACCAACGCAGTTACTAAGAATGTCCACTTAATAACCGACATGTGGAAAAAGTGCTTGTGGCCAGGGATGCTACATTTCCTTGAAGACACACTGGGTGAACCTTGTGAAAGTCGGGGCCGAGTCTGACCCTGGCATGGCCCACGTGCTACCTACGTCGAGAATTGTAGGCCCCAGTTCCTTCAGTGTTTCCTCCACCTCCCAGACCAGTTCCTGCACCCCTTTCTCATCCTCCATCTCCAAATTGTCATCTGTGAGCACGTCGTCAATATCCGTCGCAAACTGGAGGCACTGCTCCGGTGAAGCGACAACATGCTCTGCTGAAATTAATTTGTTTAGGTGAAAAACAGCACACCGCTGCACAGTTGTGGAAAGGTATAACAGATCAGACAGGTATCTCTCGACGCTGAACCTACAACCAGGTATGGTCGTGCGTGATAATGGCCATAACTTGGTGGCGTCTCTGAAGCTCGGCAACCTCGCACATGTACAAAGCCTGGCCCACGTGCTCAACTTAGTGGTTCAGCGGTTTCTGAAAATGTAGCCTGAGCTACTTGTGAAGGTAGTCCCGCATTTGTGACCATTTTCGCAAGTCAGCTACAGCTTCCACTGGTCTGGCAGTATTACAGCAGCGCTTGGAAGTACCAGCTCATCGACTGGTAAATGACATGACCACGCACTGGAATTCCACATTGAAAATGTTGGCAAGGCTTTGTGAGCAGCAGAGGGTAGTAGTTGAATACAAACTACAACATCCCCGTCGGTATTCCGGTCAGCCTCTAAACATTACAACTAACGAGTGGACATGGATATCTGTGAGGTTCTACAAACTTTGTGGAATCAACCAAGATTGTGAGTGGCAATGACGCCATAATCAGCGTAACCATCCCACTTCTGTGGCTACTCAAACACTCGCTGCTCACAATTAAGGAAGAAGCTTTGCATATGGACCAGGTGGAGATAGAGGAAGAAAATACACAGAGTGATACTACCCAACCCAGTCTCCTCTCATCTTTTCAGTGAAGATTGGGTGATAATGAGGAGGAGTAGGAAGAGGAGATGATTGCCTGTGCTACAGAGGGTACTACCCACATCCGCTTCATCCCATCTGTTCAGCATGGATGGGCTAGGGAGGAGATGGATAGTTGTTCTCCTGGTGGGGACAGGGAAGTCTTGCCTTTTGGGAGCCTGGCACACATGGCTGACTTTATGTCCTACTGCCTTTCCTGCGTATTTTGGACAATACTGATTACTGATAAATAAAAGTATGGAGGCGCTGGTAGGTAATCCTGGTTTTACCTGCTGCAAAAGACAGACAACCAACCACAGGTTGACAGATTTTGGAAAATCCAAAATAGAAATATATATAAATAAATAAGTCTTGTGCTGGTAAGGTTAGGCCTTGAAGTAGGAGATTTTAGATTGCTGTAAGCATGGAGAGAATAAATGTGTTTCACAAGTACTTTTTATTTTTTAAAATAAAATATCACATATAAATATCACATTTAAAAATTAGAGAATAGGAATTATAAAAATAGATTCTGGGAGATAAAATGAAGCTCTAAGCGGGATTCCTGTGCAGTAGGCCCGTAGATTTATGAGCTGATTCAAGTTGACAAGGTTAAGGTGGTCCAGGTGGTATCCTGGATTAGAATGGAGGGGAGAAGGACGTTAATGAGCAAGTTGACATACCACATGCCCAAAGAGGGAGTACACTTTACCTGATTATGGTGTGGATTGGGGTTTGGGTCCGTAGCGTGAGATAATTTTGATGGTCGTGATAAACGATAGCAGATCCCAGATATTGGACAGCTCACGCGGGGAGCATTGCCTGGAAGGTGCTAGGCATAAGTGAATAATAATACAGGAGAGAAGATTAAGTTTGCCTGTAAATTATTTATATATATGATTCAAGGCTGGTTAGCAAGTTAACTCATCACATGACCACAAAAGGAGTACAATTTACCTGGTGTCGGTATGGATCGAGGTTTGGGTCCGTAGCGTGAGGCAATTTTGATGGTTGTAGTAAATATTAGCTTATCCCAAACAGTGGACAGCTCATGCGAAGGGCATTGCCTGGAAGGTGCTGAATACAGTAAATGTCAGTGGAGGTTTAGTTTAGTATATAAATAGGTAAGCCACAGGTAAGGTGCACAGATAAATAACAGTACAGGAGGGGGGATTGGGTTTACCTGTAGAATTTTTATGATTCAGAGCTCAGAGGTTTGAAACATGGTCACTGGAGAAATGGTTTCAGTGATAATTTAGCTTTCCTTATGGCAGTCAGCATTATAATGGCTGTCAGCGTAGTATTGCCTGGGATACAACCTGTCCTAGGATTAGGATGCTGACATTGGCCAGCGCACTGTGGTTAGTATTACACCAAACAGGTGCTGTTAATGCAGTATAGGCACATAGTAGTGTGATAATTATCTCTGGATTCCCTGTTTGAGCGTTGCTCCGTAACTTACAGTTGTGGATGGATCTGGAATATTGCTAGTCCAGGGAGTCCTTGATGGCGCGGGGTGCGTGCGTCCTGTAGATATTGATTCTTTGATCTCAGAAAGATAGCGGGGAAAGAGCAGGAGAGTAAAACAGGGTCCCGACCGGTGACCAACTGTTATCCCATGTGCTCTCCACGTCAGCTCTCAGCATCCTCCGTCGGCGGTGTGTGAAGGACCTGCGATGAGCGCCAAGTAGTGGAGCAGAAGGACCTGCGTGACGTAGGTGCACGTGACGTTTCACACGTGACTCGTATCGGTACTGGGGCCTGAACAGACCAAAAACCAACGCGTTTCGAGACTGCGGTTCTCTTCTTCAGGGTTCTTCAACTGATTACTGGTTGTTCACCCTTCTCAACCCACACTACAATGAGAACTTTCCATCTCTCCTTCCTGCAGCGGAGTGATCTAGTAAAATGGTGCAATACCAGAAGGCCCTAGTCAAACAAATAGTAAACAAAATTCCCATCTGATAACACTGGCAGCAGAGATCATAGTTTCTTGGGCAACCAATAAGGAGAGATGAGGGAGACACACACCAGGTCCAACAGAGGCAATTGAACACTATCAAAGGTCTGAAACAGTTTCATTAAACCCTCCCAGTGCCTAGGCCCCGATGTGCAGGGTAGTGTGACAAGGAGGGAAAAGTTTTGGAATATGGTGAAAGACTACCTAGCCGACCATATCAGCGTCCGCCGTGATTCCTCTGTGGCGTATAAGCATTGAGTATCCAAGCTATGCACGTGGCATGAACTGTCCCTCAACGCCTTGGAGGTGTTGGCCTGCCCTCTCGCTAACGTTATGTCAGAGCTAGTTTTTGGTGCCACCGGGGCCAATAATAACTGATAGGCACATCCACCTGTCAACTGAAAATGCTGACAGGCTGACTCTTATCAAAATGAACAAGGCCTGAATTAGCCTAGAGTTCTCAACACCACCGGGTGACAGCAGCAGAACATGAAGCCAATTAAAATGTATGGTTCATGGTGTCTTCTTTTTATTGTCCTCCTCTACCATATCAACAGGGTCATCAAGCGGCCCTCACTCAAAATCTTTGTAGGGTCATTCTGCGGCCCTCACTCTAAATTTTGACAGGGCCATAATTTGTCCCTTATTTAAAGGGGTTGTCCACTATTTTACATTGATACCCTATCCATAGAATAGGGCATCAATGTATGAGCGGCCGGATCCTGCACGCGGCAGCCCCGCCAATCAGCTGTTACCTGTGCCAGCGACGGCTGCCGCCGGCAGGAGGTCCTTACCTTCCGGTGCCTGGCCGTCTAGCTGTAGTGGCTGGCGCGGGATACTGCACATCCGCCTCCCATTCAGTTGAGTGTTGTTTCCATCCATTTCAGCAATTTCCCTGCTCCCCAGCTCTCCTGTTAAGGTTTCCCAGAAAAATGCTCGAGTTACCATTGACTTCCATTATACTCGTTACTCGACTTGCGCTTATCCGAGTGTCCAACCTGCTCGATTCAAGTACTGAACAGTCGAGCATTTTGGTGCTCGATCACCACTAATTGCAATGCATTATAAAGGTGATCAGAGTAAAAAAAAAGTTTTTTTTTAGCAATAAATAGGTATATTTATGTAAAAACAAAAAAAGGTCCCATATTTGGTATCGCCGCATCCGACCTGACCTGTAAAACTGTCCCACTAGTTAGCCCCTTCAGTGAACATCGTAAAAAATAAATAAATATAAAACATGGAAAAACTATGCTTTTTCATTATACTGCCGAACAAAAAGTGGAATTAAACGCAATTAAAAAGTCGAATGGAAATAAAAATGCTAACGCTGAAAGCATCATCTTGTCCTGTGTAAAACAAGCTGCTATGTATAGCTCCTTCAGTGGTGGAATAAAATAGCTGTAGCTGTCAGAATATAGTGGTACAAAAACAATTATTTTTTCTATAAAAAAAATTGTTTTTATTGTATAAAAGCACCAAAACATAAAAAAAAAGATATAAATGTGGTATCGCTGTAATTGTACTCATCACTTTTACCACACAGTGAACGGCATAGAAAAAGGAAAAAAACTATTCTTGAATTGCTGGTTTTTGTTAATTCTGCCTACTGAAAAATTGGAATAGAAAGTGATTAAAAAAATGTTATGTGCCTGAAAATTATACCAATAAAAACATCAACTTGTCCCGCAAAAAACAAGCCCTCATATGACTCTGTCAGCAGAAATATCGAAAAATTATAGCTCTCAAAATATCGCGATGCAAAAACTTGTTTTTGCAAAAAAATGTCTTTTAGTGTGTGACAGCTGCCAAACTTAAAAATCTGATATAAATCTGGTATCGCTATAATCACATCAGCCTGAAGTATAAAGTTATCTAATCACTTATACCGCACGAGAACACAGCAAACCACTTCAAAAATAAATAAAACCAATTCTTGACCTACTATTGATTTGTTCATTCTGTCTCCCAAAGATGGCAGTAAGGCTCGACTTGCATGTATCCTGCGCTTTACGCTGAGCGCTTACATCGGGGTTTCCATTGTATGGATTTTACTCACTTGGGTGCGGTGGGAGGCAAATAGTTCCTTTAAATCTTCTCATTGGTTTATTTCATCATAAACCTAACGAGCAGATTTGACCAGGGGACCGACCAAGTCCATAGCAATTCTCTCGAACGGCACTTCAATAATGGGCAGTGGCACGAGGGGATTTTGAAAGTGAGAGGTGGAGGCGGTAAACTGACACGTAGGGCAGGACCTGCAATGCTTAAATATTTCCCGCTGCCAATAGAACCTCTGCATGATCCGTTCCTGCGTTTTTTCCACTCCCAGATGTCCCCCCCCCCCCCTCCAAGATATGTGAATTGGCCATGTCCATCACCTTCCGTCTATAGGGGCCCAGCACTATTAACTGTTCCACCAGCTCCTCCCTCGCTTTCGTGACCCGGTACAACAATTCTCCACTTATCATAAAATAGGGAAACCTGTGTCAGCCCCCGGCTCCTGTGCAACCCCATTTATGACCGTGACATTATTAAAGGCTTCCATGAATGCACCGTACGACAACCTTTTTTCCCGGGATCAGTTGGAGAGGAAGGGTGGCCCTCACAAGGGTCACCAGACTCCCGGAGTCTAGCAGTGCCATTACCTGCCTCCCGTTCAACTTCACGGGACACTCTTGTGGCTCCTCGCTGGGTGGGCTGCTTTCCCAAGAAACCCTCAACCCCCTGGTATCTCTCGACCAGTCCAACCAGTTTATCGGCATTCCGGGGATCACCTTGGGCAACCCAAGTCTGTATTGGCCTCCGCAGGGAATGCACAAACCGATCCATCACCACCCGCTCTACCATCTGCGCAGGTGTAGAGGCCTCCGGCTGCAGTCACTTCTGGACCAGATGCAAAAGGTCAGACATTTGGAAACATCCACTGTGCCCTGACAGACATCGTCACCCCCAAGCGTGCCAGAATCTCGATCTTTAGCTTGCCATACTCCTTAGCGACTTGCTAGGTCATGGTACACTTTCTGGGACTCCCTCCGTCAGTTATGGTCACTGCTCTGGCGGAAGTTCCTCCCTCTCAGCAACCCTTTCAAATACAAAAGACGGATTTTGGTAAGAACTTACCTGTAAAATCCTTTTCAGCGAAGGAAGGAAGGGAGACACAGACATTACTAGTGGGTAGGCGGAGCCCACACAGGATAGAACACCTCAGATTACAAAAAAGTGTTGACCGGCCCCTCCAGCTTGGGCTCCTCCTACTCCAGCTTCCCAGTCCGTACACAAGCTAAGGAAGAGCAATTAACACCAGCGGAGCAACACAACCCCTTCTGAAAGACTCAGAAAAAAGCAAGAAGACAGGTTATGCATATAACAGAAAAAAACACACAGTCCCAGGTACTACTCACTGGACCTGACCACTGCGATGAGCTGGCAATGCTGGAACAGAGCCTTAGCGCGCCGACCCCAGCCCAGATAACCGCCATCAGAGAAGGGTCACGCCGCATCTGAAAACACAACAAACACACTTCTGCCATGGGAGGGAGCTGTGTCTCCCTTCCTTCCTTCGCTGAAAAGGATTTTACAGGTAAGTTCTTACCAAAATCCGTCTTTCAGCAGCAGAATGGAAGGAAGGGAGACACAGACATTACTAGTGGGACGTCCCAAAGCAGTCCAGAAATTAAGGGTGGGAAAAAAACAACAGAGGCAGATTCCCAACAACTTAGATAAATGCGCAACCAGCGCTAAACTCAAGTTAAAGAGATAACCTAAACTACAGCCGCCTGCAGGACCCTACGTCCTAAGGCCGCATCAGCGGAAGCACTGACGTCCACCTTATAAAACTTTGTAAAAGTGTGGACGGAGCGCCAGGTAGCCGCCCGGCAGAGTTGAGCTGCCGAGGCCCCTTGATGAAAAGCCCACGATGAACCCACAGATCTCGTGGAGTGAGCTCGAATCTTAATTGGGCAAGGCTCGCCCTTAAGTCGGTAAGCCTCTAAAATGGCCGACCGAATCCATCGAGCTATAGTGTCCTTGGAAGCTCGTTGACCACGACGACGACCTGCTGGAATCACAAAAAGTGAGTCCGACTTCCGAAAACCTTGAGTAATACACAAATAGAACTTTAACGCCCGCACTAAATCCAATGTGTGCAAGGCCCGTTCCTTCGCATTCCTCGGTTCTGGACAGAGCGAGGGCAACACAATATCCTGGTTAACATGAAATTGTGACACCACCTTAGGTAGAAAGTCGCCCCGTGTGCGAAGCACTACGCGATCCGGGTGAAACTCCAGAAAAGGAGGCGAGCAAGAAAGAGCCGCCAACTCAGAAACCCTTCTCAAAGAGGTGACCGCCACCAGGAAGGCAACCTTCCAGGAAAGCAATGAAAGGCTAACAGAGTCCATAGGCTCAAAAGGCCCATGTTGAAGAGCCTCCAAGACAAGATTGAGCCTCCAAGGAGTCACAAGTGCCTTCCGCGGCGGAAACTGACGGGTTACCCCGCGAAAAAAGGAACGTACGTCCCTACGCGAGGCGATAGCCTTCCGAAACAGCAAGGATAGAGCGGAAACCTGACCCTTCAGGGTGCTAACTGCCAAACCCTTGTCCAGCCCATACTGCAAAAAGGCCAACAAATTGGGAATGGAAAAAATCCTGGGGTTCCTTGAAGAACCCGAACACCACGAGAAGAAGGCTTCCCAAGTCTTGTGATAAATCCTAGTGGTAGCAGGACCTCTGGCCGCTCGCAGAGTGGCAATGACTTCGGCTGAAAATCCTTGACGGGTCAAGATTTCGGTCTCAAGAGCCACGCCATCAAACGCAGAGACTTCAGGTCCGGATGACGAATGGGCCCTTGGGTTAACAGGTCCGGGCGAAGTGGAAGTGGAAGCGGAGGCGCCACCAGAAGCGACACCAGCGTTGAGAACCACGTCCTCCTTGGCCAATCTGGGGCCACCAACATAGCCGAGACTCTCTCCAGTTTGATCCGACGTAACACCAGAGGAAGTAAGGATATCGGCGGAAACACATAGATCAGCTCGAATTGGTCCCACGGAGCCACTAGAGCATCCACCGCCACAGCCTCCGGGTACTTGTACCTGGACATGAACGTCGGTAACCTGGCGTTGAACCTGGATGCCATCAAATCCACTTGGGGAGTTCCCCAACGGGAGCACAGCAATGCAAAAACTTCTGGATGAAGACTCCATTCTCCGGGATCCACCTTCTCGCGACTGAGGAAGTCCGCCGTGATATTCTGAACTCCTGGGATGTGAATCGCGGAGATGGCTGGAACCCTGGCCTCGGCCCATACCATGATCCGAGAGACCTCCATCACGAGCCTGGAGCTCCTCGTCCCACCTTGATGGTTGATATACGCGGCCGCCGTCGCGTTGTCTGTCTGCACTCGGACTGGCAGACCGCTTAAAGGGACCGTCCAGTGTTGGAGGCAAAGGAAAATCGCCCTCAACTCCAGGATGTTGATCGGCAGGACAGACTCTTCTGACGACCATACTCCCTGAACCCAGAGATCGTTCCAGACCCCCCCCAGCCCGTCAGACTGGCATCGGTGGTTATGACCGACCACCGCGGAAGGAGGAAGGACTTCCCCTGGGATAACGCTTCTGGATGTAACCACCATCCTAGAGACTCTCGCACCCTGTGTGAGATGATGACACTGCGATCCAGCGAAGCCTGCGATCGATCCCAACGGGTCAGAATGAGCATTTGGAGACCCCTGGAATGAAATTGAGCAAACGGGACCGCCTCCATTGACGCCACCATCAAACCCAGAAGGCGCATACACCTTCGAAGGGACATTGCTGTCGAAGACTTCATAACCCGTACATGTTGACGAAGACTTGCTTGCTTGTCCGGAGGCAAGGACACCACTGCCCGTACCGTGTCCAAGTGCATCCCCAAAAACAGGATAGACTGCGACGGTTCCAGAGATGACTTCTTCCAATTGACTAGCCATCCGAAGTCCTCCAGGAGCTGAAGGGATAGGTTGCAAGCCCTCACCGCCTCCTCCTCTGTGGACGCCACAATCAAAAGGTCGTCCAGGTAGGGAAGAATTGTAACCCCCTGCCTTCGAAGGATCGCCATGAGAGGTGCCAGAATTTTTGTAAAAACTCTGGGCGCTGAGGCCAACCCAAATGGCAGGGCCACAAACTGGTAATGGTCCTGACCTATGGCAAAATGTAGGAAGCGCTGGTGGGCCCTTCCGATGGGAATATGCAAATAAGCGTCGCGAATGTCGATTGACACTAAAAAATTGTTCTGCGACAGAGCCGCCACAACCGAGTGAAGCGACTCCATGCGGAATTTCCGGGTCCGGACATGCAGATTAAATTTTTTGAGATCCAGAATGGGGCGAAATTTGTCCTCCTTTTTGGGGACCACAAAGAGGTTGGGAATCGACCTCCCGCCGTAGAGCGGCAGCTAGCTCGGGCTCTGACGGAATGCGAGATTGACAAAATCTGTCCGGGGGTCGAGAAAGAAACTCTATGAAATAGCCTGCCGACACAACCCGCGTCACCCAGGCGTCTGAAACGTGGGACGCCCAAGTCGACTCGAATTGGAGCAGGCGACCCCCCACTCGAGGACCCTCGAGTGAGACCCTGGCGTCAGTCCGCCTTAGCGGGCTTTTTGTCAGCTTCCCGTTTGTCTTGACGGAAGTTCTGTTTCCAGGGAGTGCGGGATTTCTGAGAGGTCTTTTTTCCTGAAAACGAGGGACGACCCGATCCCCAAGAGGGCTGACCGAACCGTCCCCTGGGCCGAAAGGGCCACCGACTACTACCGGCGCTAGACTTGCCAGACGCAGAAGCCACAGCTCTTTGCTGCGGTAAGGCCGTTTCTTTTGCCTTGGCCTTAGCAATCAGTTCCGTGAGGTCAGACCCAAACAGCTGACCACCCTTGTAAGCTAAACACAGCAAACCTTGCTTGGAAACCGCGTCTCCGGTCCACTGCTTAAGCCACAGTGCTCTTCTGACTGTTACAACCGAGGATTGCGCCCTGGACAGCAGTGACGTAGTATCCAGAACTGCATCTCTGCCATATCGCGCTGCCTCTTCCAACAACCTGAAAAGCCCTTCTACCTCGGATAGCGGGGATCCATCTTGCCACACCATCCTTAGGCGGTCCAACCACCTCAGGGAAGCTTCACCAGCACACATGGCTCCAAACGCCGCTCTGAATCCATGACCCGCGGCCTCGTAGATGGATTTAGCCGCCATCTCCGTTTTTCTATCTAGCGGATCCTGCAGACTCGCCTTCCCTTTAACAGGAAGTAATGAAGATTTGCTAAGCTGGGATAAAGGGACATCCACTTCAGGAGAAGGAATCCAATTAGCAATCGACTCCGTAGAACACGGATACAGTGCCTCAAAAAACCGTGTCCCCTGAAAACGTTTATCCGGACACAAGCGTTCCTTCTCCACCGCCCCATCAAGTTCATCCAGAGATGGTAACGTTGACCGCGACCTATGCGACTCCTGAAACAGCCGGGCCGACTTACCAGGGCGTCTAGTTACCTCCTCCGGTAACTGTAACGCCTCCCTCATAGCTCCAATAAAAGCATCCACACGGCCCAAAAGAGAGGCAGAGCGCCCCTGCCGACCCTCTTTATCCGAATCGAACATCTCCCCAGCAGAGCTTGAAGGGGAGCCCTCCATATCAGAGATCTCCGAGTCGCTGCGCGGGGAGGACAGTACCGGCCTGTGGCGCTTCCTGCCATGAGAAGACAGTTGGGATCTAGCTGACACCCAATGACCTAGAAGGTCAGACAGGCTATCAATAGAACGAGTGAGAGCCTCCATTTTAACATCACTGAGCCCCCCGACCTGCGCTACACTTGACGCCGTCGAGGACTCCTGCGAGTCAGATACGCGAGACTGATCCTGTAGCGGACCTGGGAGACGGTCCGCGCCTCCTGGACCCTGATCTGACATGCCCTCACACAGTATATAGCAGGGTTAAACCTGTCAGTAACTAGGACCGTGTGGCTTCTAAAAGGAAAGAAACGAACGCTGAAGGGTTAAAGCTTTTAAAGAGAGAGCTACCCCAGCTGTCCCCCAATTAAGGGTTAACCGCCTACCAGGGGGTTAATGCAGCAGACTCCCCACAACCTCTGCTAAATGAAAGAGGTGTGCGAGTCCCAGACAAAAAAAACCTCTATATGAGGTAGTAGCTGCAGGGCAGCACAGTCTGCCACCTAATTGTGCCGCAGAAAGGTGCCCTGCGCTGTGGGGGTGAGGAGGTTAAGCTTCTGCCCTGACAGGCAGAAGCGACTCACCCAGCTGGCCGCTGTGCAGTGTTCCTTCGGTTCTGATGGGAGGAGAGGAGAGTGAGGAGCCGGAGGAGGCCGTCAGCAATGGCCGCCGCGCAGTGAGAGAGAGAAGCCGGAAGGGGAGGGACAGGAGAAAGCGCGCGCTCAGAGCGCTACCTGCCCGCGAAAAGACCGGGAAGGCGCGAAGCCACGCCCCCCCGCCGGCATTCAAAAAAGCGCGCGACTCATCCGCTCTCCGCTCCTGCCCCGCTTCACATGTCCTGCAGGGATCCACCTGCGGACAAAAAACACACAGTCACCAACAGTACACATGTAACAGCGGCCTCCGCAGCAGCCGCTGAAGCACTCAAACACATTTACCAATGCTGAGTACTCACCCAGCTGAGCGCCACAGGGACCCCTAGGGATTTGTGGCGCTGTGGCCCTTAGCTTCCCCCCAGGGCGGAGCGCGCAGGGACCCCAATGGCGCGGTTTGTGTCTCCACCGGGAAGCGTCCCTCATCCCCCGGGGCCGGCAGGGTTCTGCAGGGACCACCATAAAGGGTATGCAGATCCGCCAGGGGAGAGGTGGGGGTCCAAGTCTCCGTCCGATAAAAATAAAAAAAATTCTGAGGAGCTGCTCCCACAGCGACTATCCTCTGCGACCTCAAATTTTAGACTGGGGAGCTGGAGTAGGGGGAGCCCAAGCTGGAGGGGCCGGTCAACACTTTTTTGTAATCTGAGGTGTTCTATCCTGTGTGGGCTCCGCCTACCCACTAGTAATGTCTGTGTCTCCCTTCCTTCCATTCTGCTGCTGAAAAAACATTTTCATGGATTTATATAGTGTGACCAAGTTGACAAGCACTTTCCAAGTGATGCTAAAAGAACGCTTCACATCCGCATGTCCCTGGCAGGAAAAAACGCATGTACAATCCGCATGCGTTTTTTTCTGTCAAGGAGATGCAGAAACGCTCAGGAAAAATCCGGAGCATTTCTGCATCGTGGGCACATAGCCTAAGACGCACTTTTTTCCTCCAAAATTTTGGAGGAAAGTGGGGGGTGCGTCTTATAGTTCGAACATGTTCTGTGGCTGTGGGGGAGCGGTAGCTGCTGAACAGCAGGGCACAGGAGGCAGCATGGGCGTGGGGAGCAGGGAATATTCATTTTCCTTAATAGCGTGCACACTGTACCCACAGCGCGGCTCCTGCTGCACTCGGCGGTCAGTGTGCCCCCTATTAAAGCTCATGAATGTTCGCTACAACCCACTCTGGGTTGTAGTGAGTATTCATGGTCTTTAATAGCGAGCTGCGGCTACAGTGTGCGCGCTATTGAAGAGATTGAATGGTCACTGCTCCCCACGCACACAGTCCTGGTGTGGGGAGCAGTGACTATTCCGGCACAGCACTTCACTGTGTGAGGGTGCATGGCAGGGATGACATGCGTGCCCTACCATGCACGGCTAACACAGTGAGAGTTTCAGCAGCAGAGCGGGACAGCGCTGGAGGAGGGAGGAGGTGAGTATGATTGTTTATTTTTTTTTGTGGGCAGCATGATTGGGGCTCAAGGGATGCCATACATACCAGGATGGGGGATCAGGGGCTGCCATGTATACCAGAATGGGGAAATCAAGGGGTGTCATACATACCAGGATGGGGGAATCAAGGGGTGCCATACATACCAGGATGGGGGAATCAAGGGGTGCCATACATACCAGATGGGGGAATCAAGGGGTGCCATATGTATCAGGATGGGGGAATCAAAGGGCTGCCATAATCCTCTATATAGTAAAATGCACTCCCCATAATCCTCCATATAGTATAATTTGCTCCTCATAGTCCTCCATTCAGTATAATGCACTTACCTTACTCCATACAATATAATGCACTCCCCAGAGTCCTCTATATAGTATTATGGTCCAGGGTTGTGGCGTCAGTAAGCCAAACCTCCGAATCTGACTCCGACTCCCTCATACATGGCTCATGTTTAAGTGATAAATTTACTGTAGCACAGATTCATCTCAGCTAGAAGTCTAGACCCTTAGATCAGGAATAGGACAGATATTTGTAGGACATTTCATAACTTTCTCAAATTCTTAAAAAAAAAAAATATTCCCCACAAACTGCATTGAATTATTGTACCCAATTTTTTGCCGTATTTTTCGGACTATAAGACGCAACCCAAATGTTGGGGTGGAATATAGAAAAAAAATATTTTCATAAGATTGAGCTCCGTCTCATAGTCTTAATATGTACAGTATCTTACCTGGGGGGCGGTGGAGCAAGGGTCACAGGAGGCAGGGTCCTTCAGGAATCCTGTGCTCCAGCAGCGGGGAGTTGCGGTGGAGCAGGATTGCAGGGCCCTCCGTTCCTTCCCTCAGGAACCTGGCGACTGCTGCAGAAGAGATGACTGGGGTCTGGTACCTGGCTAGGGGCCGGGGCCTGGCTGAGGCCTGGGGGTTGGTGGCCTGGCTGAGGCCCGGTGTATGGCTGGGAGCCTGGCTGGGGGCCAGGGCCTGGCTAAGGGCCAAGGCCGGTGTTTGGTGATCGGGGCCTGCCTGTGGGCCGGGATCTGGCTGCGTGCCCCCGAGGTCTGCCTGGGGCCCGGAACCGGTGGTGGTGGCGGCGGCAGCAGCAAAGGAGGAGGAGGTGAGATGCTGCGGGTGTCTGGCTGGGGGCCGGCGCGGGTTGGACTGGATGCGGGCAGTGTCTGGCTGCGTCCGGGGCCGGTGAGCGGCACATGTTTCCGGTGTGCGCGGTCATCTTCCTGAAGCTGTGATCTATAGGAAAGCGACCACTCTTCTGTGGATCACAGCTTCAGGAAGATGGCTGCACACACCAGAAACCTGCGCCGCTCTCAGGCCCCGCTACCACCACCAGGTTCTTGAAGGAGGGAGGCCCCGCGATCCCGCTCCACCACCACCCCAGGTAAGCAACGTTCGGACCATAAGACGCACCCCCCATTTTCCTCCCAAATTTGGGGGGGGGAAAGTGTGTCCTATGGTCCAAAAAATACTGTATATATTTTAGGAGTTGGAGTCGATCCATTTTATCCCGACTCATACTCCACCAAAATGGACACCGACTCTGACTCCACAGCCCTGTTATGGCCACCACAATGTACTCATTGATTAACAAAAAGAAATCAATATCCATCTCTCCTCCTCGTTTCCCCGCAGCTTCGGACTCTGCAGTGAGTGTTCTGAAGCGCCCACATATCTCAGCACAGCTTCCTGTAGTAACGTCATCACGTCCGCTGTGCTCAGACGTCACACGTTGAGGAAGAATGATGGAGAAGGAAGCATCAGCTGACGCTCTCTCTTATATAATTGCTTTTAACTGTGTCAGCATCCAGAATACTCATACAGTTGAACTTTCAATGACAAGCGGAGGAGGGCGCCTGGTGCCGACACTGGGTCCCCCTGGCTCATGGGCTCCATAGCAACCGCATGGCCTGCCGCCATTGGTAGTATGCCACTGCACATACTGTAATTACTCCAGAGATTTCACCACTGGTTGCTCATTTTTTACTGATGAAGACTGCTGAGTTTGATTATTTCAGTAGATGTGTAATAGTCTATAGTCACAGTTTTCACTGCTCAAAATACTCTAATTTAACCACTTTCCGCAGCCAGTTTTTTTTGTATCTAACCAGGGCCCATTTTTCAAATTTGTCAAATGTGTCACATTATGTGATGATAACGTTGGATACTTCTTCTGATTCCAGTGATTCTGAAATATTTTTTTCTGTGATACATTGTACTTTATGAATCTGGTAATTTTAGGTTGATATATTTTGCGTTTATTTTTGAAAATACCAGAAAATTGCAAAAAATTTAGGCTATGTGCGCACGTTCAGAATGCTTTTTGGGGCTAAATAAAGTTATTTGAAAAAAAGAAACGTGTGACATTGCTTTAATCCTTGGATTACTGTCAGAACTGGTGTGAGTATACTGGTTAATTTAAGAATGTGTCTATTGTATTTCAAATAAAGTGTTTGCTCTGTGTCTGTGTGTTTATTTAACACTTTACTTCACTTTAATTAGGTTTGGTATTGAAAGGGTCTGATTGACACCTTGTCATCACCAAACAAAAGAACTAGGGAATAAGCTAATCCCATATACCCAATCTCATTAGCATTTCAAAACATGTAATTTCTGAGGCAGCTGAGAGCTGCTATTTTTAGCCTAGGAAGGTGCCATTAGACAAACATGGTCCTTGGCTATTAATAACAGCTCACGGTTGTTTCGTTAGCCACTACGTCCCAACAAGCAGTGATTTGGACGCAGTGTATTTTTGCTGCGTCCAAAACTATGTGTTCTAATGCCGCACTTTTGTTGTCAACACTTGCGGATCCAATGCATATAATGACACTTCAATCAGTCAAAATCTGCAGCGGAGACTAGCGTGTCCGCTACAGAAATTGAAATGCTGCGGGTGAGTTTGGATACGTGGCCATGATCAGGAGCCGCTGTGGGTTTGACGCTGCGTGTTTATACGGCGTCAAACCAGCAGCGTCCAGATGTTACACTATAGTGGATGTGATCTCTACAAATTCCATATCCACTATGCATGCAACTGAGGCTGCAGATCCCCCGCGGACACTGACATGCGGCACGTCTTTCAGGACCGCAGTATGTCAAATTCTCTTCCAGAGTCGCTGGTTTCCGCAACAGAAATTTGACCACTGGAAAGTATTAAATGCTATAAATCCGCATGGTTCAGTGAACACATGCAGATGTACCTGTGTTCAATAGAATGCAACATTTTGGACGCAGCAGAAATATGCTGCATCCAAAGCCCTGCTACGTCCGGATAGTGGGCACATAGCCTAAAATAAAAAGAAAAATTAAGTGGGCTCCCGCATCATTTTAATAACCAGCAGAGGGAAAGCCGACCTCTGGGAGCTGATATTAGTAGCCGGGGAAGGGGCCATTAACCCAAAATGTTCCATGTCTAAGCCCACAGCTATTTGCTTAGCCTTTACTGGCTAGATTACAGAGGGACCCCATAAAAAAATTGACGTAGGGTCCACCTATAAAATCTAACCAGAAAAGGCTAAGCACAGCTGCAGGCTGATAATAATAGCCAGGGAAGGGGCCATGGATCCTGGTCCCCTCCGCAGCTAATAATATCACCCCTCAGCGAGCCCGGGAATGGCGCATCCATAAGATGTGCCAAATCTGGCGCATAGCCTCCACTCTTCCCACTGTTTTTTTATTGCACGTCCAGTCCCCAAATGCCTCGATCTTTTGTAAAAAAAAAATAAATTAAAATTAAAAACCATATCCCTCACCTGTCCGCTGTCACGACGTAATCCAGATTGTTCCTCGGTGATCCGGGTCACTTCTACAGCAGTGACATCAGCAATCACTGATGTCATTTCTGTAGAAGACAGCAATGTACACTGACAGGAGTGTAAAATCACTCCTGTCAGTGTACATGGCTCTGCTGCAGGAGTGAGGTCACTTGGGATCATCAGCTGAAGATCAGCTCCAGTGACCTCAGCATCAGTGGTACGTTGGAACATTCTTGAGAATAGAATACTACTTCGGATGATGGGAGTAGTAGTCTTCCCCAGCCGACACGGGTACCACTCTGTGCATTTTTGCAGCGTTTATTATTCCTGCGGATTTGCTACGGTTCAATTAAAGTCAATGGGCGGGAAATGCTGGAGAAACGCTACCTAGAAAGGACATGTTGCATTTTTAAACACAATGACAATCCTGAGCGGAAATTTCCGCATCATGTGCACAGTATATCAGGATTGCCATTGCATTAGCTGGCAGACCGATTACAAAGCGTTTTTGATGCATTTCCACGTGGGAAAGCCACAGCGAAAATGCATAAAAAACGCTACGTGTACACTTAACCGTAGTTTTCAAACTTTAAATTTGTATGCTCCTTAATCAGATAATGATACCAGACAAAATAATAAATAATATTTACTGTATTTCTACTTTAGGTCGGCAGCTTTTCTCCAAAATCCCGTTATATTTTTTCAACATTCTTTTATTTTTTTTCAGATGATAGAATGATTACAAGTTTAGCAACAAGTTTTTATATGTTCCATTAAATTTACTTATTTTTTTGATAACAAATCACTTTTGAAATTACTTTGAGGGGCCTTGATTTAAGATAGAACCAGGAGGGCAGAAAAAGTACAAAATCAGAAGACCCAAGAGAAGTCGGTACACTTCAGACCGGGGTCACAACAGGATCAAATACACGAGCCGGGAGCTGAGCACAGATGTCTGAACCGGAGGAGAATAAGGCTGTGTACCCACAATGCGTTTTTTAAGCCTTTTCCCAGCGGCAAAAACGCTCCAGAAATGCTTAAAATACGCATGGTAGAAGGCCTGCTATGTTCCCCAATGATAATCCGCATGTGCTGTGCACATGCTGCGGAAATTTCCGCTGCGGGTTATCATTGCGGAAAAAAGCGCAGCACTACCAATTATTTTGCGGAAGCGCTGCGTTTTCGCCCCCATTGACTTGCATTGGAACGCTTGGATTCCGCATCACTGCATCTGTTCATGCGGAATCCAAGCGTTTCAATGTGCGGATGGTACTCGGGTGTGGAGGAGAGGAGACTCTCCTCCGGACCCGGGTACCATAAAACCTGTGAAAAAAAAGAATAAAATAAAAAATAAATATTATATTTACCTTCTGATGGCCCCCGGTCTCCTTGTCTTCGCTTGCTGGCAGCTCGCGGTGGACTGAAGGACCTGCACTGACGTCATTTAGTCATGTGGCGGCAGGTCCTTCAGTGTAGTGTACCGTGAGCTGCCGGCAAGCCAGGACGGAGCGAAGGATGACTCCGGGGGCCATCAGAAGGTAAGTATAGATTTATTTTTTGACATTCTTTGGGGTCACACTATAAAAATCCACGCCATTTGCATGGATTTATATAGTGTGACCAAGTTGTCAAACACTTTCCAAGTGATGCTAAAATTGCTTGGAAAGCGTTTGTCAACCCGCATGCGGAAATGCATGTGAAGAACGTTTCACATCCGCATGTCCCTGGCAGGAAAAACGCATGTGCTATCCGCATGCGTTTTTTCTGCCAGGGAGATGCAGAAATGCACAGGAAAAAATCCGGAGCATTTCTGCATCGTGGGCACATAGCCTAAGGCTGTATCTGGCAGCTTCTGGCAATATGCTTTGAGCTTTAGTAGGGTGTGGTGCTTTCTAATTACCTGAAGCAGGGAGCTAATTATTCCCAGCTGGACAGCACACACACCCATACTGCCAGTCTGGATGGTACTACAGGTCCCGGCCACCCTATAAAGCCTGTTCCGCCTAGAGCTTCTGGTTACCATATGTCCTCCATCACCAATGCCACGCGCAGAATGAACAATGGCAACTCGTGATAGAAGCAGACATCGCAGGAGCAGATCCAAGAGGAGATATGACTTCCCATTTGCAGAATCCCTAACGTTATAGAATGGCAGAAAACCATAGCTGTAGAAAACCCTAAGAAGTGACTCCATTTTGTAAATTATAACCATCAGCATGACTAATGCTGATAAGTAATCTATATGAGTAGTGACTTTTTTGACACCTGAGTGGGGGCTTGTTTTTTGCAGGATAAGAAAGTTTATTTGGTATCATTTTCGTCTACATAACATTTTTGGTTGGCTTTTTATTGCAATATTTTGAAGGCATAATGAACAAACAAACAGTTGAAAACCACACTCCACTGGATCTTGCTATGAGGTGTTCTAGTAGACTGTGCAATGTCATTGTCTTGGTGAATAATTCAATTCTACTACATATCTCCCTATTTCTATGGACATTTTGAGTAGAATTGTTCAAAAATGTAAATTTCAATGATATTTTATTCAAAAATAATAATTGGTGTAATTCTTGGCAGATGACTGTACCAGATCAGAGGGACAACTAACATTTTCAATTTTTATATCAGATGACCTTGGGATTCCACAGGATGCAATTGAAGTGAATGTCATTACTCCAGATATACCATCATCCCTTCACAGCAAAGATCTATCATCTGATCCTATGAAACAGGTCCTATCTTCTGATTCATTCCAGACAACTAAGAAAAATAAAAGTCACAAAAGAGGCACTGAAAAACAAACTGCTCTTAAAGGAAAGAAGCCATATTCAGAATATAGAAATCGTTTTCCCCTAAAAACATCTTTTGTTAAACATAAAAAAATTCACATAGAGGAGAAGAGATTTACTTGTTCAAAGTGTGGGAGATATTTTAAACGGAAACCAGATCTTAATAGGCATGAGAGAACTCATACTGGGGAGAAGCCATATTCATGTTCAGAATGTGGAAAATGTTTTACCCGGAAATCAATGCTGGTCATTCATCAGAGGAATCACACCGGGGAGAAGCCTTTTTCATGTTCAGAATGTGGGAAATGTTTTGTAGAGAAATCATATCTTGTCAATCACCAGAGAATTCACACAGGGGAAAAGCCCTTTTCCTGTTTAGAATGTGGAAAATATTTTAACCAGAAATCATATCTTTTTACACACCAGAAAATTCACACAGGAGAGAAGCCATTTTCGTGTTCAGAATGTGGGAAATGTTTTAAACGTAAATCATTTCTTGTTCAACATCAAATAATTCACACAGGGGAAAATCCATATTCATGTTCAGAATGTGGAAAATGTTTTACCAGGAAATCGATGCTTGTTAGTCACCTTGGAACTCACACTGGAGAGCAGCCTTTTTCATGTTCAGAATGTGGAAAATGTTTTAATTGGAAATCGATGCTTGTTAGTCACCAGAGAACTCACACAGGGGAGAAGCCATATTCATGTTCAGAATGTGGAAAATGTTTTACCAGGAAATCCATGCTTGTTAGTCACCAGAGAGCTCATACCGGGGAGCAGCCTTTTTCATGTTCAGAATGTGGAAAATGTTTTGGATATAAATCACACTTTGTTATACACCAGAGAACTCACACAGGGGAGAAGCCATATTTATGTTCAGAATGTGGGAAATGTTTTGTACAAAAAACAGATCTTTTTAATCACCTGAGAATTCACACAGGGGAGAAGCCATATTCATGTTCAGAATGTGGGAAATGTTTTGTACAAAAATCATCGCTTGTTAGTCATCAGAGAACTCACACAGGGGAGAAGCCATATTCATGTTCAGAATGTGGGAGATGTTTTGCACAGAAATCATCGCTTGTTAGTCACCAGAGAACTCACACAGCTGAGAACCCATATTCATGTTCAGAATGTGGGAAATGTTTTGTACAGAAACTGGATCTTCTTAATCACCAGGGAACTCCCACATGGGACAAGCCATATTCATGTTCAGAATGTGGGAAATGTTTTTTACATAAATCATCGCTTGTTAGACACCAGAGAACTCACACAGAATGTAGGAAATGTTGGGTAGATAAATCAAGTCTTGATAAGCACCAGATAATTCACACAGAGGAGAAGCAATGTTCATATTAAGAATGTGGGAAATGT
This sequence comes from Phyllobates terribilis, assembly GCF_046119375.1. NCBI lineage: Eukaryota > Metazoa > Chordata > Amphibia > Anura > Dendrobatidae > Phyllobates > Phyllobates terribilis. The sequence continues at coordinate 26,330,833 of NW_027362765.1, forward strand.
TTTGTACAACAATGCTATTTTGTGAAACATCTAAAATCCCACATGGAGAGAAGCCATTGCCATACATAGAATGTGAAAAATGAATTACTAGGAAAACATATTTTGTTAAACATCAAAAATAACGTACACGGAAACTATATTTTAATGACCAATTGTACAAAAACCATAGAACAGACAGTCATTTAAATAAATGAGAAGGGGAAATTACTTTAAATGTACTGTATTTTTTGGCCTATTTGATGCACTTTTAACACGAAAAATTCTTGCAAATAAGTGAGTGCCTCTTATAGTCTGGAGGCAACTTCCTGTGACGGAGGACAATGCTGAAACAGAGTCCTTCCCTATCAATGCAAGAACTGCTCTCTCCACCTGCACCACACTGATCTATGTGATCAGTGCAGAGCAGAAGAAAAAGGTACCAGGACCTGCACAGAGGCTGCTCGTTCTGAGTGAGCAGCTGAAGAACCCTCCACCTTACTAGCTCCTTTCACATGACCTGGAAGAAACTGTAAAATGGGCTTATGTATACACAGTGTTAGTGTACGCCTATGTGCATATGTAGTTGAGCTGTGTATTTATATAAATGTGCGTGTGTTGTAGAGCTGCAGCGTGGCTCAGTGGTTAGCACTGCAGCCTTGCAGTGCTGGGGTGAACCAAGGAGAACATTTGCAAGGAGTATGTATATTCTCGCTGTGGGTTTCCTCCGTGTACTCCAGTTTCCTCCTACACTCCAAAGACATACGGACAGGGAATTTAAATTGTGAGCCCCATTGGGGACAGTGTCTGTAAAGCGCTGCGAAATATGATAGCGCTAATCGCTATGTAAGCAAAGCATAATAACAATAGCTGTGTGTATGTTAATGTGCAGATGTAGCAGAGCTAAGTGTGCAAAGTGTCCAGGAGCATTATGTGCATATATATGCGCTGCAGAGTGCTCATTAATGTCCCAACTGTGACGCTGTATGTAAATATAACACATGGTGCACAGAAACAGTAACAATAGATTTATTACTTCATTATTCTACTCCTCCACTTTACACCAGGGAAGATTTAATTAGTAAGAAAAATGTTTTTTCTACAGTACAAACCAAAAGTTTGGACACACCTTCTCATTTAAAGATTTTTCTGTATTTTCATGACTATGAAAATTGTACATTCACACTGAAGGCATCAAAACTATGAATTAACACATGTGGAATTATATACTTAACAAAAAAAGTGTGAAACAATTGAAAATATGTCTTATATTCTAGGTTCTTCAAAGTAGCCACCTTTTGCATTGATGACTGCTTTGCACACTCTTGGCATTCTCTTGATGAGATTCAAGTGGTAGCCACTGGAAATGGTTTTCACTTCACAGGTGTGCCCTGTCAGGTTTAATAAGTGCCATTTCTTGCCTTATAAATGGGGTTGGGACCATCAACTGTGTTGTGCAGAAGTCTGGTGGATACACAGCTGATAGTCCTACTGAATAGACTGTTAGAATTTGTATTATGTCAAGAAAAAAGCAGCTAAGTAAAGAAAAACGACTGGCCATCATTACTTTAAGAAATGAAGGTCAGTCAGTCCGAAAAATTGGGAAAACTTTGAAAGTGTCCCCAAGCGCAGTTGCAAAAACCATCAAGCGCTACAAAGAAGCTGGCTCGCATGAGGACCACCCCAGGAAAGGAAGACCAAGAGTCACCTCTGCTTCTGAGGATAAGTTTATAAGTTTATCCGAGTCACCAGCCTCAGAAATCGCAGGTTAACAGCAGCTCAGATTAGAGACCAGGTCAATGCCACACAAAGTTCTAGCAGCAGATACATCTCTACAGCAACTGTTAAGAGGAGACTTTGTGCAGCAGGCCTTCATGGTAAAATAGCTGTTAGGAAACCACTGCTAAAGGACAGGCAACAAGCAGAAGAGACTTGTTTGGGCTAAAGAACACAAGGAATGGACATTAGACCAGTGGAAATCTGTGCTTTGGTTTGATGAGCAACCACCGTGTCTTTGTGCGACACAGAAAAGATGAATGGATGGACTCTGCATGCCTGGTTCCCACCATGAAGCATGGAGGAGGAGGTGTGATGGTGTGGGGGTGCTTTGCTGGTGACACTGTTGGGGATTTATTCAAAATTGAAGGCATACTGAACCAGCATGGCTACCACAGCATCTTGTAGCAGCATGCTATTCCATTCGGTTTGCGTTTAGTTGGACCATCGTTTATTTTTCAACAGGACAATGACCCCAAACACACCTCCAGGCTGTGTAAGGGCTATTTGACCAAGAAGGAGAGTGATGGGGTGCTACACCAGATGACCTGACCTCCACAGTCACCAGACCTGAACCCAATCGAGATAGTTTGGGGTGAGCTGGACCGCAGAGTGAAGGCAAAAGGGCCAACAAGTGCTAAGCATCTCTGGGAACTCCTTCAAGATTGTTGGAAGACCATTTCCGGTGACTACCTCTTGAAGCTCATCAAGAGAATGCCAAGAGTGTGCAAAGCAATTATCAAAGCAAAAGGTGGCTACTTTGAAGAACCTAGAATATAAGACATATTTTTAGTTGTTTCACACTTTTTTGTTAAGTATATAATTCCACATGTGTTAATTCATAGTTTTGATGCCTTCAGTGTGAATGTACAGTTTTCATAGTCATGAAAATACAGAAAAATCTTTAAATGAGAAGGTGTGTCCAAACTTTTGGTCTGTACTGTATTTCTACTGTTTAAACCTGGGGTGCATCTTATGGTAAAGTGCGTCTTATAGTCCGAACAATACAGATTTAGAATTATATAATTAGAATTAAAAATATCTGCAGTTATAAATGTCCTTCATTTAATAAGCAAATAAAAAGCAATATTCTATGTGCATTGAATAATTCACATTTTATATATTTATATATACACACTATATGGACAAATATAGCGACCCTTACCCCCACTGTGACAAGACAGATTTTCTTATTGATTGTGCCAAACATGCTTTCTGATGGCTAAGAGCAATATACCGTTGTTTTTGTGTTGGCTTTTTTTGGTCTGTGTTCTTCTTTGGTTGGTTAACACAGACTATTGTTTGAATAATTCTGAATGTTGACACTTGAGTTAAAATGTACTGCATCTCATGGTCTGCAAATCTTTCAAGATGGGGTAATGGAGCAATACTGTTTGATAATATGCTGATTACGTGTTATACCAGCCAAGGGCGTTCTTGATTTGCCGAGCAATGGAGGACAAATTGTGCAAGTTGATTAAATGCTCAAACTATGAGCCATGAGCTCTTTCCACCTTCATCCCTGACCCTTGACCTGTGAATGATGGCTGCAAGAACAATTGTGATCTATAAAAATGGGGTCTCTGCCTCTATTCTGTGTCATTCTACAGCATGACAGCTTAGGGGACTTCGGCCCCAGCTGGAGGAATACAGATTGGCTCCATTGACCATTGCTGAACCCGCAGAGACGTCTTGAAGAATCCTGGTTGGGACAAACAGGTCATCTGGCCCCAGACCTCACCGCTCGCGGCTAGTTTCTTAAGCTTGTCGTTACCTTCTCTCTTTGGGGGCCCGCCAAAAGCAGAGTGTCACTGGTGGGGGGTAGTCGGCCCTGGAAGCCCCCGAAATTGCAGCTATCCCAGGTGGGCCAGCGGAATAGAGAAGACTGTAATTGGCACCATCTTGGGACTGTTCTACCTGTTTATTGTCCTCTTTGTGGTTCAATAAAGTATTGTCACACTGTTTTACCCTCATCCTGTGTTGTCTGAGTAGCGTTACGTCCATGGGTCTTCACATCCACCCTTAAAAAATACTCCAAATATCCTCCTTCCTCTTCTTCCTCACTCCCAATCTCAGTGATCTGCAATTCATTACAGTTATTTTCATCTCACAATCTCCACCTCTTCACACAAGGTGTTTGAACACATTTTGTATGATTTCAAATGCTTTTTGTTTTGTATATAAATTCTAATGTTTGAGAACACAAAGTAGTGGGAAAATGGACCAGTATTTTTTTTTTCAAACAGGATTTTTTAATGTCTTTTTTAAAATGAAAAATCAGAGCATGAGAGGACCTCCAGACAGTATGTTAGTACACAACTACCACCAATAAAACATTTCTCGCTATAGACCCATACATAGTGCACACTATAAGTGATAAAAGGGAGGGACTATGAGGGTGTTGTCAAGGACTCTGTAAAATCTTGTTACCGGTAAGTAACTAAGATTTTTTTCCCCTTCTCCCTTGACAGCACCACCTGAGAGAGATATATATAGAACAGACACCTTAGGGAGGGATTACCGCTTGTAACCCCTTTCTCCCAAAGGATAGATCAGCAGATGAAGGTACCGTATTTTTCGGACTATAAGACACACCCCAAATTTTGGGGTGGAATATAGAAAAAATATATTTTTATAAGTTGGGGATCCGTCTTATAGTCTTAATAGGTACAGTATCTTACCTGGGGAGCGGAGGAGCGAGGGTCACAGGAGGCAGGGTCCTTCAGAAATCTGGTGCTCCAGTAGCGGGGAGTTGCGGTGGAGCAGGATTGCAGGGCCCTCCGTTCCCTCCCTCAGGAACCTGGCGGCTGCAGCAGAAGAGATGGCTGTGGGCCGGTGCCTGGCTGAGGCCCAGTGAATGGCTGGGGGCCAGGCCCTGGGCCTGGCTGAAAGCCGGGGCCAGTATTTGGTGATCAAGGCCTGCCTGACGGCTGGGTCGGGGGTCTGGCTTCGTGCCGCCGAGGCCTGCCTCGGGACTGGTAGTGGTGGCAGTGGCAGCAGCAAAGGAGGAGGAGGTGAGATGCTGCGGGTGTCTGGCTGGGGGCCGGCGCAGTTTGGACTGGATGCGGGCAGTGTCTGGCTGCGGGCCGGTGAGCGGCGCAGGTTTCTGGAGTACGCGGCCATCTTCCTGAAGCTGTGATCTACAGGAAAATGGCCGCTCGAGCTGCAAGTCAGCGCATGCGCCAATTGAGCATCTTTGGAGAGGCATGAAAATGGCTGTCCACCAATGTTCACCATCCAACCTGACGGAACTGGAGAGGATCTGCAAGGTAGAATGGCAGAGAATCCCCAAATCCAGGTGTGAAAAGCTTGTTGCATAATTCCCAAGAAGACTCCTGGCTGTACTAGGTCAAAAGGGTACTTCCACTAAATACTGAGCAAAGGGTCTGAATACTTATTGACCATGTGATATTTCAGTTTTTCTTTTTTAATCAATTTGCAAAAATTTCTACATTTCTGTTTTTTTTTTCAGTCAAGATGGGGTGCAGAGTGTACTTTAATGAGAAAAAAAAAATGAACTTTTTAGAATTTACCAAATGGCTGCAATGAAACAAAGAGTGAAAATTTTAAAGGGGTCTGAATACTTTCCGTACCCACTGTACATATTTGTCAATAGACACTTCCGCCTTCTCGGCCCAGGAGGCAGCCACAGCCCTAGTGAAATGAGCCCTCAAGTTCTCTGGGACTGGCATATTACTAGAAGAATATACTAAGCTAACTGCATCCCTAATCCATCTAGCTATAGTTCCCCTTGTAATTTAAGGCCCTTCCTAGCTCCCTGAAAGGATACAAATAAGGCTTCACGCCTCCTCCAAGGTTTTATTACCGCTAAATAATGAATCAAAACCCTTTTTACAACTAAAGTATGCAGTCTCTGTTCTTCTGAATTTTTTAGGATTAGGGTGGATAGAATGAAGGGAGAATGATCTCCTGCGTTCTATGAAATTTGGAGGCCACCTTTGGAAGGTAGGCCGGGTTTGGCCTTACCGTAACCCTGTCTAGAGTGACCTGTGTGAAAGGATGATTTACTGACAGTGCTTGTAAGTCACTAACTCTACAGGCTGATGTTAGAGCTATCAGTATGACTGTTTTCAGAGTGAGGGTTCTTTCTGCCACACCTTCTAAAGGCTCAAAGGGAGACTTAGTGAGGGCTTCTAGGACAAGGTGTGGTAACTGCTCTTGATATGTCACGTGCCTTTATAAATCTGATGACCCACCTATCTGCTGCCATATTGTAGTTAGATAGGGCTCCTAGAGCCTATACTTGCACCTTAAGGGTGCTGGTAGCGCACCCCATATCTAAGGCCCTTTAAAGAAATTCCAGTATGGCTTTAATAGGAATTTTACCCTTTGGTGACTGCCCCGAAGTACACAGGAATTTTGCCCATGTCCTACCATTGATCTTAGTCGTTATTGGCTTTCTGCTTTTAAGCAGAGTGGTGACCAGACCCGGGGAAAACCCTCCTAGATTAGTAATGGACTCTCAAACTCTAGGCCGTCGAATGCAGACCCGACCTCTGAGGATGGAAGACTGGGCCCTGCTTGAGGAGATCTGGAAGGACCAAGTGATCCTACTCGGACATCATCTTTATCCAGGTAAACCATGGTCTCTTGGGCAAGAATGGAGCGATGAAAATAACCTTCGCCCGTTCCTCTCGGATGTTCCTCAATGTCATTAGGCCCAACATTGGTGGAGGGAAGGCGTAAGCTAGGCCGAAGTTCCAGGGAATTTGCAGTGCATCCACTGCATAGGGCTTTTCCATTGGATTGAAGGAGCAGAAGATTTTTGTCTTTTGTGCCTGCCTGTTTGCGAATAAATCTATTTCTGGTTGACACCAGCGGTCCACAATCTGTTGGAATACTGTTGGATTCAGCTCCCATTCCCCATGTATTAGTGTATTCCAACTTAGGAAATCTGCTCTTTTGTTTACTTTGCCTCGAATATGTTAAGGATCCGGAGAGGAGAAATCCAAGGAGACATCCAGCAGCTTACACGTAGCTCTCCAAAAGCGCAAAGTGAACTGGACCCCGCGATCAGACACAATGTGGAGGGGTAGGCCATGGAGACGAAAGATGTGATGGATGAAGTCCTTAGCCAGCACAGATGCAGACGGGAGACCAGGCAGAGGGATGAAGTGGGCCATTTTAGAAAAGCGATCAGCGACAACCCAAATGACAGTACAACCGTCAGAAACAGGGAGTACCGTAATAAAGTCCATAGCAATGTGTTGCCACGGAGCGGAAGGTACGGGAAGAGGAAGGAGACGGCCAGCTGGAAGATGCCTGGGAACCTTGTTACGGGCACAGGAGGAACAAACCATGACGAAATCCACAACATCCTTGCGTAGGGAAGGCCACCAGTAATGCCAGGCAATGAGCAGGAAGGTCTTCCTCTGGCCAGCATGGCCGGCTAGTTTGGATGAATTGCCCCAGAGAAGAACCTTCTTACGATCCGGAACCGCTACAAAGGTCTTTGGAGGAGTCGATGATATGCAGAGGCTCTTCTTCTTGGTTGAAAGACAGGAAAGAGCGGGATAGAGCGTTGGCTTTAATGTTCTTGTCCGCAGGGCGGTAATGTAGAGTAAAGCAGAATCGGGCAAAGAACAGAGACCACCGGGCCGGACGCGGATTGAGTCTTTGGGCGTTTTGTAAATAAGCCAGGTTTTTGTGGTCAGTGTAGATGACCACCGAGTGCAGAGCTCCTTCCAGCAGGTAGCGTCTGCTCCAGTGCCAATTTGATGGCAAGCAGCTCACGATCTCCTATGGAGTAGTTGCGCTCAGACGAGGAGAAGAGCTTGGAGAAGAAGCCGCAGGTTACCATTCTCCCAGACGGGGATTTCTGGGTGAGCACCGCTCCGGCAGAGGAAGCATCGACCTCCAGGAAGAACTGCTCATTGCAATCCGGACGGTGCAGCACAGGGGAAAAGGAGAAGGCTTGTTTTAGGGAGACGAAGGCCTCCTCTGCTTCGGAAGTCCATTCTGTGGGATTTGCTACCTTATGGGTGAGAGCGGAGATGGGAGCGGTCCGGGAGGAGAAATCAGGGATGAAGCAGTAATAATTTGCGAAGCCCAGGAATCGCTGAATCGCCTTCAACTCCTCTGGTCGGGGCCACTTTAAGACGGCAGAAACCTTCTCGGGATCCATCCGAAGACCAGTCTCGGAGATAATATATCACAGGAATGGAAGGAAAGTCTGCTCGAAGAGACAGTTCTCAAATTTTGCGTAGAGGGGATTCTGCCGGAGCCTAAGCAGAACCTGACGAACATCCCTCCAGTGTGTGGGCAGATCCGGAGAGAAGACCAAGATATCGTCCAGGTACACCACCACACAAGAATACAGGAGGTCACGGAAGATGTCATTAACCAGCTCCTGGAAGACGGCTGGGGCATTACAGAGACCAAAGGGCATCACGCGATATTCATAGTGCCTGTCCTGGGTGTTGAATGCCGTCTTCCACTCGTCTCTCTGGCGGATCCGGACCAAATTGTACGCCCCACAAAGATCGAGCTTGGTGAAGATCTTCGCTCCTTTAAGGCGGTCAAACAGATCCGAGATGAGAGGCAGGGGGTACTTATTCTTGATGGTGATCTGGTTAAGACCCCTGTAGTCGATAAACGGACATAGGGAGCAGTCTTTCTTTTTTACGAAGAAGAATCCTGCTCCAGCCGGAGAGGTAGATTTCTGGATGAATCCCCTAGCAAGATTCTCTTCTATGTACTCAGACATGGCCCGGGTCTCAGCCAGCAACAAGGGGTAGATACGCCCGCGGGGAGGTGAAGCACCGGGTACCGGCTACCCTACCATACGGCCTATGAGGTGGTAGTGTCTTGGCTTCCTTCTTGTCGAAGACGTCCGCATAGGACCAGTAGGGTGCCGGCAGACTAGGTAGATTAGCCGGACTAGACGGGGGACGAGCTGGATGAACCGGAACCAGGCAGGACTCATGGCAATCCTGCCCCCAACGGAGCACCTCACCAAATCGCCAATTCAGGACGGGTTCATGTCTCTGTAACCAGGGTAGGCCAAGCAAGAGGGAGTGAGAGAGACCGGACAGCACATGAAAGGAGATCCTCTCCGAGTGCAGCATTCCCACTTGAAGGGTTAAAGGCTCTGTGACAAGCAAGATGGTCTGCGGAAGAAGTCTCCCATCCTCAGAAGCGACTGCCAATGGTTCAGCCAGACGTATGGTAGGAATCTCATACCACTCCACAAGGGCCTGAGAAATGAGATTCCCAGTGGCTATGGAATCCAGGTGGATGGTCTCAAAGAAGCGGGTTTCACCACTGGAAATAGAAACAGATACAGACAAGGATGGAGAGGATTTACTCTTGCCTAGGATTACCTCTCCGAGCGGTCCTAGACACTGTAGTTTCCCAGCTTCACCGGACAGGAACTGATCAGATGCTCCTTACTGCCACTCAGTAATCGCTGAATCGCCTTCAAACCCTCTGGTCGGGGCCACTTTAAGACGGCAGTGACCTTCTCGGGGTCCATCCGTAGACAAGTCTTAGGGATAATATAGCCCAGGAACGGAAGAGAGGTCTGCTCGAAGAGGCATTTCTCAAATTTTGCGTATTTTGCTGCCTGAGCCTAAGCAGGACCTGACGAACATCCCTCCGGTGTGTGGATAGATCCGGAGAGAAGACCAAGATGTCGTCCAGATACACCACCATGCACGAATATAAGAGGTCACGGAAGATGTCATTAACTAGTTCTTGGAAGACGGCTGGAGCATTACAGAGACTGAAGGGCATCACACGGTATTCATAGTGGCCGTCCCGGGTATTGATTGCAGTTTTCCACTCGTCTCCTTGGCGGATCCGGACCAAGTTATACGCCCCACGAAGATCGAGCTTGGAGAAGATCTTCGCGCCTTTAAGGCGGTCAAACAGCTCTGAGATGAGTGGCAGGGGGTATTTATTTTTGCTAGTAATTTGGTTAAGTCCCCTATAATCGATACAGGGGCGTAGTGAGCCGTCTTTCTTTTTTACGAAGAAGAATCCAGCTCCAGCCGGGGAGGTGGATTTCTGGATGAATCCCCTAGCCAGATTTTCTTCGATGTACTCCGACATGGCCCGGGTGTCGGCCAGCGACAAGTGGTAGATACGCCCACGGGGTGGAGTGGCACCGGGTACCAGGTCGATAGGGCAATCATATGGCCTATGGGGTAGTAGTGTCTCTGCCTCCTTCTTGTTGAAGACATCTGCATAGGACCAGTAAGGTGCCGGTAGACCAGGTAAATTAGTCGGAGTAGACGGAGGTCGAACCGGGCAAAAAGGAACCAGGCAGGTCTCATGGCAATCCTGCCCCCAACGGAGCACCTCACCAGATCGCCAATTCAGAACATGTTCATGTCTCTGTAGCCAGGGTAGACCTAACAATAGGGAGTGAGAGAGTCCAGATAGCACATGGAAGGAGATCCTCTCCGAGTGCAACATTCCCACCTGAAGGGTCACTGGCTCTGTGACGAGTACGATGGTCACCGGAAGGATTCTTCCATCCACGGAAGCGACTGCCAATGGTTCAGCCAGAGGTTTGGTGGGAATCTGATACTTCTCTACAAGGGACTGAGAAATGAGATTCCCGGCGGCTCCGGAATCCAGGTGGGCGGTTTCAAAGAAGCGGTTCTCTCCACAGGATATAGAAACGGATAGAGTCGAGAACGGAGAGGTTTTACTCTTGCCTAGGACGACCTCTCCGAGTGGTCCTAGACACTAGAGTTTCCCGGCTTCTCTGGGCAGGAACGGATCAGATGCTCCTTACTACCACAGTAGAAACAGCTCCCCTCGGCACGGCTTATCTCTTGGCGAGACTTGACCATCTTGTCTGGTCGATCTGCATAGGTTTGGATGAGCATGCCCACGGAGTTGCTGGTTGGGAGGCAGGTTTCTGGAAAATAGGAGCAAGATGAGGAAATCTTCTCTCCCGGGTAGTCTCCTTAGCTCGTTCCAGGAAATGGATGTCAGTCCGGGAAGCTAGTGACACCAGGTCATCCAGGGTGGTAGCTCATCCTTGATCCGTCCGGAAAGACCCTCCCAGAAGGTGAAAACCAGAGCCTCGTTGTTCCAGGCAAGCTCAGAAGTGAGGGTACGGTACTGTATGGCATACTGGCCCACGGTGAGACTCCCTTGGCGGAGTTGGAGCAATGAGGCGGCAGTAAAAGTTCTTCGTCCGGGCTCATCGAAGACCTTCCGGAAGGCAGTGAGGAAGGCCGGAAGATCGGACACCAGGGGATCTCCTCTCTCCCATAGAGGGTTTAGGCATGCCAATGCTTCCCCGGTGAGGTGAGACATGATGAACGCCACCTTGGCCCGGTCGGAGAGAAACTGATGTGCCAGTAGTTCAAAGTGCAGCGTGCACTGGTTCAGAAAACCCCGACATAAGATGGGGTCACCCCCAAAATGAGGAGGCGCAGAGAGCCGGGGTCCTGAGCTGGATGCCGTGGCACTGGTAGGCAGGGGCGCCGCCGGAGCGGGTGTCGCTCGGCTCGAGGCGGACACTGGTGGGACAGGCAGCGTGTCCAGGCGAGAGTTGACTGACCGCAGGTAGGTCAGGATGGTTTCCTGTTGGGATCTCCTGGTACAGGTTGGCAAGCGAAGGAGCCTGGGAGCCACCGGGTTCCATGGCCCGTGCAAACTGTTACGGATCCGGGTGGTGGAACCTCTGTGCTGCGGTGCAAGGAGGGACCAGAGGGGCATGACTAGGTATCAACTCGGACTGACCAAGGTCGTACGGTGGCTCAATCGACTCCGTGAACCAGGGAAGGACCGAACAGAGGGACCAGGTGCTACTCTGGGCCAGTCCTTGTATGAGAGCAGGTGACTCCCACGAGTCAGAAGGCAGGGACTGACCGGTACAGCGGATGAGCATGGCAGGCAGGCTGACGGGTGATCCGGGTAGACGGACTGGTAGACACCGTGTGTAACTGGCTGGTAGTCCAGCTGGCGGACTGGACTGGTAGTCAGGCTGGCGGACTGGTAGTCAGACTAGCAGCGGGACCTGAGGGATGATGCAGAGTTTAGAACACAAAGCTACAACCTTGCACGGGAACCTCCATTTTGAAGGAGGTGCCTTTTATATGAGAGGTCCTCCTTAGGACGGCGCGCGGCCCCTTTAAGAGGTGGGGAGTGCGCGCGCCCTAAGCACAGTGCTCGGGAAGCTGCGCACGCCGGCAGCAGCAGGAGGGCCGGAAGACGCCGGACCCGGAGCGCGGCGGTAAGGGGGACGGCGTCTCTGCCTGTCAGGGGGCAGAGACGCCGATGCAGCACCTCCTAGGGGACTATCGCTCCGTCAGTTAGGGGTTTTCCTATTTTCAGATGAAGGACCTTCGAACATGAAGCCTCCACTTTTTGGCTTCCTGTCCTTCCATTTCCCCTGGTTTCTGGATAATATACCTGTACTGTATGTTATCTTGCGAAAGTAAGTTTTGTACTGAGGCATTGACACACTGGGTAACCCCCACTTTCTATCTGCCGTTTTATCCAGAATGTCATCCAGAACTTTGCCACTCCCCTTCACACGGAATTTAACACAATTTTGTTTTGAACTGTACATAACCTGGCCAGCTCTTGAGCCACAGTGCTCTGCGAGCCGAATTTGGATAAATTTGCAGATCTAGATGCCAGTCTCACTGAATCTGCAGATGCGTTCGCGAGGAAGGCAGCCACTCCCTGCATTAGCGGAAGACCGGTCAGGATTTTTTATGTGGGAATGTCCCCTTTAATTTGGTCTTCTAGCTGCTGCAGACAGATCATCATTAACCTGGCTGTGCAAGTAGCTGCGACCGTTGGTTTCAATGACCCTGCTGAGGACTTCCATGGTTGTTTCAAGAAAGACTCTGCTTTCTTGTCAAGAGGATCTTTTGAGAGCTCCCAAATCCTCAAACGGCAGAGTGGATTTCTTAGAAGATTTAGACACTGCCACATCAATCTTTGAGATTTTATCCCACCTGGCTGCGTCCTCTTCCTAAAACGGGTATCTTCGTTTTGAAGATGATGGTAGCTGCTCTTACCGGGTTTTTTCCATTCTTTGTCAATGAGTGTTTTAATTCTCTCATTGACTGGGAATGTCTGCCTTTTCTTTTGATCCAGACCTCCCGAACATGATGTCTTGAACGGTTCTAGGGGGTCTTAATATCGGCTATTTCCATAGTTATTCTTATGGCTTTAATTTATCTGTATTTCCCCCTGCATCACTATCTGAGGAGGATGACGATGAGGATGAAGAGGAGGTTGGAGAGGAATTAGATTCCTCCCGATCAAGGAATACAATAGATTGTTCTGAATTCTTTTTACGCTTAGTCAGCGTCTTCAGGGAGTCCCTAACCTCCGTCTGGATTAATAATTTTAAATCCATGGCAAAATTAGGTGTTTCCTCCGATATAGTCTTTTGGATACAGCTCGGGCAAAGTCTTTTATTATAAGTGTCGGGACAATTAACTCTCCACAGCGCACACTCTTTGTTATTCCTTTTGGCACTATATTTTTTTGGCTTTTCCTAGTAGAAAAAATACATAGAGAAAGGCACCTATTTAATATGGTGAACTTTCATGGAGATCACTCACCACTCTGCCTTTCAGTCTAGGGCACCGGAGATGGGGGCTGGATCAGTTCACATGATCTCTCCCTCCAGGAGGTGGTGGACTCTCGACCTGCCCTGCTTCTCTGGCTGGTCTGCTGCCGCTTATACGACTGTCACTGCTGCGCGCCTGATGATGGAGCTGCTGTTGCTGAGGCTCTTTTGGCTGCTGCTGCTCAGGTGACTTCTGTTTTTGCTCCATGATGGAGATGTGCAGGCATTTTTTTTTCCTACTGCCGCACTGTCCCCATGGTTTCTGGTGCGCTCAGGCCTCAGAGCACACTGGACCTCCTGACACACACCCTCTGCATGTGCAGTCCCGGGCGGCTCTGTATTCTGGCGCGCTATGTCATCAGGGCACGCCGGAACTTCCTGCACGGACGCAGCCAGGAAGTCCCACTTACCGGCATGCTTAGCCACGGGCACATAATGCATCGCACTCCTGCGAGTGCACAATCCCGGAAGCAGGTCCCGGCGCACTCCATCAGAGGCCTCCCGCCCAGCACCTGCGCAGGCCCGGAACGAAATCCAGCGCGCTTGGCACTGCCACAGGCAGACCCCAGTGCACGCAGACCAGGGATGCTTGTTGGCTAGGGACATGCTGGAGAGGACCCCACCTGCATGCCTACTGTACCGCCGACCTCCTTGTCAGACAGCACATCTCAGACCGGAGGCATCCTAAGTCCTGGACACCCCCAGCCTGGTAAGTCCATGAAGTGCCGCACTTCAGAGGTTCCCATCAAAGACTGGAAACCAAACTGATTTGGAGGAGAGGTACCGCCTTTTTATTCAATAGGTTTTCTGTCCTTGGTGTGCAGTTACTCTCTCAGGTGGTGCTCTTCTCATGGGAGAAGGGGAAAATTACAATGAAATGTCCCCAATCGCCCTTTCCCTTCTCCTTATCATAAAAGCTGAGGTTAAGATTATCTCTACAGAGACCCCTGCACAGAAATATTAGGGCTACAGCAACATCACATATTTTATACAGAAGAATAGCGCTCTCTCTATAGTTCTCCATACAAGGACAACCAAAGATCTCAAATTTGGACTCCTCAGACCAAAGAACAAATTTCCACTGGTCCAATGTCCATTCCTTGTGTTCTTTAGCCCAAACAAGTCTCTTCTGCTTGTTGCCTGTCCTTAGCAGTGGTTTTCGAGCAGCTATATTACCATGAAGGCCTGCTGCACAAAGTCTCCTCTTAACAGTTGTTGTAGAGATGTGTCTGCTGCTAGAACTCTGTGTGGCATTGACCTGGTCTCTAATCTGAGCTGCTGTTAACCTGCGATTTCTCAGGCTGGTGACTCGGATAAACTTATCCTCAGAAGGTGACTCTTGGTCTTCCTTTTCTCAGGGAGGTCCTCATGTGAGCCAGTTTCTTTGTAGCGCTTGATGGTTTTTGCAACTGCACTTGGGGACACTTTCAAAGTTTTCCCAATTTTTCGCACTGACTGACCTTCATTTCTTAAAGTAATGATGGCCACTCTTTTTTCTTTACTTAGCTGCTTTTTTCTTGCCATAATACAAATTCTTACAGTCTATTCGGTAGGACTATCAGCTGCACAACACAACTGATGGTCCCAACCCCATTTATAAGGCAAGAAATCCCACTTATTAAACCTGACAGGGCACACCTGTGAAGTGAAAACCATTTCCGGTGACTACCTCTTGAAGCTCATCAAGAGAATGACCTGAACCCAATCGAGATGGTTTGGGGTGAGCTGGACCGCAGAGTGAAGGCAAAAGGGCCAACAAGTGCTAAGCATCTCTGGGAACTCCTTCAAGATTGTTGGAAGACCATTTCCGGTGACTACCTCTTGAAGCTCATCAAGAGAATGCCAAGAGTGTGCAAAGCAGTCATCAAAGCAAAAGGTGGCTACTTTGAAGAACCTAGAATATAAGACATATTTTCAGTTGTTTCACACTTTTTTGTTAACTATATAATTTCACGTGTTAATTCATAGTTTTGATGCCTTCAGTGTGAATGTACAATTTTCATGGTCATGAAAATACAGAAAAATCTTTAAATGAGAAGGTGTGTCCAAACTTTTGGTCTGTACTGTATATTGGCCAATCTATGCGCTAAGTGCTTTCCTTTACTGTAGTTTTTCATATTAATATTACAGGAAAAAAAATTGAAATATTTAATGTGCACATTTTGTAGCACTTTCCTATATTTCTATTGCAGTAATGCAGTTTCAATGTTTTAGAGCAGGGGTCTCAAACTCGCGGCCCGCGGGCCAACTGCGGCCCGCGGGACAATATTTTGCGGCCCCCCGCCTGGAAAAGCACTTAGCCACCTTAGTCCCCTTCCCTCCGGTACTTGAAGAAGATGAAGTCGCCGCTCTGAACGCACTTGGTGCAGGTCAGCCTCCGGCGGTGTTACACAGCGGGCAGCGCTCCACCGCCAAGTACAGTACCTCGGCGTCACACCAGGGGGAGTAAGTGGCGGTGGAGCGCTGCCCGCTGTGTAACACCGCCGGAGGCTGACCTGCACCAAGTGCGTTCAGAGCGGCGACTTCATCTTCTTCGATGGGAGGGACACGGAGAGGCAAGTACCGGGGGGGGGGGGGTAGGAGCTTGGGACCCCTCGGTGCACAGGGCGCGTTCATAGAGAAGACACGTCTCCCAGCTCGGGGCTTCCCTTGCGCTGGGAGACGCCATGACAGCAGCTTCTTCTTTTGTTTTCAATCTAGTGCAGGCTTGGAAGAAAAAAAAAGTGGGGCGTGGAGAGCGTGACTGACAGGCTCTCCAGCCTGTCAGTCACGCTCTCCACGCCCCACTTTTTTTCTTCTTCTTCCCAGTCAGGCGACAGGACGTTCTGCCATTGGAGGCCCTGCATGGGAGGAGGAGACGCAGGGGTTTCTCAATGGGCGTCTCCTTCTCCCTGGCTGTGTTGTGATCCAATCACATCAAAGAGTGTCACAGACAAGGAGTTTTTTTCTTCCTGGCTGTGACTCTCACTGTGATTGGATTGAGGCACATGGAGAAGGAGACGCCCATTGAGAAACCCCGGCGTCTCTTCCTCCTTGATGCTCAGTATTAGCATACAGGGCAAGAAATATACAGGGGGGCACAGCAGAGTGGAGGAGTGCTATTTTTATAAACCAGACCAGGTGCGTGCCCACCCTAAAGGTATTTGGCTACTCCTGTGAGTAAAAATCAGGTCCTCTTTAATGTTGCCGAAGGTCATGCTAGGCAGCTAGGGGGACTGGGAAACTCTATTTCCGCTCATCCAGAGCACCTTGTGCTGAAGTGGGTATCTCAAGGCACCATAGGCCTAAGTTTTTGCTACGCAGCCCCAAATATGTCTTGCTCAAAGCCTGCAGTGAAGAGAAAGGTTGATGATGAGCACAGACAATTTCAGGAAAAGTGGGAAAAGCAATATTTCTTTATTGAGCACAAGGGCATCCCAACTTGTCTTATTTGCACAGAGAAAGTTGCAGTGCCCAAAGAATACAATTTGAAGCGTCATTACACAACTAGACATGCTGAGGAGTATGCAAAGTACCAGGAAGATGAGAGAGCCAACCAGGTTGCTAAACTTAAGACATGTCTGCTGAGGCAACAAGATTTCTTTAAGAAAGCAACCAAAGAGAATGATGCAGCAGTCGAAGCCAGCTACGTAGTTAGTATGATGATTGCTAAAGCAGGAAAGTCATTTAAAGAAGGGGAATTTATAAAAAAGTGCATGTTACAGGCTGCAAGTATTATCTCTCCAGAAAAGAAAGGTCAGTTTAGCAACGTCAGCCTTTCTTCCAACACCGTGGCAGAGCGCATTTCTGACCTTTCAAGTGACATTTATGATCAACTGTGTGAGAAAATAAAATGTTTCAGTGTATACTCAGTCGCTCTTGATGAGACCACAGACATCACCGACACTGCCCAGCTTGCAATCTATGTCCGGGGTGTTGATGACAATTTTGAAGTCACGGAGGAGTTGCTCTCACTAGTTCCAATGCATGGCCAGACCACCGCCCAAGAGATATTTCACCAGCTGTGTGATGCTTTTCAGAATGCTGGTTTGCCTTGGAGGAAGTTTGTCGGAATAACAACTGATGGAGCGCCATCAATGATCGGGAGGAAAAAAGGACTGGTGGCACTTGTTAATAAAAAAAAGGAAGAGGAAGGTTTAGAGGAGGTCATTGCTCTGCACTGCATTATCCATCAGCAGGCCCTTTGCAGCAAATGCCTGAAGTTTGACAACGTGATGTCTTTCGTTGTGAAATGCATCAACCAAATCAGATCCAGGGGCTTAAAACACAGAATGTTTCGTGCTTTTTTAGAGGAAATAGAGTCAGAATATGGGGATGTGCTCTACTTTACCGAGGTGCGTTGGCTCAGCAGGGGAAACGTATTGAAGAGATTTTTTGAGTTGAGAGCGGAAGTGAAAGCTTTTATGGAGAAAGATGGGGCTTCTGTTCCTTTGCTAAGTGATCCAAAATGGCTCATGGACTTAGCTTTTTTGGTTGATATCGCACATGAGCTTAATGTACTGAATAAGAGGTTACAAGGCCAGGGGCAACTTGTCAGTGCTGCCTATGACAGCGTGAGAGCGTTCTCTACAAAACTTATATTGTGGAAAGACCAGCTTTCTCAAACAAACCTTTGCCATTTCCCAGCATGCAAGTCACTCATTGATTCAGGCACACTATTCAGTCATGAGGAGTATGTGGATGTCATTTTGAGGCTACAGGAGGAATTTGATCATAGATTTGCAGACTTCAAGAGACACAGAGCCACATTTCAAATTTTTGCAGACCCCTTCTCCTTTGATGTGCAAGATGCCCCTCCAGTGTTTCAAATAGAGCTCATTGACCTGCAGTGTAACTCTGAACTCAAAGCCAAGTTTAGGGATGTGAGTGGAAAAGCAGACAAACTTGGGCAATTTTTAAGAGAATTGCCCCCCAGCTTCCCTGAGCTTTCCCGAATGTTCAAGCAGACCATGTGTCTATTTGGGAGCACATACTTGTGCGAAAAGCTCTTCTCTACCTTGAACTTCAATAAGTCAAAGTACAGGTCTAGAATTACTGATGCTCATCTTCAAGCTGTGCTGAGGGTCTCAACTGCTTCCTCACTTACGCCAAATGTGGCTCGGCTATGCAAGAGTAAGCGCTGTCAGATCTCTAGCAGCAAGAAGTAGGCAGATAAAGCCATGTTCAAACAGTTTATGTCCATTCATGTTCTAAAAGTTAAATGTTAAAGAACTGTTAATAAAGACATTTGAATCTGAATAATGATATTTTGTAAGCGCATTTTTTGTGGAAAACTTGATGCGGCCCAGCCTTACCCAGAATCTACCTCCAGCGGCCCCCATGTAAATTGAGTTTGAGACCCCTGTTTTAGAGCAATCAATCTTAGCAATTTAGGAGGCAACTTTGACCTTTTTTTATAATACAAAAAGCCCAACAGTGGCTTACATACAGGAGAAATATAAAAGTCCAATCAGGTTATTAAAATAGTTGTAGTAGTGCTGTATTGGTAACCCCTTTTTTTAAAAAAAAAGAAAGGGAACCTGTTTGGTTTACACAATTGCATACCATGTATGCCAGTAGAAATACCTTTGTTGTTGAATCTTAAGTCACTAGTGTTCAGCCTGATCAAACACAGGCTGAGCCCACATGTTAATAATGGCAAACACAGATAAGGATCAAAAACAAATAGTGCATAGCTCAATCCAATCCTACCAACACAGGCTGAGCCCATATGTTAATGAATGGCACAGCCTATAGCTCTACTGCATTTCACTATTAAAACACATAACTACAGCCACATTAAGCCCATCTGCCAAACCTAGAATCATAGAATCATAGAATCATAGAATGGTAGAGTTGGAGGGGACCTCCTGGGTCATCTGGTCCAACCCCCTGCTCAAAGCAGGATTCACTAGATCATCTCAGACAGATGTCTGTCCAGCCTCTGTTTGAAGACGTCCATTGAAGGGGAACTCACCACCTCTCGTGGCAGCCTGTTCCACTCATTGATCACCCTTACTGTCAAAAAGTTTTTTCTAATATCTAATCTGTGTCTCCTCCCATTTAGTTTCATCCCATTGCTTCTAGTCTTTCCTTGTGCAAATGAGAATAAAGATGATCCTTCTACAATGTGACAGCCCTTGACATATTTGTAGACAGCTATTAAGTCTCCTCTCAGTCTTCTTTTTTGCAAGCTAAACATTCCCAAATCCTGTAACCGTTCCTCATAGGACATGGTTTGCATAGAATTAAGAATAAACTGATACCCCATGTTTGCATATTTATTGGAAAGCAAACAGTTCAATATCATAATTTAAACTACTGGGAACCAGAGTATTTTAATTAAAAATCCACTTGGATTCAGTATGAGACATTAGCATTAAATGATTCCCCTCCAATTATTATTATTTATTGTTATAGCGCCATTTATTCCATGGCGCTTTACTTGCGAAAAAGGGGTATACATAGCAGAAACAATTAAAATAATCTGGAACAAAACATGACGGCGACTGGTACAGGAGGAGCGAGGACCCTGCCCGCGAGGGCTCACAGTCTACGAGGGATGGGTGAGGATACAGTAGGTGGGGGGAGAGCTGGTCGTGCAGCAGTATGGTGGAGCGAGGGTTACTGCAGGTTGTAGGCTTGTAGGCTTTTCGGAAGAGGTGGGAGTTCCTAGGAACATGTTCCAACCCCAAAAAGACAGCATTTTTAGAGGATTGTGTTTAATTAAAAAATGGCGAGATGGGGTTGTCACTTGAACCCCCGTTTGATCTTATAGATATGCTCCCTAATACGTTCTGAAAGGGCACGCTTGGTTCGGCCCACGTACATCTTCACACACGGTCAAATAATTACATAAATGAACCCTCTCGTTTGACATGACATATATTCTTTATGGTTTTATTATTTCCTGAATTCATAATTTCTTTGCAAGGTTTTTTCTTACTTAGGTTATTCCTACAACCATAACAATAGCATACCTAAAAAAAACTCTAGATGTTTATAAAAAGTTATTTTTCCCTATAAGACTGGTCATTTTTTAATGTTTATTTTTTACATGGCCAGTGTTACAGGGAAAAATGATCAGTGTTTTGCTGCATTACTAAAGGTACCGTCACACTTAACGACGCTACAGCGATCCCGACAACGATACGACCTGGCAGGGATCGTTGCTGCGTCGCTATGTGGTCGCTGGTGAGATGTCAAACAGTCAGATCTTCCCAACGACGCAGCAACGATACGGCGACCCGTAGCGACATGTATAACGATGCAACGCAAATACACGCCTATGTGTCTCAGTTCTGAGTCGCCAATGAGGTCGTTTGTAAGGTGTCAAACACACCGATGCATGCTACCCAGCGGCACCTCAGGCCATTTCGACACGACCAGCGATCTCACAGCAGGGGCCTGGTAGCTGCTACGTGTCAAACGTAGCGAGATCGCTGCTGAGGTCGCTGTTGCGTCACAAAACTTGTGACTCAGCAACGATCTCGCTAGTGATCTTGCTTAGTGTGACGGGGGCTTTACACTAACAGGGGTGTATTTTTCCGCTTGCTGCTGTTAGTATTGTCCCCTGTGGTGTGAGCAAGCCCAAGTGTCACTATATTATGTAGATTGTCCACTATATTATGTAGATTGTCCGCTAAGCACTTTGGACCTTTGTACATTTTTTGACCTTGTGTAGGAATAGAGGGGTCACATATCTCCAGAAGCTTTCCCCTTTAGGCTGTGTGCCCAAGATGCAG
Organism: Phyllobates terribilis; assembly: GCF_046119375.1. Taxonomy (NCBI): domain Eukaryota; kingdom Metazoa; phylum Chordata; class Amphibia; order Anura; family Dendrobatidae; genus Phyllobates; species Phyllobates terribilis. Next base: position 26,351,881 of record NW_027362765.1, read on the forward strand.
ATTTAATGCGTTTTAAAATCGCTTGTTAGGCTGTGTGCCCACGTAGCGTTTTTCAAGCGTTTTTGATGCGGAATTTCCGCAGCGGAAACGCTTGTAAAACGCTTGGTAACCCGCACCCCATGGTCCCCAATGTGATTCCGCAAGTTCTATGCACATGCTGCGGATTTTTCCGCAGCGTTTATGCTGCGTTCAAAAATCCGCAGCATGTCATTTAATTTTGCGTTTCCGCAAGCAGAATTGCCTTTGTCCAATGCATAAAAAACGCAAGGCAATTCCGCATGTGGAAAACGCGTGATAAACGCGCGAAAAATGCGCGATAAACGCGTGCGGAATTCCGCATGCGTTTTTCCGGGAGAGGACTTGCAGAAATTTTCTGCTTCATAAATGCAACGTGGGCACATAGCCTTAAGGTGTCTGCCATGTTTCCCAATGATAATCCGCATGTGCTGTGCACATGCTGTGTAAATTTCTGCTGCTTATTATCATTGCGGAAAAATCTGCAGCACAACCAATTTGGGCGCGATTTCGCATCCATTGACTTGCATTGAACCGCATGTATACATGCGGGGATATTATGCAGTTCAATGCGTGGATGGTACCTGGGTTGGGAGAAGAGGAGACTCTCATCAGACCCAGGTACCATCATACCTGCAAGTTAAAAAAAGAATAAGGCTATGAACCCACGATGCAGAAATGCCCAGGATTTTTTCCTGAGCGTTTCTGCATCTCTCTGGCAGAAAAAAACACATGCGGATTGTACATGTGGATTGTACATGCTTTTTCCTGCCAGGGACATGCGGAAATGGAGCGGTACCCACTAACATTTCCGCATGTGGACTGACAAGCGCTTTCCAGGCGATTTTAGCATCACTTGGAAAGTGCTTGTGACAACTAGGTCACACTATATAAATCCATGCAAACAGCATGGATTTATATAGTGTGACCCGAGAGAGTGGTAAAAATATAAAAATAAATATATACTTACCCTCCGATGGCCCCCGGTGTCCCGCTCACTCCGTTCTCCCTTGCCGGCAACAGTGAATTGAAAGACCTGCCGACGTCAGCGTCGCGTGACCCGTCACATGACTCTGACGTCAGCGCAGGTCCTTCAATTCACTGCAAAGTGCCGGGAAGCAAGTAGGAGCGCAGCGCGGGCCGACAGAAGGTAAGTATACATTTATTTTTTATTTTATTATTTTTTTACAGATTTTTTAATGGTACCTGGGTGTGGAGGAGACTCTCCTCTCATCTACACTCGGGTACCATCCGCACATTAGAACGCTTGGATTACGCATCTACATATACAGTGATGCGTAATCCATGCGGTCTAATGCAAGTCAATGGCGGCGAAGACGCAGCACTTCCGCAAAATAATTGGTAGTGCTGCCTTTTTTTCCGCAATGATAATCCGCAGCGGAAATTTCCGCAGCATGTGCACAGCACATGCGGATTATCATTGGGAAACATTGCTGCCCTTCTACCATGCGTGTTTAATGCGTTTTTAATGCGTTTCCGCAGCTGCAAAAACACTGCGGAAACGCATTAAAAACGCATCGTGGGCACACCGCCTTATAAAGGAAAAAATGAAAAAAAAATATTCATACTCACCTCTCCGGAGGCCCCCGGTCTCCTCCCGGCGGCGATCCTCTCTCTTCTGCGGCCCGCGGTGTACTGGCAGGACTTGCGGTGACGTCATTTAGTCAGCTGATGGTCACTGTGTGAGCGAAATACACTCTCTTCTGTGCCTTTCAAACTGTAAATAAGATTTGTTTTACGAGCACTTGGGAAATCAATACAGCACAGCCTTGTATAGTGTACAGTCATGGCCAAAAGTATTGAGAATGAGACAAATAGTAATTTTTCCAAAGTTTACTGCTTCATTTTTTGTAATGGCAATTTGCATATACTCCTGAATGTCAAAGAGTGATCAGCTTAACAGCATTTACTGTACTTGCAAAGTCAATATTTGCCCAGAAAATGAACTTTAACCCCCAAAACACATTTCAACATCATTGCAGTCCTGCCTTAAAAGGAGCAGCTAACATCGTTTTAGTGATTGATCCATTAACACAGGTGTGGGTGTTGATGAGGACAGGGCTGGCGATCAATCAGTCATGATTAAGTAAGAATGACATCACTGGACACTTTAAAAGGAGTCTGGTTCTTGGTATCATTGTTTCTCTTCAGTTAACCATCGTTATCTCTAAAGAAACACGTGCAGCCATCATTGCACTGCACAAAAATGGCCTAACAGGGAAGAGTATCGCAGCTACAAAGATTGCACCTCAGTCAACAATCTATCACATCATCAAGAACTTCAAGGAGAGAGCTTCCATTGTTGTCAAAAAGGCTCCAGGGCGCCCAAGAAAGACCAGCAAGCGCCAGGACCGTATCTTAAAACTGTTTCAGCTGCGGGATCGGACTACCAGCAGTGCTGAGCTTGCTCAGGAATGGCAGCAGGCTGATGTGAGTGCTTCTGCACGCACTGTGAGGCGGAGACTCTTTGAGCAAGGGCTGGTTTCAAGGAGGGCAGCAAAGAAGCCACTTCTCTCCAGAAAAAACATCAGGGACCGACTGATATTCTGCAAAAGGTACAGGGAGTGGACTGCTGAGGACTGGGGCAAAGTCATTTTCTCTGATGAATCCCCTTTTCGATTGTTTGGGACATCTGGAAAACAGCTTATTCGGAGAAGAAGAGGTGAGCGCTACCACCAGTCTTGTCTCATGCCAACTGTAAAGCATCCTGAAACCATTCATGTGTGGGGTTGCTGCTCAGCCAAGGGAATCGGCTCACTCACAGTCTTGCCTAAAAACACAGCCATGAATAAAGAATGGTACCAGAATGTCCTCCAAGAGCAACTTCTCCCAACCGTCCAAGAGCAGTTTGGCGCCCAACAATGCCTTTTCCAGCATGATGGAGCACCTTGCCATAAAGCAAAGGTGATAACTAAATGGCTCATGGAACAAAACATAGAGATTTTGGGTCCATGGCCTGGAAACTCCCCAGATCTTAATCCCATTGAGAACTTGTGGTCAATCATCAAGAGACGGGTGGACAAACAAAAAACAACAAATTCTGGCAAAATGCAAGCATTGATTATGCAAGAATGGACTGCTATCAGTCAGGATTTGGTCCAAAAGTTGATTGAGAGCATGCCAGGGAGAATTACAGAGGTCTTGAAGAAGAAGGGGCAACACTGCAAATATTGACTTGCTGCATTAACTCATTATAACTGTCAATATAACTTATTAGTACTCATAATATGATTGCAATTATATTTCTGTATGTGATATAAACATCAGACAAACACTAATAAAAACCAGAGGCCAGCAGATCATGTGAAAATATAATTTTGGTGTCATTCTCAAAACTTTTGGCCATGACTGTACTCAGGACTTCTGCTGTTTTCTGAACATGTAGGCACTTAAATAGCACCGCAACAAAGGAAAAGTTCCCTACCTACTATAAGCCAATAAGAACTTTTAGGGGGAAAAATAGAAATGTGAATCTACTCCGCCAATCAGTGTTAGGACATGTTCACACTTTTAATATTTTGTCAGTTTTTTACATCAGTATTTGTAAAGCAAAACCAGGATTGAGTGAAAAATGCAGAAGTGGTGACGTGTTTCTATTATACTTACAAATTCTGATGTAAAATACTGACCTAATACTGAAAGTGTGAACATGGGCTTATTTGATCACCATGACACAGAAGTTATCGGATAAAATGGATAACGAGGATACAAAATGGAGTTTGTTCTCTCACAACGGAAACATAAAGGACCTGGTCTTCTCCCGACCCTGCTCAGATAATTTTACTAACTCTCCCTTTGTGCTCTCTGACCACAACCTTCTTCTTTACTCTGTCAAAATTTGGCAACTAACAGTGGACCCCCCTACACACTGCTCATACATAATCTACATGCAGTGATGAATGAGTGTGCTCGGCACTGCTCGATACTCGATTGAGTTTCGGGGTGATCAGGTATGCTCGTTACTTGATCGAGTATCGGGGGTGCTCGAGTGCCATGCTTCAGTCCCCGCCCCGCATTTTTTGCACCTGTTAGCCAATAAACATGCGAGGACTGCTTGCCATACATGGTAATGCCATAGCCATGTCAGCATTATTGTGATTGGCCGGCTGCATCGTGTCTTATAGAAGACCCGGTGACGCGATGCTCAGCACACTCTCCTCTGGAAGCAGTTCAGGGAAAGTTGATCTAAGAGGGAGAGATTAGATTAGAGCAGGCATATAGACAGTGTTTAATTGCTATTGCAGTACTTGTATATCTCTGCTGCAACATTAAAACAAAGGTCCTTTTCAGGGCTATACACACCCTCTACCAAATCAACAGGGTCACCGTGCGGCCCTTCCGCATAATCTTTAGAGGGTCAACAGGCGCCCTCACTTATAATTTTTAGAGCGTCATCGTGTAGAATTTAAAAAAAAAGGCACATGTATTGTAAGTGCCTTTACGCAGGTGATTTTTAGCCTGGTTTTAATAAATAAATAATTTAAAAAAAATGACGTGGGTTTCACCCTATTTGTGATAACCAACCAAGGTAAAGCTGACAGCTATGGGCTTATATTATCAGGCTGGGAAGGTCCCTGGTTATTTGGCCCTTCTCAGCCTAAAAATACAAGCCTGCAGCCATCCCAGAATTGGCGCATCACATTAGATGCTCCAATTCTGGTGCTTTGCCTGGGTCTTCCAGATTGCCCTGGTGCGGAGGGAATTGGAGTAATGGTATTTGTAAATTTAAATAATTAATAAAAAACACCTGCAAAGGCTTCCTACGCATTTAAAAGGTCCCTTAGTCTGTTTCAGTAGGCTCCACAATCATGGGGAAGACTGCTGGCTTGACAGATGTTCAGAAGGCAGTCATTGACATACTCCACAAGATCCCAGAGTTCCAATTTTCATTTGGAAATCAAGGTCCCAGAGTCTGGAGGAAGAGTGGAGAGGCACACAATCCAAGCTGCTTGAGGTCTAGTGTGAAGTTTCCACAATCAGTGATGGTTTGGGGAGCCATGTCATCTGCTGGTGTAGGTCCACTGTGTTTTATCAAGACCAAAGTCAGCGCAGCCATCTACCAGGAAATTTTTTAGAGCACTTCATGCTTCTCTCTACCGACAAGCTTTTTGGAGATGGAAACTTCATTCTCCAGCAGGACTTGGCACCTGTGCACATTGCCAAAATCACCAATACCTGGTTTAAAAACAACAGTATCACTGTGCTTGATTGGCCAGCAAACTCGCCTGACCTTAACCCCATAGAGAATCTATGGGGTATTGTCAAGAGGAAGATGAGAGACACCAAACCCAATAATGCAGACGAGCTGAAGGCTGCTATCAAAGCAACCTGGGCTTCCATAACACTTCACCAGTGCCACAGGCTGATCGCCTCCATGACACGCCGCATTGATGCAGTAATTGATGCAAAAGGAGCCCCGACCAAGTATTGAGGGCATTTACTGAACATACATTTCAGTAGGCCAACATTTCGGATTTTAAAATCATTTTTCAAGCTCTTGTTATAAAGTATTCTAATTTACTGAGACAATGACTTTTGTGTTTTCATTAGCTGTAAGCCATAATCATCAACATTAACAGAAATAAACACTTGAAATAGATCACTCTGTTTGTAATGACTCTATATAATATATGAGCTTCACTTTTTGTATTGAAGAACTGAAATAAATTAACTTTTTCATGATATTATAATTTTGTGAGATGCACCTCTAATATGGGCCATTAAAAAAGTAACTTTTTTCCCCTTTTTGAAATGGAGTGCTGCTTCCAATTCCTTTGATTACTTATATCTCTATCTATCTATCAACACACCAAAGAGGGACAAAAACGCATGTGGGAAAATCGCAAGCGAGCTGAGGTGCGAGCATCATGTGGAATTTCAGCTGCATTAAAACCTGAACAAACCCTGATCATGAGAACGTACACTAAAAGTGGAGTAATACTCTTGACAACATTGTTCCCAACAGTGACCTGGTAGAGATGCTTCCAGGCGTCTTCCCCATGCTGTTTCCATCCATTTCAGAAATTTTTCTGCCCCCCCCCCCCCCAGGCCTCCTGTTGGGGTCTTCCGGAAAAATGCTCGAGTTTCCCATTGACTTTCATTATACTCGGTACTCGAGTAGAGTCCGTCACAGCGTCTGACCTGCTCAATTCTAGTAATGAGCACCCGATCATCACTATCTACCTGTCATCAATATCCAATAACTATACCTGCTGATCATGCATGTGTGTGGGGTCGGAACGTTATTGGAGCCGCTCACATCTGAAGTGGAGAAGCTCCTGACAACCCCTTTACCAATGTTACTAAATGCGATGATGAAAACTCCCAGAGGTGAAGCATTTACTGCAGGACATACGCGGCTCCGCTCAACACGCCTCGTACACACGCGGCTCCGCTCCGTACACCTCGTACACACTCGACTCCGCTCCGTACACCTCGTACAGGCGCGGCTCTGCTCCGTACACCTCGTACACGCGCGGCTCCGCTCCGTACACCTCGTCCACACTCGACTCCGCTCCGCACACCTCGTACACACGCGGCTCCGCTCAACACGCCTCGTACACATGCGGCTCTGCTCCGTACACCTCGTACACATGCAGCTCCACTCCGCACACCTCGTCCACACTCGACTCCGCTCCGCACACCTCGTAGACACTCGGCTCCGCTCCGTACACCTCGTACACATGCGGCTCCGCTCTGTACACCTCGTACACATGCGGCTCCGCTCCGTACACACGCGGCTCCTCTCCGTAAACCTCGTACACAGGCGGCTTCGCTCCATACACCTCGTACAAACACGGCTCCGCTCCGTACACCTCGTACACACGCGGCTCTGCTCCGTACACCTTGTACACATGCAGCTCCACTCCGCACACCTCGTCCACACTCGACTCCGCTCCGCACACCTCGTACACACGCGGCTCCGCTCCGTACACCTCGTACACATGCGGCTCCGCTCCGTACACACGCGGCTCCTCTCCGTAAACCTCGTACACACGCGGCTCCGCTCCGTACACCTCGTACAAACACGGCTCCGCTCCGTACACCTCGTACACACGCGGCTCCGCTCCGTACACCTCGTACACACGCGGCTCCGCTCCGTACACCTCGTCCACACGCGGCTCCACTCCGCACACCTCGTCCACACTCGACTCCGCTCCGCACACCTCGTCCACACTCGACTCCGCTCCGCACACCTCGTCCACACGCGACTCCGCTCCACACACCTCGTACACACGCGGCTCCGCTCCGCACACCTCGTACACACGCGGCTCCGCTCCGCACACCTCGTACACACGCGGCTCCGCTCAACACGCCTCGTACACACGCGGCTCCGCTCCGTACACCTCATCGACACTCGACTCCGCTCCGCACACCTCGTACACACGCGGCTCCGCTCAACACGCCTCGTACACACGCGGCTCTGCTCCGTACACCTCGTACACATGCAGCTCCACTCCGCACACCTCGTCCACACTCGACTCCGCTCCGCACACCTCGTACACACGCGGCTCCGCTCTGTACACCTCGTCCACATGCGGCTCCGCTAAGTACACACGCGGCTCCTCTCCGTAAACCTCGTACACCTCATACAAACACGGCTCCGCTCCGTACACCTCGTACACACGCGGCTCCGCACACCTCGTACACACGCGGCTCCGCTCCGTACGCCTCGTACACACGTGGCTCCGCTCCGTACGCCTCGTACACACGCGACTCCGCTCCATACGCCTCGTACACACGCGGCTCCGCTCCGTACGCCTCATACACACGCGGCTCCGCTCCGTACGCCTCGTACAAACGCGGCTCCGCTCCGTACGCCTCGTACAAACGCGGCTCCGCTCCGTACGCCTCGTACGCACGCGGCTCCGCTCCGTACGCCTCGTGCGCACGCGGCTCCGCTCCGTACGCCTCATACACACGCGGCTCCGCTCCGTACGCCTCGTACAAACGCGGCTCCGCTCCGTACGCCTCGTACAAACGCGGCTCCGCTCCGTACGCCTCGTACACACGCGGCTCCGCTCCGTACGCCTCGTGCGCACGCGGCTCCGCTCCGTACGCCACGTGCGCACGCGGCTCCGCTCCGTACACCTCGTCGACACTCGACTCCGCTCCGCACACCTCGTACACACGCGGCTCCACTCAACACGCCTCGTACACACGCGGCTCTGCTCCGTACACCTCGTACACATGCAGCTCCACTCCGCACACCTCGTCCACACTCGACTCCGCTCCGCACACCTCGTCCACACGCGGCTCCGCTCCGTACACCTCGTCCACATGCGGCTCCGCTAAGTACACACGCGGCTCCTCTCCGTAAACCTCGTACACCTCATACAAACACGGCTCCGCTCCGTACACCTCGTACACACGCGGCTCCGCACACCTCGTACACACGCGGCTCCGCTCCGTACGCCTCGTACACACGCGGCTCCGCTCCGTACGCCTCGTACACACGCGGCTCCGCTCCGTACGCCTCGTACACACGCGGCTCCGCTCCGTACGCCTCGTACACACGCGGCTCCGCTCCGTACGCCTCGTACGAACGCGGCTCCGCTCCGTACGCCTCGTACGAACGCGGCTCCGCTCCGTACGCCTCGTGCGCACGCGGCTCCGCTCCGTACGCCTCGTGCGCACGCGGCTCCGCTCCGTACGCCTCGTGCGCACGCGGCTCCGCTCCGTACGCCTCGTGCGCACGCGGCTCCGCTCCGTACGCCTCGTACGCACGCGTCTCCGCTCCGTACGCCTCGTACGCACGCGGCTCCGCTCCGTACGCCTCGTACGCACGCGGCTCCGCTCCGTACGCCTCGTACGCACGCGGCTCCGCTCCGTACGCCTCGTACACACGCGGCTCCGCTCCGTACGCCTCGTACACACACACGGCTCTGCTCCATACACCTCGTACACACACGGCTCTGCTACATCCACACTGTAAACCCCTCCTGACCCCACACATAAACTTCCCCTCATCCAGCACCATGACAACCAGCACAGCAGAGTCCTGCATCCACTGAGGCCCCTGATCATGTGACCCCTGACTCCTCCCCTCCTGTGACCTCATCACAGGTCCTGTGTGCACAGAACAGCCATATATGTGGTGGCGGCTCTGCAGGTATGTGGAGATTCCTCATTATTGGGAGCAGGGGACTTTAACCCTTTCAGCACTGAGACTGTTTTGATGCTTTTTTGTCACATCAGTGTGACACGTAGCGGTGCCTGGGACTCAGCAGTACAGTTCTCACGGTTCCCAGGCATCGGGTGCTGGAGGCTAGCCTCATCATTGTCCCCTGAGATCAGCCTCAGCAGGGGACAATGCTGAGAGTTGTATTCAGCCCCCACTGTCTCCAACAAGTGTAAAATTAAGAATAAAATAGAAAACAACAGTCTACCTCACTTTTCCAAAGTTGAAAGAACCAGTGTCCCACGCCGTGATCCATCTGTGTGACATTTGCTCATCACCATGAGCGGTGGCTTGAGGCGACTGCTTACAGTGAAGAGCTAAAGAGAATGACTATGCAGCGAGAGCAGCCCCTGACCTGCGGTGAACTCACTGACTTTTGAGTTTTCGGCCCAGTAGACATGTGAGGGCTTGTTTTTTGTGGGACAAGTTGTACTTTTGTATGATTCCATTTGTTCTTTCCCATAGTGTACTGGAAAACAGGAAAAAAAATCCAACTGCGTTAAAATAGGCAAAGAAAGTGCAATTCCACAATTTTGTTTTTATGCTCTACGTTCACTATATGGTAAAACTGACCTGGCAATATGATTTCCCAGGTCAGTACCAATATGCAGATACCAAAGATTTATGATTTTGTAAAAAAAAAAGAACTTGTGTCGCCATTTTCTGAGACCCATAGTTTTTATTTTTTTTGTATATGGGGCTGTTTGATTTCTTATTTTTTGCGCCCTTAGTTGACCTTTTTATTGATACCATTTCGGGGTGGATACAATGTTTTGATCGCCTCTTATTGCATTTCATTGCAATGTTGCAGAGGTAAAAAATACGTAATTCTGGGGTTTCAATTTTTTTTCTTGTTACGCCGTTTACAGATCAGATACATTTTTTATATTTTGATAGATCAGACATTTCTGAACACTGCAATACCAAGTATGTGTATTTTTTCTTATTGTTTTTTTTAATGGGGCAAAAGTGGGATTTTGCACTTTTCTTTTCATATTTTTATGACCTATGACGTAACTGCATCATATGTTGTGAAGGGGTTAATGTCATATCTAGTGGGCTAATAGAACAGGTCCTTCTGCCCACTAGGATTTATCCTGCTCTAATGGACCAGGTCCTTCTGCCAACTTGAATTTAGCTTGCTATGAGAAAGCTAAATCCCAGTGGGATTTACAGAGCTCCTGTGTATAATGTCACTGGTGATCACTGTATTTCCCGTACACTATATACAGAGCTCCTGTGTATGGGACACAAAACCAGGAGTGGGTGATAAATGCAGAATTGGTGACTTGTTTCTATTATACCTTTTCTCTGATTGTTCCTCACCTGGTTTTGGCTCCCACTCCTGAGAAAAAATACTGACAGTGGGGCTGTGGCCTATTATTTATATACAGACACTATATACAGAGGTCCTGTGTATAATGCCACTGATGATCACTGTATTACCTGTACACTGACACTATATACAGAGCTTCTGTGTATAATTTAATAGGGCCTGGCCAGAAGAGTCTACTTTGTCGTGGTTGTGGCTTAAAAAATCTTTGGCTCAAAACAAAAGCGAATGTGTGAATGGTGAGGACGTGGTGCAGAAGTGTAGTTTTTCCAAGAGTGAGCAGTAGACTGTGTAAGAGATGGAGGCGGAGCTGAGGCTGAGCCTGGGTAGAGTCTCAAGGGGGCCCAAAAATTCCTAGTGGCAGCCCTGCTTGGTTGGGCCCCATACCACAGATAATGCAGAGAAACGCCATAGCCCAGGAAAAAAGCCATAGAGAATCCTCAAGGAAATCAAGGGTCCTCATGCAGACCCACACAAGCAATAGGACTCCAAACATGCAGCCCCGCTCAAGTAACAGGACCCCATCCAGCCCCACGCAAATAACAGGAACCTGTCCTTCCCCATGTAGACCCCAGAACGCAGCCCCTCACAAGTATTAGGACCACTCCTGACCTACACAGATCCTTAGCACGCAGCCCCATGCAAGTGACAGGACCCGCTCTTTCCCCATGCAGTCCCCCAGCATGCAGCCCCATGCAAGTAACAGCAGCCACTCCTTTCCCGCTCAGACCCCCAGCACATAGCCCCATACAAGTGATAAGACCCCTTCCTTCCCCCTGCAGACTTATGCAAGTAAGAGGACCCCCTCCTTCCCCGTGCAGCCCCACGCAAATAACAGGAACCCCTCCTTTACCACACAGTCCCATGCAAGTAGCAGGACCCTCTCCTTCCCCACACAGACCCCACAGCATGCAACACCGTGCAAATCAATGGACCCCCTACTTCCTCACGCAAGTAACAGGACCACCTTCTTCCCTATGCATACCCCAGCAGACAGCCACACGCTATTAAGAGAACCCCCTCTTTCCCTGCGAATACCCCCAGCATGCAGCCCCACAAAAGTAACAGCACCCACTCCTTCCACACGCAGACCCCCAGCACCCAGCCCCATGCAAGTGACAGTACCCCCTCCTTCCCCATGCGGACCCCCAACACGCAGCCCCACAAAAGTAACAGCACCCCCTCCTGCCCCACGCAAGTAACAGGACCCCGTCCTTCCCCACATAGACCCCCCAGCAAGTAGCCCCATGGAAATAAAATGACCCCCTCCTTCACCATGCAGCCCCAAGTAACAGGATCCCCTCCTTCCCCACACTGACCCCCAGAACTCAGCCCAATGCAAGTATCAGCACCCACTTCACCACTCAGATCCACAGCACACATCCCCACACATGTGATAGGACCCTCCTCCCACCCCCTGCATCTTCACACACATAAAAGGACCCCCACCTTCCAATGCAGACCCCTACACACAGCCCTACCCAAGTGACAGGACCTCCTCCTTACCCATGCAGACCCTCAGCATGCAGCCCCATGCAAGTAACAGCACTGCTCCATCCCCACGCAGACCCCCAGCATGCCGGCCCACGCAAGTCACAGGACCCCATCATGTCACATGCAGACCCCTAGCACACAGCCCCATGCAAGTAACAGCTCCCCCTCCGTCCCCATTCAGAACCCCAGTATGCAGCTCCATGCAATTAATAGGACCCCCAGCACGCAGACCCACACAAGTAACAGGACCCCCTCCTTCCCCATACAGACCCCTCCAGCACACAGCCCCACACAAGTAACAGGACCCCCTCTGTGACTACACAGATTTTATTCTTAATTATGCCAGACGTATTATTCAGGGCACATGAGCCGTCGTTCACACCAGTCTGTACATCTTCCTGTAGATTTGTCTGTTGTATGATGATTTGGTGAATGGCTGTTGATTCTCTATTGTATCAGCCCCTGCAGCTTATTGTTCTGTTTTCCTTGGTAACAAAGGTGCGGGTTGTTTGAACAATCGATGTTTGTTATTTGGTGACTGTCTGCAAACATTGCAGGATAAATATGCAGGTTAATTGTCCACTGGAACAATGAGAGAGAGAATGCCTCCTCCCACCCTTCTCCAAGCCTGTGTATAATGCTCTGAATGTCATCTGTGGGTAGAAAAGAGACCTCTTTCCTTCTCTAAGAGACAGGATGTCCGCTTTAGAGACCACGGCCCCAGCTGTAGGAATACAAATCTGCTTCTCTGACCATCACTGAACACACAAAGACGTCTGGAGAATCCAGGTTGGGACAGTCAGGTCACCTGGCCACATATCTCTCTGTACTCAGTCATCTTGTAGATACCTCTTCTCTGTGGGTGTCCTCCAAAAGCGAGGTGCTACTGGTTGGGGTAGTCGGCCCTGGAAACCCCGAAGTCACAGAGGTTCTAATCCCCGGTGAGCCAGCGAAAAGGTGAGACTCCGTCATTTGCACCATCTTGTGTACTTGCTGGGACTGTTCTATATGTTATTGACTGTTGGTGATACAATAAAGTATCCCCCCATTGTGTTACCCTCACCCTGTGTGGTCTAAGTAGTTTTCTGCCCTCGTGGAAGGAGTGCGGGAGTTCACTGGGATGAGATCTGGTCCATGTCTTTCTAAACACAGCCAGGCCAGCGAACGAGAGCAGACACTGACCCTCATGTCTTCACACCCTCTTTCCCCAGCCCACAGCCCCATGCAAGTAACAGCACTCACCCCCATACAAGTGATAGGATCCCCTCCTTCCCCACACAGCCTCACGCAAGTAACAGGACCCCCTCCTCCATGCAGACCCCCAGCACTCAGTCCCATGCAATCAACAGGGCCCCCTCCTTCCCTACGCAGACCCCCAGCATGCAGCTCCACTCAAGGAACATGATTCCCTCCTTCCCCACGCAGTCCCCCATCACACAGCCCCACGCAAGGAAGAGAACCCCCTACTTCCCCATGCAAATAACAGCACTCACTCTTTCCTCATGTAGACCCCCCAGCATGTAGCCCCATGCAATTAACAGGACCCCTTCCTTCCCCACGCAGACCCCCAGTACGCAGCCCCGCGCAAGTAATAGGACCCCTCCTTCCACACGCAGACCTCCAGCTCACAGCCCCACGCAAGTATCAGGACCCCCTGCTTCCGCACGCAGACCCCCAGCACGCAGCCCCATGCAAGTAACAGGACCCCCTACTTCCCCATGCAAGTAACAGGATCCCTCCTTCCCCGCGCAGATCCCCAGAATTCAGCCACACACAAGTATCAGCACTACCGCCATACCCACGCAGACCCCCAGCCCGAGGGCCCACGCAAGTAACAGGACCCACTCATTCTGCACGCAGACCCTCAGCCTGCAGGTTTACACAAGTAACAGGAGCCCTTTGTTCCCCACACAGACCCACAGACCCACTTTTTGTAGCCAAACAAGAGTCTTTCAAAACTTGTTTGAGGGATTTTCATGCATTCTTCCTTGGAAAATTCTTTTAGTTCTGTGAGATTCCTGGGTCGTCTTGCATGCACTGCTATTTTGAGGTCTAGCCACAGATTTTCAATGATGTTCAGCACAAGGGACTGTGAGGGCCATTGTAAAACCTTCAGCTTGCGCCATTTGCGTCTAGTTTGTATTTTGACGTGTGTTTAGGATCATTAACCATTTGTAGAAGCCATCCTCTTTTTCAACTTCAGCTCTTTTACAGACGGTGTTATGTTTGCATCAATGAACTGGAGTATAAGTTGGTAAATATGCAATGTGTAGGAGCATGTTCACACTGGCCTTTAAACAGCCCAAACCTAAGATAGAAACTAAATTAACATATTCCTTACTATAAGTAAGTAAAAAGCACAAGTGCATATAAATAACATAGGATACTTAGTAAACTTTGTTTTTCATTAAAAAAAAAGCATAAAAGCCATCTTATTAGCGCCAAGGTGAGCCCAGTCATGACGGTACTAACCTCTAATATTAAAACCTTACCATGTGTCAAAGATGAACTCAATGTGAATAAGTGCCGAGCAGGATCGGAGTCCAACTATGGACACCCAGCAATGGGAAGCTTTATAAACGTAATGACCAGCTCAAAGAAAGGGAGACCTCACCCTTGTGTGCACTGAGGGCAAGAATCAAGACTTTTCCCATTTATCCAAAATGGTATCCATATCACTTCAGAGGGAGTTTGAGAATCTATAGCCGAAGGATCTCATTAACTTATTAAAAATTAACTTTTAATCAAATATTTTTTTAAAAATATCACAGTAAAGAGTTGAGCTCAGATCAGATTCACAGAATAGCTGGGTAGATAAGGTGGTCGCTGCTATCAGTATTTTCAGCAGATTGCAAAGATTAAATGCACAATCAGAGCTTCAAACATAGTAAGGCTATGTTGACACCTGGCGTTTTTTCACTGTTTTTTCTGCAAATTTTCAGCTGCGTTTTACAGTACCAGCAAAGTCTATGAGATTTCAGAAATCTCATGCACACACATTGATTTTTTTAGTCATCAGTATTTTGTGCTGAGCATGTCACTTCTTTAAGCATTTTTTCAGTGTTTTTAACCCATTGAAAGTAATGGGGGTTGAAAAAACGCCTCGTGTGAACATAGCTACCAGGTTTTGTTGTATTTTTAGTGAAAAAAAGCAAGTACAGCAGTGTGTGAAACTCCATTTATTTTTGTGATTTTACCATCTTGTCTTGGTCACCTGTGATGGCAGATTGGATTAGGATAGTTTAATTAAATTAGTGATGTGCACAATGTATACATTGTCTCAGCTAGGTGTGAAATTGAACAATCTTTTTTGATGCAGCTTCTTTCCTGCCAAGAGATCATAGCCAAATCTCCAAAATTCATGCAGTACACTGATAATCAGAAATAATAATAAAAAAGAAAGAGACGACAAATGTGTCCAATTGATTACCACTAGCGATGAGCAAGCATGCTCGTTACTCGCCTGAGCATCACAGTGCTCGAGATGCTCGTTACTCGGTGAGTGCTTTTTGAATGCTCGGGCGGGAGCTCGAGTCCCTGCCCCACATATTTGGAGATTTTTAGCTGCCAATTAACATGCAGGTATTGCCTGACAGTCACTGTAATGCCGTTGCCATGTTAGTAGTGGCATTACAAGAATTGGCTGGCAGCATAGCGTCATCGGGTCTATATAAGACCCAGGACCCCATGCTCGTTGTGAGGAGCTGGCCACTTACTAAAAACTTTTCTAGCATGGAGCACCCATTTTTGTAGATTTTATTGTTGTGTTTTGTTAGAAATTTGCTTGCTGTGTTTTATTAGTGATTTGTTTGGTCATCAGTTCAACCTCAGATATCAGTGCTTCCATTCAGTGACTTCTTCTCAGGGGCCGTGGGCCATTGTTCTCTCAGCCACTAGATCCCTTGTGTAGATGGGAAGAGTAGACGCAGAGGAGCCATCACCGCAGGGAGTCTCACAGGCAGACCAAGCTGATGACTTCGACCTGAGAAAATATCTCCACTAAGGCACACTTACCTGTGGGGTGAAGGGTGAGCTCTTGTGCCCATTCAGGGGCCGATCCCAGTGTAGGAGAAAAAGAAGACCCATTTCTAGTCTGAGGGAGTGCTGGGTGGTATTCAAGTGCTGTGGTCGCGATATCTGTCATCCGGAGGAGCATATGATGTGACTGCTGATATACCAGCGGGAGATACAGAAAGCTGTGGGCCAACCAAAAGTTGGGGAACAGTGGGTATCACCTGGTACGGGGCAGTGTAACTACTGATTCCGGGTTGGAAACTTGAGGACTGATAGAATTGCATTATGGCCAATTTACCTGGAATTGCTGTTTACCGTGGATGGAAAGAATAAAACTAATTGCATTGTTAACCTGCTTATATGATCATTAAAATCCATAACCGCACATCTTCACACTCGTCACCGTCTACCCTGTGTCACGGGTGTGTCAGGTGTAACAGACAGTCACTCTGAATCTGTTTGTAGAATGTTTCTGCGCCTGACATTGCAGATTCCTTCTTAATCCGTCTTCTTTTAGGACCCAGCAGCTACCTCCCTTCTGCTCTGATTGACACACCCTTGCCTGGGTGTTTAAAAACTCTTAGTCTGCTTCAGGGACTCGCTGGTGAAATTTATATGTTCCTTGGCTCTTGCTTGGAGTAGTAGCAGTCGGCTAGCTTCTCCTCTGGTGCCCATGGAGGACTGCTGGCTTTTCTCCTCTGGTGTCTGCTCAAGCTAAGTTATCCCCTTTGTTTGTCTTCCTTGTTGTCTATAGTTTGTAGTGGGGCCTGACTAGTGCTCACTCCTCCCCCTCCCTATCTAGGGCCTAGCTCTAGGGGTACACAGAACTTAGGTTTCCTGCTTTGCGATTGGTGTGGAACCAATATGTGGACAGTAGGGTAGGCAGGGATTTATTAGATCTGCCTAGCGGGTCTCCACTCCCCCTTTCCCTAGTGTTTGGGCTTCCTTCCTCTCCCCTTTGTGTTGCACTTAGTCTTCCCACACCGTACGTGACACCCTATCTGTACACAGTCAGAGTTGAGAGCTGCGGCTGAGCGAGGGAGAGAATTTTACCAGCGTCTAAGCAGGGATTATACATCACTTTGATTTATTTCATCTGCACCAACAGCCCTTGTAACGGCTCATTCTGATGAAAATTAATACTGTTGTTAGCAGTAGTTAGGAAGAGTTTTTGGAGAGATAGTGTAGGACAGGATTGGGTTCATTGCACGTTCTTTCTGCTGCTGGAACTCATATCAATAATAATCTTTTCCCGGTTAATCCTGCTAATTTTTGTTAAAAGCAATATAATACACCATTTATACTTGTCCATTTGTTTTTTAATAGCTTACAGCCAGATTTGGTTGATTTGAATATCATTGCTATACAGTGCAAGCAGTGAAACTTGTCCATCTGAGGTCGTCAAATATTACTTCAGTAATAATCCTGAATTTTTTTGAAGCTGTAAAATATAATACTCCATTTAAAATGGTGCAATGCTCGTGCTAAGGGACAGGGAAGTGGACCTGATGCTGATGGTGTATGCCGAGGTCGAGACCGTGGGCAAGGTTAAACTTTGCCTGCTGCGGGAGCACAACAAACACCCACATCATATCGACCTAGCTTCCTGTCTCACTTTGTAGGGGGGCACGGGACACCACTCTTGAAGCCCGACCAGTGTGAAAAGGTTGTTGGGTAGATAGGAGATAATGCTTCCAGTCAGTTTGCCAGCACCACCCTGTGTTCCACATGGTCCAGTCTCAGTATCCGTGAGTATGGACCACATAATCCTCACCCTGATCCTTCTTCCTCCCACCATGCCAAGTGCCCCAGAGACAAATGATCCCACACTTGGACACTCTGAAGAGCTGTTCACAGGTGTTCTGGACTTTCATCCTGCCTGCTTCAAGCGGGACTTGAGGAGATCGAATGTAGCGATGCCTAAATATTTGAGCAGCCAAGATCACAAGAAGGCGATGGTGGGAAACTGCAATTACTGTTGCAAGAGGTGGATGATAATAAAACACAATTGCCAGAAAATCAGGAGGAGGACCAGGGTGTTGACGAGGAAGACGATGTGGTGGACGATAAAGTCACTGACCCAACCTGGGACGGTGACATGTAAAGCGAGGACAGCAACGCAGAGGGGGAGGGATCCGTAGCACCACAACAGGCAGTGTGGTGGCCACAAACACAAGGCGGGCAACTGTTCCCCTGAACATTAACATGAGGGAAGTTGCCAGTCCAACTGTTAGATCTTCCGAAGTGTGGCACTTTTTTTAAAGACTGTCCAGTTAACCCAAAAAAGGTAATTTGCAACATCTGCAATGCCAGCATCAGCAGAGGCAGGGCAATTACCAGCCTGACCACCACCTGCATGCTCAGGCACATGACAGCAAAGCACCCGACTAGTTGGGCCGAACACCAAGGTTCAGAAACAGTGTCTGCTTGTGACTCCACTGCCTCTTTCCCTGTTGTACGTGCACGCCAGTCCCCTGTCCAACACACAGGCAAAGATGCCTCCAACCCTGCACCTGTCGTTCCACACTTGTAACCACCGTAAGCAACCATGTCCACATCCATGTCCCAGCGTACCGTTCAGTTGTCCCTACCTCAGTCCTTAGAACCCAAGTGCAAATACGCAGCCACCCACCCACAAGCAACAATACTAAACTGCCACATTTACAGACTGCTTGCACTGAAAATGTTACCTTTTAGGCTTGTAGAGACTGAAGCTTTCTGCAACCTCTTGGCAGCGGCTGTCCCTAGGTACTCGGTCCGCAGCCGCCACTATTTCTCCCAGTGTGCCGTCCCCGCCCTACACAAGCATGTATCCCATAACATTACCCATGCCCTTACCAACGCAGTTACTGTGAAGGTCCACTTAACAAAGGACACGTGGAAAAGTGCTTGTGGCCAGGGACGCTACATTTCCCTAACGGCACACTGGGTGAATATTGTGGAAGACAAGACCCATTTGGACCCTGAGACAGAACAGATGCTACCGATGCCGAGGATTGCGGGCCCTGGGTCAATCAGGGTTGCTCCCACCTGCTACAGCAGTCCCTGCACCTTCTCATCAGTGTTATGATCTGCAACATAAACTAAGGAAAGAATGGGAAAAGCTGTCCCTACAGTAAGACTAAGCTGAATCCCTATGATGTAGCGGGCAGCCTGTTCCTTGTGAACAGACCCGCCTTCGTCCTCGGCTAGTCTGAACGGAGACCCATAGAATAAAGGGAGGGGTCCCTAAAAGAACTAAGGACTGGGACAAAAATGGGACACCTAACTGTTAGAACTCTCTTGTTAGTTTTTTTTTAGTTTGCTGGTCACATGACCATTTTTGCCTATTTAATCCGGCTCCGCCCTCCTGGTCTTGCTGGACTTCATTGTATTTACTACTCTTGAGCTAGCTTGGTGCTCTGTTGCCGTTCTCTGTTAGTTTTGCTAGGTCTTCTGACCTCTATGCTTTTTGTTGTGTGTTTGTCTTTGACTGCTACTATTTCTGCTAGGAGGTGTCCAACTTATCCCAGTCCCTAGTTCTTGTAGGGATCCCTCCCTCACATCTATAGGTCTTCGTACAGACTAGCCGAGGACTTTAGCGGGTCTGATCGCAGGATCAGGTTCCCCGTTACATCGTAGGGATCTAGTTTAGTTCTATTGTAGGGACAGTTCTCCTGTCTTTTCTTAGTCCCTGTAGCAGATCATAACAGTAAGTCCAGCCCTAAAAAAAAAAAAAAAATTTTCTCTAAGGAAAGACCTCCAGTTTTCCATCATGGTCTCGGTTCAAGATTTGGCTCAACGCTTGCAGGGACTCTCTCTGGAGGTGGCCGAGCTCCAACAACACGTGAGTAGCTGTTCTGGAGCGCATTTTGTGGAACCAAAGGTACGTCTGCCTGATCTATTTTTTGGCGAACAACAAGATTTTTTTCCTTTTAAAAATGCTTGTTTATTGTATTTTCGTTTGAGACCCGGATCCTCTGGTGATGAATCACAGCGCATAGGGTTCATAATGTCACTTTTGCGCAAAGATCCTCAGGGATGGGCCTTCTCTCTCCAACCTAGTGATCCGTGCTTTAGATCAGTGGATAGTTTTTTTTCTGCTTTGGGTTTGTTGTATGATGACCCTGATCGTGTCTCATCTGCTGAGTCTGAATTGAGACGTTTGAGGCAGGGATCAGGTAATGTGGAAAAATATTGTTCTCACTTCCGTCGGTGGTCTGCCCAGGTGGGGTGGAACGATTCAGCTTTGAAAAGCTTGTTTCTTGCAGGGCTAGGTGAAAGGGTTAAGGATTTACTGATTGCTTATCCCACACCTGGAAACTTGCAGGAGGCAATGCAATTAGCTATACGGGTGGACAGGAGACTGCGTGCAAGGGTTAATGAGAGCAAATCCTCTGCTATGTCAGCTCCGAGTCCTGAGAGGGTCTGTGTTGACAATGGAGAGCCGATGGAGATTGGGGCGATGACACCCCGCTCTCAGGAAAAAGACCGCAGGCTTTCTGAAGGCTTGTGCTTCTATTGCGGAAATTCTGGTCATTTTATTAAGAACTGTGTGCTTCGTATGAAGAAAGATAAAAAATTGGGTCCCAAGTTCGTAGGGCCCTTTAAGGTGCTTCAGATAGTTAACCAATCTGCTGTTAGGTTGGAGGTTCCTACGTCCTGGAAGATTAACCCAGTGTTTCATGTTTCTCTGTTGAAAAAAGCTGATGTGTCGGATGGTGACGCCTCTGCCACTGTTCCTCCGGTGGTGGAGGACGGGGAATATGAAATTTCCCGCATCCTAAATTCTAGACGGTATAGAGGGAGTTTGCAGTATCTCGTCGCTTGGAAGGGTTTCGGACCTGAGGATAACTCATGGGTGAGGGCGGATGATGTTTCTGCTTCCAGACTTGTCAGAGCGTTTCACAGGAGGTTTCCTGGTAAGCCTGGGCCTAGGGGATCCGGAGGATCCTCTTAGAAGAGGGGGTACTGTTAGAACTCTCCTGTTAGTTTTTTTTTAGTTTGCTGGTCACATGACCATTTTTGCCTATTTAATCCGGCTCCGCCCTCCTGGTCTCGCTGGACTTCATTGTATTTACTACTCTTGAGCTAGCTTGGTGCTCTGTTGCCGTTCTCTGTTAGTTTTGCTAGGTCTTCTGACCTCTATGCTTTTTGTTGTGTGTTTGTCTTTGACTGCTACTATTTCTGCTAGGAGGTGTCCAACTTATCCCAGTCCCTAGTTCTTGTAGGGATCCCTCCCTCATATCTATAGGTCTTCGTACAGACTAGCCGAGGACTTTAGCGGGTCTGATCGCAGGATCAGGTTCCCCATTACATCGTAGGGATCTAGTTTAGTTCTATTGTAGGGACAGTTCTCCTGTCTTTCCTTAGTCCCTGTAGCAGATCATAACACTAACAGAAGTTGTTTCAGAGCAAAAAGACAAACTGACAAAAAGTACTAGAGGTCCCAGAGGACCAATCAAACTAGACAGAGATAGGCACCGAAGCACCTGGCTAGAGAGACAGGCAAAAAACACTGAAGTCCAGCAAAGCCAGAAGGGCGGAGCTGGAATATATAGGCAGCTGGTCACGTGACCGCAAAACACAAGATAGCAAAAACTAACAGGAGGGTTCTAACAGTACCCCCTCTTCTATGAGGATCCTCCAGGCCCATGCCTATCAGGAAACTTCCTGTGGAAAGCTTTAACAAGCCTAGGAGCAGAGACATCATCCGTCCTTACCCAGGAGTTGTCTTCGGGACCGAAACCCTTCCAGGAGACAAGATACTGTAATTTCCCTCTATGCCATCTTGAATTCAAAATACGAGAAATTTCATATTCACAGTCTTCCTCCACAGGAGGAACTGTGACAGTGGCGTCCTTATTAGAAACGTCAGCCTTTTTCAACAAGGAAACATGAAACACAGGATTAATCTTTCAGGAAGTAGGGACATCCAATCTGACAGCAGTTGTTGCAGAGCAAAAAGACAAACTGACAAAAAGTACTAGAGGACCAAGCAAACTAGACAGAGAGAGGCACCGAAGCACCTGGCTAGAGAGACAGGCAAAAAACACTGAAGTCCAGCAAAGCCAGAAGGGTGGAGCTGGAATATATAGGCAGCTGGTCACTTGACGCTCAAAACACAAGATAGCAAAAACTAACAGGAGGGTTCTAACACTCAGCCCCTATCTTCCAAACGTCAGCAACATCAGTCGCAAGCTGGAAGCACTGCCTCGGCCAAGCAGCAACAGGCTCTGCTGAAGCTAATCTACTAGGTGACAAACCGCACACTGCTGCAGAGTTGTTGAAATCTGTAACAGAGCAGACAGATCTGTGACTTTTGCCCCTGAGCCTACAGCCAGGCATGGTCATGTGTGACAATGGCCGTAACCTGGTAGCGGCACTGACGCTTGGCAACCTCGCACACGTACCTTGCCTGGCCCACGTGCTGAACTTAGTGGTTCAGCGGTTTCTGCATGGGCATTACCAGCCTAGTAGACCCACTCCTTTTTTATTTTTACTAAAAATTTTCTGAAGGCCCTTCACTACGTCTCTCCAAAGGGGTATTGGAGTGCCTCCTAATTTTTTGCCAGCCCTTGTACTTACTGCATACACATTAACAGTTTTGGAGACCCACTCCTTAATAATGGAATTTTTTTTTATGAGACCGATTCAAATTGATTCTATATTATACAATATTTATTCTCTTACTGGAATTCATGTACGATAAGCTCTCGCACAAGGGACAGCATATTGCAGGCATCTAGTCAGTCCGTGCTGCAGCAACAGAAAAAAAAAAAGTTTATTCTATTCCCTATTAATACCGCTGTTAGCTGCATTTAGTATGGGGATAGCTGCGATGTGGTATTATCTGCTGGAAATGAGTGTTTGTTCTGCTCACAAACATCTCTTTTACAGTCCATAACTTGATTTATCTTTTCCATACACTCATTGACTGATTCTTAATTTTTATGGTGACCTATACTCAGAAATGCATCAAAGTTTTTTGAAATTCATCAAAGTTGACAGAAATTATGGGCAGGATGGTGGATCAGTGGTTAGCATTCCCGCCTTGCAGCACTGGGGTCCTGGGTTCAAATCCCACCAAGGACAACATCTGAAAGGAGTTTGTATGTTATCCCCATGTTTGCGTGGGTTTCCTCCGGGTTCTCCAGTTTCCACCCACACTCCAAAGACATACTGACAGGGAATCTAGATTGTGAGCCCCAATGGGGACAGTGTTGATAATGTCTGTAAATCGTTGTGGACATAGTGGTACTATATAAGTCAGTAAAATAAATAATTTCATTGAAGTTGACAGAAATTTTTCAAAGTTAACAAAATTTACTGATGTAATGTGTCCATTCGCAGTTTCTCTGTAGCTTCTTTATGTAACTCTCAGAACTCTCCAGTGCTTGGTATCCATCCATTTCTGGGTGCTTCTTGAAGTATGTTTGGGGTCATTGTCCTCCTGGAAGACCCTTGACATAGGATGCAAACCCAGATTTCTGACACTGGGCACTACATTGCGACCCAAAAACCTTTGAGAATCTTCACTTTTCATGATGACTTGCACACAATCAATGCTCCCAGTGCCAGAGGCAGAAAAACAACCCCTAAATATCTTGGAACCTCCACCATATTTGACTGTAAGTACTGTGTTCTTTTATTTGAAGGCCTCATTCCATTTATAGTAAACAGTTGAATGATGTGCTATATCAAAAAGCTCTATCTTGCTCTCATCTGTCCACAAGATGCTTGCTGGCCCTCTAAAAATAGTGGGGGCTGCCTTTTAACACTCTATAAATTGTGAAGGCCGCCTGTTGGCCCTCCCAAGTTTCAAATTTTACAGTATTAATACCATAATACAAAAAATAAAATTTTACCACCTCAGATGCATGAATTATATTGCAGTAGCAATATATGGCTATGCAAAGCATAGTCAGCTGATGGCCCTCCAAAAATGTTGAGTGAGGGCTGGCTGTTGGCCCTCTAAAATTTGAGTGCAGGCTGTCGAATGGCCCTCTGACAATAGTGAGGGCCACCTGCTGGCCATCTAACAATAGTGAGGGCCGCCTCTTGGCCCTGAGACAAAAAATGAGGCCATGAAAGAGGATGTCTGATTATGTCTCACACACCACATGGGCAAATTAGGTACTAAAATGTTAAAATTACATTTACTGGTGAATATTTTTTTTAACGTTGAAAGCAATGCAAAGGTGCAATAACACAGCAAAAATGCTACATGTGAACATAGCCCAGGATGTGGAGGAGCCTTTTTTTTCTCTTATTTATTTTGACTAATGTGCAAGTCATTATCCTGGAAAGAATGTTTCTTAACATTTTTCTCCAGGTAAATCCATTTTGTCTTTGTTTTATTGTCTGTACTTAAAAGTGGTGTAATACTCTGACAACATTGCTCACAGCAGCAACCTGGGAGTCAGAGATGCTTCCAGGGGTCTTCCCATGCTGTTCCCATGTCATTTCAGCGCTGTTTCCATCAATTTGACCAATTTTTAGACCCCTCCCCCCCTCCAGACCTCCGGGGGCGGGCCACCAGAAAAATGCTTGAGTTTCCCATTGACTGATTTCCATTATACTCTTTACTCTGAGTACCCAAGCATTATGATTTGCTCGACCCGAGCAACGAGTACATGAGCATTTTAGTGCTCGATCATCACTAATTACCACCTATGATAATGGACCAACAGGGGTTAGAAGAATTGTGGATAAATACTGGGGGATTTTGAGAATGGATAGAGACTTGGTCAAACTGGTCGGACCCTCCCCTAAAATTACCCACAAAAAGAACCGATCAATAAAAGACCGAGTTGTTCACAGCCATTTTGTTGGCCCCACAGTGATTACCATGGTTACCAAAGAGACCAAAGGGCTGCAGTAAATGCAAAGGCTGTGTGGCCTGTCCTGTTATGGAGACAGCCAGGTCACGCAGAGAGAATACACCATTAATGATTTCATCTATTCTAAGACAAAAGGGGTGGTCTATAAGGCCACATGCGGATGTGGAAAGGAATTTGTGGGTAAAACCACATGAGACCTTAGCAGACGGGTGGATGAACACCCAAACATATTAATTCTGTACATGAAGGGGACGTATCATATTTACGGTTTATGGGAACTGACCTGGTAAAACCTCCAAAAAGAGGGGGTAATTTTGAAAGATTGCTGCTTCAGAGAGAATCTAAATGGATTTTCCGATTACAAACTGCAGCTCCTGGGGGATTAAATGAGCAGCTGAACTTCAGCTGCTTCGTTTGATTTTGAGGGTCTTGGTTCACATCGGGAAAGCTGGATCTCATCTTTTTCTTGACCAATTGATGGCTGACAAACCCTTCCGAAGAATACCAGAGTCGATTGGGGTCGAGTAGAGAGCCGTTTCAAGGTGAAATCTACCATTTGTGAAGTGTTTTATATTGTCGTACACTCACAGGAGGTTTCTTACACCACGACTATCTTTAGGGTGAATTATGAATTTCCCTCAGTAGCTGAGCTATTCCAGAATAGGAACAAATGGCGCTCCTGAATGTCTAGATAAGATTAATGAGGATTTATGGAGGTTGTTGGTAATTGGAACTGCAAAAAATACCCCCCCCAAAACCTCCTAACCCCACATACAAAACTCACTCCTCATCCCTCCATTGAAAACCTTCCGTACTACTAAGATATATGATTAATATCAATAGTACAGCCACTTCAGCACCGTTATAAATAGTGAATCTTTAACATGTATGACAATTAGAACATAATAGATATTGTGATAAATAGATATTCAATTGATTTAGCAGTGATTAAGCATGGCCTTACAGAAGTTGGCAGAATAAGTGTCATGAGCAGTGGGACACTGTAGAGAACATAGGGGAGTGCTGCAGGGCGGGAGCTTCAGGACAATACTGATGAATGACTTAATGCCCTTTGTGACAAAACAGCTTCTTATCTTAATCAGCCAGACATCTAGATTTGTTAAGCCAAGAGAAATACACTATTGTGTTTGTGTTGCCTTCTGAATGTATGTGTTTTTTCTTTGGCTGATCAAGAAGGACAGTGACTCAGAGGAACAGTGAATGTTTGCTAAATATGCTGATTAACCATTGTGTGGACCCTGTGGCTTGTTGACTCACAAAAAAGTAGGACAAACTATGCAAATTCATTAAATGCTCAATCATTGAAGTCCTGAGCCCTGTGGAATAATACCTTCCCTAATCCTTGACTTGTGGATGTGAACTTGAGAGGATGATTGGAACTATTTAAGGAACATATGCCTCTATAGCAGTCAGAATTGAAAGAGAGACTTTACAAGGAGAATCAAAGATCAGACAGACTCTTCAAGACATCAGCTTGGTAGCATGGCTTGATCCAGAGAGACACAGATTTGGATTCTACATGATTCCAGCCTAGGGGTACACAGCCCTGACTGGAAAGATACAAATCTGCTCCATTTACTATCAGAGAACCCATGGATACATTTTTGGAAGACCAGGTTGGAACAATGAAGTCACCTGGCCCTATAGATATGTTGTTTGGGGTTGCAAGTAGGGACCCTCCGTTAATCTTGAACCCATGGAGTCATTCAGAGAAGTCATATTGGGACCAGTTGGTCATCTGGCTCCATGCAAACTCTCGGAGAGGCCAGGGTGGGACCCTCGGGTCTTCTGGCCTTGTACTTCGATGGACTGTCAGCTTCCTAAGCTTGCTGCTACCGCCGCTCTGTGGGTCACGCCAAAAGCGGGGAGCCACTGGTTGAGGTAGTTGGCCCTGTAAGTCCCAAAGTCACAGCTGTTCTATACCCAACAGGCCAGAGTAAGGGTGAGGCTGCGTGCCCACTATGCATTTTTTGGCCCCCGGTCTCCTCAGCGATGTGTCTGGTCTGTTGTATGGGTCGCGGTGGTGTGAGGACCTGCCATGACTTCATTTAGTCATGTGACAGGTCACGCGACCGCTGTCGTCGGCGGTCGCGTGACCTGTCACATGACTCAATGACCTCATCGCAGGTCCTTTCACACCACCGCGACCCATACAACAGACCAGACGGAGCGGAAAAAACACCGGGGGCCATCGGAAGGTAAGTATAATCTTTATTTTTTATTTTTTACCATTCTTATTCTTTTTTTTAACTATTACTTGGTCACATCATATAAATCCATGCCGGTTGCATGGATTTATATAGTGTGACCACGTTATCAAGCACTTTTCCAAGTGATGCTAAAATCGCTTGGAAAAGCGCTTGATAACCCGCATGCAGAAATGCATGTGAAGAACGCTTCACATCCGCATGTCCCTGGCAGGAAAAACACATGTAAAATCCGCATGCTTTTTTCCTGCCAGGGAGAAGCGGAAAGAATATGCAGCATTTTTGCATCGTGAACACTTAGCCTGAGACTGTGTAATTTTGTACCATCTTGGGTATTATGCTGGGTCTGTTCTCTATGTGTTTATTGTCCGTTTGTTGGTTCAATAATGTATTGCCACACTGTTTTATACTCACCCTGTGTTGTCTGAATAGTATTATGGACACGGAAGACCCCGAGTCGTCAAACCCTCCTTGCCCTGGCTGAGCGTTTTGGTGGGCAGTCCTCTCTTGACAGATTTGTTGTGGTACCATGTTCTTTCCATTTCATGATAATGGCTTTGATGGTGCTTTGGGGGATCATCAAAGATTGGTATATTTTTTTTTTTATAACCCAACCCTGACTTTTACTTCTCAACAACTTTGTCCCTGACTTGTTTGGAGTGTTCTTTGGTCTTCATGGTGTTGTTTGGTTTGTGGTGTTACGGGAGTGCTGTAGGGCTGTATCTCCAGGACAATGCTGATCAATGAGTTAATGCGGGAAGGAAATGAGGGAGGTGGTTGTGGCACATTATGGAGAGTCAGCATGACAGAACCAATGAAGTGAGAGCAAGATGTCTCCATGTTGACTGACCAGCCAGGAAGCAGCGTCACACGCCGAACCTGCATTATCTAATGGAGCACAAGCATTGAGTCCTCCTAGTTATGCAGGAGGGGATGGAGGGAAAGTACATAGATTAAACAGCTGACTCCCTGGTTTATTTAGACAGGAAGTGCGGGATCACACACCTGGAATGCGGTAAGCATTAAGGGTGCAATGTGTGTGTATATAACATATATGTATATGTACATATATATATTATTATTTATTATTATAGCGCCATTAATTCCATGGTCCTTTACATGTTTAAAAGGGGTATACATAGCAAACAACAAGTACAATAATTTGAACAAAAACGAGTCAGCGATTGTTACAGGAGGAGAGAGGACACTGTCCGCGAGGGCTCACAATATATATATACAGTGGGTACGGAAAGTATTCAGACCCATTTAAATTTTTCACTCTTGGTTTCATTGCAGCCATTTGGTAAATTTTAAAAAGTTCATTTCTTTCTCATTAAAGTACACTCTGCACTCCATCTTGACGGAAAAAAAACAGAAATTTTTGCAAATTTATTAAAGAAGAAAAACTGAAATATCACATGGTCATAAGTATTCAGACCCTTTGCTCAGACACTCATATTTAAGTCACATGCTGTCCATTTCCTTGTGATCCTCCTTGAGATGGTTCTACTCCTTCATTGGAGTCCAGCTGTGTTTAATTAAACTGATAGGACTTGATTTGGAAAGGAACACACCTGTCTATATAAGACCTCACAGTTCACAGTGCATGTCAGACCAAATGAGAATCATGAGCTCAAAGGAACTGCCCAAGGAGCTCAGAGACAGAATTGTGGCAAGGCACAGATCTGGCCAAGGTTACAAAAGAATTTCTGCATTACTCAAGGTTCCTAAGAGCACAGTGGCCTCCAGAATCCTTAAATGGAAGAAGTTTGGGACCACCAGAAGTCTTCCTAGACCTGGACATCCAGCCAAACTGAGCAATTGTGGGAGAAGAGCCTTGCTGAGAGAGGTAAAGAAGAACCCCAAGCTCACTGTGGCTGAGCTCCAGAGATGCTGTGGGGAGATGGGAGAAAGTTCCACAAAGTCAACTATCACTGCAGCCCTCTACCAGTCGGGCCTTTATGACAGAGTGGCCCGACGGAAACCTCTCCTCAGTGCAAGACATATGAAAGCCCGCATAGAGTTTACTCAAAAACACATGAAGAACTCACAGACTATGAGAAATAAAATTCTCTGGTCTGATGAGACGAAGATAGAACTTTTTGGTGATAATTCTAAGCGGTATGTGTGGAGAAAACCAGGCACTGCTCATCACCTGCCCAATACAATCCTAACAGTGAAACATGGTGGCAGCATCATGCTACGGGGGCGTTTTTCAGCTGCAGGGACAGGACGACTGGTTGCAATTGAAGGAAACATGAATGCAGCAAGAACAGAGATATCCTGGATGAAAACCTCTTCCAGAGTGCTCTGGACCTCAGACTTGGCCGAAGGTTCACCTTCCAACAAGACAATGACCCTAAGCACACAGCTAAAATAACAAAGGAGTGGTTTCAGAACAAATCTGTGACCATTCTTGACTGGCACAGCCAGAGCACTGACCTAAACCCAATTGAGCATCTCTGGAGAGACCTGAAAATGGCTGTCCACCAACGTTCACCATCCAGCCTCATGGAACTGGAGAGGATCTGCAAGGAAGAATGGCAGAGGATCCCCAAATCCATGTGTGAAAAACTTGTTGCATCATTCCCAAGAAGACTCATGGCTGTACTAGCTAAAAAGGGTGCTTCTACTCAATACTGAGCAAAGGGTCTGAATACTTATGACCATGTGATATTTCAGTTTTTCTTTTTTAATAAATTTTCAAAAATGTTTACATTTTTTCAGTCAAGATGGGGTGCAGAGTGCATTTTAATGAGAAAAAAAAGAACTTTTTAGAATTAACCAAATGGCTGCAATGAAACAAAGAGTGAAAAATTGAAAGGCATCTGGATACTTTCCGTACCCACTGTATATTAGCGACTCTTTAGGGAAGCTAATGGTATTGGTGGGGGTACCTGTGCAACACCAAACACGCCCCAGAATCTCAATTTTTATGGAGGAGTGCAGAACTCTGCACACTTCTCCTATACATAAGCTGGGCTCACGCCCGGCTCCATACCCCATCTTGTTCTCAATCTTTGGATCTACTAGATCCATTGCCCTTATACAAATACACTCCCTGATGAGACCTCATGAATGAGGCTGAAAAGCGTAGGTAGGGATTTTTGTGGGGGTACGTTTGTTTCTAGGATATACACTTGGGTACGGGAGCTTCGCTGGGCACGACCGGGACAGTAGAAAAGAACCTTCTTGTAAGCTGCTGACCCGGTCTTTCCATCCAGCAGGAACTAAGTGCATCCAGAAAGGAGTGAGGGGAGATGGAGTTGTGATGGCCCTCCCTGGGAAATGGGGTTACTCGGAGCCGGGTCGGTGTAAGGGTAGCGGGGGATGCAGTCGTGGCCTGGACTCTGTCCGTGCCCAGGGCGGTCACATAAAAAGGGGGGGTGTTTAATGGGCTTTCAAGTAAGAGTGGTATTTTTCGACTACGCCACCTACGGTTTCCGGTGATGAGCACCAGCACTGCTTCAGTCCACTGAGGCCAGTGTTACCAGCAGCTAAGGTGGAACGGCTCCCCGCAGGCGGAGCATGCCTCGGGGCAGTGTGTGGAGAAATGGTGGGTGCAGTGCCGTGCAGGAAATAACAGGCTGAAGCGGGGTGTGAAGTCATCCAGGGCTTTTACTCACATTCAGATGAACTTTTAGCCGCAAAGCTTCCCTCTGCTCCTCACGGCATACTGCGGCCACCGGGAAGGGGGTCCAGCACTTTCCAGGTAGATCAGGATCACCTGTCGAGACTCCTCTGGGGTGTGTTCCTCTCCTTGGTAGGTTCTCCCACTAAGTCTTCTCCTGACTGTTTGTGTGGTTAGAACAAGGTGTAAGGCAGGGTCCCACTGGGTGAACGCAGTGTGAGAGATACAGGTGGCGTAGGCCGCTCCGTCCATATCCCCCTGGGAACCACTAAGCCTCCGGGCTTTTCTGACTGAGACATGAAGTAACAAAGTCAGATATCGGGGGCCGGTCACCCCTCTTGCAGAAGGAATCCCTCTGACTAGGCCAGAATAAAGAATACAGGTGGCGTAGGCCGCTCCGTCCGTATCCCCCTGGGATCCTTTTGCCTGTGGAGCCTATCTTCTCTGCTCCCCTCCAGGCCTTCTTAGGTAAGGACCTTGACCGGGTAGAGACAGTGGTTAACTCTGACCCGCTCCTCGTCTCAAGGCCAGAGTACGAGGACCGTATATCTTCAGTCGGATGCAGACTCTAGCAGAGGACCACAATCAAGAGACGAAGATCACAATCAAAAGACCTTGAACTTAAGATGGCCGTAGATTAAGTATGAATTAGTAAGTGTTGCCTAAAAGTGTGTCCTCCACCCAGGGGCGGACACAGACTGTAGTGGGCCCCTGTGCAAGAAATTTTTGGGGGCCCCCCCCTGCCCTTCATAAGGCAACAAAGTTATGTAAACATAACCCCCCCTGTGCATCTCTCACCCCCCCATGTGCAGCTCACCCCCCCGTACATCTCTCATCCCCCCCGTGCATCTCTCATCCCCCCCATGCATCTCATCCCCCCCCTGTGCATCTCTCATCCCCCCATGTGCAGCTCACCCCCCGTGCATCTCTCATCCCCCCTCGTGCATCTCTCATCCCCCTCCGTGCATCTCTCACCCCCCCGCGCATCTCTCACCCCCCCATGCATCTCTCATCCCCCCATGCATCTCTCATCCCGCCCATGTGCATCTCTCATCCCCCCCATGTGCATCTCTCATCCCCCCATGTGCATCTCTCATCCCCCCATGTGCATCTCTCATCCCCCCCATGTGCATCTCTCATCCCCCCATGTGCATCTCTCATCCCCCCCTGTGCATCTCTCATCCCCCCCTGTGCATCTCTCATCCCCCCCTGTGCATCTCTCATCCCCCCCTGTGCATCTCTCATCCCCCTATGCATCTCTCATCCCCCCCATGTGCATCTCACCCCCCATGTGTATCTCTCATCCCCCTGTGCATCTCTCATCCCCCTGTGCATCTCTCATCCCCCCCGTGCATCTCTGATTCCCCACACTCCTAGTTAATTAATTGTATTTAAAAAAAATAAAACTTGTTATACTTACCCCAATGCGATCCCTGCAGAATCCTGGCGCTCGTCCACGTCGCTGCCACCAGGTTCTCTTGACGTTCGGCCATGTGATGGCGCCACATGCATAGCCAGCAGCTTTTGTTTTGGCCAAAAGATTTTTAAAGTCGCCACCACGATAAGGTAGACTCTTCTGGCCGGGCCCTACTCTAACCTATTAAAATTTTCTTAAAATATCCAATACTCCTTTTAGATATATTTTTATTTAGTTTTCTTTAAGGGAATGTGTCATATACATTTTTTTAAAAAATGACCAATAATACCACATACAGGGAATAGCGCCACACCATGACCAGACCACATATTACCACAACATAGTGACCGAAAAATGCCACACAGAAGGAAGAAAAACTGCCACACCATGACCAGACCACATATTACCACCACATTACTAATATTACCACCACATTACTAATATTACCATAAGTGTCATTATACACGGGAGCTCTATACATGGTATGTATAATGTAAGTGTCCAAGTAATCTAGTGATCACCAGTGACATTATACACAGGAGCTCTGTATATAGTGTCAGTGTACAGGTAATACAGTGATCACCAGTAACATTATACACAGGAGCTCTGTATATAGTGTACAGGTAATACAGTGATCACCAGTGACATTATACACAGGAGCCCGGTACATAGTATATAGTGTAAGTGTACATGTAATACACTGACTCACTGGTGACGTCTCTAGGTGAAGTCCTTCAGCTACGCTTTTCTCCTTCATCCAGCACAGACCGCCATCACATCTTCCAGCCAGGACTCGTCTCTGCATAAAATAACACAGTTATCTAGAGCACATTCCCCAACGTCTACATTACGCAGCTGAATACAGACGTGCATCCACCATCAATATATGGTTAGTTATTATACAACCTACCATTCCAAATATAAATTGTAATCCACCACGGTGCCCCCATTAACTGTAAATAGGCACTTAATATATAATTTAATTAGAACCTCTACTCTTTCCGCCAATTTGTTACCAGTTACACTCCTGCATCCGCAACGCCCCCTACTCTATACTTCCTGCTCCCCGCATTCATTATTTACATGCACCCCCTGCCCCAATTCATTATATTATGTCCGTGCTCTCCCCACCCCATCATCATTTACTCTCCCCCACCCCACATTCATTATGTGCAGCTCATTATCCCCCTACTCCCAATTCCCCCATGTGCAGCTCATTTTCTCCCAATTCCCCCATGTGCAGCTCTCAAACCCCCCCATGTGCAGCTCTCATCTCCCCCCATGTGCACATCTCTCATCCCCCTCCCCCACATGTGCATCTCTCCCCCTCCCCCACATGTGCACCTCTCACCCCCCCACATGTGCACCTCTCACCCCCCCACATGTGCATCTCTCATCTCCCGCCCCACATGTGCATCTCTCATCCCCCCCCCCACATGTGCATCTCTCATCTCCCCCCCCACATGTGCATCTCTCATCCCCCCCATGTGCATCTCTCATCTCCCCCCCGTGTGCATCTCTCATCTCCCCCCCATATGCATCTCTCATCTCCCCCCCATGTGCATCTCTCATCTCCCCCCATGTGCATCTCTCATCTCCCCCCCATGTGCATCTCTCATCTCCCCCCCATGTGCATCTCTCATCTCCCCCCCATGTGCATCTCTCATCTCCCCCCCCATGTGCATCTCTCATCTCCCCCCCATGTGCATCTCTCATCTCCCCCCATGTGCATCTCTCATCTCCCCCCCATGTGCATCTCTCATCTCCCCCCCCACATGTGCATCTCTCATCCCCCCCCCACATGTGCATCTCTCGTCTCCCCCCCCCACATGTGCATCTCTCATCTCCCCCCCCACATGTGCATCTCTCATCCCCCCCCCCACATGTGCATCTCTCAGCTCCCCCCCCACATGTGCATCTCTCATCCCCCCCCCCAAATGTGCATCTCTCACCCCCCCCCCACATGTGCATCTCTCATCTCCCCCCACTCCTAGTTAATTGTATTTAAAAAAAATAAAACTTGTTATACTTACCCCCATGCGATCCCTGCAGAATCCTGGCGCTCGTCCAAATCGCTGACACCAGGTTCTCCCGACTTCCGGCCATGTGACGGCGCCGTCACATGACCGGAAGTCAGGGGAATCATGAAGGCGCTGCTGCAGCAGCGCAGCGCTGAGATGTCCCGGACCCGGCTCTTAGCATGGGGCCGGGGGCCCCATGAGGAGAGACACGCACAAGAGGGGGGCCCCCAATGGGGCTCCGAGGGGGCCCCTACCGGCTGGGCCCCATACTGGAGTCAGGGCAGTCATGCCCTAATGGCGGCCCTGCTGGAGGCTGGAGGGGCCCCCTCTCCCTCGGGGCCCCCGTTCAATGAACGGGCTGCACGGGCGGTAGTTCCGCCCCTGCCTCCACCCTCACCCACTACATGGTTCCCCCTATCTTTGGTTCCCCCCATCTCCTCTATCCCGGGCCGGGGCAGCACCCTGGTGCATTTAGGCCCCCTACAGGATGGGAGTGGTGTAGTGTTGAGTGGTAAAGTGGGGTCCTGAGAAGTGCTCCAGCCTTACCTGGAAGAGGAGATACCACATCTCTACTGAGGTGCAGTACCCCTGTGGCGACTGAACCCTCAGGGTCACCACAGAGCCATTCTTCCTGAGCACTGGTAATACTGAGCACTTGATCAATGTACTGCAGGTATTTTGGAGATTTACTATGTTTGAAGCTCTGATTGTGCATTTAATCTTTGCAATCTGCTGAAACTACTGATCGCAGTGAGCACCTTATCTACCCAGCTATTCTGTGAGTGTGAATAAGCGTTTGACTGATCTGAGCGCAGCTTTTATACTGCGATAATTGTTTTAAAATATTTGATTAAAAGTTAATTTTTAATAAGTTAATGAGATTCTTTCAGCTGTAAATTTTCACTGAGTGCAAGAAACTAAAGCATAAATGGCTTTTATTTAATTAAAACCAGTGTTTACTAAATACTAGTAATGGTCAAGTGTGCTCATCACTGCTCGGTACTCGCCCGAGCATTGGGGTGCTTGATCAAGTATCGAGCAGTGCTGAGTACTGCGTGGTGCTCGGGTCCTTGTAATAAGCTCATTTGATTCTGATCTCTGAATCATCTGAGCTGCGCCACACTGAAGCCAGGTATAGGTCCGTACCAAACACCTACTGTTAGGTCAATAGGTGTTCGGTACAGACTTATACCTGTTCGGGTGTTTCCCTCTCTGTCATCTACGTGGCAGCGCAGGAAACACAGGCTCTGATAGGCAGTACATGGTTACCGCGGTTAGAGCAATGTGGAATCAAGCTGACAGATGTCAGCATGATCCCACAGCTGTGACAGTGACCCGCGGTAAAAAGGTTACCACCGGTCACAGGCTCTGGCTGATTGAACTACTACCACCATCAGCCGGCGCCTGCTGTCAAAGGAAATAGCTAGCACAGGTGCTGTCATATGGGAGCAGTAGTCTCTTGTCAGCGTCGCCTGTGCTTAAAGTAATTAAAAAAAATGTTAAATTCAGATAAAAAAAAAACATATCATACTCACCTACACCTTGTCCCTGATACACTTGTCCCCTGCAAAAAATAAAAAAAAAACATATATTCACCTTACACTTAATCCCCAAAGCCATTATCCCCAATAATAAATGTAAAATAATAAACCACCATAATCCTCACCTGTCCGCCGTAGTCCATATAGCGAGTGTCCCACATCGATCTCATGAATAGAACGGCGACATCAGAAAATGTGACCGCTCTATTCAGCAGCCGTGATACACTGACAGGAACGCAATCGCTCCAGTCAGTGTACAGGCTGAACTGAGGGAAGTGAGGTCAGACGAGTTCATCAGCTTATGAACTCGTGTGACCTTACTTACGGCACTACTGCTGCATGGGAATTTCTCATGCAGCAGAAGTGCTGTAAGTGAGTTCACACAAGTTCATCAGCTGATGATCGCCGTGGGACAATCTGGAGTGTCAGAAAAAATTGGCGCAGGGTCCCCTTATAAAATCTAACCTAAGGCTAAACAGACAGCTGTGGGCTGATATTAATAGCCAGGGAAGGGGACATGGATACTAGCCCCCTCCAAGACTAATATCAGCTCTCAGCTGCCCCAGAAAAGGCGCATCCATAAGATGCTCCAAATCTGGCTCTTCCCACTGCCGTGTAGCGGTGGCGAGTGTGGAAATCGGGTTGGGATTCATGTCAGCCTTGTATTGGCGGCTGACACAAAGCCCAGGTTAGTAATCGAGCGGCGTCTATAAGACGCCCCCATTACTAATTCTATAGTAAAATTGGAGAAATAAATACACGGCCAGAAAAAAAGTCCTTTATTTGAAACAAAAAGCACACACAATTATATTTGATTCTTAACCCCTTTAGAGCCCATGCCGTATTAGTAAGCACATTTGCGTACTGCCCGTTCAGTGAGGGCTGCTGCGCTGAGCCCTCACTGAACCGAGCACATGTCAGCTGATTCTTACAGCTGACATGTGCCCGCAACAGCCGCGGGTGGAATCGCGATCCACCCGCGGCTGTTAAC
The DNA here is from genome assembly GCF_046119375.1 of Phyllobates terribilis. Classification (NCBI taxonomy): domain Eukaryota; kingdom Metazoa; phylum Chordata; class Amphibia; order Anura; family Dendrobatidae; genus Phyllobates; species Phyllobates terribilis. Next base: position 26,388,590 of record NW_027362765.1, read on the forward strand.
CTGTTAAATGCCGCTGTCAATCTCCGACAGCGGCATTTAACGCGCGCTTCCTGGAAGCGCGTCCTAAGCCCCGCCCACCGGCGACCCCGTCACGTGATCGCGGGTCGCCGATGGGCGTGCATGACAACCCAGGGTCTGCAGCAGACGCCTGTGGTTGTCATGATCTGGTCGCTATGAGCGCCACCTAGTGGTCGGCGCTCATAGCACAGGACCAATTCTGATATATGCAGGGAATCTGCTGGTCCCCTGTATGTAGCAGAGCCGATCAGACAACTGCTGCTTCTAGTCTCCTATGGAGACTATTGAAGCATGCAGTAAGTGAAAAAAAAAAAGTTTTTAAAAAAAATTGAAAAAATATAAAAGTTTAAATCACCCCCCTTTTGCCCCATTCAAAATAAAATAATAAAAAATAAACCTCACATACACATATTTGGTATCGCTGCGTTCAGAATCGCCCGATCTATCAATATAAAAAAAGAATTAATCCGATCGGTAAACGGCGTAACGAGAAAAAAATTCTAAACGCCAGAATTACGTTTTTTGGTCGCCGCAAAATTGCAATAAAATGCAATAACGGGCGATCAAAACATCGGATCTACACCAAAATGTTATCAATAAAAACTTCAGCCCGGCACGCAAAAAATAAGCCCTCATCCAGCCCCAGATCACGAAAAATGGAGACGCTACAGGTCTCGGAAAATGGCGCTATTTTTTTTTTTTTTTACCAAATGTTGGAATTTTTTTCCACCACTTAAATATAAAAGAACCTATACATGTTTGGTGTCTATGAACTTGTAATGACCTGTAGAATAAGAATGGCAGGTCAGTTTTAGCATTCAGTGAACGTGGTAAAAAAAATAAATAAAAAACAACTGTGGTATTGCACTTTTTTTGCAATTTTACCGCACTTGGAATTTTTTTTCCCGTTTTCCTGTACATGATATGGTAAAACTTGTAATGGTGTTGAAAAGTACAACTTGTCCCGCAAAAAATAAGCCCTCACATGGCCATATTGACCAAACAATAAAAACGCTATGGCTCTGCGAACAAGGGGAGCAAAAAATGAAAACGCAAAAACGACAAAACCCAAGGTTGCGAAAGGGTTAATTAACAAACAAAAATACTTACCTAACGCCCATTCCATTAACGCCTGTGTAATCACTCCTGTGTCAGTGTAAAGGCTGAGCTGCTGGCACAGAGGTCACATGAGTTCACCAGTTGAGGAACTCATGTGACCTCACTTCCCGCAGCTCAGCCTGTACACTGACTGGAGTGATTGCGCTCCTGTCAGTGTATAGTGGCTGCAGAATAGAGCGGTCACATTACCTGATGTGACCGTTCTATTTATGAGATTGACATGGGACACTCGCTATATGGACTATGGTGGACAGGTGAGGATTATGTTAGTTTATTATTTTACCTTTATTACAGGGGACAATGACTTTGGGGATTAGGTGTAAGGTGAGTATATGGTGTTTTTTCTTTTTTGCAGGGGACGAGGGGATTCGGAACAAGTGTAGATGAGTATAATGTGTTTTTTTTTTATTTGAATATTTTTTTTTATTAATTTAAATTTTTTTTTTATTACTTTCGGTACAGACGCCACTGATGAGAGACTGCTGCTCGCATTCATCAGTGCCTGTGCTAGCTATTTCCTATGATAGCAGGCACCAACTGATGGTGGTAGTAGTCCCATCAGCCAGCATCTGTGACCCACAGTAAGCTTTTTACCGCAGGTCACTGTCACAGCTGTGGTATCATGCTGACATCTGTCAGCATGACCCCACAGCACTGGACCTCGGTAACCATGTACTACCGATCAGAGCCTGTGTTTACTGCGCTGACACTCAGATGACAGCGTGGGAAACCAGGTATGTTCGGCTCCCTCATTCTGGTACCCGAACCAAACTTTTAATAAACTGTTCGGGGCTCGGCTCAATTAGCCGAACCTGAACAGTAACGGGTTAATTTCAGCACTGTTCCCATCAATTTCGGCAATTTTTAGGCCCCCTCGAGATCTCCGGAAAAGGGGGGGCTGCCAGAAAAATGCTCGAGTTTCCCATAGACTTACATTCGGTTCGTTGCTCGGGTCGAGCACACGAGCATTACGATTTGCTCGACCCGAGCAATGAGCATCTGCGCATTTTAGTGTTCGCTCATCACTACACTGTGTTCCAAATTATTATTCAAAAACTGTTTAGGAGTGATAAGGTAAGAATTTTTTTGTTTGTCAGTTAAACTCATTGATGGTGATGTGTGTCAGGGCTCTTTATATCACTGTAAGCAATTGCAGACACCTGTGCTAATTAGTTTGGCAGGTGTGTCCAATGAAAGGCAAGACTACTTAAGAAGGCTGTCCCACATTATTAAGCAGCCTACATTTTCTTTCAAAATGGGAAAGAAAAAGGATGTGTCGGCTGCTGAGAAGCAACAAATTGTGGAGTGTTTAGGTCAATGCATGACTACAATCAACATTGCCAAGACACTTCATCGTGATCAACGCACAATCAAGAAGTATGTAGCTGATTCACAGTACACACGTGTGTGTGCTGATAAGGGAAAATGGAGGACTCCTTCCTACAGGCAATTACGTCAGGTTAAAAGAGCAGCGGCAAAAAAGCCTTGTCATAGCAGCAGACAAGTTTTTGAAGCTGCTGGTGCCTCCAACGTCCCCCGAACAACAAGATGCAGGGTCCTTCAGAGGTTTGCAGCTGTGCGTAAGCCATCCTGTCGACCTCCTCTATCCACTGCACACAAGCAGAAACGGCTCCAGTGGGCCAAACAATACATGAAGACTGACTTCAAAACTGTTTTGTTCACCGATGAGTGCCGTGCAACGCTCGATGGTCCAGATGGATGGAGTGGAGGATGGCTGGTTGATGGACACCCCATGCAAACACGGCTACGGCGCCAACAAGGAGGTGGAGTAATGTTTTGGGCTGAAATCATGGGGAGAGAGATTGTCGGCCCTTTTAGGATCCCTGAAGGGGTAAAGATGAACTCCATAATGTATGTTGGGTTTCTCAAACAGCACTTCCTGCCATGGTTCAAGAAGAAGAACCGTGCATTCCGCAGCAAGATCATTTTCATGCATGATAATGCACAGTCTCATGCTGCACATAACACATCTGCATCTCTGGCTGCTATGGGCATAAAAGGGGACAAACTTATGGTGTGGCACCCATGCTCCCCTGACCTCCACCCCATTCAGAACCTCTGGAGCATCATCAAAAGGAGTGTCTATGATGGCGGGAGGCAGTTCACATCTAAGCAACAGCTCTGGGAGGGTATTCTGTCCTCATGCAAAACAATTGAAGCAAAAAACATCCAAAACCTGACAAATTCAATGGACGAGAGAGTTCAGAAGCTCCTTTCGAACAAGGGGTCCTATGTGCAAATGTAACATCACCTAGAATAAAGTTTTGAGTTGAAAACTGTTTGATTTCAGTTTGTAATAACCTGCTAATGCTTATAATTTCTAAAATGACCATTTTTTTGTTCTTTATTAAAATGAAAAGGTTGAAAACTCGGCTGTGCATAATAATTTGGAACATGCATTTTGAGTGCAGTTTGAGTGTTTTATTTTTTTAAAAATATACTGTTATCATAGGCAGTTTGTACAAAAACCTTTCAATTGTACTCTGTAGCGTCGGCGTCCCTGCCTCCTGCTAGGCAGGGACGCTGTTCCCCTCACCTCTCTGCTCCGTGCCCGGCGGCTTCCTCCCGCTCTGCTTGCAGCGCCCGCTCTCCCCCGTTCACCGTGCTTAGGGCGAACGCGCGCGCGCTCCCCCTCTCTTAAAGGGGCCGCGCACGTCGCCCTAAGGAGTCCCCGGCCAATGGCCGGAGGATCCCTCCATATATAAGGCACCTCCTCCAAAATGGAGGTGCCCGAGCAATGTTGTTGCACTGTTCACTACTCTGCTTCAGCCCTCAGGTCCCGTTTCCAGTTACCTGCCAGTTTCCTGCCAGTTTGCTGTCTGATTCCTGCCTGTTATCCGCTTACCCGTTTGCTAGCCTGAGGTCCGACGGTCTGCCTTCCGACTCCTGTCAGTCTGTCTATGGACCAGCTAACCCACTCACCTGGGAGCGCTCATCTGCTACCTGCCTGTTAGCCTACCTGGAGGCTCCGCCGTCACGTGCTGTGACCACCTGCCAGTCCAGAGACTCTTGCCCGCTCACCTGGGAATGCTCATCTGCTACCTGCCTGTTAGCCTACCTGGAGGCTCCGCCGTCACGTGCTGTGACCACCTGCCAGTCCAGAGACTCTTGCCCGCTCACCTGGGAGCGCTCATCTGCTACCTGCCTGTTAGCCTACCTGGAGGCTCTGCCGTCACGTGCCGTGACCACCTGCCAGTCCAGAGACTCTTGCCCGCTCACCTGGGAGCGCTCATCTGCTACCTGCCTGTTAGCCTACCTGGAGGCTCTGCCGTCACGTGCCGTGACCACCTGCCAGTCCAGAGACTCTTGCCCGCTCACCTGGGAGCGCTCATCTGCTACCTGCCTGTTAGCCTACCTGGAGGCTCCGCCGTCACATGCTGTGACCACCTGCTTATCCAGAGACTCTCGCCTGCTCACCTGGGAGCACTCATCTGCCATCTGCCTGCTAGCCTACCTGGAGGCTCAGCCGTCACAGGTCGTACCTGCCCGTTTACCCAGAGACTGTCCCGGTCACTTGCTGTGACCTCCTGCCCGTTTACCCAGAGACTGTCCTGGTCACTTGCCGTGACCTCCTGCCCATTTACCCAGAGACTGTCCCGGTCACTTGCTGTGACCTCCTGCCCGTTTACCCAGAGACTGTCCCGGTCACTTGCCGTGACCTCCTGCCCGTTTACCCAGAGACTGGCCCGGTCACCTGCTGTGACTGCCTGCCTGTCTTCCCTGGTCGCCACCTGCTTCCTTACAAGGACCGCCCCCTTGTATAAGTTGCTCAGAGGTTCCGCCTCCCAGACCCGTTACATACTCTAATAGTTATTTGACTGGAAAATTACAATGACTGCAATTCATATAGGTAATTTGGGAAAATCTGAGAGAATATTATTTGCATAATAATTTGGAACACAGTGTACTAAGTACCCTATGTTATTTATATGCACTTTTGCTTTAAACTTACTTGTAGTAGGGTATATGCTCATTTAGTTTCTATCTTAGGTTTTGTCGTCCACTAAGTTGTGAGCTTTATGGAGAACATAAATAGTGGGAATGGTGACAATTAGGTGCCATGATTCAAATTTATTCTTTGAGATTAGTGTTTTATCCAGACCCTCAACCAAAATTTTGGTAAGAATGTCACTATATTTAGACTTTGGGGGAAAAACTAAAAGGGAATTTAGAAGACGCATCAGTGCCACCTCGGGGACATCGGACATAAAAGGGATACCCCATTGCTAGACAAATTAGAGAGTATCATCTGGGTGTCAGCAAAACTATCTCCTTTTGTATTTTAGAGGTTGTCAAGCAAAATGTCAGAAAAGGAGCTTGTCGAAAACTAATCCTTCGTAAAGAATTCCAATGGATTTTCCATTTGTACTCTCGCCCCCACGGGATTGAATGAACAGATGGCCTTGGTGGTTTTATTTAGGATCTGTATATGGGAATTTCTACTGTAAGCCGGTTACACTACTTCTGTCACCATACAAGAGAGCCAAGTTTTGCATTGCTAGACACCTCTTATCATGGTGTACACCACAGGTGATATCTACTGTTCTGTGAGCCCCAGTTATTATTCCACACACTCATGCTTTCAATATTGCACTGACTGATATATGTATCTACATTATACTAATCTGCCTATTTTGGGCTTTTCCAGAGAGATTGCTACTATATACAGTGAAGGAAATAATTATTTGATCCCTTGCTGTTTTTGTAAGTTTGCCCACTGACAAAGACATGAACAGTCTATAATTTTAAGGGTAGGTTAATTTTAACATTGAGAGACAGAATATCCTAAAAAAAACAAGAAAATCACATTGTGTAAATTAGATGCATTTATTTGCATTTTGCCCTGAGAAATAAGTATTTGATCTCTCTGGCAAACAACACTTAATACTTGGTGGCAAAACCCTTGTTGGCAAGCACAGCAGTCAGACGTTTTTTGTAGTTGAGGATGAGGGTTGTGCACATGTCAGGAGGAATTTTGGTTCACTACTCTTTGCAGATCATCCCTAAATCATTCAGATTTTGAGGCTGTCGCTTGGCAACTCGGAGCTTCAACTTCCTACATAAGTTTTCTATGGGATTAAGGTCTGGAGACTGGCCATGACCTTAATGTGCTTCTTTTTGTGCCACTCCTTTGTTGCCTTGGCTGTTTGTTTTGGGTCATTGTCTGGAAGACCCAGCCACGACCCATTTTTAATGTCCTGATGGAGGGAAGGACGTTGTCACTCAGGATTTTATGGTGCATGGCTCCATCCATTCTCCCACTGATGCGGTGAAGTAGACCTGTGCCCTTAGCAGAGAAACTCCCCCAAAACATAATGTTTCCACCTCCATGCTTGACAGTTGGGACGGTGTTCTTTGGGTCATAGGCAGCATTTCTCTTCCTCCAAACACAGCGAGTTGAGTTAATGCCAAAGAGCTCAGTTTCTCCTTCCCCCATGACGACACTACAGAGAGAGGGGATCCACTCTTTAAGGACAGGAAACCTACAGATAAAAAGGGCGGTACCTCTCTCCCGCATCAGTTGGTTTCCTGTCCGTGACGGGGACCTACAACTTTTCTAAGAAGAAAGAAAAATCATGATAATGACATACCAGGCCTGGCCAGACTGGCTCAGGCAGCGGGGGTTCCCTGCCTTGGCTGGTGCGGTGTCCTGAAGCGCCACCGCTGAGGTCAGTGGGCTTCCAGGGTGGCAGGGAGATGCAGCGCAGAAGAAGGCTGGAGCCGCCGCGTTCTCTGGTGGTGTCTGGTGTCCAGGGCGGTGAGTAGGCCTGGGACTTCCGAGTCTCACTGCGCATGAGCGTGTGCGCCGGGTGCCTCCTTGTGCTGTGTGCCGCGGTGCACCACTGGGGAGTCGTCGTAACTGGGCACACACAGGCCGGGCGTGACGCATGCCGCAGTGCATTTCTGGTAGCGGCGTGTCTGGACGCGTGCGCGGGATCCCTAGACCGGACGGTGACGCCACACATTGCGCCCACAACAGCTTCAGCGGGGTGTCCCCCACACTGGAAGAGGTGCACGCCCATATCCCCCAAGGGGGGGTGCAGCGCACAAATGCCCCACGGCTGGCTGATTGAAAATTCAAGCCAGCTGTGGAGGGGTGGAGCCCTATAGGGGTTCAAATACCGGTGCTAAGCACTGGGAAAGTACTTCTTTAGCACACTCTGGCATTAGCTATGAGCGAGGAGGAGCTACAGGAGGTGCAGTCCCTTCACCCCCATTCACCACCACCGCCGCAACAAGGGAAGCGTGTGAAAGGACCCCCCGGTGACCCTTCCCGCCAGTACGAGCAAGGTAACGGCGGAAGCGGCCGTTCCAGCAGGTCTTCGCAGCGCGGCAAGGACTCCAGCGGGGCGTCAACTTCGAGGAAAAACCCATCTACAGGAACGGGTTCCTCTCCAAATCTGGTACTCCCTCTTACAGCAGGATGGTAAGTGATCTTCATGAAAGCTCACTTTATAATTTGGCCACCCCTTCTTTTTCTTCTCTCATCAGGGAAGGAAGAGTACGTGCAAGTCCAAACACAGGAACTGCGCGCTTTGCGCAGAGGATCTGCCCACCACATGGGAGAAAAGACTATGCAGCTCTTGTATTGAACAGACAATTTGCGAGGAGACCCCTAAGTTCGCCTCAGAGCTCAGATCCTTGATTAAATCCCAGGTAGAAAATACCTTGAAGTCCCTGCAGAAAGGAGGGAAGAAATGGGAGAAAACCTGGAATCTGTCTCCGGTATCAGAATCTAGCAGTTTGGACGGGGAGGGGGTAGACTCAGATTCGTCCTTCTTATCTTCGTCCTCATCATCTTCCGGGGGTGGAGGGGGACGTAGCTGTTTTCCTATACACTGTGTGCAGAATTATTAGGCAAATGAGTATTTTGATCTCATGATACTTTTTATACATGTTGTCCTACTCCAAGCTGCATAGGCTTGAGAGCCAACTACCAATTAAGTAATGTGCATCTCTGTAATGAGGAGAGGTGTTGACTAATGACATCAACACCCTATATAAGGTGTACTTAATTAATAGGCAACTTCCTTTCCTTTGGCAAAATGGGTCAGAAGAGAGATTTGACAGTCTCTGAAAAGTCCAAAATTGTGAGATGTCTTGCAGAGGGATGCAGCAGTCTTGAAATTTCCAAACTTTTGAAGCGTGATCACCGAACAATCAAGCGTTTCATGGGAAATAGCCAACAGGGTCGCAAGAAGCGTGTTGGCAAAAAAAGGCGCAAAATAACTGCCCATGAATTGAGGAAAATCAAGCGTGAAGCTGCCAAGATGCCATTCGTCACCAGTTTTGCCATATTTCAGAGCTGCAACGTTACTGGAGTATCAAAAAGCACAAGGTGTGCGATACTCAGGGACATGGCCAAGGTAAGGAAGGCTGAAAAACGACCACCTTTGAACAAGAAACATAAGATAAAACGTCAAGAATGGGCCAAGAAATATCTTAAGGGTATGTGCCCACGTAGCGTTTTTCAAGCGTATATGCTGCGGAATTTCCGCAGCGTAAACGCTTGTGAAACACTATGTAATCCGCCCCCCATGGTCCCCAAGGGGATTCCGCAAGTTTAATGCCCATGCTGCGGATTTTTCCGCTGCGTTTATGATGCGGGGAAAAATCCGCAGCATGTCAATTAATTTTGCGTTTCTGCAAGCGGAATTGCCTTTGCAATGCAATAAAAAACGCAAGGCAATTCCGCATGTGGAAATCGCGCGATAAACGCACGATAAATGCGTGCGGAATTCCGCATGCATTTATCCGGGAGAGGACATGCAGAAATGAAGCAGAAAATTTCTGCTTCACTTCCGCAGCGTGGGCACATACCCTAAGACTGATTTTTCAAAGGTTTTATGGACTGATGACATGAGAGTGACTCTTGATGGGCCAGATGGATGGGCCAGAGGCTGGATCAGTAAAGGGCAGAGAGCTCCACTCCGACTCAGACGCCAGCAAGGTGGAGGTGGGGTACTGGTATGGGCTGGTATCATCAAAGATGAACTTGTGGGACCTTTTCAGGTTGAGGATGGAGTGAAGCTCAACTCCCAGACCTACTGCCAGTTTCTGGAAGACAACTTCTTCAAGCAGTGGTACAGGAAGAAGTCAGTATCGTTCAAGAAAAACATGATTTTCATGCAGGACAATGCTCCATCACATGCATCCAACTACTCCACAGTGTGGTTGCCCAGTAAAGGTCTAAAAGAAGAAAAAATAATGACATGGGCCCCCTTGTTCACCTGATCTGAACCCCATAGAGAACCTGTGGTCCATCATAAAATGTGAGGTCTACAGGGAGGGAAAACAGTACACCTCTCGGAACAGTGTCTGGGAGGCTGTGGTGGCTGCTGCACTCAATGTTGATTTGAAAACAGATCAAGCAACTGACAGAATCTATGGATAGAAGGCTGTTGAGTGTCATCATAAAGAAAGGTGGCTATATTGATCACTAATTTTTTTTTTTTGTTTTTGCATGTCAGAAATGTTTTATTTCTAAATTTTGTGCACTGATATTGGTTTACCTGGTGAAAATAAACAAGTGAGATGGGATTATATTTGGTTTTTATTAAGTTGCCTAACAATTCTGCACAGTAATAGTTACCTGCACAAACAGATATCCTCCTAAGATAGCCAAATCGAAAAAAAAACCACTCCAACTTCCAAAAATATTAAGCTTGGATATTTATGAGTCTTTTGGGTTGATTGAGAACATAGTTGTTGATCAATAATAAAAATAATCCTCTAAAATACAACTTGCATAATAATTCTGCACACAGTATAGAGGAAACGGACAATTTAATTAAAGCAGTCAGGTCCACCATGGGGTTGGTAGATCCTCGCCCCAAGAAATCGGTCCAGGACATGATGTTCAGCGGCCTGGAACAAAAGAAAAGAAGATCTTTCCCTTTCAATGATAAAGTCCACTCCCTCATTAAAAGAGAATGGAAAAAGCCAGAAAGAAAGGGCCTGTTGTCCCCTAAGAGGAAATACCCCTTTGTGGACCCGGTATGTTCATTCTGGGGAAAAGTGCCAAAATTAGATGTGGCAATAGCTAAAGCCTCTAAAAAAATTTCCCTGCCGTTTGAGGACATAGGGGTACTAAAGGACCCAACGGATAAAAAAGCGGATACCTACCTAAAAGGGGCTTGGGAGGCCGCAGGGGGAGGGTTAAAACCCGCAGTTGCAGCCACATGTACAGCTGGATCATTAATGGTCTGGCTAGACCAACTAGAGGCACAACTTAAAAACAAAACATCCAGGGATAATATACTAGGCTCCATCCCAGTAATGAAAGGCGCAGCAGCATTTTTGGCTGATGCGTCAGCCGACTCTGTTACGCTGGCAGCCAGGGCAGCGGGCTTCTCTAATGCAGCCAGACGGGCCCTCTGGCTTAAATGCTGGCCGGGTGACCACCCAACAAATTCAAAGCTGTGTTCCATTCCTTGCGAGGGTGAGTTCCTATTTGGACCTACTCTTGACGATATCCTCGACAAGGCTGGGGATAACAAGAAACGTTTCCCTATCCTCTCTAGTACTTCATACAGGAAGCCCTTTCGGAGCAGAAAATTTATACGCAGGAAACTCCCCAAAGACCAGGATAGGTGGGAGGATAGGAAGAAAAAAACTAAAGGATTTATGTTTAACAGACCCCCAGTGACAATAAAAAACCCGCCCAATGAGGGTCAGCCCCTGGTAGGGGGGAGACTTCTTCATTTCCTCCCAGCCTGGGAAAAGATATCAAACAGCCCTTAGATTTTAGACCTGATATAAACAGGTCTAAAATTTCAGTTTCACGCCATTCCCCGACCGAACTTTGTCATAACCCCCAAGAGGTCGTCAGAAGTAGAACAATCAGCACTAGAACAAGAAATTTTAGGTCTAAAAGAAAGAGCAGTCCTTCAAGAAGTCCCTGCCCAGGAGGCTGGCGAAGGATTCTACTCCCCTCTGTTCCTAAAAAAAAAAAACGGACGGAACTTTCAGGACAATTGTAAACCTGAAAAAATTGAACAAATTTCTGAAGGTTCAAACCTTCAAGATGGAGTCAATAAAATCGTCAGTAAAACTGTTGTTTCCAGACTGTTTTATGGCTGTCCTGGATCTGAAGGACCCCTATTATCACGTCCCATACACAGAAATTACCAGAAATTCTTAAGGATAGCAATATCGATAAAGGGAATAGTCAAACACTACCAGTATACGGCCCTCCCATTCGGTCTAGCTATAGCCCCACGGGTTTTCACAAAGATAGTGGCGGAGGTAATGGCCCATCTAAGGGAGCAATACATTCTGATTACCCCGTACCTGGACGATTTGCTGATAATAAGCAACTCTTTCCATCATTGCAAGGGCCAACTGGCAAGGGTCATGGATTCCTTGACGAATTTAGGCTGGCTTTTGACCCTAAAAAAGTTCAAGATGGAGCCGGACTAAGTACAAGAGTATCTAGGCATTTTATTAGATTAGAGGAATCAAGAGTGCCGTCTCCCAGCAGGAAGAATTCAGAAAATGATAGCTCGGATATCTCAAGTAAAGGACCACGCCTCTATGACTCTGCGAAAAGCAATGTCCCTTCTAGGTTCCATGACTGCCTGTATTCCGGGGGTCCTTTGGGCCGAGATACATACCAGGGAATTACAGTGGGAAATCTTGGGAGCAGAAAAATCGCTAAAAGGGCACTTAGACGGTCAGCTAACTTTGTCATCAAAAACCTTACTTTCCCTAAGATGGTGGGCGAAGGTGGACAGTTTAACCCGAGGCGTTCCATGGACCAAATAGCTCAAGGGGTCTGGGCAAAGGACTTAAAAGGCGTATCCTCCAACATGAAGGAACTTTTACCAGTAAAATTCGCCCTCTCAGAATTTCTAAACACTCTACAGTACCACCATGTAAAAGTGTTCTCGGACAACAGGGTAGTAGTAGCATACTTAAATCACCAGGGGGGGGACCCGGTCCCATTCTCTACTACAAGTAACAAAAGCCATCCTCCTGTTAGCCGGGAACAATTTGGGGTCTCTGTCTGCACTCCACATAAAAGGAACAGAAAATCTCACCGCAGACTTCCTGAACCGAACCCAGCTGAGACAAGGCGAATGGGAGCTGAATCAACCAAATCACGGAAATGTAGGGATACCCTTCCATAGACCTATTCTCCAACTGGCAGAACAAAAAAGTAGACATATTCTGCTCGATAAACCCCAAGGGGAACCCAGCAGCACTAGATGCATTTACAATCCCATAGAACCACCAGCTAGCCTATGCCTTTCCCCCCGATCGCACTGATTCCGGCAGTTCTGAGGAAAGTCAGGGAAGACAGGGCAAACGTAATTTTGATAGCCCCCTTCTGGCCAAAGAGGCCTTGGTTTTCCTGGCTGAGGATAATGTCCACCTCCAACCCCAGGGTTCTTCCGGAAATTCCAGATCTCCTTTTCCAGGGACCGGTCCTCCATTCTCCGGTAGCAAATCTACACATGACAGCCTGGATTTTGAGAGGGCGCTCTTAAGGGATAGAGGTTTTTCCCCAAATTTGATCTCCACTCTACTACAGGAAACCCGTAACTACCAGACTTTACGGTAAAACCTGGAAAAAATTCCTCTCATATTCAAGTTCTAAGGTACAAGGGGAGGTCCCTATTACTTCCATCTTAGAGTTCCTACAAAGGGGGTTAGAATGGGGTCTGGCCACAAGCACACTGAAAGTTCAAATTACGGCATTAGGAGCCCTATACAATTGCGACCTGGCCAGAAATAGGTGGATATCTAGATTCATCAAGGCATCATCCAGGTCTAGGCTCATCCCCCTCCCGGAATACTCCTCCTTGGAACTTAAACTTAGTCCTTACAGCCCTAACCAAACATCCCTACGAACCTTTAGCGGATGCATCTCTAAAAGCCCTATCTCTTGAGACATCACTCTTAGTAGCTCTCACGTCAGCACGAAGAGTTAGCGACATACAAGCTCTATCGGCAGGGTCCCCCTTCGCGCAAATCCTAGAGGACAGGGTGACACTTAGGACTGACCCAGCATACCTTCCTAAAGTGGGATCACACTTTCATAGATTGCAGGAGGTCACCCTCCCTTCCTTTTGCCCTAGTCCTAAGAACAGGGGGGAAAAAGACCTACACACCTTAGACGTCAGAAGGTGCATTATCAAATACTTAGAGGCCACACAAAAGTGTAGAAAGGATAGGGCTCTCTTTGTGTGCTTCCAGGGACCTCAGAAGGGACAAAAAGCTTCCAAGGGCACACTGGCAAGATGGACAAGAGATGCCATCTCCCTGGCATACTTGTCAAGTGGGGAAACCGTGCTGGAGAATCTGAAAGCTCACTCGACAAGGGCAGTAGCAGTCTCCTGGGCGGAAAAAGCCGGCGCTTCAGTAGAACAGATATGTAGAGCTGCAACCTGGTCTTCCCCCTCTACATTCTTTAAACACTACCAGCTGGATCTAACCTCTTCTTCAGACCTTACTTTTGGTAGAAGGGTTCTGAAAGCGGTGGTCCCTCCCTAAACGACACTTCTCTGCAATTCTCTCCGTGGTGCCGCCATGGGGGAAGGAGAAAGACGTAGTTACTTACCGGTAACGGGATTTCTCAGAGACCATGACGGCACCCGTACATTCCCTCCCTTCACGCATGGGTGTACACACTTATTTGTTATTTATATGTAGTCACGAGGTGTTCCTGATAAACTCCTTAAAAATGTTAAAATTTGTGTTACTAATCTGGGGGTCCTCTCTGTGCTCTGTATGCAGGAGAGAGGTACCGCCCTTTTTATCTGTAGGTTTCCTGTCCTTGAAGGGCGGATCCCCTCTCTCCTTGGTGCCGTTATGGGCTCTGAGAAATCCCGTTACCGGTGAGTAACTACGTCTTTTTGTCTCATCTGACCACAGCACCTTCTCCCAATAACTCACAGAATCATACAGGTGTTCATTGGCAAACTTCAGAGGGGCCTGCACATGTGCCTTCTTGAGCAGGGGGACCTTGCAGGCACTGCAGAATTTTAAACCTTTAAGGCGTAATGTGTTACCAATGGTTTTCTTGGTGATTGTGGTGCCAGCTGCCTTGAGATCATTAACAAGTTCCCCCCGTGTAGTTTTAGGCTGATCTCTCGCCTTCCTCATGATCAAGGATACCCCACGAGGTGAGATTTTGCATGGTGCCCCAGATCGATGTCGATTTACAGTCATTTTGTATTTCTTCCATTTTCTTACTATTGCACCAACAGTTCTCTCCTTCTCACCCAGCATCTTACTTATGGTTTTGCAGCCCATTCCAGCGTTGTGCAGGTCTATGATCTTGTTCCTGACATCCTTAGAAAGCTCTTTGGTCTTGCCCATGTTGTGGAGGTTAGAGTCTGACTAATTAATTGAGTCTGTGGACAGGAGTCGTTTATACAGGTGACTATGTAAGACAGCTGTCTTTAATGCAGGTAACAAGTTGATTAGGAGTGTCTAACTGGTCTGTAGGAGCTAGAACTCATAATGGTTTGTAGGGGATCAAATACTTATTTCTCACTGCAAAATGCAAATACATATATCTAATTTATACAATGTGATTTTCTTGACTTTTTTTGGGATATTCTATCTCTCAATGTTAAAATTAACCTACCCTTAAAATCAGAGGCGTAGCTAGGGTTTTGGTTCAGGGGGGCGAAACTTCTGAATGGGCCCCTTACCAGGTAACCCTGATTACAGCTATGGTGGTGCGCCCAGATAGTGGATGTAGGAAAACCTCAGCAGATGACCACACTGTTACTGAAAATAATCTCTATACAAAGACCAGCACTGATATTACCGCCATATGGTGACATATATTGATAGATGCCAGTCCTGCAAAACATATAGGAGATCACAGCACAGTTATATATTGTAACTTACAGCTGACGTTCTTTCTGATTAAATTGTTCATTTTTCCCATCTTTTTCATCTGGCCCAGACCAACGCGACAACTTCTCCATCTAGGACTCAGTCTCAGGTCCTCAGAGATCACAACAAAGACACATTTGACTCCTTACATTTCAGGCCCCGTCTCCATCTATTCCCAACCAGCAAAAACCCCTCATCCTGCTGATACCCCAATACTGAGCCTCTGATGCTGTACCTGACCCTATTACTGCACCTGCTGTGTGCCCTGTAGATGGTTAAACAAAACCTCTAGAATATTGTAAGGATGTGTGCAAGTGCCCTAGAAAACAGTGCCCACATTTTGCCCCCTAGAAAGTAATAATGCCGTCTGTGTGCCCCTTTGACAGTCATAATAACCTGAGTTCCCCTATAACGATAACTGCTTACTTAACATTAAAAAATGTCTTGAGTCTCCCCCCATGTACAGCTCCCCTGTACACAGTATGACGCTCTCCTATATACAGTATAATGCTCCCTCACTTTATAGTACCCCACACATTATACTGACCCCTTAGTAGGCTCCAAACTGATGGCTCCAACACTGTATGATGGCCCCACACTGCACAAAGACCCCACATTATCTCCCACACTGTATGATGGCTCCCACACTGTACAAAGACCCCACATTATCGCCCACACTGTATGATGGCCCCCACACTGTGCCAAGACCCCACATTATCTCCCACACTGCACAAAGACCCCACATTATGTCCCACACTGTATGATGGCCCCCACACTGTGCAAAGACCCCACATTATCTCCCACACTGTATGATGGCCCCCACACTATACAAAGACCCCACATTATCTCCCACACTGTATGATGGCCCCCACACTGTGCAAAGACCCCACATTATGTCCCAGACTGTATGACCATAACTGTAATCCCCACACTGTATAAATAGCCTACATATAGTATAATGCACCAGATAGTCCTCCATATACTATAATCTCCTCATAGGCGGAGTCCGTAGCATAATCCCCCCCCATAGGCAGTCTGTAGCATAATCCCCCCCCATAGGCAGTCTGTAGCATAATCCCCCCCATAGGCAGTCTGTAGCATAAACCCCCCCCATAGGCAGTCTGTAACATAACCCCCCCATAGGCAGTCTGTAGCTTAATCCCCCCCCATAGGCAGTCTGTAGCATAATCCCCCCCATAGGCAGTCTGTAGCATAAACCCCCCCCATAGGCAGTCTGTAACATAACCCCCCCATAGGCAGTCTGTAGCTTAATCCCCCCCATAGGCAGTCTGTAGCATAACCCCCCCCCCATAGGCAGTCTGTAGCATAATCTCCCACCCCATATTCAGTCTGTAGTATAATCTCTCCCACCCCATATGCAGTCTGTAGTATAATCTCCCCCCCATAGGCAGTTTCCAGTATAATCTCCCCCCCATAGGCAGTCTGTAGCATAATCCTCCCCCCATAGGCAGTCTGTAGCATAATCTCCCCCCCCCTTCCCATAGTCAGTCTGTAGTATAATCTCCTCCTCCCCCCATAGGCAGTCTGTAGCATAATCTCCCCCCCCATAGGCAGTCTGTAGCATAATCCCCCCATAGGCAGTTTGTAGTATAATCTCTTCCCCCCCATAGGCAGTTTGTAGTATAATCTCCTCCCCCACATAGGCATTCTATATTATAACCTCCCCCCCCCCATAGGCAGTCTGTAGCATAATCTCCCCCCCATAGGCAGTCTGTAGCATAATCTCCCCCCCCCATAGGCAGTCTGTAGTATAATCTCCCCCCCCCCCATAGGCAGTCTGTAGCATAATCTCCCCACCATAAGTAGTCTGTAGTATAATCTACTCCCACCCATAGGCAGTCTGTAGCATAACCCCCCCCCCATAGGCAGTCTGTAGCATAATCTCCCACCCCATATGCAGTCTGTGGTATAATCTCTCCCACCCCATATGCAGTCTGTAGTATAATCTCTCCCCCCCCCCATAGGCAGTTTGCAGTATAATCCCCCCCCCATAGGCAGTCTGTAGTGTAATCCCCCCCCCCTCCATAGGCAGTCTGTAGTATAATCTTCTCCTCCACCATAAGCAAAGTATGTAGCATAATATCACCCTCCACCAATAGGAAAAATAAATAAATTAACACTGTACTCACCTCTCCTCCTCGTTCCCTCGCTGCTCCAGCGCCCGGCCGGCACACATCTTCAGCACAGCGGCCTGGCGCCAGGTGATGATGTCATTGACATCAGACGCAGAGGGGAGACTGATGGGAGAGGGAGCGTCGCGCTCCTTCTCTCATCAGTTAACTTGCGGCGGTGACGGGCTGGGGATCCTGATGCTGGAACCGGGCCCCCCCCCCTCCTGCTCAAGGGCCGCATATCGGCCGCCTGGCAGTCCAGGGACAGAGTCTCTCTGCTCTGCCCGGAGTGTAACTGTAAAGTTGTGCTGTGCACACCGATACAGTTACAGTAACGTAGCTCCGGGTGGGCCCCCTCAGTGCTCTGCCCCCCGGTAGCTACGTTATTGCTTAAAATTATAGACTGTTCATGTCTTAGTCAGTGGGAAAACTTACAAAAACTGCAAGGGTTCAAATATATTTCCTTCACTGTATATTGATTCTGATTATATCTATTTTAGCCCTTAATAAGATATATAAATATCTGCAGTAACTTATATGAATCTCTTGCATTATATGTTTTCCCTTATAGGTGTTAATATCGCACCTACTGTGACATTTATTGGTTCCCGTTGTGGCATTTTTTGTAAACTGCAGCAATATCTTATCCTTTCCTATGCCGCGCCGGCGCCTCCTCCAGGTAACTGACTGTTGCTGTGACAGCGGGGGAGCGCGGTCCGCATCGATGGACTCGTACTGCTCATGCACCTGTACGGGGCACTGTTTTAGACGTCCTGACATTATCTGAGTTCCAGGACACATTTTCAAATCGTGATCTTGACCTCTTGTGTCTGGAATACCTGCACATGCGCCCTGGAAGATCCTGCTGCCGGCGTCCATGCGCTATACACCATTTGGGGACACTTGTCCTCACTGCATTAGCCCTCTAGCATTCTGGGAGTGTGTGATGTCATCAATATGGTCCCTTTATAGAGTGAAAAAAGCCTTCAGCTATACACATTATCAGCTGCACATCTATTTCCACTGTCTACAGATATTAGCTGACACATCTCCTCACCATACTGTGTTTTTCTATATCTCGTATTGTTTGGGATTGTTTTTAAATGGATTAATAGATATTGATATTTTAGGGGATTTCTTTGTTAGCTGTAACAATAGCAATAACAGTGTTGGGAAGTAGAGACATACACCTGTGGCGCCATTGAGGGTTCAGTCGCCACAGGGGTACTGCACCTCAGAACGAGGTGTGGTATCTCCTCTCCCAGGTAAGGATGAAGTACTACACAGGACCCCAACCACACACTCAACACTACACCACTCCAGTTCTCAAGGGGGTCTAAAGCACCATAGTGCTGCCCCGGGCCTGAATGGAGGAGTTGGGGGGAACCAAAGTTAGGGGGAACCACGTAGTGAGTGAGGGTGGAGGAAGAATTTACCTAAGCACTTTATTAGAATTCTATATAACTGGAGGCCATTTTAATAACAAGGTCTTTGGTCGTGGGTCTTTGGGACAGCAAGTCAGCACAAGGCTGCAGCCGGCTGAGGGTCCACGGTCCCCGGTCTCAGGCCTCGAGACGGGGGGGTCGGGGCAGAGTTATAACCGGCTCTGTCCCCGGTCAGGGTCCAAGCAAGAAGGCCCAGGAGGGGAGCAGAGGAGATAGGCTCCACAGGCGAAAGGATCTCAGGGGGTGCGGACGGAGCAGAGTCGCCACCTGCATACCTTATTCTGGCCCTGCCAGAGAGACCCTGCCGCAAGAGGGGGTACCGGTCCCCGATTATCTGACGTTGCACTTTACGTCTCTGTCGGAAAAGTCCGGAGGCTTATGTGGATCCCAGGGGGATACGGACGGAGCAGAGTCGCCATCTGTATGCCCTAATCTGAGTTTATCCAGAGGGACCCGGCCTTAAGCCCCCATCACACTAAGCGAGATCGCTAGCGAGATCGCTAGCGAGATCGCTGCTGAGTCACAAGTTTTGTGACGCAACAGCGACCTCAGTAGCGATCTCGCTACGTTTGACACTTAGCAGCGACCAGGCCCCTGCTGTGAGATCGCTGGTCGTGTCGGAATGGTCTGGACATTTCTTTGATCGTTGAGGCCCCGCTGGGTAGCATGCATCACTGTGTTTGACACCTTACCAACGACCTTGTTAACGACCCAGACACAGAAACACATAGGCGTGCATCGTTATACAGATCGTTACGGGTTGCCGCATCGTTGCTTTGTCGTTGGGAAGATCTGACTGTTTGACATCTCACCAGCGACCACATAGCGACGCAGCAACGATCCCTGACAGGTCGTATCGTTGTCGGGATCGCTGTAGCGTCGCTTAGTGTGACGGGGCCTTCACGCCACGTTCTCACCACAAGTCACCAAGAAGGGCACCTAGTCGGTCCGGGAACTACACGTTACCCACAAGGGACATCGTAGTACCTGTACGGGACTCAGTGGGGACACAAGGCGGGAGAAGTTGAACCAGAGAGGAACACACTAGAGCGGGGGTCCTGATAAGTGCTCCTGAACTATCTGGAGAGTGCTGAACCCCACCCTGGCGGCCGCAGCTCGCTGTGTGACAGCGGAGAGGAGCTCTGAGCTGACTAGACACCAAAGTGAGTAAAGACTTGGATGACTTCAACTACCGCCTCTGTCCGTTCTTTCCTCCGCGGCGCCGAGTCGTCCCCATCCCCTGGGCGCATCACACCGACCCATAAGTGTCCTCTCTTGCTGGAATGGTGCCAGCCCTGCCTTCCTCTGGTGGTGGGCTGTGGATGACGCTGTTTAAACTACTGTGTTCATGTTTTGGACCTAGACTTCTTTTACCTAATAAAGAGTTAGTTACTTTCTATATATCTGTGGGCTCATGACCATTTCTTTTTTTTTTGTCTGATGTGTGATCTAAAGTATATAGGTTTTATTAGTAGATGTTAGGAAAAAAACAGAATATAATAAAGATAGTAACACGTTAATGATTCCACACTACTCCTGAGCCACCACTGCTTGAGTCCTCCACCAGTCTCTCTATTTCCTGCTCAGTCCCAACAATCTTGATACCTGTGGCCAATTAGTTGTTGAAGCAAAGGCCATCATAGCCAGTGATTGGGAGAATGGAGGAGATGACTTGGTCAGCAATTCAACTTATGCTCCACTCTGTACGAGATGAGAGAATATTAAATCTGCAAATTTTATTTCATCATGTTTCCTCTTATTATCTCCAGTTATTGTATTATTACATGGAATTCTTTATGATGTTACATCGGCTCATTTTCTTCACATTCAGGTCCCTACCATAGCAGATCTTCCCAGTGGAGTTCTTCTATATCTAGACAATTTTTCTGATTTACCCATCAAGGATGGATATGGAGAAGAACAAAATGGTGGAGAGGATATTACACCTCACCCTAGAGATTATCTCCCGGCTTACTGGAGAGGTGAGAGATTCTGATGACGTCACATTACATCATTCTTATCTATGGGAATAACAGATGGACAGAACTGGAGAGGTGAGGACTCTGGAAATGTCTGTAGTGAGATTTATTAATGTGTCTCTCCATAACCAGGATTACATAGTAGTGAAGAAGACCTCTAGTGAACTCTGTCAGGACCCTGTGTCTGAGGGATGGGGAAGACCCCTGAGCCCAATCACTTGGCCTCCACCTCACCCCCTTATACATGAGGACATCACTGGCCAGAAGATCCTAGAACTCGCCTACAAGATGATTGAGCTGCTGACTGGAGAGGTGACACTGCTGGGAATACTGGGACGTTATACGGTATTGCTATGAAGGGAATGTGGGTGATGACCGTATCATTGTATGTGTCAGGTTCCTATAAGGTGTCAGGATGTTGCTGTCTATTTCTCCATGGAGGAGTGGGAGTATTTAGAAGGACACAAGGATCTGTACAAGGACGTCATGATGGAGGTTCCCCAGCCCCTCACATCACCTGGTAATAGACAGGACTAAATAAACACGTCCTATAATTATCTGTATGTAAAGAATGAATTAATTCCCTGTTTGTGTTTTCTCCAGTTCTATCCAGTAAGAGGACAACACCAGAGAGATGTCCCCATCCTCTTCTTCCACAGGACTGTAAACAAGAAGATCCCAATGTTCCTCAGGATCATCAGGTAGATGGAGAGAAGGTGTCATGAGATCTCCCCTATGATGTGTAGACAGCTGTGAAGGTCTTTTGCTCAGTCTTATATTATATGTTTTATACTTGTGTAATGAGAACGATGGAGATGGCAGGATTAGAGCTGATCATAGATGTGACTTCTCCATCTGTCTGTGACTTTTACAATATTTGTTTCAGGGTGAAGATCTGACCCATATTGATACTACAGAGACATATGTGTGGGATGATGAGCGGTGTAAAGAGGAGATTCCTACATATGACTATCCAGGTGAGCAGTGACCACTAAATACAGAGAAGTCACAGATTCTTCTCAGTCATCAGCTTTCACTGCTTTATCAGACAATCATATGATCACCATTCTGCTGTTATATCCCTGATGTTCCGCCACCCAATACTTTTTAAATTACTTTGGGTATTGAAAGCCCTTCTTCTATAGAGATTACAACCTGGAGGATCCACCAACCTCCTGGCATCAGAAAATGCTGACCCTTACCTGCCCAGATCTGTAAACTACTAAGCCAAATGACTGCATAAGTAGAATGTGCTGAGAAGTTAGGAAAAATCATTTTTTTCTTAATCAAATACATTTTTATTGAACATATTCTGATTAGACAATATTACTCAAGGCATCAGAATACAATAAGAAATATAACATATCCAATCAAACCCTCAATCCCCCCACCCGCCACGACAGCATTCCCCTCCCCTCTGTTATATCATAAAAACAAAGTAATTCTCAATTACCCTTTATGGTAGAAACCCAGAAGTTCATTGTGCAAGTAGTAGTTTATAAAGTATCTTACAGGTTTGGAATCATTCCTCTCACAGTCCCTTATATTGTATCCATGGCATCCACATTTTTTCATATATATTCTGTTTCCCTCTTTTTTCATATATACCTCTTTCCAACTGTATAATGTGCGCTACCCGCTTAGAATATTCTTCACCCGAGGGGGGATCAGCCCCAGTCCAATTTCTTGCAATTAATTTCCTGGTGCAGTAAAGTAACCTAGCAATGGCTATTTTTTTATTTTTATCAGCTAAAATTTCTTCCACATAGCCCAGCAAGCATGTAACAGGGTCTCCAGAGACACCGCATCCATACGACCCTTCAATCATAGCAAGTACCCCAGACCAGAACGTTGATAGCCTAGGGCACGCCCACATCATGTGGAATATACCTGCCTCACCATTTCCACATCTTGGGCACTCTGAGTTTCTCCTCAACCCCATTTTGTGCATTATTAGCAGTGACCTATAAACTCTATGAATTACATAAATGTGTGACAGTCTTGCAGGATCGCTCATGGAAAGCTTGGGTATATACTCCAGGATGTTCTCCCATATATCATCTCTTATGTATCCCACTTCCACTTCCCATTTACTCTTGGCTCTCAGTGGAAACTCCAGAAGAAATGTATGCAGAACATCTCTATACGTACCCGAGATTACTCCCCTGGTACCCCCCTCCTGACAAATATACTCCAGTACCAGATCTGCCTCCACTACCAGTCGTTGTTTGACTCTTTGGGATCTAATTGCATGTTTAACCTGCCCGTAGTGATACCATTCTGTTTTTGGCAGTAGGAATTCACTCTGCAACTGTGAGAAAGGTTTGAGTTCTTCCCCCTCCATTATTTGATGCATATAAGTTATTCCTCTATCTGTCCACTCTCTTATAGTGCCAATTTTTTGTATCTCCGGGAGATTACTATTATTCCATATGGGTGTAAACTTGGTTAGTCCCCTTACCCCTCTCACCTTCTTTAGTGTGTTCCAGATTTTATGTATGAGATCTAACGTAGGCATGTTTTCTCCCAACCTTTTCACGTCACCTCCCTCCAGGCCCTCCAGTAACAGTCTTTCATCCATGTAGTGTTCCAATGTTCTTTTAATAGATCCGCCAGACCCGGAGCATGACCACCCTCTAAAGTGCTGAATCTGAGCCGCCAGAAAATACACTGCCGGGTTCGGCAGCGCCAATCCACCCTCATCTTTGGGTCTTTGAAGGATTTCCAGTCTTATTCTTGCCTGCTTCTTCCCCCATACCAGAGCTCTGAACAACACATTCAAAGACTTAAACTTCTTTTTGGATATCCACATAGGCGCATTATGTAGGACATACAACAGCTTGGGCATCAAGATCATTTTAAAAAGGTTGATCCTCCCCACCACTGTTAAATGCAGCTTAGTCCAGATCTCTATTTTGGCTTTCAATTTTTTGAGTAATGGTGCTAAGTTGATATTGAGGTATTCTGAAACCGGCAATGATACCTGTATCCCCAAGTATTTAAACACTTCTTTACACTGCAATGTATTTGCTTCCTTATCTCTATCTGTCCACTCCACCTCCCGATCCACTTTAAACAAAACTGATTTGGACCAATTAATCTTCAGCCCCGATATCACCCCGAACCTCTCGATTATCTGCATGGCACAACTCAATGACTCAGATGGATCTCCCAGGAACAATAAGAGATCATCCGCATACAGAGCAATTTTTTCCTCCAATCTTCCATACTTGAACCCTTGGACCTCCCTCGCTTCCCTGATAACTGCAGCTAGTGGCTCAATTGCTATGGCAAAGAGGAGCGGCGACAGTGGGCATCCCTGTCTGGTTCCCCTTCCCAGATGGAACGAGGAGTACATCGCTCCATTAACTCTAATTTTGGCCGTAGGTTGGGTATACAACAATTGCACCCACTCGATAAACCGTGTTCCAAAACCAAATTTTTGCATGACCCTCCACAAATATTCCCATCGTACGCTATCAAATGCCTTTTGGGCATCCAGTGAGACGATTACTCTACGACCTGGGTTATCAGCCTGCAATTGGAGATTAAGATACAATCTTCTTACATTTACCACCGTAGATCTGTTGGGCATGAACCCCGACTGATCCGGATGTATTAAGGAAGAAATGACCCCAGTTAGCCGATTAGCCAAAACTTTTGCCAGGATTTTAACGTCAGCTGTTAATAATGAGATTGGTCTATATGATTCAGGTACTCTGGGGTCCTTCTCCTCCTTGGGGATCACCACTATCACCGCCTCCCTCATAGAGGCCGGCAGCAACCTTCTCTCATTGGCCTCCTCAAATACTTTTAATAATTTAGGAAGCAAAAGTTCTGCAAATTGCTTGTATACTTCTGACGGTAGCCCATCCATACCCGGGGCCTTCTCATTGGTCATGCCATGCAGAGCAATCTCCATCTCCTCCACAGTAATAGGGGAGTCCAACCTCTCTCAGCTTTCGTTGTTTAGCTTAGGGAGCAATCCTAACCCCAAGAAATTATCGATCTCCTCATTTGCTATTTTTTCTTCCAAGGAGTAAAGTTTTTTTTATAAAAGTCCCTAAAGACTTTCAGTATCCCCTCCAACTCTGTAACAGTCTTCCCTTTTCCATTCACCATTTCATAGATAAACGAGTTACTTCTTTGTGCCGAGGCTATAACGGATAATAGATGTCCCACCTTCTCCCCCTCAGCATAGAAACTGGCTTTCTGGAACGCCTGTGTTTTTGCCATTTTATCTAGTAAAATCGTATTTATCTTATCCTGCATATTCCTAAGGCCACGCTGTGTTTCAGGTGTGTTATTGTTTATAGCTTCTTCCTCCGCCCTTCCCAATGCTTCCAGACTTTCTGTTTCTTCTTTTTTAGTTTGTGATTTACGTCTACAGATATCTCTAAATAAGAGCCCTTTAAGAAAAGCCTTCATCGCATCCCACTCAACTAATTTATCTGTACTACCGTCATTATGAATAAAATATTCTTCCACTTCCTCCTCTATCTTCTGAACATTAAGATGTTGTAACCAGATAGGATGCATTTTCCACCCTTCCCTGACTACTCCCCTCTGAGGCCCATACCCAATGGTTACCATAACTGGACTATTATCTGAGATCACCCTAGGGAGATATTGTACCTCTCCTATCATAGCATCTGCCAATCCATCCGCTAACGCCAAATCTGTTCGTGATAGCGTGCCATATGATGCAGAATGGCATGAGTAGCACCGTTTCTCTGTATTCCTGGCCCTCCATGTATCAATCAAACCAATTTCTTTAATTAAGTTACCAAAGACTGTATTGGTGCTGTCTTGTACACCCAGTTGCCTCTTACTCCGATCCCAAAAAGTGTCTACTACATTATTAAAGTCCCCTACCATTAGTAGCAGCATCACTCTACCTCTTTCAGCATATTCCCGCATTACTCTAATTTTAGAGCTAGAATAAGGGGGGGGATGTAAAGTGCCACCATGCACATCGGCTTTCCAAAAAACACCCCTTTAACTGCCACCCCTTGCCCCTCTGGATCAATATAAGCGTCAATTTCTTCAAAGGGTGTGGATCTATTAATTAAAATTGATACTCCTCTAGCATAATTGGAGAAAGTAGAGTGATATGCCTTTTGTATCCACCTTCTGTTTATAATGTGAGCTGTTTCCTTTTGTAAATGGGTTTCTAAAAGGCATATCACCGAGGCTCCCCGATCCTGCACACATTTAAATATTGTCGCCCTTCTTGTTTTCTCCAAACTAACCCGTAACGTTCCAACTCATAACTCTAAAACTACCCATTATATGTAATTAGCAACATTCCCTTTATTTTACCATTTCTCTCCCCAGCTGTCGATTCCCTCCTCCCTTCCCCCCTCCCCCCTCCCCTTCCACTCTCCCCCCTCCCCTTCCCCTCTCCCCCCTCCTCTTCCCCCTCTTCCACCCTTCTTCCTCCACCCCTTGTATGCTCTCTAAGAGCTGTGGGTTCTCCACTCCTGATCCAGTCATCCAGATGAAGTCCTCTTCTCCTAACCTCCTTTTTATACCGCAGCACATACCAAATATGCCTCTCCTCTCACGTTATCCCCCCTCTCCCTCCCGCCATGCTTTAGAATACTTTCCACATTTTGTCTCAGTAATAATAAAGAAAGTTAAAACTATGTACATTTCACATTAGTGCAATATATCTGTGGTTTCAAATAATATTTGCCACCGCCCTGCCCTCCGACAAGGGCACAAATTGAACCTAGTAAAAAACAGGGACCATCTGGGCTTGCCTAGGGTGGAGACGTTTAGCTGACTGAAGATATGACAGGTTCTTATGGTCAGTAATGAGATGGACAGCCCCCTCCAACCAATGTCGCCATTCTTCGAATGCCAATTTGATTGCCAAAAGTTCAATATTACCCACGTCATAATTTCTCTCAGCCGAAGACAATTTTTTAGAAAAGAAGGAGCATGGATGCCATTTACCAAGGGATGGACCCTGAGGCAACACAGCCCCAACCTCCATATACGACGCATCCACTTCCACAATAAAAGGTTGGGAAACATCTCGTTGACTGAGTATAGGTGCAGTGGCAAAATAATTCTTTAAGGAAGAAAAAGCCTGGAGGGAGGCATCCTACCATTTGGAAAAATCAGACCCCTTCTTAGTCATGTCCGTAAGGGGTTTCACAATTACTGAGTAATTTTGGATGAATTTCCTTTGAAAATTAGTAAAGCCCAGAAAACGTTGTTGAGCCTTCAGATTCTCGGGACGGTCCCAATCAAGGACTGCATGGATCTTCTCCGGATCTATCCGAAAACCCAAAGATGACAACAAGTACCCCAAAAACTCCAGCATGAGAGTCCCACAGCCTCCCCATTTCCAGCTTGAGAACCCCACAGCCTCCCCATTTCCAGCTTGAGAGCCCCACAGCCTCTCCCCATGTCCAGCATGAGAGCCCCACAGCCTCTCCCCATGTCCAGCATGAGAGCCCCACAGCCTCTCCCCATGTCCAGCATGAGAGCCCCACAGCCTCTCCCCATGTCCAGCATGAGAGCCACACAGCATCTCCCCATGTCCAGCATGAGAGCCCCACAGCCTCTCCCCATGTCCAGAATGAGAGCCTCACAGCCTTTCCCCATGCCCAGCATGAGAGCCCCACAGCCTCTCCCAATGCCCAGCATGAGGGCCCCACAGCCTCTTCCAATGCCCAGAATGAGAGTCCCCTAGCCTCCCCATGTCGAGGATGAGACCCACACAGCCTCCCCATGTCCAGCATGAGAGCCTCACAGCCTCTCCCCATGTCCAGCATGAGAGCCTCACAGCCTTTCCCCATGCCCAGCATGAGAGCCCCACAGCCTCTCCCAATGCCCAGCATGAGGGCCCCACAGCCTCTTCCAATGCCCAGAATGAGAGTCCCCTAGCCTCCCCATGTCGAGGATGAGACCCACACAGCCTCCCCATGTCCAGCATGAGAGCCTCACAGCCTCTCCCCATGTCCAGCATGAGAGCCCCATAGCCTCTATATGTCCAGCATGAGAGCCCCACAGCCTTCCCATGTCCAGTATGAGAGCCCCATAGCCTCCCCATGTCCGGGATGAGACCACCATAGCCTCCCCATGTCCAGCCAAACATCCCATACACATGAAAAAAAGGAACCCCACATACTCGCCTCGGTTCCGTGCTACCGGCGCTCTGGCTCTGCTCCGGTCTCTGGTGCACTGACTCCCCGGAGTACATAGCAGACGCGATGAAATGATATTATTGCATCAGCTATCTCACACGCTGATTGGTGGAGGAATGGGCCGGAGGCGCAGATGGAGACAGACTTAAGAGGAGACAGCAAGAGTGCTTGCACGGTGCGGCCCGGGGGCCATTGTTTTCCAGCCCCTCGGCTGTCTCTGACCGAGGGCCGGACTGGAACAGCCAGAGGGCCGGATGTGGCATGTGGGCAGCACTTTGCCAAGGTCTGACATGGAGAGATGTCATAAAACCAGGGCTTGAGGCATGCCAACACATCTCCTGCAGCTGTGAATAAATGTATATAATAGCCAACAGCCACACACAGCTTAGGTATATATCATGGCACAGGTGTGATTGTTTTCTATGTAGCTTATCGCAATCCTCTATGAAGTTAAGTCAGTTTTAAAAGAAATTGAAAATTTAGGATAAAGGGAAACTCTGTTGTTATTGTACAGAAATTCACACTTGGCCCTCATTGCACATTTCATGCTGTCGATCATAAAAGTGAAGTTTGGCCACAAAGACTGGACCTGGTCGTGTAGGGACCATATGAGCACATTCAGCAGCACAGAAGAAAAGGTAGATTCATCCAATAAGATATCAGGGTTCTACGAAGGTAATGTGGCACCCCAGAGGGTCTGGTTGCCACAGTGGTATTGCTTCCCTCAAAAGAGGTAATACCATGTCTGGAAGCAAGCGGGGGCCCTTTTTGGTCAGGTACACTATACATGCAACATTTTCCGGGCTCCAGGCCAGCAAGGGGAGTTCCTCCCCTTGGCAACTGGATATGGAGGCGGGGTTAGTTTAGCTTAGTGTCAGGAGTTGTGTTTAGGACATCGAGGAGAGAGGAGCTAGGGACTGGAGCTGGCGATAGCTCGTCCTAGCTGGACTACACAGAGGACCAGACACCAGAGTCTGAGGCTGTGGGACCCTTCAGGCCCAGCAGCAGATACCGTAGGGCAGAAGATTGCAGGTCTCCTGGCCCCCATCAGACGCCCGGAGGCTCAGCAGCACCGAGGGACCAGTAGGAGGAGCGAAGCATCCACAAGGCCCGAGATGCCAGCCATACGGGTGAGCACAGAACGTTACTCTCAGGGACGTGGGCTACATCACAGCTACAAGCAGAATAGCCAAAGAGAATAGTGAGAACGGCAGGCCTACAACTCCACCTGCCCAGGAGGACTCTATGCTTGCTCCCAGACTGACCAGACTCTTATCTCTAGCCAGTACTCCAGTCCAGGCCTGTCTAATTGCTACCAGTAAAGACCCTGGGACTGCACTGCACGGACTCTGTGGTTATTTCTGCACCGCGACACCCTGCACAACCACCATCATCCACATACACTGCCCTGAAGCTACACTCTTCCTGTGGGAAGTTATACCACCCTTGCTGCCAAACCATCGGCTTCAGAGGACTGTTCCGCAGCGGCTTTCTCTGTTAACCGCACTCCACAGGTGGCGTAGTCGGACATTATATAACCTATATACATCTACTACCCTTGGATTGACCACCTGGGTCACGGACCGGGTCACCGCCACTGTGACTACAACCCCCAGCATCTACAGGCCCGGCTCCGGGTACCCCACGTAGTAACAGCAGTAACAGCATAATTACTCTCCGCTTTCTCTTAGAGGCCCATCATAATATTTCTCTTCAAGTGATTTTTCCTAGGGGGCGGAGCCTGGTAGGCAATGTGAGAGGAGGTGTCTTCGTGCTCTCCCTCCGGTGCCTAGCTAATTAGGACGATCTGCCGCCGCCACCGCCAGCCTTAGCTGACCAGAGGGTGTGGGAAGAGCTGCGGATCACCGGGAGTGCTGCTGAGTGTTGCAGTGAGCCGAAATGACCCGCCGGAGACAGAAAGACGCGGGCTGGGGAGAAGGAAGCAGCTCCCAAGATGGCGCCGAGAAGAGGGAGGAAGTGGCCAAGGCTAATGCAGCCTGCCAGCGCCGCATGAATGTAGCAGCGAAGCTGGAGAGGTATGCCCGCAATGTGGAGAGCACCGAACAGCTGGAGTCAGATGGAGGGGAGGAGGAGGACAGGGAAGAAGTGATGGTGCCAGAGGCTGAGCGGGAAGGAGGAATGTCCCCAGGGAGCAGTAACACCGATGGGGAGATGGTGTCTGTGGCAGCACAGGAGGAGTGTGACATACAGGAGAACCCCACTCTTAAGGACGTGTTCGCTGTGGTGTCTTTATGTAAAGAGGCACAAACTACTTTAATACAGCAAGTTCTGGGCTTACAATCTGAAGTGGCCACCATAAAAAAAGACATGCACAAGGTTAACACCAGGACTGGAGAGGTGGAAACCAGAGTGGGAGAGGCCGAGGATCGGATTAATAAACTCACAAAGTCTGAAAAGCAGTTTAAACAACAAGTTTCTGAAGTTATGGCAAAAAAACGACGATCTGGAAAACCGATCCAGAAGAAACAATGTTAGGATAGTCGGACTTCCGGAAAAGACTGAGGGAAGAGATCCCACTGAATTTGTTGAGAAGTGGCTGAGAGAGCAGATTGGAGCAGACTCTCACTAAATTTTACGCTGTGGAGCGGGCACACAGGGTGCCCACGCAGCCGCAACCTCCGGGCAAAGGACCGCGAGTTATAATTGCAAGGCTGCTTCTCTATAGGGATAGGGACATCATTATCCGCAAAGCAAGGGAGAGTGATGAAATTACAATGAATGGCCAACGGATTGGCATATACCCTGATTATTCGGTAGTTGTCCAGAAGCAGCGTATGCAATTTGGAGGAGTAAAAAGACGCCTCAGAGAACTAGGTGTAACATACTCAATGATGTTCCCTGCCAAACTGCGAGTGGTAGCTATGGATAAAGTCTTCTTTTTTGTGGAGCCAGAAGAGGCCACACAATGGATTGACGTTAATGTGAAATCTCTACAAGCCAAAGATTGAGGGACTACCACGGAGGTAAAAATACTCCTCAATGGAGCGGTCGGCTGAGGACATTTGTTAAACAGACTCTTTATTGTTTTGCAGTGACTATTTGGCAATTAGGATAGCTTGCTCGAGGAGGGGTCACCTGTAGAGCATTCTGTGCAAGCATTTATATAGTCTTGGACATGTGAGTAGGAGGGGCGGGCTTTTATTTTTCGCCCCTCACCTCCATTTCTCTACCCTCTTCATTTTTGGTATGGGATTAATCTGATTCCTATTGTTGGTCTATTGTGGCATGGTTTTCTCTTTTTCAGGAGGAAAATATTGGACAGATGAGGGAGGAGTCGCTGCGAAACATACGGATTCTATGTGCCCAGATGGTCCCTGTTTTTTACTAGGTTCAATATGTGCCCTTGTCGGAGGGCAGGGCAGTGGCGAATATTTTTTGAAACCACAGATATATTGCACTAATGTGAAATGTACATAGTTTTAACTTTCTTTATTATTACTGAGACAAAATGTGGAAAGTATTCTAAGGCATGGCGGGAGGGAGAGGGGGGATAATGTGAGAGGAGAGGCATATTTGGTATGTGCTCCGGTATAAAAAGGAGGTTAGGAGAAGAGGACTTCATCTGGAAGACTGGATCTTATTACTGACCATAAGAACCTGTCATATCTTCAGTCAGCTAAACGTCTCAACCCTAGGCAAGCCCAGATGGTCCCTGTTTTTTACTAGGTTCAATTTTGTTGTCACTTTTCGTCCAGGGGTCAAAAATGTGAAGGCTGATGCTTTGTCCCGGAGCTTCCCTGGTGGCATGAGAACCCTGCCCCGATATTACAGAAGGGGTTAGTTATTTCGGCATTATATCCTGAATTGGAGGGTGAGGTTTTGGAGGCTCAGGGGGGTGCTCCTGCCTCTTGCCCTTCAGGATTGTTCTTTGTACCATCTAATCTTCGCCACAAAGTAATTAAGAAACATTATAACTCTGTGCTTTCTTGTCATCCAGGTGGTAAGGCAACTGTGGAGCTCCTCTTTCATCATTTTTGGTGGCCGGGGTTGCATCAGGATTTGATTAAACACGTATCTGCTTGTAGTATTCGCGCGTTCTAAGGTCTTGCATACCCATCCGTCTGGTACTCTTCTGCCACTAGCTATCTCTAGTAGGCAATAGACACACTTGTCCATGTATTTTATTAATGATCTACTGGTTTCTGCAGGCAAAACTGTGGTTTTGGTGGTTGTAGATAGGTTCAGTAAATGGTTCACTTCGTCACGTTACCTGCACTTCCTAATGCCAAGACACTTGCTCAGGTCTTTATAAATGAGATTGTGAAGCTTTACGGGGTTCCCTCCGATGTGGTGTCAGATCGGGGGACCTAGTTTGTTTCCAAGTTCTGGAAGGCATTCTGTTCTCGACTAGGGGTGCATCTGTCCTTTTCCTCTACCTTCCACCCTCAGTCGAATGGACAGACCGAGCGCGTCAATCAGAATTTGGAGACCTACTTCTAGTGTTTCGTCTCCGAAAATCAGGAGGATTGGGTATCCTATTTACCGCTGGTAGAATTTGCCATTAATAATCATTGTCAAGAATCCACTGGCAGGTCACCTTTCTTTGGTGCATACGGTTACCATCCACAGTTTGGTACCTTTAGTGGGGGAGGAGCTTCGGGAGTTCCTGAGGAGGAATGTTTTGCTTCGTCGCTCTCCTCGGTGTGGCAGGGGGTGCTGAGTAATTTGAAGATCATGGGAGACAGGTATAAACGCATGGCTGACAGAAAACGCTTGCCAGGTCCGGACATGAATGTGAATGACTTTTTGTGGTTTTCTACCAGAAATATAAAGTTGAAAGTCCCTTCCTGGAAGCTGGGACCTAGGATTATTGGTGCCTATAAAATAACCGCCGTCATTAACCCAGCAGCGTTTTGTCTTGAGCTTCCTCAGGTCCTTAAGGTCCACAATGTATTCCACAGGTCCTTACTCAAGAAATATGTGGAACCTCTTGAGCCCTTACCTCTACTGCCGTCCCCAGTAATGGTTGTGGTAATCTGGAGTTTCAGATTTCGAGGATTGTATATTCTCGTCTCCAACATTGTTCTCTACAATACTTGGTGCACTGGAAGGGTTATGGTCCAGAGGAGAGGATGTTGATTTCAGTATCAGAGGTGAACACGCCCAGGTTGGTTCGCTCATTCCACATCTCTTATCCTGAGAAACCTGGTCCTGCTTGTCCTGAAGCCATTCGTAGAGGGGATGGAGTACTGTCACGGGTGTGTCAGATGTGACAGACAGTTGCCCTGCAGTTAGTTACAGAAGATCTCTTCGTTTGGCATTACAGACACCTTCTTAGTTGTTTCACTCTAGGACCCAAAGGCTACCTTCCTCCTTCTCTAGTTGACACCCTTGCCTGGGTGTTTAAATAGTTTCACTTTGCTGCCGGTGATATTCACATGTTTCCTTGTGAAAGCAGTGCAGTCTGTTTACTTCCTATCTGGTGCTAAGAGGACGTGTGGGTTATCTCTCTGAAGTCGGCTCAAGCTATGTTATCTTTCCCCAGTGTCTGTCTTCCTTGTTGTCTTTAGTTGTTAGTGGCGATCCACCAGTGATCCCCCCCCCCTTCCCTATCCAGGGCCAAGCGCTAGAGAAATACAAAAATAGGTTCCTGTGCAGCGATTGGTGAAGAACCAATATAGGGACGGTAGGGGAGACAGGGTGATATCAGATCAGCCTAGGAGGTCTCCCCTCCCCTGTTTCCCTAGAGTCTGGGCTCCCTTCCCCTCGTCCCTTTGTGTTGCACTTAGTCTTTTCCACCCCTTGCGTGACACTCTTATGCTGGACATGGGGAGACTGTGGGGCTCTCATGCTGGACATGGGGAGACTGTGGGGCTCTCATGCTGGACATGGGGAGGCTGTGGGGCTCTCATGCTGGACATGGGGAGGCTGTGGGGCTCTCATGCTGGACATGGGGAGGCTGTGGGGCTCTCATGCTGGACATGGGGAGGCTGTGGGGCTCTCCTGCTGGACACGGAGAGGCTGTGAGGCTCTCATGCTGGACATGGGGAGGCTGTCGGGGTCTCATGCTGGACATGGGGAGGCTGTGTGGGGCTAATGCTGTATATGGGGAGGCTGTGCGGTTTTCATGCTGTATATGGGGAGGCTGTGTGGGGCCCGTAAATATTAATATAATTAATAATAATTAATATATTAATATTGAGCAGAATTAATTTCAGCTTATTGGTTCAGCCGCCCTCCACAACAGTCACTGTCTCTATTGTGGCCCCTCGGGAAAATGAATTGTGCACCCCTGCTCCATGTCAGTATTTCCATTATGTTATCGATCCTAAGGAATTCAGATTACTGCACAATCGCTCCTGAAGTGTGGAGCACTAATACCTTCTCTACTCTTCTGGTCAGAACGCATAGTAGCTCCAAGGGTCCAAAATAAATGATTGCAACTCTGGTTTAGTGTTATATTTCTCCCCCAGAACATATGTTCTTTATGGGGATGTAACATGTTTTTTTATTCTGTCTCACTTTTTCCCCCCCGAGTTCATTCTTTATGATATATTTGATTGTGGTGGGATCGGTCTACCTCTCTTATATTAGTCTGAAACTCCTTGGTAGCGTTTAACCCTTTCACGACTTTTGACATACCCATATGTCATAGTTGTTAAAAGCTTCCCGACGTTTGACGTACGGATACATCATAGCCATGGTGCGTGGTACAGAAGCTGCGCTCATTCGATCGCCAACAGGACAGTTGAAATCTGTCACTGCCAGGAGAAGTGTCCACACTGCCCCCGACTGTTTAACCTTAATATATGTCGCGATCAATATCGACCGCAGCACCTTAATATATGTCGCGATCAATATCGACCGCAGCATTTGTGATGCTTGGAGAGGAAGGGGGCTCCCTCTCTCGTCCGATCGGTGCCCCCTCGATGTCATTGCAAGGGCCCTATCCAGTGGCGTACCGCCAATGGCGGCAGACCACGCCACTGCTATGGGGCCGGTGACCGCGGGGGGCCCCAAGCAGCGGGGGACCCAAGCAGCGTGGGAACGAGTTGTATAGGTGAGTATTGGTGGATAGTGGTGGGGGCAGGGAGGTTGCGGCAGAGTGGGCACACACAGTAGCCGCTGAAGCAGCTATCACGTGTGCCCGCTGCTAAAGGGACATGAATATTCCCTCTTCTCCACTCCCATGGGCGTGGAGAAGAGGGAATATTCATTCTCTTTAGTAGTGGGCACGGAGGAGCGCTGAGTCACCGCTCCTGCTGACAGTGCCTGCTACTAAAGAGAATGCATATTCACGCTTCTCCACGCCCATAGTCCTGGCGTGGAGAGGAGTGAATATGCCGGCAGCAGCAGCTCACCTCGGGATCTGAGAATGCGCGTTGCTCAGATGCCGACATGAGCTGCAGCAGACAGGACGCAGCGCTGGAGGAGAGGTGAGGAAGGAAGGTGAGTATTAGTGTTTATTTTTTTTTTGTGTGTGCAGTGATTGGGGGATGAGGGGGCCATATACACCAGGATTGGTGGTTTGGGGGGGCCACACATACCAAGATTGGGGGATTGAGGGGACCTCATATACCAGGATTGGGGGATTGAGGGGGCCACGCATACCAGGATTGGGGGATTGAGGAGGCCACGCATACCAGGATTGGGGTATTGAGGAGGCCACACATGCCAGGATTGGGGAGACCACACAAAGCAGGATTAGGTGATTGAGGAGGCCACACATACCAGTATTGGGGGATTGAGGAGGCCACACATACCAGGATTGAGGGATTGAGGAGGCCACACATACCAGGATTGGGGGATTGGGGGATTGAGGAGGCCACACATACCAGGATTGGGGGATTGAGGAGGCCACACATACCAAGAATGGGGGGATTGAGGAGGCCACACATACCAGGATTGGGGGATTGAGGAGGCCACACATACCAGGACTGAGGGATTGAACAGGCCACACATACCAGGATTGGGGGATTGAGGAGGCCACTCATACCAGGATTGGGGGATGAGTGGTGCCATACGTGCCAGGATTGGGGGATGAGGGGTGCCATACGTACCAGGATTGGGAAATTTACTATTAGCTGCTGCATTTCCCACCCTAGGCTTACACTTGAGTCAATACGTTTTTCCAGTTTTTTTGTAGTAAAATTAGGGGCCCCGGCTTACACTCGGGTCGGCTTATTTAAAATATACGGTATTTTAAAAATCAGTGAGTACGTGGTGCCCATAATACTGCAGGACTGTGGGGTGCATTATACTATATGGGGGCTGCATTTTACCCTATGGGGTGTGTAATATACTGTATGGAGGACTGTGGGAGTGAATTATATTCTATGGAGGACCATGGGAAGTTCATTATACTATATAGAGGATTATGGTGGGCGCATTATACTATATGGAGGATTATGGGGGCGCATTATACTATATGGAGGATTATCAGTGGCGTATTATACTATATGGAAGGCTATGTGGGGCCATTATAATATTTTGAGGGCTATGTGGGGGGTCATTATACTGTTTGGAGGGCTAGTGCAGGCCATTATACTGTATGTAAGCCCATTATAGTGTATGGAGGGCTCTGTGGGGGTCACAGTTGGGGGATCATACTGTGTTGGTATCACCATACTTTGCCTTTGGGGTTGAAGTGGGGTACAATAGGGGTCATTATACTGTGCATGTGGAGGCTAATGTGGAGGAATGCACCATGGGGGTATCATACTGTGTTTGGGGGGAACTTTTGTTGGCATCATACTTTATGGGGAAATGAAAGAGGGATCTAGGACTTCAGCAGGAGGAAAATTACTTTGTAAAGGCTGGAAAGTTGTGAGATCTGCTCTTCTGTGCCACAGACAAATATTTATTTATTTGGGGGGGGGGGGGGGGGCAATTAAAGCTTCTGCTATGGGGCCCCATGATTTCTATGTACGCCCCTGGCCCTATCGTCATGATAATCTCTGGGTCAGAGACGTACGGCAAGCCTGTTAGACCATGCAGGAGTATGGCATAAGATGCTTGTGTCAGTGTGATCCTGACAGGAATAATGCATTACAATGAATTATACCAGAGAACAGAGTAATAAAAGTCCCCTAGAGGGACTAAGTAAAAAAATAAATTATACCAATAAATAGGTATATTTATGTAAAAACAAAAAAGTACACATTTTGTATTGCCGCATCCGAAACAACCCATCCTATAAAACTGTCACGCTAGTTAACCCCTTCAGTAAACACTGTAAAAAAAATAAATAAAAACATGGCAAAAAAAAGTAATCTTTACCATCTTACGGCCGAATAAATAGTGGAATAAAACACGATCAAAAAGATGAATGGAAATAAAAATAGTATCTTTGAAAATGTCATCTTGTTCCGCAAAAAGAAAGCCACAATACAGCTCCTTCAGTGGAGAAATAAAAAAGTTATACCTCTCAGAATACAGTGATGCAAAAGCAATTTTTTTTTCTATAAGTTTTTATTTTTGTGTAAAAGCGCCAAAACATAAAAAAATTATATGTGGTATTTCTCTAATCATACTGGCCTTAAGAATAAAGCTGCCTTATCAATTTTACCACACGGTGAATGGCATAAAAAAAACAACCATAACTATTCCTGAAGAATAAAGCTGCTGTGACGCTGAGTCAATTTTCACGGCCAAGTAGTGAAATGGAATAGTCAGGGAGTCCGAAGTCAAAAGCCAGTAGGGTACGTCATAGTCAGGTAATGTTCCATTGGTCAGAATACCAGGAGGATAGCGGATCAGAGCAGAAGGGATTAAACAGATAGATGGTCAGAACAAGGTCAGGCAACAGAAGATCAATACACAGAACACTAGGCACAAAGCATTAAACCTCACACAAGCTGAATGTACTTCTGGCAGAGGTCTTTGAGAAACAGCCCAGTTAAGTAGCCTGGCAGTCACCTGGAATAATCAACACCTGCAAATAGCCAGCGCCTCCCAGTTTCAGATTGGACAGCCGAGCTGTCAATCAACACACTGACAGCTTCAGCACGACCCTGTACCAGACTGGACAACCGAGCTGTCAGTAACTTCATCCCAGACACACTGAGGGGTGGAACTGTGACAGCTGCCTTATTACTTTTACCACATGGTGAACGGTATAAAAAAAAAAAAACACCCAAAACTATTCCTGAATTGCTGTTTTTTGTTCATTCTGCCTCCCGAAAAATGGAATAGAAAGTAATAAAAAAATATTATGTGCCTTAAACACTTTAGCAATGAAAACATCAACTTGTCCCAGAAAAAAAAAACTCACATTACTGTCGGCCGAAATATGGAAAAATTATAGTTCTCAAAATATCGTGATGCAAAAACTTGTTTTTGCAAAAAAAAGCATCTTTTAGATAGCAGGCAAATATAAAAACCCGAAATAAGTCTGGTATCACTGTAATCGCACCGACACAAAGAATAAAGTAGCCTAAGCACTTATACAGCACGAGGAACTGCGCAAAAAATAAATAAAACCCATTCTTCACCTGCTGTTGATTTGTTCATTTTGCCTCCCAAAGATCACAGTAAGGCTCGATTCACATTTATCCTGCGCTCTACGCTGAGCGCTTACACTGGGGTTTTCGTTTAAATCTATGAAATACATGATTCAGACGGAACCCAGGCGGAAGACTCCCTATTATGAGGCAGATGGGGCACTGTGGACGCCGTCTGACCTGTGATCTGTTGATGTCAATCTTTTTAGGCGTGCATAATAGTGCTGTCAGATACATTTTTGTGCACTTCTGAAAAGAAAAAGGCCAGATGGAATCCCTTGGGGGTTTCATCTGAATCACATCACTCTGAGATTTCGATGGAAACCCCGATGTAAGTGCTCAGCCTAGAGTGCAGGATAAATGTGGTCCCAAATGTTATGTGTAGTATCTGCGTCTCTGCCCCCTGACAGGCAGCGATGCCGCGCTCCTGGCCCGGCGTCTTCCGGCTCTCCTGCTGCTGCTGCCGGGCATTGTGCTTAGGGCGCTCGCGCTCCCTCCCTCTTAAAGGGGCCGCGCGCGCCGTCCTAAGGAGTCCCCGGCGAATGGCCGGAGGACTTCTCACATAAAATGCACCTCCTCCAAAATGGAGGTGCCCGTGCAAGGTTGTAGCTTTGTGTTCTAAACTCTGCTTCAGCCCTCAGGTCCCGCTGCTACCTTGACTACCAGTCCAGTCCGCCAGCCTGCCGTCCAGTCCGCCAGCTTGACTACCAGTCCAGTCCGCCAGCCTGACTACCAGTCCAGTCCGCCAGCCTGACTATCAGTCCAGTCCGCCAGCCTGACTATCAGTCCAGTCCGCCAGCCTGACTACCAGTCCAGTCCGTCAGCCTGACTACCAGTCCAGTCCGCCAGCCTGACTACCAGTCCAGTCCGCCAGCCTGACCACCAGTCCAGTCCGCCAGCCTGACCACCAGTCCAGTCCGCCAGCCTGACCACCAGTCCAGTCCGCCAGCCTGACCACCAGTCCGCCAGCCTGACCACCAGTCCAGTCCGCCAGCCTGACCACCAGTCCAGTCCGCCAGCCTGACCACCAGTCCAGTCCGCCAGCCTGACCACCAGTCCAGTCCGCCAGCCTGACCACCAGTCCAGTCCGCCAGCCTGTCTACCTGTCTCCGCCAGCCAAGTACACTCTCCAGCCCGACGGTCTGCCTACGGTCCAAACCCGCCAGTCTGTCTATGGGCCAGGCTTGCCTGCCTACCCAGAGAACGTACCAGTTACCTGCCGTGCCTATCAGCCAGCCTACCTGGAGGCTCCTGCCAGTTACCCGTGGTGTCTGCCAGTCCGTCTTCCCGGATCACCCGTCAGCCTGCCTGCCGTGCTCATCTGCTGTACCGGTCAGTCCCTGCCTTCTGACCCATGGGAGTCACCTGCTCTCATACAACGACTGGTCCAGAGTAGCATCTGGTCCCTCTGCTCGGTCCTTCCCTGGTTCACGGAGTCGATTGAGCCGCCGTGCGACCTTGGTCAGTCCGAGTAGATACCTAGTTATGCCCCTCTGGTCCCTCCTTGCACCGCAGCACAGAGGTTCCACCACCCGGATCCGCAAAATGTTCCCAATAAAAGATTCAACTCAATCCACAAAAAAAAGCAAGTCCCAACCCAGGTCATCTCATATCGGAAATATAGGGGGCTTCCATGTTACTGATAGTACAAAGGCTCTGGAAAAGCGCTATGAGTACTCACCCCCCAGTGTGCCTAAACTGCAGTTAGCATCCACATATATGGCATTTCTGTAGCGATGAGAGCACTCCTAATTTACTGGTGCGTGTCTCCAGAAGCATGAGCTGGGCACAAGGTACTGGTCATTAATAACGTACTGATCACTACAACGGTAGTTTGTAATTTTCACTCTGCAACATCCACTGCTGCTTGTTTCTGGAAAACACCCATGGAGTCAAAATCGTCACTACACCTGTAGATAAATTTCTAAAAGGGTATAATTTTCAAAATAGGGGTATATTTAGGTGGGAATCTGCTCTTCTAACACTTTAGGGCTCTGTATATGGATTCCACAAAGTATTCTAGAAAAATTTGTGCTCCAGGAGGCAAATGGCACTCCTTCCCTTCCGAGTCTTGACATGTGGCTAAGCAGTACTATACAGCCTCATGTATTTCCATGTTCAGCAGAAATTTTGGCACCATTGCCCTGTGTGAAAATAAAAAATCTGGGGTTAAAACAATTTTTTGTGATAAAAATGTAATTATTTTTTCTTCACCGTCCAATTGTATAAATTTCTGTGAGTCACATGTGGCATCAATATGATCACTGCACCCCTAGATGAATTCATTGAGAGGTGTAGTATGTAAAATGGGGTCACTTATGGGGGGTTTCTGCTATTCAGGGACCTGAGGGGCTTTGCCATTGGGACATGACAACCTCAAACCATCCAAGCAAAATCTGAACACCAATATGGCGCTCCTTCCCTTCTGAGCTTTACACTATACCTCAAAAGTAGTTT
Source organism: Phyllobates terribilis (assembly GCF_046119375.1). Classification (NCBI taxonomy): domain Eukaryota; kingdom Metazoa; phylum Chordata; class Amphibia; order Anura; family Dendrobatidae; genus Phyllobates; species Phyllobates terribilis. The sequence continues at coordinate 26,429,238 of NW_027362765.1, forward strand.
TCGACCACATAATGGGTATTTATGTACTCAGTAGCATTGGTACTGTTCGTTTTCTCCTATTAACCCTTTTGAAAATTGCGAACTTGTGGTCAAAGCGACATTTTAGTGGAAAAAATAGTAATATTTCATTTTCTTAGCCCAATGTTATAAAGTTTGTGAATCGCCTGACAGTTAAAAATACTCACTACCCCTTGATGAATTTCGTGAGAGGAATAGTTTACAACATGGGGTTACTTGTGGGAGTTTCTCCTGATTTGGCATGTCAGGGGCTCTCAAATGTGACATAATGTCCGCAACCTATTCCAGCCAAAATATCACTCCTTCCCTTCCGAGCTCGGCAGTTCCCCAAGCAGTAGTTTTCCACCACATTTGGGGTATCAGCGTACTTAAGAGAAATTGCATAACAAATTGTGGGTTCTATTTTCTCCTGTTACCCTTGTGAAAATAAAAAAAAATTGCGGCTAAAACATTTTTGTGGGCAACAATTTTTTTTTTTTTTTTTTCACGGCTCAACACTATAAAACTCTGTGAAGCCCCTGAGGTGCTCACCATACATCTAGATAAATTCCTTGAAGGGTCTAGTTTCCAAAATGGGGTCACTTGTGGGGGTTTCCACTGTTTAGGCATCTTAGGGATCCTCCAAATGCGACATGGCGACCGCTGTCAATTCAGCCAATTTCCTTCTGAGCCCTGCCGTGCCCCCAAACAGTAGTTTTCCATCACATGTGGGGCATCGACGTACTCAGGAGAAATCACACAACAAATTTTATGGTGCATTTTCTCCTGTTAATCCTTGTGAAAATGAGAAATTTGGGGCTAAAATAATATTTTTATGAGAAAAATGTTTTTTTTTTTTAATTTTCACGGCTCAGCCTTATAAAATTCTGTGAAACTCCCGAGGGTTCAAGGTGCTCACCACAGATCTAGATAAATTCCTTGAGTGGTCTACTTTCCAAAATGGGGTCACTTGTGGGGGTTTCCACTGTTAAGCACCTCAGCGGCTCTCCAAATGCGACATGGTGTCCGCTATCGATTCCAGCCAATTTTGTATTCCAGAAGTCAAATGGTGCCCCTGCCGTGCGCCCAAGCAGTAGTTTTCCACCATATATAGAGTATCTGCGTACTCAGGAGAAATCGCACAACAAATTTTATGGTGCGTTTTCTCCTGTTACCCTTGTGAAAATCAAACATTTGGGTCTAAAATAAAATTTTAATTTTTTCCTTCCACATTCCATTAATTCCAGCAAAGCACCTGAAAGGTTAATAAACTTCTTGAATGTGGTTTTGAACACCTTGAGAGGTGCAGTCTTTAGAATGATGTCACTTCAGGGTATTTTCTGTCATATAGACCCTTCGAAGCTACTTTAAATTTGTTTTCTATTTTTTTTGGGAAAAATGCGAAATTGCTGATCAACTTTTAGCCCTTATAACAAAAAAATTATGTTTTAAAAATTGTGCTGATGTAAAGTAGACATGAGGGAAATGTTATTTATTAACTATTCTGTGTGACATAACTGGTTTAAGGGCATAAAACTTGCAAGTTGGAAAATTATTAATTTTTTTCAACATTTTCGCCAAATTTTGTATATTTTCAGAAATAAACGTAAGTTATATCGAACAAATTTTGCCACTATAATGAAGTAAAATATGTCACAAAAAACAGTCTTAGAATCACTGTGATACATTGAAGTGTCCCAGAGTTATTACCTCATGAAGTGACACTGGTCAGAATTGAAAAAATTGGCATGGCCACGAAGGCGAAAACAGGCTCTGGCGCAAATCGGTTAATAAATCATCAGTTGAGTTGCTGAGTGACGTCTGTGGTTCCTCTTGACACTTTTTAATAATACCCTTACCATCCACTCGCGGTTATACAGGTCCTGTATGCTGCCAGATAATGAGATACTAGCCTCTCACTTTTGAAATTACTTTGAGGGGCCTAGATTTTAGAACGAACCTGGAGGGCACAGAAAATACAAAATCAGAAGACATGAGTGGACCGTAAACTGTCCAGGATCACAAGAAGATCAAATGCACAGAACTGAACCAGAGGAGAACAAGGCTGTATCTGGCAGGTTCCGACAATATTCTTCGAGCTTTGATAGGATGTGGTGCTTTACAATTACAGCAGGGAGCTGATTACTCCAGTTGGACATCACACACACCCATACTGCCACACTCGATAGTACTACTGGTCCCAGCCACCTTATTCTTGGTGGCTGGACAAAGCCTGTGCTACCCAGATCTTCTGGTTACAATGTCTCCTCCATCACCAACGCCACCTGCAGAATGAACGATGGCGGCCGCTGGAGCAGATCCCAAGGAGATATGACACACCGTTTGTAGAAGCTCCAATGTTGTAAAATGACAGAAAACCAGAGTAGAAGAAAACCCCATAAAGTTACTCAAATTTGTAAATTATAACCATCAGTGAATTAATCTATATGAGTAGTGACTATTTTGACACCTGTGTGGGGGCTTGTTTTTTGTGGGATGAGAAGAAGTTTTTATTAGTATAATTTTTGCCTACATAACATTTTTGGTGGCTTTTTATTCCAATATTTTGGAGGCAGAATGAATAAACAGTTGAACACCAAGCTCTATTAGTTCATGTTGACGTCTTCTTGTAGACTGGGAACTTTCATTGTCTTAGTGAATGATTCAATTTTGCTACATAACTTCCCATTTCTATGGAGATTTTGAGTAGAAATGTTCAAAAATACAATTTAAGAATATTTTATTCAAAAATAATAATTTGTTTTATTCTTGGCAGACGACTGTACCAGGAGATCAGAGGGACAACTGACATCTTTAATTTTTATATCTGATGCCCTTGAGATCACACAGGATACATTTGAAGTGAATGTCATTACTCCAGATATCCCATCATCCCTACACGGCAAAGATCTATCATCTGATCCTATGAAACAGGTCCTATCTTCTGATTCATTACAGACTACAAAGAAAAATAAAAGTCAGAAAAGAGGCATTACAAAACAAACTGCTCTTCAAGCAAAGAAGCCAATTACACATTCAGAATATGGAAATAGTTTTCCTTTCGAAACATCTTTTGTTACACATCAAGAAATTCACACAGAGGAGAAGACATTTTCTTGTTGGAAATGTAGGAGATATTTTAACCAGAAATCAGATTTTGTTAGGCATGAGAGAATTCATACTGGTGAGGAGAAGCCATATTCATGTTCAGAATGTGGGAAATGCTTTGGACAGAAATCACATCTTGTTATACATCACAGAACTCACACAGGAGAGAAGCCATATTCATGTTCAGAATGTGGAAAATGTTTTGTAGGGAAATCACATCTTGTAATACATCAGAGAACTCACACAGGGGAGAGGCCTTTTTCATGTTCAGAATGTGGAAAATGTTTTGTAGAGAAATCGCATCTTATTATACATCAGAGAACTCACACAGGGGAGAAGCCTTTTTCATGTTCAGAATGTGGAAAATGTTTTGCACAGAGACCATATCTTCTTACACATCAGAAAACTCACACAGGGGAGAAGCCTTTTTCATGTTCAGAATGTGGGAAATGTTTTGTACAGAAATCACTCCTAGATAGACACCAGAAAACTCACACAGGGGAGAAGCCTTTTTCATGTTCAGAATGTGGAATAGGTTTTGTGCGGAAATCATCGCTTGTTAGTCACCAGAGAACTCACACAGGGGAGAAGCCATATTCATGTTCAGAATGTGGAAAATGTTTTGTAGAGAAATCACGCCTAGATAGACACAGGATAACTCACACAGGGGAGAAGCCTTTTTCATGTTCTGAATGTGGAATATGTTTTGCACATAAAATAACACTCGTTAGACACCAGAGAACTCACACAGGGGAGAAGCCATATTCATGTTCAGAATGTGGAAAATGTTTTATACAGAAATCATTGCTTGTTACTCATGAGAGAACTCACACAGTGGAGAAGCCATATTCATGTTCAGAATGTGGAAAATGTTTTGCAAAGAAAATACATTTTGTTACACATCAGAGAATTCACACAGGGGAGAAGACTTTTTCATGTTCAGAATGTGGAAAATGTTTTCTGCGGAAATCATCGCTTGCTAGTCACGAGAGAACTCACACAGGGGAGAAGCCTTTTTCATGTTCTATATGTGGGAAATGTTTTAGAGAGAAATCAAACTTTGTTAGACACCAGAGAAGTCACACACACACAGGGGAGAAGCCGTATTCATGTTCAGAATGTGGAATATGTTTTGTACATAAATCATCACTTGTTAGACACCAGGGAGCTCACACGGGGAGAAGCCTTGTGGTAATTTCCTGAAGAAGTGCTTGACACTTTGAAACATGTTGACTAAAAACCACCTGTTTGAATAAATCCTTGAGAACCGATTTCCTCCCAAAGAGATATGGAATTTGGATTGTGAGCTCCATTGGGGACAGCAATGATAATGTCCGCGCTGCAGAATATAATTGCGCTATATAAGCAATGTTTTATAAAAAATAGAGCTGTGCATATGTAGCAGAGCTGTGTGTATGTAAATGTGCAGTGTCTAGCAGTGTTGTGTGTGTTTATGTGCACTGCAGAGTGGTCATTAATGTCCCTGCAGTGATGTTATATATATATATTACATATAACACATGGTGCAGAGAAACACTAGCAATAAATGTATTACTTCCCTATTGCACCCAAGTGCATTACAATTAGTGATATTGACTGTTACGTACATACGTGTACTTCTCAGCACGTGACATGGGGTGCGCTTGCAAGGGTTAAGTCATCTCTCATTCAATCCAGCTCTCAACCTCTGTTTTAGGCTATAAAGTAAGCATAAATCACACCCCGACACATTCCGCACACACCAATATCTAAACTCGCTGCCACCACTCATCAAATACACGGGGTGATGAGTCCCCAAAATATGTTACTGTCTGGCAATCAAAAGATCACACTCTCTCTGAAAGTGTATGGATTCTTTAGATCATACAAATCTCAAACTTCTTAAAGATTTTAACCTTGATGATAAAAATATACAGTGCTAACAGTAAATGATATAAAAATATAATAAACCAACACACAAATATGTAAAACAGTTATAAATCAAAAAGAGAGAAATAACATAAATACTTAAACGTTTCTGTCTACAGTTATCTTCTGTTTCCTTAAGGGAAGGAGAAATGAGTTATGGATCACAACAGCATCCTAGGCAGCCCACACATGTGAACAACTTCTTTTGTGCCACCCAGCATTTTATAGTCCTGACCATAGGCTCATATTTTCAGGATCACCTGAATGGACTATTTACAAACTGCTGTTTAGTGACTGGATGATGAACTAATAGCTTTTCATTTCAAATATCTTGTGTCCCCCCCACTCCTCTTTATACAGTGAATAGGAAATATACTGCTTAATTACAGATCATGTGTCTCACTTTGAAGCTCATAGTCCAGGAGCTGAGGTGTCATGTTTGGCACCTCCAGCAAAAACCTCTTTTTGTTTGCAATACTGGTATATCCAATTTCAACCTTTAGTCCACTAAATATAACTCTACTGCTGTTATACTTTCCCTTATTGATTATTTATTTCCTTCACATTAACCCCTCCACTTTACACCTGGAACTGAGGTGTCATAAAGGTTTAATGAGAATTTTTTTTTCCTATTTTCTATTGTCTAAACCTGGGCTGCGTCTTAAGATAAAGAGTGTCTTCTTATAGTCCAGAAAATACAGAATTAGAATTCCATAATTTCCAATAAAAATATATACAGTTACTAATATCTTTCATGGAATAAGCAAATAAAAAGCAATATTCTATGTGCCGTGGTAGATCGGCTCACTCCGCTGCTTAACGAGGCAGAATGCTTTTCATTTAAATCTTCATTTGATTTATTAAAATATGCCTCATCAACTAGGTCAACAGAAAAATAGCCATATTCAGACTTGTTGGCATAAGCAAACAGCACTCATTACAGTTCATATAACTGCGGGTCGGCCCGCTCAGAAAACAGGATTTAGGTCTCTTTAGCAAGAGCAGAGCTCTGTAGGTTAGCCTACTTTCATAGCACACAGCATAATCAGTAAATCTTGAGGCTTCACTTTTACCTCCTGGGCCACACCCGGGGGTGGAGATATGGTGAACAGCCGTCCCGCCCAACTCTTTAGCTGTTCACAATAAACCTGGCCCTGTCATGGCTGATTAACCCATCTCCGCACATAATATACTGGAGCAAATTTCCAGGTTCATATAACTGAAGCTAATAACCTCAGTGAAACATATCTCCCCTCCAGCGCAATACCAGTGACCATCTTACATATCCCACCCCTCTGGCCAAAGCCTGAGGGTTTGGCATCTTCAGTCACTAGACAGGGAAGCCTCGTCAGGGCATCTGCTTTAGCGTGTAGTTTCCCTGGCCTATGCTCTACATGGAGGCTGAAGTCTTGGGAGCGCTAGAAACAACCTAGTCACTCGGGCATTCTTCACGTTCTTTTCCCTCATCCAACTCATGGACGCATGGTCTAACAGTATCCTAGCATGGCCAAGCATTCTTTTTCTATGATAGCATCATTATTCTCACAGGAGGAAAGTTTCCTACTTAGGTAAAGGATTAGATGTTCCTCTCCATTTATTTCTTGTGACAACACTGCTCCCAACCCAACTTCTGAAGTAACTGTCTGGACCACGAACTCCTTCATGAAGTCCAGTGCGACCAAGACCAGCTATTTTGTTTGTTCTTCGTTTTATGTGGCCACACGTCTATGCATGGATGCACGTAGTTTTATATTGGACTGCTCACTATTGACTTTTTGACCTGGACACCTTTCTACCCCATCGGCGTATCTATGTGACTCGCCCCCTGGGCCTTGGGGCACTCGGATCCGGGCAATAGGGGAACGATGGGAGTAGTAGTGGCAACCCGGTTCCGTGGCTCAGTGTGGTCAGGCCAGTGGTAGTCCATTATGTGCTGATGATTATGTCCGACTACGCCACCCGTGGATTTGCGGTCAGTAGGAACCGCCGCTGCAAGGCAGACCGCTGGGGCTGATGATGTATGCAGCTGGGATGGTGTGACTCCCCACGGGAAGAGTGCGGCCCCAGGGCAGTGTAGTGGATGTTGGGAGTGATGGTAGTGAGAGTCCCAGTGCTGATAGTGCTGGAGGAGCAAGGAGCATGCAGACAACAGGTTGCAGTCCAGGGTCTTTACTAGAACAGGTAAATTGACCCACAAACAGTCCCGGCTAGGAGGGGACCTGGATGTCTGAGAGAAACGGGGAAATTGGCCCTGGTCAGGGTGAGGGTGTAGGCCTACCGTGCTTTCTGTGCTCCTTCTGGCTATCTCTTCCTTATAGGGTAACAGCCCACGTTTCCGAGCTCTCCGTGTATTCTCGCCTGTATGGCCTGCGACGTGGGTTCCTTTCTGCTCCCAGCCTTGTACGGCTTTGCTGGTCCCTTCTGTTGTGGCAGGGCCTTCAGGCTTCTTAGGCCAAGGAATATACAGTCCCCTGCGGACTGGTTATCTGCTGGGGGATGTGGAATCCTCCCAGCCTCAGACACCAAAGTCTGGTAAATTAAGTCCGTTATCTGCCAAGACAGGCTCTCTTCGCCTCTTGTCTCTGGCTTGTGGCTCTCCTCCTGCCACACTTCCTCTTGGGTGCAATACAACTTTCTGTCCCTGCTCTGCTCCGGGACACGTCTCAGTGCTGAGACAGGCCATCCAGTTCTCTCTAACCCTGCCCCCAGCACCAGCTTTTATAGGGGCAGCCTGCTCCCCCTACTGGCCTGAGACAGGAGGTACTGCATGCTAATGTTCCCCTGACTAGAGAACCTCCCCCTTGCTCTCAGACACAGCTTTATTACATTTTGTGGCATCCAGGCCAGGGTGACACATATGCATCTACCTTGCCAGCGCTTTGCTTGATTCTTCTCTTACCGATATTTTGTAGCAGACGCGCTACTTCCGGTTTTGCGTTCCACCTTGAGATTAGGTGGAACGCATGTTCTCCTTCTGCTGCGATCACGTTATGAGGGCGTTCCGCTAGCCGGATATGACACACCGCCCACTTCCAGTTGCGTTCCACCGCAAGACTCAGGTGGAACGCATCTGATACAGGAAGCGGTCAGCCGGCGTCCCATGCTGACGCCTGTCTGCCGCATGGCTTGAAATCATACCACGCCATGGGTCCTCACCTGCAAAGGGTCACACTAAATTAGACATACTATTTAAATGCATACATGTCCACTGACAACTTACCCTTGACGAAGCTGCGGTTCACCAGCGTAACGCGTAGGGTCCTCAGTGCCGGCAGGTAATTATCCCAATTCATTCTTTCTAGCATATATTGATCAATGATATGACTACCAAGGGAGATTTCTACCATTACTTGCATTTATGTGTATTATCCTGTTTATAATATAGATGTCATGGTACTTTGACAGTCATGCTCGCACTGTATTTTGGGATATTTGACAAATGATGTTCAATATACCTGTGGTTTAAAGGGGATTTACTGATTTGGGTTACCACACCAGCACCACCTTTTTTTGCAACTATGTAGTGCAATGTTTTGCCTATTTTTAAATGTTTTTATCTCTTTGTGTGTTTGGTGATTTGTATAATTGTGATAAATAAAGATCTTTTGATATATTTTTTCTATCCTTGGGTGTGCATAGTTTTTATACCCTGAGTCTTGTTCTCTTATTAATATGCCAAGACCAGCTATTTACACAGGGCTAGCCTCAACTCCTCGAAAGCCGGCTTCGCTTAAGAAGTCCACTTGGCCATTGATGATTTTGTGCCTTTTTAGGAGGTCAGTCAGGGGTGTGGCTATCATGGCGAAATTTGGGATGAACCAAATTGTATTCTACAATTCGCAGAAAAGCACTAACCTGTTTCTTTGAGACTGGTTGCGGCCAATTTTGGATCGTCTCCACCTTGTTCTACTGCAGCTTGATTTCGCCCATCACAACAATGTTGCCTTGTTATTATGCCTCCTCTATCCCTATGGTGCACTTCTTCGGGTTTATAATAAACCACGCCTTCCTCAGAGTGTTCAGTACCGACTTTCTGCAGATGATTTTCATAATCCAGGCTAAAGATCACAATTTCGTCTAGGTAAGCTGTGGAGTATATCTTGTGAGGAGTTAGGACCTGCGGCTCCCTGGAAGGTGGCTGGGGCTCCTTGCAGACCAAAAGGCATTTTGGGATATTGAAAACACCTATCAGGTATAGAGAAGGCTGTCTTCTCTTTGCCCGAATGGGACATGGGGATTTGCCAGTACCCTTTTAATAGGTCAAGGATGGTGATGTACCTTGCTCACCCCAACTTCTCAAAGAGCTCATCGACCTGGGACATCGGATACTCAACAAACTTGGACACATCATTCAACTTATGGTAATCATTACAAAACTGCAATTCTTCATTTGACTTCGCCACCAGGACATTGAGACTGGACCAGCCGCTCTTTGACTCTTCGATGACACCAAGTTCAACATTCTTCTTATCTCCATCAAAATCACATTGTGTCAAGCTTCAGGGATTCGATATGGCTTAAGGTTTACCTCCACGTGTAGCTCCGTCAGAAATTTGTGCTCCACAGTATGAGTACATCCCGGCAACTGTGAAAACAGATCTTGTTTTCACTGGAGTTCTCAGCACTGTTCTTTCTGGGCCGGTGATAGTGTTTCTGCCACCTCAACATTGGCTCTAGGGTTTGCAACATGCTTGATGATGCTCCGGTGCAGTGTAACTTTTGCTTCCCAGGTCTTATTTGCAACATCCACGAGACCTCGATGGTGCTGACCAAACAGAAGTTCAAGTGGAGATGACCCTGTAGAGACCTGTGGATCTTCCCTGATGGAAAACAGCAGATACGGGAGTAGGCAGTCCCAGTTTTGACCATCCTTGTCCACCACTTTCTTGAGCATGGCTTCCAGGGTTTTATTAAACCTTTCCACTAGGCTGTCCATTTGCAGATGGTATAGCAATGTCCTGAGTTGCTGTCACGGGTTTACCGCGACAGAGAGGAGCCAGAACACCGTAGTGTCTTGATTCCTCCTACCCCTGCAATCATTAAAAGCCTTTCACCTTCATATTAAACGGTGCAGGTTTCTTTTAGCAGTGCAGAGTTTAGTCTGCTCAGTTGAGAGCTACTGGAAGCTTATCTTTATTAAGGCTCTCAGCTGTTTACTGTTAGCCACTCACTGCTCCTATAAATACTGGACGCTGTCAAGCAGTCATTGCCAGAGCTAGCTTCATGCTGCATGGTTCTAGGAGTTTGGTGGAGAGATGTTGTTTGAGAAGACGTTTTGTGGATTTAGCTAAGACTGTCGCGTGGTTTTGAATGTGTGTTAATGTTCTCCTCCAACCTTGGTTTTTCCCCATCCTCCACTTCCCAGTGTTATCCTCCTGTTATTTGTGTGCATATATTTGTATGATTGGTATTTTCCTTTATCCCTATATGTATTAGCTTGTTAGTCGGGTTGGTGTATTGCCATACAATATTCATTCCACTTTCCTGGGTGGTGGGATGGAACAGACTGAGGAGCTCGTACAATGTACGTGGCACCGGTATCTTCACCTTGAGACATAATCCGGGGAACAGGACCAGCCAGGGCACCCCAAGCCTTAGGGACAGGGAAGGAGCCCCTGGTCCCGGGATACCCGACAACAGTCGTGACAGTTGCGTAATCTGGAGAGCCCTACAGAACTCTCTCATCACTTTGGACATGAATGCAGTTCTTGGTTCGTCAGGATCTCCTTTGGTAGGCCGATATTGGAAAAAATATGGACCAGTTCTCGGGCTATACTTCTGGCTGAGGAGTTTCTTACGGGTACCGCCTCTGGGTACCGTGTCGCGTAGTGATGGACCACCAGGATATATTGATGCCCTCAGGCATACTTTACCAAGGGTCTGACTAGATACATGTCAATGCGGTCAAACGGGACTTCTATAATGGGTAACGGCACTAGGTGACTCCGAAAGGGAGAGACAGGGGCGGTTAGCTGGCAAGTAGGAAAAGACCTACAATAGTTTGAAATCTCTCTGTGGCATCTGGGCCAGTAGAACCTTTTCAAGGATCCGCTCGTGGGTCTTGTCTACATCCAGATGACCTACCAAGACATGAGAATAGGCCAGGTCTAACACCCTATGCCAATAGGGCCCTGGTACTACCAGTTGTTCCAATACCTCTCCCCCTAGCTTAGTCACCTGACATAGCAAATCCCTGTTTACTGCAAAATGTGGGAACCTAATGTCAGCCCCTGGCTCTTAAGCAACCCTATTTAACACAGTGACATTATCAAACGCCCTTTTAGCATAATGTCCTTTAGTTGAGCAGTCCCAATGATCTCCCTGGAGGCCCTCAACTCAGGGATGTTGGCCTCATGCGTCGCTTTCTCATCATCATCACCTGCAAGTGCACACACAGGGGAAACCCATTCGCGTACGACTGCAATGGAAGTTTTTTAATGGCAAATCTGATCTTATCTAAGTCACTTGGCACCTCCCCTTTTGGCCATAAGTCCCAGAATAAGGTAAAGTGCCGCACTATTATAACTGGGTGTATCAGGTCCTTAACTACTCTGACCTCATGGCACTCAGTACCACAATTCTTTTTTATGGTCACTCAAGCGACAGGGTGGTCACAGGACATAACTGCGGCTCTCTTCCAGGTTGACAGTCCACACTGCAGACTGGATAGTCGTAATACAAACCGCGCTGAACTAGGCTGCAGTCCATCAGTTCAGTGGACATGGAACACTGAGCTACTACATGCCCAGGACCCTAACACCTCCAACAAGTTAAGTCCTTAATTGTGGCTTTTGGAACCCCTCAGCAGGCCCTTTGGGCCTTGGACGCCCCCCATTTGTGGCTCTAGGACTCCACTTTTGAGAATCTGTGTTGGCCCCCTTAAAAATAGTATGGGTGGATGAGGATGAGGAAAAAGCCAATATGCTAAATGATTTTTTTTTTCAACAGTATTTACACAAGAAAATCGCATGACAGAAAACATGATTAGTGATAACAAAAATCCTCCATTAAATGTCACTTGCTTAACCCAGCAGGAAGTACGGCAGCGTCTAAAAATCACTAAAGTTGACAAATCCCCGGGCCCGGATGGGATACACCCGCGAGTACTGCAGGAATTAAGTAATGTCATAGATAGACCATTATTTTTAATCTTTAAAGATTCCATAATAACAGGGTCTGTACCACAGGACTGGCGTATAGCAAATGTGGTGCCAATATTCAAAAAGGGGACAAAAACTGAACTTGGAAATTATAGGCCGGTAAGCTTAACCTCTACTGTGCTTAAAATCCTGGAGGGTTTCCTAAGAGATGCTATACTAGAGTATCTGAAGAAGAATAACCTCATGACCCAATATCAACATGGGTTTACGAGGGACTGTTCCTGTCAAACTAATCTGATCAATTTTAATGAAGAGGTAAGTTCCGGACTGGACCAAGGAAATGCAGTGGATGTTGTGTATATAGACTTTTCAAAAGCTTTTGATACGGTTCCACACAAAAGGTTGATACATAAAGTGAGAACAATGGGGATAGGGGAAAATATATGTATGTGGGTTAAGAATTGGCTCAGTGATAGGAAACAAAGGGTGGTTATTAATGGAAAACACTCAGACTGGGTCTCAGTTAACAGTGGGGTACCACAGGGGTCAGTATTGGGCCCCCTTCTTTTTAACATATTTATTAATGACTTTGTAGGGGGCATACAGAGTAATATTTCACATACTTCACATCTCTCATATCCTCCCTGTCCCACAACCCCAAACAACTATTCAACACCTTCAATTCTCTCCTCCGTCCCCCAGTGCCTCCTCCCTCTCCTCTTATTTCAGCCGAAGACTTTGCCTCATTCTTCAAGCAGAAGATTGACACCATCAGACAAAGCTTTTGCCTAAAGCCCCCACAGCCCCTCCCCACACCTACTCAACCCTCCTCCCCCAAAACTACATTCTCCACCATTTCTGAAGATCAACTTTCCTCCTTACTCTCCAAATCACACCTCACCACCTGTAAACTTGACCCAATCCCGTCCCACCTCATCCCAAACCTTACCACTATCTTCATCCCAGCCCTAGCCCACCTCTTCAACCTGTCACTAACAACTGGTGTCTTCCCCTCATGTTTCAAACATGCCTCAATCACACCCATCCTCAAAAAGCCCTCCCTTGACCCATCCTCTGTGTCTAGCTATCGCCCCATATCACTTCTCCCCTATGCCTCAAAACTACTGGAACAACATGTCCATTCTGAACTGTCCTCCCACCTCTCCTCCTGCTCCCTCTTTGACCGCCTACAATCTGGTTTCCGACCGCACCATTCTACTGAAACTGCACTGACTAAAGTCACAAACGACCTACTAACTGCCAAATCTAAGCGACACTACTCTGTCCTCCTCCTCCTAGACCTGTCATCTGCCTTTGACACAGTGGACCATTCCCTCTTACTACAGACTCTCTCATCTCTCGGCATCACAGACTTGGCCCTATCCTGGATCTCCTCATACCTAACAGACCGGACATTCAGTGTCTCCCACTCACACACCACCTCTTCATCTCGCCCCCTATCTGTCGGTGTCCCCCAAGGTTCAGTTCTAGGACCCCTGCTCTTCTCCATCTACACCTTAGGCCTGGGACAGCTCATAGAGTCTCATGGCTTTCATTATCACCTCTATGCTGATGACACACAGATCTACCTCTCTGGACCCGATATCACCTCCGTATTAACCAAAATCCCACAATGTCTGTCTGCTATTTCATCCTTCTTCTCTGCTAGATTTCTAAAACTTAACATGGACAAAACAGAATTCATCATCTTTCCGCCATCTCATTCAACCCTCCCAACTGACCTATCCATCATAGTCAATGGCTGCCCACTCTCCCCAGTCCCTCAAGCTCGCTGCCTCGGGGTAACCCTGGACTCGGAACTCTCCTTCAAACCACATATCCAAGCCCTTTCCACTTCCTGCCGACTCCAACTTAAAAATATCTCCCGGATCCGCACATTCCTAAACCATGAATCTGCAAAAACACTAGTGCACGCCCTCATCATCTCCCGCCTTGACTACTGCAACCTCCTGCTCTGTGGCCTCCCCTCTAACACTCTCGCACCCCTCCAATCTATCATAAACTCTGCTGCTCGACTAATCGACCTGTCCCCCCGCTATTCCCCGGCCTCTCCTCTCTGTCAATCTCTTCACTGGCTCCCCATTGCCCAGAGACTCCAGTTCAAAACCCTAACCATGACATACAAAGCCATTCACAACCTGTCTCCTCCATATATCTCCGACCTAGTCTCCCGTTACATACCTGCACGCAACCTCCGATCCTCACAAGATCTCCTGCTCTACTCCCCTCTTATCTCCTCCTCCCACAATCGTATACAAGATTTCTCCCGTGCTTCCGCCCTACTCTGGAACTCTCTACCCCAACGTATCAGACTCTCGCCTACCGTGGAAACCTTCAAAAGGAACCTGAAGACCCACCTCTTCCGACAAGCCTACAACCTGCAGTAACCACCGCTCCACCATACCGCTGCACGACCAGCTCTACCCTCACCTACTGTATCCTCACCCATCCCTCGTAGATTGTGAGCCCTCGCGGGCAGGGTCCTCGCTCCGCCTGTACCAGTCGCTGTCACATTGTGTTCAAGATTATTGAAATTGTTCTTGTATTATACCCCCTTTTTCACATGTAAAGCGCCATGGAATAAATGGCGCTATAATAATAAATAATAATAAATAATAATAATAATATTTCAATATTTGCAGATGACACTAAACTCTGCAGGGTAATCAATACAGAGGAGGACAATTTTATATTACAGGAGGATCTATGTAAACTAGAAACTTGGGCTGATAAATTGCAAATGAGCTTTAATGGGGATAAATGTAAGGTAATGCACTTGGGCAGAGGAAATAAAATGTATAATTATATGCTTAATTGTAAAACACTGGGCAAAATTGTACCTGAAAAAGACCTGGGTGTATTGGTAGACGACAAGCTCACGTTTAGTGGCCAGTGTCAGGCAGCTGCTGCAAAGACAAATAAAATAATGGGATGCATTAAAAGAGGCATAGATGCTCATGAGGAGAACATAATTTTACCTCTATACAAGTCACTAGTGCGAGCCACACTTAGAATATTGTGTACCGTTCTGGTCTCCGGTGTATAAGAAAGACATAGCTGAACTAGAGCAGGTGCAGAGAAGAGCGACCAAGGTTATTAGAGGACTGGGGGGTCTGCAATACCAAGACAGGTTATTACACTTGGGGTTATTTACTGTGGAAAAAAGAAGGCTTAGGGGTGATCTTATTACTATGTACAAGTATATGAGGGGACAGTACAAAGACCTTTCTACTGATCTTTTTACTCCGAGGCCTGAGACGGGGGACAAGGGGGCATCTTCTACGTCTGGAGGAAAGAAGGTTTAATCATAATCACAGACGGAGATTCTTTACTGTAAGAGCAGTGAGACTATGGAACTCTCTGCCGCATGATGTTGTAATGAGTGATTCACTACTAAAATTTAAGAAGGGCATGGATGCCTTTCTTGAAAAGTATAATATTACAGGTTATATATACTAGATTCCTTGATAGGGCGTTGATCCAGGGAACTAGTCTGATTGTCGTATGGAGTCGGGAAGGAATTTTTTCCCCAATGCGGAGCCTAGTGTTTGCCACATGTTTTTTTTTTGCCTTCCTCTGGATCAACATGTTAGGCTATGGGTTGAACTAGATGGACTTAGTTTTTAAGGTTGAAGGAAGACTATGTTACTATGTTATGTAAAGCACAACACAGGTAGAAGAAAAGTTGGTTTGGTATAAATACAAATAGATGTTAGTATCATCTGACAGTGTCATCAAAATTTTCAAGGTATCAACCTTACCCGCTTGCAGGTGTAAAGATGGCATCATATTCCGAAGTGTCTCCATTTTTTGGGATCTGGGGCCGGGTGAGGGCCTATTTTTTGTGCATCGAGCTGACATTGTTATCGATACCATTTTGGGGTAGATACAATGTTTTGATCGCCTGTTATTGCATTTTATTACAATGTTGCGGCGACTAAAAAAATGTTATTCTAGCGTTTTTACTTTTTTTTTTCCCGTCACGCCGTTTAACGATTGGATTAATTCTTTTTATATATTGATAGATCGGGCTATTCTGAACGCGGCGATACCAAATATTTGTTTATTTGATTTTTTTTTAATTGTTTTATTTTGAATGGGGCGAAAGGGGGGTGATTTCAACTTTTATATTTTTTTAATGTTTTAAATATTTATTATTTTACATTAGGGGTCTCCTATAAATCCCGGGTCAATACAGCACAGCCTTGTATGGTGTACTCAGGACTTCTGCTTTATTCTGCACATGTAGGCACTTAAATAGGATCGCAGACAAAGGAAAAGTTCCCTACGAATTAAGAGCCAATAAGAACTTTCAGAGTCAAAAACAGAAATGTTAAACTTTCCGGCCCATCAGTGTTAGGCCACGTTCACACGTTTGAGTATTTGGTCAGTATTTTATATCAGTATTTGTAAGTCTAAACCAGGAGTGGGTGATAAATACAGAAGTGGTGACGTGTTTCTATTATACAGCTCTGGCAAAAATTAAGAGACCACTGAACAGTTTTCTATTGGAAAGCATGGAAGGACTGGTGGAAAGCATGGCAAGATGCATGAAAGCTGTGATTAAAAATCATGGTTAGTCCACCAAATATTGATTTCACAGTTAAAACATGAGTAATTTGAGGTCTGAAAGCACTGTGTCTTTTTTTAGTATTTTGACGCTTTATCATTTGCTGCAAATAAATACAAAATTTTTAGCTTTGAATTTCGGATACATGTTGTCAGTAGTTTATAGACTAAAATAACCATGTACATTTTACTCAAAAATATACCTATAAAGAGACAAATCAGAGAAAATGAAAATTTTGCAATGGTATCTTAATTTTTGGCAGAGCTGTACTTCTGCTCTGATTGTTGCATTCCTGGTTTTGGCTTACAAATACTGATGGAAAATATTGACTAAATACTGAATGTGTGAACGTGGCCTAAGTAAGAGACCGGGAGAAACTTCTACCAAGATGCCCCAAATCTATAACACGTAAAGAGCCGGACCCCCAGTACTGAGCATAGGTCAGAGAAATGGAGCTGTAAGGGGGAAATTGGGTGTGCCAGTATTATTAATTGAAATAAACACACAGACTATCACTGGCTGTGAAGACCCGGGGTCTTCTGTGGGCATAATACTACTCAGACAACACAGGGTGAGGGTAAAACAGTGTGGCAATATTTTACTGAACCACCAAAGGGACAATAAACACATACAGGTGCATCTCACAAAATTAGAATATCATCAAAAAGTTAATTTATTTCAGTTCTTCAATACAAAAAGTGAAACTCCTATATTATATAGAGTCATTACAGAGTGATCTATTTCAAGTGTTTATTTCTGTTAATGTTGATGATTATGGCTTACAGCCAATGAAAACACAAAAGTCATTATATCAATAAACTAAAATAATTAACAAAAAACACCTGCAAAGGCTTCCTAAGTTTTCAAAAAGGTCCCTTAGTCTGTTTCAGTAGGCTCCACAATCATGGAGAAGACTGCTGATTTGACAGTCATTGACACTAAGTAAATGCAAAGTAAATTTTGCATTTCATTTCATCGCCCCCTTGTTCACCTAATCTGAACCTCATAGAGTACCTGTGGGCCTCATAAAATGTGTTATGCACACGCCCGGACTGACTGGCGTGTGCGTGTTTAGTGATCCCACTGGACCATGAACCGGAGAGTGCCTGGAGGGGCGTAACTAAGTATCTACCCGATCCGACCAAGGTCGCACGACGGCTAACGACGCCAGTGCACCAGGGAGGAACCGAGCAGAGGGACCAGGTGCTACTCCAGGTCAGACCCCGGACATGGCTGTTGACCCACACCAGAGAATACAGCAACAGGCAGGTTAGGCTGGCATGCAGACAGGTGGGCACTGGCAGGCACGGCTGGAGTGCAGACAGGAGGATGCTGGCAGGCACGGCTGGTATGCAGACAGGGGGGTACTGACAAGTACGGCTGGCGTGCAGACGGGGAGGCACTAGCAGGTTGGAGCACAGACTGGATAAGGTCCAGTACAGACTGGGACTCAGGAACAGAACCGCAGATGCGGTAGACAAGCAGAGCAGAGCGAGACCGCCGGAGCGGTGAACAAAAGCAGAGCAGGGCGAGGCCGCCGGAGCGGTGAGCAAGAGCAGAGCAGGGCGAGGCCGCCGGAGCGGTGAGCAAGAGCAGAGCAGGGCGAGACCGCCTTGAGCAGTGAGCAAAGACAGGGCAGAGCGAGACCGCTAGGAGCGGTGAGCAAAGGCAGAGCTGAGTGAGACCGCCTGGAGCGGTGAGCAAAGGCAGAGCAGAGCTAGACCGCCTGGAGCGGTGAGCAAAGGCAGGGCAGAGCAAGACCGCTTGGAGCGGTGGGCAAAGGCAGGGCAGAGCGAGACCGCCTAGAGCGGTGAGCAAAGGCAGGGCAGAACGAGACCGCCTGGAGCGGTGAGCAAAGGCAGAGCAGAGCGAGACCACCTGGAGCGGTGAGCAAGGCAGAGCGGAGCGAGACCGCCTGGAGCGGTGAGCAAGGCAGAGCGGGCAGAAACCGCCGGAGCGGTGAGCAAAGGCAGAGCAGAGGGGACAGGGATCTGTTCACACGGAACAGACTGGAAGGGAAAGGCAGAACCAGATACACACAAGATACTTGCAATGAAGTAGCGAGTGGACTCTAAACTCACAAACGGAAGTACAGCGACAACGAGTAGGAGTTAGGTGCAGGTTCAGACTCTGCAGAAAAAGGGAAGGTACGGACATAGAGAAAGCCAGGTAACAGGCTAGGAGAGTGTTCAGACAGGAACTGAGTATTCAGAGAGGAACTGACACTGCAGCGAGATACCGGAGCGAGTCTGGGTATGCGGCCCCCAGAAAAGGCGGAACGAACAGGCTAGGAGCGTGTTCAGACTGGCCTGGAAATACAGCCTCCAGGAATGTGGGCAGACAGGCAAGAAAACACAGATAACAGATCTAGGTATGCGGCCCCTAGAAGGCGGGACGAACAGGCTAGGGTACAGTTCAGACAGGAACTGCTACTGAAAGAGATACAGGAGCCAGTCTGGAAATACAGTCCCCAGAGTGGCGGAAATAGACAAGAACAGAACAGGACCTGGCACATTCAGAGACAAGGAGCACACTGAATGATCGCGTTGCTCAGGTATCAGCTTCCAGGTGAAGCTGGTTTAAATATCCAGTGACAGACAGCAATAGGCTGAGGACGCATTAGGGGTGTGCCCACAGCAGCTACAAGAAACAGGAAGTAACCGGGCCGCCGCCCTAAGCAGTCAGAACTGTTATGATAGGCTACAAGCACTAAGGAAAGACAGGAGATCTGTCCCTACAATAGAACTAAGCTAGATCCCTACGATGTAACGGGGAACCTGATCCTGCGATCAGACCCGCTAAAGTCATCAGCTAGTCTGAACGAAGACCTATAGATGTGAGGGAAGGATCCCTACAAGAACTAGGGACTGGGAGAAAGATGGACACCTCCTAGTAGAAATTGTAGCAGTAAAAAGACAAACACACAACATAGAACATAAAGGTCAAAAGACCTAGCTAAACTGACTGAGAAAGGTTACAAAGCACCTGGCTAGCTTAAGAGTAGAAATTACAATGAAGTCCATCATGGCCAGAAGGGCGGAGCAGGATTAAATAGGCAAAAAGTTCATGTGACCAGCAAAATAGAAAAAACCTAACAGGAGAGTTCTAACAAGAACAGAGACAAACAGACAGCATGAATAGAAGCCAGGCTAGCAGACTGGACTGAAGATCAAGTTTGCGATCTTGCATGGTGAGAGATGGTGCACCATGCAAGCCCGCCACCAGGTATGTTACAGTACCCCCCTTCACGCCCCCTCTTCTTCAAGCCTGCAAGAGTGTTCCGCAGAGAATTGGGAGGCCAATCCTTCTCTTCAAGAGGATTACCTCCTCTGTCCACTAGAGGAAAAGAAACTGGTCTCATCATCTTGGTAACTAGGATGCTTCCTCTCATCAAGCCATCCTCAGCAATGGATGAAGTGGGTGAAGTACCAGGTACAGGGTGTAAGATAGTCTCTGTCCATTTGTTATCAGGTAGCACCCCGGAGGGTTCAGGAGACAACTGGAGGTCCTCCGCCTGGTTGGAGGGGTGCAGAGACTCGGGGGTAACCACTGCTTCGGGTTACACTTGGTCAAGCTCACTGGACGAAGTGAGCGAGATATCAGGTACAGGGTGTAGGAAAGTCTCTGTCCATTTGTTATCAGGTAGCACCCCGGAGAATTCAGGAGGCAACTGGAGGTCCTCCGCCTGGTTGGAGGAGTGCAGAGACTTGGGGGTATCCACTGCCTCGATGGAAGCAAGGCCAGATTTATTAAAGATGGAGGGTTCATGCTTTGGAACCATCCTCAAACTGGTTTCAGAGATGACATGTCTGAGGCGGGACGGTACCTGAAGCCAGATCATTGGTACAATCGTCGAGACTGTGTGGGGACATTGCCTCCGCTTCTCTTCCTTCGGAGACTTCAGCGCACAGCGAGTCAGCGACTAGCAGATCTGGTGAAGAAGAAGAAGACATTGCTGAGTGTCCTGAAGATATGGGGACTGGACACCCCTTGTACCTTAACAGTCCCCCACGATACACCATGCAAGGTCTCCAGACCTGAGCGGGCACTAGATTTCTCGGCTCTGGACGACTTGTGGGTAAACCAGTCAGCACCTGAAAGGAAAGCTTCTTCAAGTGTAATGCTCCAATCTGGAGCTTAATTTGTACAGACATCTTTTGACTGTTTCTGAGTAGGGCTCGTCCTTCTGCAGACAATGCCCAAACCGGCTTCTGGAGTTTTCGGACGGGAATCAGACACTGACTCTTCAAGGCTTTAAGCCCGAAACTTCCGATTAATCCGAGGCTTTTACTTGCCACGGAGACAGTCATGGTCATCTGTGGAGAGGAAACACCAATGCCCAGGGCAGCTTCTCCTACAGGCCTAATGTCTTGGGATTCTCCAACCTTCACTGGACAAAGACCGTCAGGGGGACCCAAACAACCGCAGCGGGACTGCAATCCGATTTCGTGACTGAGTTCCGGCCTCTGCTTTGCCTGCCGAACATGGTCAACCTTCATGGATTCAGTGCGGGTAGCTGCTTCTGCAGGCTAGGGAACAAGAGGTCTTTGGGAGGACAGAACCTGGCGTGATGGTTTGCCTCTACGCCTTGCACGTCTGGACTGCCTCTTGAGGTTGGTAAGAGAAGTATTCTGCGGAGCGTAGTCATCCTGTGTGGATTCTGAGTGGGCATCAGTCTCTTCGGGCTGTAGGACTGGTGAGCTACCCACACACATTACCCATCGGTAATACTGGGAAGTGAAGCATTAGCAGAGGCTTCAGGATTGGGGTCATCAAAGACCATTAGAAAGGCCACCAGGAAGGCCTGCAGGTCAAGGACGATAGGATCCCATGCTTCCCATAGGGGGGTGATCCATTTCAAGGCATCACCCGCTAGGTAGGATAACATAAATGTCACTTTAGCCCAATCGGTAGGAAAATAGAGAGGGTAGAACCCTGCCCTAAGCAGTCAGAACAGAGACAAACAGACAGCATGAATAGAAGCCAGGCTAGCAGACTGGACTGAAGATCAAGTTTGTGAGAGATGGTGCACCATGCAAGCCCGCCACCAGGTATGTTACAAAATGTGAGATCTACAGGGAGGGAAAACAGTACACCTCTCGGAACAGTGTCTGGGAGGCTGTGGTGGCTGCTGCACGCAATGTTGATCGAAAACAGATCAAGCAACTGACAGAATCTATGGATGGAAGGCTGTTGAGTGTCATCATAAAGAAAAGTGGCTATATTGATAACTAATTTTTTTTTGTTTTTGCATGTCAGAAATGTTTATTTCTAAATTTTGTGCACTGATATTGGTTTACCTGATGAAAATAAACAAGTGAGATGGGATTATATTTGGTTTTTATTAAGTTGCCTAATAATTCTGCACAGTAATAGTTACCTGCACAAACAGATATCCTCCTAAGATAGCCAAACCTAAAAAAAAACCACTCCAACTTCCAAAAATATTAAGCTTGGCTATTTATGAGTCTTTTCGGTTGATTGAGAACATAGTTGTTGATCAATAATAAAAATAATCCTCTAAAATACAACTTGCCTAATAATTCTGCACACATTGTAGACAGGTGTGCGCCTTTCGAAATCAAGTCCTATCAGTTTAATTAAACAGCTGGAATCCAATGAAGGAGTAGAACCATCTTAAGGAGGATCACAAGGAAATGGACAGCATGTGACTTAAATATGAGTGTCTGAGCAAAGGGTCTGAATACTTATGACCATGTGATATTTCAGTTTTTCTTTTTTAATAAATTTCCAAAAATTTCTACATTAGTTTTTTTTTTTTTTTTCAGGGGGCAGAGTGTACTTTAATGAGAAAAAAATGAACTTTTTAGAATTTACCAAATGGCTGCAATGAAACAAAGAGCAGCCGTGGAAGAGACAGGTCCTGCTGCGGAGGCACAGGGAGAGGTAAGTATTGTACTTGCTGCCGGGGCCCTGAGCAAGCGGGGAGAAGAGGGTGCGCTATAAGTCATTATCTCAGTAAATTAGAATACTTTATAACAACAGCTTGTGCCTCCGTAGCAGGACCTTTCTCTTCCGCAGCTGCTGCACTGTGACGTCTCAGGTCAGAGGTTGCGATGACATCTTTCCACCACGCTCTCTCCTGAGCCGTCACAGCGCAGAGTGGGAAGACGGTGGCATGGGTGAGGAGTCCGGAGCAGCGGCAGCAGGTGAGAAGTGAGGTGAGTATTTGATTTATTTTTTTTTTTTTTATGTATGGAGACATGGGGCATTATATAGGTGGGTGACATCCTGCATGGGGCATTATATAGGGGCATCTGCATGGGGCATTATATGGGGGCCCAGCAGGAGGCATTATATGGGGGCATCTGCATGGGGCATTATATGGGGGCACCTGCATGGGGCATTATATGGGGGCATCTGCAATGGGCATTATATGGGGGCACAGCCTGCATGGGGCATTATATGGGGGCACAGCCTGCATGGAGCATTATAAGGGGGCACAGCCTGCATGGGGCATTATATGGGGGCACAGCCTGTATGGGGCATTATATGGGGCACCTGCATGTTGTATTATAGGGGGGCCAGTATTCTGCATGGGGCATTATATGGGGGACAGTATTCTGTATGGAGCATTATATTGGGGGCCAGTATTCTGTATGGAGCGTTATATGGGGACCAGTATACTGTATGGAGCGTTATATGGGGGCCAGTATTCTGTATGGAGCGTTATATGGGGGCCAGTATTCTGCATGGAGCATTTTATGGGGGCCAGTATCCTGTATGAATCATTATATGGGGTCCAATATTCTGTATGGAGCATTATATGGGGCCCATAATACTGTAAGGAGGACTATGTGGGGCCCATAATACTGTATGGAGGACTCTGTGTTGCCCATAATACTGTATGGAGGACTCTGTGGTGCCCATAATACGGTATGGAGGACTTAGTGGTGCCCATAATACTGTATGGAGCAATATATGGGGCCCATAATATTGTATGGAGGACTATACTGTCCGGTCTGCACTGTGCACTGTGAGAATTCGCCGGTTGTAGAATTTACAATAGATATCACTTATGTAATGTAAGAAGTGAAATCTTTGCATTGTACTATACCTATATTTCTCTGCGGTATCTGTGCATCATGAATCGTTAAAGGGGCCCACTGAAACTCTTTCGCCCAGGGCCCACAAAAACCTGGAGCCGGCCCTGACAAACACAATAGTATATTTCTCTTTTCTTAAGAAATCTAGATGTCTGGCTTTAAAACAAACTTATGTTTAAATGGAATACAACAGGGAAGACAAACATATATAGGACAGGAGGGCTTGGGAGTAGAAAAAAAGGGGGGGGGAGCCTGAGAAGAAAGAATATGTTAAGTCCATGATTCAGGATGAGTCAGGGGATCAGGAGCATGTAGACGTAAAGAAGGAGTAGCAAAGTGGGTGTGGTTAGTCAGCGTAGCCAGATTTTCTCATTTTTTTTTACTTTGTCCAAGAGTATAGCTGAGTTTTTCATTGATCATATAACAGGTAAGGCGCCTCTTAACTTCAAAATATATCTAAACTAGATTTTTTCCATGCCAATGCTATAGTTTGCTTAGCAGTTGGAAATATAAAGGAAAGCAGGGCTTGGATGCCTTTAGGAGTGCTAGGAATTTGTTTGATAAGAAGGGCTTCCCAAGGGTTTTTCTTAAGACTGATGTTTATGATTGAGAAAATGAGTTGGTATACTCTAATCCAGAATCTACGCCCAATTGGGCATAATCGCCAAATATGGTACATGTCCCCTGAGGAACTGCGACCCCTAAAGCATCTGGAAGAATAATTATGGACCGCTTTGGCCACTCTAGCTGGGGTCAGATACCATCCAGTTAGCACTTTATAGTTTGTTTCCAACATTAGGGTGTTCAGTAAACCTGCTGTTGAAAAGGACCAAATTTGGGACCAAAGTCAGATAAAGCAGAGACAATATCAGATGCCCATAGAGAAGTGTAGGTAAGGTTACGTCTATGTGAGGTATGATTGATGTAGGAATAAAGGAGGGAAATTGTTCCTGGGGCATGTGGGTTTTGACAACACCTTTGTTCAAAAGGAGTAAAAGTATATGGCAGGGTAGAGTTTCTCAGCAGTGACATGACAAAATTCTTAAGTTGTAAATAACGAAATATTTCCTTAGAGGGAAGCTTATATTTGTTTTGGAGGACTGGGAAAGGGATGATACCATCTACATAGAATAAATGGTGAATTCCTATAATCCCGGCTATAATCCATTGTTGAAAATACAGGAGGGACTCATTGCCTGGAGGAAAGGAAACTGTGGGCTACCCCAAAGTGGGGCTAGAGGTAAGAAGGGGGAAATTAAATTAGAGGAATATTTCAGGGACTCCCAAATTTTGAGAAAAAGTTGGGTTCGTATGGGTATGAATGGGTTCGTGATGTGTTTACATTGGGTTGGGAGAAACCATAGTAAGGTATCTAGAGTTAGTGGGTGGCACTCCAGATCCTCCAAGGACAGCCACAACGGGGGCTCTGAGTAGGCATGGTACAAAGTTAATTGAGCTGCTTGGTAATATTTAGAAAGGTTAGGGACTCCTAAACTTCCTTTCAAGGGGTGGTTGTAAAAGATTGCAGCTCTGTTAACCCTGGCATGGCCTCCCCTCCAAACAAAGGAGTTTACTAATCGCTGTATTTGTTTGAGATAATGAGATCGGACATGGATAGGCATAACTCGAAAAAGATAAAGTATTTTAGGGAGAAAGGTCACGTTAAGCGCCCGAATGCGACCTAGCTAGGACAGGTGTAGTTTCTCCCAGGTTTGAAGAAGCAAACAGAGTTTTTGCAGTATTTGGGGGTAGTTTGCTGAAAAAACGGAGTGTAAGTTGGAAGTTAATTTCACCCCTAAGTAGTCAAGATGATTAGGGGCCCATTGAAAGGGGAAATCTTGTTTAAGTTGGGAGACTATGGCAATGGGAAGGAAAATATTCATGGTGTATGACTTTGTTTGATTTATCTGTAGGGCAGAAATTTCTTCAAATTTGTTGAAAGAATGAAGCAGGGCGGCTAAAGAGGAATGTGGGGAAGTTAGAAAAAGCAAAATGTCGTCTGCAAACATAAAGAGTTTCTGAGAAACTGATGCAATTTCTATCCCTTGTATGTGTGATGACCCAAAAATGGGCATTACAAAGATTTTTGAATTCATAGGAGTCTGTGGAATAATTTATGCTTTGATGTATTGCCTGGTGTCATTCTGTTAAATTAAATGTAAATTGTTGCTCTGTAATACCACTGGAGACCAGCAGGTGGCGGTATAAGGATCAGCAGTGGACTGTATTGGAGGATGTCTGATCAACATCCTCTATAGTCTGGTCACTATGGTGACCAGGGGAAGTTGGCAGTTGGCGGTTAGTCAAGAGTCAAGCCCATCTAGAGGTCAGGTGTAGGGTACAGGGGCTGCCAGGATTAAGTACCTTGACAGTCTTTTTAGAGCCCATCGCAGCAAGGCCAAATATTTTTCCCATATCAGAGTATCAGTCCTGCTGCCATTCAGCCGCCACCTGTATGGAAAACCAGTGTTGAAACTAAATGCTGGAGAAGCTGTGATTACTTGATCTGTGATGCAGTAAACCATTTGAAATGTTCATACCAAGGTCTGGTCTGCCTTCTTCCTACCTACCTCTAAATCTGCTTGATGTACCCTGTGAACGGGTCTGGAGCGCCAGGAATCAGTTAAGAGCACCGTGGCACCCCAAACTGCACAACACCGCAGAAGAGTCATACCACCGCTCGGCACCTACATCTGGGTCTTATAGTGCCTCCTGGCCCTACTACTCTGGTAAATGACATTTGTTCCAATGGGAACAAAGATTGATAGCTAATGGTTCTATAGCGAGGAGCAATAATAGTGAAGATAAGGGGCAACCTTGGCGGGTACCTCTATTAATGGGAAAACATTTTGAAGAAAAGCCATAATAACGAACACAGGCCGATGGGGAACTGTACAAGGCATAGATCCATGAGAGGAACTATTCAGGAAACTTCCATTTTCGAAAGACCGCAAACAAATATGGCCATGATATAGAATCAAAGGCTTTTTTGATGATATCATGCTAGCTATAATGCGTTGTTTGCAGTGGTGCAGAAGTTGGGCAGTTGTCTGACACTTGTCTATGGGGTACAAAGCCAACCTGATCTTTATGTATTAGGGAACCAAGCTCTGAGTTTAGGCGTTGGGATAGTATTTTAGCTAAAAGTTTGAGATCTATATTAATTAAGGATATTTGTCTGTAGTTGAACCACAGTGTATGGTCTGAGTTTGGCTTTGGAATCATGGAGATTGCTGTGAATAGGGATGATGCTCCTGGCCTAAATCCATCTCTCATCAAATTAAAATAACTAGTAAGATTGGGGATTAGGATAGAAGCATACGTCTTATAGTAAAGGGCTGTGAATCCATCTGGGCCTGGTTTTTATTAGTCTTTAGTTGCTGAATTGCTTTTTCTAATTCAGAAGGGGTAATAGCTTGGTTAAGAAGTTCAGTTAGCTTAGGGCTGAGGGATGGGAGAGAAATAGAATTTAAGAAAGTTTCTATTTTATTTGCATTATTAGAAGAAGTGTCGTTATGTAACTGTTCTAGTTTCTGTTGGAACAGGTTGGTAATGCGTTGTGGGTTAGACGTAAGGCCGGAGGTTGTTCGTAAACGTATAGGGTTGCGAGGCATATTAAGGCATTTTAAACGCCGGGCCAGGTTGGAATTATTTTTGTTGTTTAAGGTGTAAAAACATTGTTG
This sequence comes from Phyllobates terribilis, assembly GCF_046119375.1. Taxonomy (NCBI): domain Eukaryota; kingdom Metazoa; phylum Chordata; class Amphibia; order Anura; family Dendrobatidae; genus Phyllobates; species Phyllobates terribilis. The sequence continues at coordinate 26,456,692 of NW_027362765.1, forward strand.
GGACCAGCGAATAGCCCGACCTGCATTTTCAGAGAGGCAGAGATCCTGTTCTGTGCGAGGGTGATATGTTGTAGGGGAGGGTAAGCTCTTCATTTGGGGCTTTAAAATTGACAGCCTCTTCTCAAGAGCAGCTATTTTAGCGTATCTATCTCTCTTTTAACATAAGGCTTCTTGAATACAGAAAAAAAAAACACCAGCCTTACCAACACCAGGTCAAATAACCAATGCACAAGCAGGATGCAGCAGACCCCCATGATAAAGGCCGGGGCAGCACTGGTGCGAAATATACTGATGTGACAGCCGTCCCCTCAATGAATTGGCAGATATGTGAGTGGCTGTGTAGTATTACAAATGCACACAACTGCAACCCGATCGATTTAAAATTATGGGCGTCATTAATAGGCTGTAAGCCTAATTAAACAAAATGATAATAAAAAGTACATGAAGTCCATCATGAGTGTAAGTATGGACAAACATCATAACCTAAAGTTCATGGAGGAGTAGGTGGGTTTCGTGACCTGGAGTGGTGTTCTTTAGCTTGCTGAGGAGGAGTAGAGATTGAATATGAAAGTTCTTGATCCAGGAGCCATAATTTAGCGAGGCAGCGTTTTGCCCCTTGTGAGGCAGTGAGGGGGATCATATGCGAGGGACGGTATGTGTCCCCTAGGATGCGCATAGAGGCGGCATATTGAACCCGCTGGAGTGCATTGCCATCACAGACACAGCTGTGATTGCAGTGCAAAATAAAAGTAAAGTTTGGACCTGGTCAAACTATTTGACCAAGTCGGATTTAAGAAAACCCGACATGGGCTTTTATTTTGGGAGTGATCTGCAGTGGGGTGGGTCACTCCTTCCAGCCAGGTCTTACAAGTGGCTCATGGCCACAGATTCCATTTAAACACCTTCAGCAAAGGTTTGGGGGTTTCAGTGGCTTGTTAGCAAGCTGCAGAGCAGGAGGCTCTGTGCACTGCAAGCCAGGGTGAAGGCAAGCACAGGCTCGTGAAGGCAACGTAGCTGGCGCACCTCAGAGTCAAACGGCGTGGTCGTCTCCCACGGCAACAGGTTTAACAGGTAACCTGCCAGAATTAGCGTAATTAGGCACAGGTAATTTCAGTTCAGGATAGCAGATAGATTTATACAGTTGCAAAGCAGTGTGAATAACAACAAACTGCTTGTGTGCAGTTCTATAAGGTAGCCACTAGAGGTTAGTGGAATGATGTCTCTGAAGCTGTGCAAATTGCCTCTTCAGAGAAAAAGAGGACTTGAACTTTATAGTGCCACCCAGTGGCGTACCGCCAATGCCGGCAGGCCACGCACTGCCATGGGGCCCGCGAGCTGGGGGGCCCCAAGCATCAGGGGAACGAGTTGTATAGGTGAGTATTGGTAGATAGTGGTGGGGGAAGGGAGGTGAGGCCGGTGGAGGAGCAGACACCAGCCGTAGCCGCTGCTACAGCTACCGCGTGTGCCCACTGCTAAAGGGACATGAATATTCCCTCTTCTCCACTCCCATGGGCGTGGAGAAGAGGGAATATTCATTCGCTTTAGCCGCGGGCACGGAGGAGCGCTGAACCGCGGCTCCTGCCGTCAGTGCCCGCTACTAAACAGAATGCATATTCACGCTTCTCCACTCCCATAGTCCCGGCGTGGAGAGGAGTGAATATGCCGACAGCAGCAGCAGCAGCTCACCTCTGTGTCTGAGAGCGCGCGCTGCTCAGATGCCTACATGAGCTGCAGGCAGACAGGACACAGCAGCACTGGAGCAGAGGTCAGGAAGGAAGTTGAGTATGTGTTTATTTTTTTTGTGTGTGCAGTGATTGGGGGATGAGGGGGCCACACATAGCAGGATTGGGGATTAAGGAGGCCACACGTACCAGGATTGGGGGATTGAGGAGGCCACACGTACCAGGATTGAGGGATTGAGGAGGCCACACGTACCAGGATTGGGGGATTGAGGAGGCCACACGTACCAGGATTCAGGAACTGAGGAGGCCACACGTATCAGGATTCGGGGATTGAGGAGGCCACACGTACCAGGATTCGGGGATTGAAGAGGCCACACGTACCAAGATTCAGGGATTGAGGAGGCCACACGTACCAGGATTCAAGGATTGAGGAGGCCACACGTACCAGGCTTCGGGGATTGAGGAGGCCACAAGTACCAGGCTTCGGAGATTGAGGAGACCACAAGTACCAGGCTTCGGGGATTGAGGAGGCCACAAGTACCAGGATTCAAGGATTGAGGAGGCCACAAGTAAAAGGATTCAGGGATTGAGGAGGCCACAAGTACCAAGATTCGGGGATTGAGGAGGCCACAAGTACCAGGATTCGGGGATTGAGGAGGCCACAAGTACCAGGATTCGGGGATTGAGGAGGCCACAAGTACCAGGATTCGGGGATTGAGGAGGCCACACGTACCAGGATTGGGGGATGAGGGGTGTGCCATACGTATCAGGATTGGGGGATGAGGGGTGCCATATGTACCAGGATTCGGGGATGAGGGGTGCCATACGTACCAGGATTGGAGGATGAGGGGTGCCATACATACCAGGATGGGAAAATTTACCAGTAGCTGCTGCATTTCCCACCCTAGGCTTATACTTGAGTCAATACGTTTTCCCAGTTTTTTGCAGTAAAATTAGGGGCCTCGGCTTATACTCGGGTTGGCTTATTTAAAATATACGGTATTTTAAAAATCAGTGAGTACGTGGTGTCCATAATACTGCAGGACTGTGGGGTGCATTATACTATATGGGGGCTGCATTTTACCCTCTGGGGTGTGTAATATACTGTATGGAGGACTATGGGGAGTGCATTATATTCTATGGAGGACCATGGGAAGTTCATTATACTATATGAAGGATTATGGGGGGCACATTACTATATGAAGGATTATGGGGGCGCATTATACTATATGGAGGATTATCGGTGGCATATTATACTATGTGGGGCCATTAAAATATTTTGAGGGCTATGTGGGGGGCCATTATACTGCATGAAAGCAATTATAAGGTGTAAAGGTTTGAGTGGGGTCCAACATACTGTTTGGAGGGCTGTGTGCGGGCATTATACTGTTTGGAGGGCAAGTGTGGGACATTATACTGTATGAAGGCCCATTATGCTGTATGGAGGGCTGTGTGGGAGTCACATTTGGGGGCTCATACTTTGTTGGGGTCACCATAATTTGTCTTGGGAGTTGAGGTGGGGCACAATAAGGTCATTATATTCTGCATGTGGAGGCTAATGTGGAGGAATTCACCATGGGAGTATCATACTGTGTTTGGGGGGCACTTTTGTTGGCATCATACTTTATGGGGCAACGAAAGAGGGATCTAGGACTTCAGCAGGAGGAAAATTACTATGTAAATGCTGGAAAGTTGTGAGATATGCTGAATATTTGTCTGAGCTCCACAAATATTCAGCATATTTATTTATTTTTTTGGGGGGGTCCCAATTATTGTTTATTCTATGGGGCCCCATGATTTCTATGTACGCCCCTGGCGCCACCTATTGGAAGCAGCAATCCTACAAGTCACAATCAACCATTTAACGAGTCGTGCAATATGAGTTAGGATAAAAGCCAAATCAGAATCTCAAGTTGCAGACACGGTGTTTCGGGCTGTTGGCCCTCGTCAGTGCAAAGTATGAGAACTGATTTGGCTAGGTGAGAGGCTCTGGACCATGTCTTTGAACAGGGGTCCTCAAACTTTTTAAACAGGGGGCCAGTTCACTGTCCCTCAGACCATTGGAGGGCCGGAATATAATTTTTTTAAAAAAACTATGAACAAATTACTATGCACACTGCACATATCTTATTTTGAAGTAAAAAAACAATACAGGAACAAATACAATATTTAAAATGAAGAACAAGTAAAGTTAAATCAACCGGTATTTCAATAGGCAGCATAGGTCCCCAAAAGGCAGCATAGGTCCCCAATAGGCAGGTAAATATCCCCAATAGGCAGGTAAATGTCCCTAATAAGCAGGTAAATGTCCCCAATAGGCAGCATAGGTCCCCAATAGGCAGGTAAATGTCCCCAATAGGCAGGTAAATGTCCCCAATAGGCAGCATAGGTCCCCAATAGGCAGGTAAATGTGGCACCCCTGAGGGTTCGACCGCCACAGGGATGCTGCCCTTCTTTAACCCCTTAACCCCCGAGGGTGGTTTGCACGTTAATGACCAGGCCAATTTTTACAATTCTGACCACAGTCACTTTATGAGGTAATTACTCTGGAACGCTTCAACGGATCCCCCTGATTCTGAGATTGTTTTTTCGAGACATATTGTATTTCATGATTGTGGTAAAATTTCTTCGATATCACTTGCATTTATTTGTGAAAAAAACGGAAATTTGGCGAAAATTTTGAAAATTTGGCAATTTTAAAAATTTGAATTTTTATGCCCTTAAATCAGAGAGATATGTCACACAAAAGAGTTAATAAATAACATTTCCCACATGTCTACTTTACATCAGCACAATTTTAGAACCAAAATTTTTTTTGTTCGGGAGCTATAAGGGTTAAAAGTTGACCAGCGATTTCTCATTTTTCCAACAAAATTTACAAAAACATTTTTTTAGGGACCACATCACATTTGAAGTCACTTTGAGAGGTCTTTATGACAGAAAATACCCAAAAGTGACACCATTCTAAAAACTACACCCCTCAAGGTGCTCAAAACCACATTCAAGAACTTTATTAACCCTTCAGGTGCTTCACAGGAAGTTTTGGAATGTGGAAGAAAAAAATGAACATTTAACTTTTTTCACAAAAATGTTATTTTAGACCAAATTTTTTTTATTTTCACAGGGGTAACAAGAAAAAATGGACCCCAAAATTTGTTGTGCAACTTCCCCTGGGCACGCAGATACCCCATATGTGGGGAAAAAACACTGTTTGGGCGCACGGCAGGGAAGGAGCGCCATTTGACTTTTTGATTGTAAAATTTGCTTGAATAATTAGTGAACGCCATGTTGCGTTTGGAGAGTCCCTGTGTGCCCAAACATTGGAGCTCCCCCACAAGTGACCCCATTTTGGAAACTAGACCCCCCAAGGCACCTATCTAGATGCATAGTGAGCACTTGGAATCCCCAGGTGCTTCACAAATTGATTCGTAAAAATGAAAAAGTGTTTTTTTTTCACTTTTTCATTTTTATGAATCAATTTGTGAAGCACCTAGGGGTTCCAAGTGCTCACTATGCATCTAGATAGGTGCCTTGGGGGGTCTAGTTTCCAAAATGGGGTCACTTGTGGGGTAGCTCCAATGTTTGGGCACACAGGGACTCTCCAAATGCAACATGGTGTCCGCTAACAAATTGAATGGAAAATCGGCTCAAATTGTTAACGGACACCATGTTGCGTTTGGAGAGCCCCTGTGTGCCCAAACATTGGAGCTCCCCCACAAGTGACCCCATTTTGGAAACTAGACCCCCCAAGGCACCTATCTAGATGCATAGTGCGCAATTGGAACCCCCAGGTGCTTCACAAATTGATTCGTAAAAATGAAAAAAAAAACACTTTTTCATTTTTATGAATCAATTTGTGAAGCACCTGGGAGTTCCAAGTGCTCACTATGCATCTAGATAGGTGACTTGGGGGGTCTAGTTTCCAAAATGGGGTCACTTATGGGGGAGCTCCAATGTTTGGGCATACAGGGACTCTCCAAATGCAACATGGTATCCGCTAACAAATTGTGGGCTCAAATTGTTAGCAGACACCATGTTGCGTTTGGAGAGCCCCTGTGTGCCCAAACATTGGAGCTCCCCCACAAGTGACCCCATTTTGGAAACTAGACCCCTCAAGGATTTTATTAAGGTGTATAGTGAACATCTTGAACCCAGAGGTACGACACAGAATTTGATAACATTAGGTCATCATATTGAATAAGTTGTCATTAGTCTTGAGCGCAAGTGCTCGCTACTTGAGTTTGCATCGGGTACTCAGGTATGCATCATGTACAGCGTGTGCTCGAGTGACATGCTCGAATCCCTGCTCCGCATGTTTCACGGTTATTAGACATCCAAAAAAAAACATGCGGGGATCGCTCGTGCATGGCAGGCAATCCCCGCAAAGTTTTTTTGGCCGCGAAGCATATGGGACGGAGACTCGAGCATGTCACTCAAATACCCACGATACTCAATGCATACCAGAGCACCCGATGCAAACTCAAGTAGCGAGCACTTGCGCTCAACATTAGTCGCCATATCGTCATCTTTTTTTCTTACTTTTGAAAAAAATCCCAACCCCATCACAACCCTAAGCCCAAACCCAGCCCTAACCCTAGCCCAACCCTAACCCGGGAGTTTATTTTTTACGCCGTTCCTCGTGCGGTATAAGTGATTAGACGACTTTATTCTTCGGGTCGGTGTGATTACAGCAATACCAGAATCATATGGGGTTTTTATGACTGACAGCTGTCACACACTTAAAGACGCATTTTTTGTAAAATCTAGTTTTTGCATCGCCATATTTTGAGAGCTATAATTTTTTCAGATTTTGGCAGACAGAGTCATGTGATAGCTTGTTTTTTTGTGAGATGAGTTGACGTTGTTATTGGTGCCATTTTCAGGCACGTGACATTTTTTGATCGCTTTCTATTCCGATTTTTGGGAGGCAGAATAAACAAAAACCAACAATTCAGGAATTGTTTTTTTTGTTTTTTTTTTATTCTGTTCCGCGTGTGGTAAAATTGATAAGGCAGCTTTATTCTTCGGGTCAGTACATTTACAGCGGTACCACATTTATATCGTTTTTCTATGTTTTGCACTTTTACATAATAAAAGCAATTTTATAGAAAAAAATATTTTTTAGCATAGCTTTATTCTGAGAGCTATAACTTTTTTATTTTTCGGCTGATGGAGCTGTATGGCAGCTTGTTTTTTTGCGGGACGAGATGACGTTTTCAGCGGTACCATTTTTATTTATATTTGTCTTTTTGATCGCGTGTTATTCCATTTTTTGTTTGGCGGTATGGTGATAAAGCATTGTTTTTTGCTTCATTTTTTATTTATTTTTTTTACCATGTTCACTGAAGGGCTTAACTAGTGGGACAGTTTTATAGGTCAGGTTGTTCCGGACGCGGCAATACCAAATATGTGTACTTTTATTTTTTTTATTTTTTTTTATAATAATATTTATTGATGGTTACATTATTTTTTTATTTTTGGTGGATTATTTTTTTTATTTATTTTTTTAATATTTTTGCAATTTTTTTTTTATTTTTTTTTTCACTTTCTGATACTTTTTATACTTTATTACTTTGTCCCACTATGGGACTTTCACTTTTTTTTCTCTGATCACCTGCATGGCACAGGAATGCAGCACCATCCCTGTGCCATGCAGGCTGTCAGCGCTGGACAGGGAGAAGATTGTTTGGAGATGCACTGCGCATGTCCAAAAAATCTTCCTGCTGTCTGGTGACCCGGATGTTGTCATGACGACATCGGGTCGTCATGGCAACATCCTGGAAGCCACGGCAGACAGCGCTGGAAGCCGGAAGAGGAGGTGAGTATCTGAGATCACCTCCCCTTGCCACCGCAATGCTGCGATCGACTTCGATCGCAGCATCGCGGGGGTTAATGAGCTGGGAGCGGTGAGTGACCGCTCCCTGCACATAGTACCGGGTGTCAGCTGTGACAATCAGCTGCCATCCGCCGGCGATCGCGCCCGCACAGATTGTGTGCGCGCGCGATCGCCATGACATACTAATACGGGTCTGGCTCTTAAGTCCCAGGGCACAGACGCGTATTAGTACGTCAAATATTGTTAAGGGGTTAATGGAGTGTGGTGTCCCTCCTCTGAGGTAAGGCCGGTGTGATAGTCGTGACCCAACATTTTGCATCCAACACCACACTTCTCCACCAGAGGGAGCTAGTATGCACTAGGTGCTACTCCCCTGGTTATAGGGAGACTGGGGAACACAAAGTGGTAGGAACCAGTTAGTGGGTGAGGGTGGAGGACTTACAAGTTAGTTACACTTTAAATTTGATATTTAATAGAAAGCCATCTTGGCTCTGGGTTCTCTGTGCTGGTCCTCGGTCCTGTTCTCTGACTGTATCCGGACAGTACTCGGCTGTTCTATGGCTGTACCCTGACTGGTGTCAGAACGTGATCTCCTACCCTGAAAGTGGATCCTGTGTGGGCCTGCAGGGGATGGAACACGGCCCTAGTCCCTAGGCCTTGGGATGATGGGCAGGCGGGAGATAAGGAATATCTCAGCCCGGTCGAGGACCATGAGCAAGAAGGCCCGGGAGCTCTAGAGTGTGGCTCCACAGCAAATGGATCCCAGGCAGGATGCAGACGGAGCGGAGTACGCCACTTGTCCTAGCCAACCTGATATATTCGGAGGGACTCCGGCTGCAAAAGGGGTACCGGCCCCCGACACCCGACCTTGCTACTCCATGTCCTGGTCGGGAAAGCCCGGTAGGCCCAGAGGATCCCACCGGGCATCGGATGGAGAGGAATTGCCACCCGTACCCTAGTCCTGAGAGGAGCTCAGAGGGAGTCCTGGAATATTTGCACACACACGGACAGGAAAGGGTGAGGTCTGTAGTGCAGGAACACTCTGGTGTAGGGTCCCGACTGAATGCTGGACTTCCTCGGAGGTAGTCGGACCCCCGTCCCTGGTAGCCACAGGACTCCGTGGGGAGCAGGGAGTCACCTTCCCGCTGTCATCTCTAAGTGAGTAAAGCCTTGGAAGTTCACCCCTATGGCCTCCGGACTGTTCATTATGCGCCATACCATGCGACGCGGTGCCCGTACTCCCCGCACTACTACTCTTCCCCCTCCATCCTGTCTGCCTGCCCTGAGGCCTTGCTCCGCCTGTGGAGAGCAGCGAGAACTTTGGACCGCCATGACATCGGGCCTCGGCCGACTGCAGCGGCGCTGGTGACCCTTCACCAGGCACCACAGGTGGCGTAGTCGTTAAATAAGCCACTCAACCCGGACGAGCCCACAACATCTTCCTTTTCATGTGACGGCCCTGAGCACTGGTCGGGTCCGGGCCACGGCTGCACTCCATCTCTTCATCTCAGGACCCGACACCGAGTCCCCCATCACCCAGGGTAAACTCAAAACTAATAGGGCTCTTTCGAGAATGAGGCATCACAACCTGGCGTAGTCGGCAGGATCGCGTGCCCGCAGCAAAGGAAGAAGTGCCCATTGCTACCGGGTACTGTGTGCCTTACACCTTGAACTGTTGTTTTACACTTAAAATTACGCCCGCCCAAGAAGAAAAGGCGCCGTAATGCTGTAAAAAGACTGTCTTTGAACGCCTCCCATCGTGGGCTGGGTGTTAGAACTCTCCTGTTAGTTTTTTTTTAGTTTGCTGGTCACATGACCATTTTTGCCTATTTAATCCAGCTCCGCCCTCCTGGTCTTGCTGGACTTCATTGTATTTACTACTCTTGAGCTAGCTTGGTGCTCTGTTGCCGTTCTCTGTTAGTTTTGCTAGGTCTTCTGACCTCTATGCTTTTTGTTGTGTGTTTGTCTTTGACTGCTACTATTTCTGCTAGGAGGTGTCCAACTTATCCCAGTCCCTAGTTCTTGTAGGGATCCCTCCCTCACATCTATAGGTCTTCGTTCAGACTAGCTGAGGACTTTAGCGGGTCTGATCGCAGGATCAGGTTCCCCGTTACATCGTAGGGATCTAGTTTAGTTCTATTGTAGGGACAGTTCTCCTGTCTTTCCTTAGTCCCTGTAGCAGATCATAACAGTAAGTCCAGCCCTAAAAAAAAAAAAAAAAAAAAAATTTCTCTAAGGAAAGATCTCCAGTTTTCCATCATGGTCTCGGTTCAAGATTTGGCTCAATGCTTGCAGGGACTCTCTCTGGAGGTGGCCAAGCTCCAACAACACGTGAGTAGCTGTTCTGGAGCACATTTTGTGGAACCAAAGGTACGTCTGCCTGATTTATTTTTTGGCGAACAACAAGATTTTTTTTCTTTTAAAAATGCTTGTTTATTGTATTTTCGTTTGAGACCCGGATCCTCTGGTGATGAATCACAGCGCATAGGGTTCATAATGTCACTTTTGCGCAAAGAACCTCAGGGATGGGCCTTCTCTCTCCAACCTAGTGATCCGTGCTTTAGATCAGTGGATAGTTTTTTTTCTGCTTTGGGTTTGTTGTATGATGATCCTGATCGTGTCTCATCTGCTGAGTCTGAATTGAGACGTTTGAGGCAGGGATCAGGTAATGTGGAAAAATATTGTTCTCACTTCTGTCGGTGGTCTGCCCAGGTGGGGTGGAACGATTCAGCTTTGAAAAGCTTGTTTCTTGCAGGGCTAGGTGAAAGGGTTAAGGATTTACTGATTGCTTATCCCACACCTGGAAACTTGCAGGAGGCAATGCAATTAGCTATACGGGTGGACAGGAGACTGCGTGCAAGGGTTAATGAGAGCAAATCCTCTGCTATGTCAGCTCCGAGTCTTGAGAGGGTCTGTGCTGACAATGGAGAGCCGATGGAGATTGGGGCGATGGCACCCCGCTCTCAGGAAAAAGATTGCAGGCTTTCTGAAGGCTTGTGCTTCTATTGCGGAAATTCTGGTCATTTTATTAAGAACTGTGTGCTTCGTATGAAGAAAGAAAAAAAATGGTCAGTTATGCCCGTATTGCCTGTTTAAATTCTAAGGGAGTATTCCTATCTGCCAGTACTGCTGCTCAGGATGAATTAATTGAATTTCGGGTATTTGTGGATTGTGGTTCTACTCTGAATGTGATTGATGGGGGATTCTTGGAAAAACTTAGATTAGAACCTAAAACTTTGTCATCCCCTATTGCTGTGGTTTCTGTTGATGGCTCTCCCTTGAAGAGTGTTACTCATAAGGTCTGTGAATTTCCCCTCACTATTAATGATATTCACCAAGAAAATTTGGATTTGGTGGTATTGTATAATTTGCCTTCTCCAGTAATATTGGGGTTACCCTGGTTAAAATTGCACAATCCTGTACTGGATTGGTCTACCAATGAAATTAAGTCCTGGAGCCCTAAGTGTTATGACAAGTGTTGTAACGGACGTATTGCTGCTGTGGATAAAGGGGAATTGCCTGTACCTATTCAGGATTTTTGGAGAGTTTTTTCTGAGGCGGAGTCACAAATTTTGCCTCCCCATAGAGACTATGATTGTACCATTGAATTTGTCCCTGGAGCGACTCTTCCTAAAAGTCGTTTATTTAATCTTACTATTCCTGAGAGAAAGGCTTTGGAGGAATACATACAGACAAGCTTGGCCACCGGTCACATTAGGCCTTCCAAGTCTCCTGTGGCTGTTGGATTTTTTTTTGTAAAAAAAAAAGATGGCGGTTTACGTCCTTGTCTGGACTTTCGTGAGATTAATAAAATTACTGTACGCAATCCTTACCCACTGCCATTGATTCCTGATTTATTTAACCAGTTAGTGGGGGCCAAGTGGTTCTCTAAAATTGATCTCCGGGGGGCATACAATTTGTTGCGCATGAAGGAGGGTGATGAATGGAAGACTGCTTTTAACACTCCTGTGGGTCATTTTGAGAATCTGGTTATGCCTTTTGGTCTTACCAATGCTCCAGCATTTTTTCAGAATCTTATTAATGACATCCTTAGACCTTTAATCGGCAAAAATGTGGTTGTGTATTTGGATGACATTCTGATTTATTCGCCTGATCTGGAGTCTCATTGGCGGAGCGTACGTGAGGTATTACAGTTATTAATGGACAATTCGCTTTTTGCTAAGCTGGAGAAATGTGAGTTCGCTGTACAGAGAATTAGTTTTTTGGGCTACATTATCTCCAGTGAAGGTTTTGAGATGGACCCGGTTAAAGTTTAAGCTGTGCAGGAATGGCCTAGGCCTATTGGTTTGAAATCGATACAGAGGTTTTTGGGTTTCGCCAATTATTACAGAAAATTCATAAAAAAAATTTCTATTATTGTCAAACCGCTGACCTATCTCACCAGGAAAGGTGCTAATGCGGTTCAGTGGACTTCTGAGGCCATTGAAGCTTTTGTGTTTCTAAAGGAGAGGTTCACCTCTGCTCTCATCCTTATGCAGCCTGATGTGACTAAGCCGTTTTTGGTTGAGGTTGATGCTTCTTCGGTGGGGGTCGGTGCGGTGTTGTCTCAGGAAAACAAGGATGCATCCCTGTGCCTTTTTTTCAAAAAAATTTTCTGAGACTGAACTTAATTACGATATTGGTAATCGGGAATTGCTGGCGATTAAACTCGCATTTGAACACTGGCATCACCTCTTGGAAGGTGCTGAATTTCCCATTCAGGTTTTCACTGATCATAAAAATCTGATCTATCTTGATGCTGCCAAGCGCTTGAATGCCCGTCAGGCTAGGTGGGCACCTTTTTTCTCGCGGTTTAATTTTTCCGTTACTTACATCCCGGGTACCAAGAATGTTAAAGCGGATGCTTTGTCTCGCAGCTTTTCTCCCATGGTCGGTGTTGAGGAGGAAGAGGAGAGCATTTTACAAGAAGGTGTTGTGATTGCTGCTTTGGACTCCGTTTTGGAGGATGAGATTCTTAAAGCTCAGGAGAATGCCCCATCTAACACTCCCCATGGGAGGTTGTTTGTGCCTAGGACCTTTAGGAGAGATTTGTTTGTTGAGTGTCATGAGTCTCGGTTGGCAGGTCATCCAGGAATTTCTGAGACCAAGAGACTTGTGGGTCGCAGTTTTTGGTGGCCTGGATGGCAGAAGGAAGTCATTAAGTGGGTGCGCCAATGTACTGTGTGTGCTAGATCCAAGTCTTCGCATGCTCCTGCTGCGGGGCTGCTTTGCCCTCTGGAGGTTCCTAGTGCACCTTGGACACATCTGGCTATGGACTTTATTACTGACCTTCCCCCTCTGAAGGTTTCACGGTCAACTGGGTGGTCGTGGACCGTTTTAGCAAGATGTGTCACTTGGTTCCATTCATCAAACTGCCTTGCGCTAAGACACTCGCTAAGGCCTTTGTCAAGGAAATTGTCAGACTACATGGTGTTCCTACTGACATTGTTTCTGATAGGGGACCTCAGTTCGTGGCTCGTTTTTGGCGTGCCTTTTGTGACAGGTTGGGAGTTCATTTGTCGTTTTCATCTGGATATCATCCTGAGTCTAATGGCCAGACAGAAAGGAAGAACCAGGATGTTGAGCAGTTCTTGCGTTGTTTTGTGGCAGACAATCAAGAGGGGTGGTCTGAGTTTCTGCCACTTGCTGAATTTGCTCTTAACAACCATACATCCTCTTCTGCTGGGTGTTCGCCTTTTTTTTGTTGTTCTGGGAGACATCCGTCTTTTGGGTCATTCTCCAAATTGGTTTCGGCTGTGCCTGAGGAGGAGAGTTTTTCCAGTGATTTGGAGAGAGTTTGGACGGATGTGCGTGGTAATCTTCAGGAGGCTAACAAAAAATCTAAGAGGTACTTTGATAGGAAACGGCAAGAGGTTTTGTTTGCTGTTGGTGACATGGTTTGGTTGTCCTCTAAGAATCTGCGATTGAGGATTCCTTCTAAAAAATTGGGTCCCAAGTTCGTAGGTCCGTTTAAGGTGCTTCAGATAGTTAACCAATCTGCTGTTAGGTTGGAGTTTCCTACGTCCTGGAAGATTAACCCGGTGTTTCATGTTTCTCTGTTGAAAAAAGCTGATGTGTCTGATGGTGACGCCTCTGCCACTGTTCCTCCGGTGGTGGAGGACGGGGAATATGAAATTTCCCGCATCCTAAATTCTAGACGGTATAGAGGGAGTTTGCAGTATCTCGTCGCTTGGAAGGGTTTCGGACCTGAGGATAACTCATGGGTGAGGGCGGATGATGTTTCTGCTTCCAGACTTGTCAGAGCGTTTCACAGGAGGTTTCCTGGTAAGCCTGGGCCTAGGGGATCCGGAGGATCCTCTTAGAAGAGGGGTACTGTTAGAACTCTCCTGTTAGGTTTTTTTTAGTTTGCTGTTCACATGACCATTTTTGCCTATTTAATCCGGCTCCGCCCTCCTGGTCTTGCTGGACTTCATTGTATTTACTACTCTTGAGCTAGCTTGGTGCTCTGTTGCCGTTCTCTGTTAGTTTTGCTAGGTCTTCTGACCTCTATGCTTTTTGTTGTGTGTTTGTCTTTGACTGCTACTATTTCTGCTAGGAGGTGTCCAACTTATCCCAGTCCCTAGTTCTTGTAGGGATCCCTCCCTCACATCTATAGGTCTTCGTTCAGACTAGCTGAGGACTTTAGCGGGTCTGATCGCAGGATCAGGTTCCCCGTTACATCGTAGGGATCTAGTTTAGTTCTATTGTAGGGACAGTTCTCCTGTCTTTCCTTAGTCCCTGTAGCAGATCATAACACTGGGCTCCCGCTTGGCGCCAAAAATGTGGACTGCCCCTTCCATCAGAGACTGTCCGCGGGGTAATGCCCGTCAAATCGGATGGGCTGAACGAAGGCGGGCCTGTCAGCATTCCGCCCAGGAACCGCCCCGAAAGAGGAGGAAGAAGAAAAGCAACAAGGTGCGTCCATTGCAGTCGGAGCTTGGCAATCAACAGAGGCAGACATGGACGCCTTGGGGAGCAAGTCCACGCGTCTACTGAACCCGGTTCAGGCCCTTCACCCGGCAGAGAGCAAGGCGGCAGCGTGTTGACCTCGGGAGATTTTGTATTTCTCCGGCAGGAAGCTCCGGGACTCTTAAGAAGGCAAAGAGAGGCCCAGGAGGCGGCGACGGCTGCGTGGCGGGAGGAGATGCTGCTGCGTATCTGGGACCGCCGCCAAGGAGTTGAGGTCCCAGGACAAGGCGACACGGTGACAGAGGTCGAGGGCAGCCCAGTGGCGGGTGAGTGTGTAATCCCTGCCCCGGCTGCAGAGCCTACCGTGACTATCCTGGACCTCATGACGGAGTACCTAATTCCCCACGCGGTCACTTGGGAGCAAGCGTTGGCTCCAGAGCTGCAATCAGCAGCCATGAGTGGGAACCTGCGGTGCCGCCCAAACCCTGACTCGGAGGTGCCTGAAACTGCGGAGGAAACTACCGGCTCCAACCCGGACTGGTCCGCCCCTGCAGAGGACCCGCAGCAACCTGTTCTTACCCCGCTACCCGCACCAGCAGTAACCTGGCCCGAGGCTGAGGAGTGGGCCTGAGAAAACTAGGGGGGCGACCTGATGGGCTTCCCCCGGGAGACCCGGGCTGCAGCGCGGAGGAGGAGCCAGTGGTGCAGCGATCAAATATTCCAGCTCGCACGGGAGCAGCGTCAGCGGGAGCAGCGCTGTGAGCGCCTCGAGGTACGGGCTAAAGCTGCTAAATCTCGGGCGCGTCAGGAGGAGGCCACCCGTCCCAGTCCCCGAGTGGAAGGCCAAGTCGTCCGTTTTCACCATGAGGCGTGGTGGGGGTTCATAAGAAGTCCCCAGTACCAGGACGATGTTTTCGTCAGCCGGCGGGACGTTGAGCCGCGCCTCAAGAAGGGACACCCTGGTCGGAACCTCTTCCCGGGCGATACAGTGACTTTCTCTCGCCACCAGGGGGTGCGAGGGTGGTACGCACTGGACGTGCACAAAGTGTCCGGGAGCGACGCCACCCCGCGCTCAGCCTCAGGGGACCGGCTAGCCTCCGTCGGGAGGAATGAGCCCTTTCCAAGGAGAGAGCCCGAGGTTTAAAGCAGCCCTGGCTGTTGCAATCCGTTTACAAGTTTTAGTGTGTGTTGACTTTCTTCTATTATTGTTTAATTTCTTACCCGGTTTATAGAGACACGTGTAACTGCGGACTGGCAGCAGACAGACTCTTTACATTGTATTTAGTTTGCATCTCTTTAGGTGCTCCATATTGGTTTTATACAAAACCGCGGATATTTTCTACCTCAAGACCGACCTCAGAAGAAAAACCTGTCAGGGCCCACGTTGAGGGTTTAGGGCAGGTCCCTCGCACTTCTGAACTGACTCTGCGTCCTTGCACTTGTATCTGTCTGTTTGCACAAATGTCTCTGGAAAAATGCTAGCACTTTTATAATTTTATACTTTTATATTTTTATACTGTATACCGTGTTATGCAACGTTTAAGGATATGTGCCTCCCATAAAGGGAAGATAGTTCATGTTATTATAAAAAGAAAATTTCCTGGGTGTTGCTTCTTTTGCAGCCCGTGGATGTGCTGTGTTTTACCAGGGGGGAATGTGGTGCCCCTGAGGGTTCGACCGCCACAGGGATGCTGCACTTCTTTAATGGAGTGTGGTGTCCCTCCTCTGAGGTAAGGCCGGTGTGATAGTCGTGACCCAACCTTTTGCATCCAACACCACACTTCTCCACCAGAGGGAGCTAGTATGCACTAGGTGCTGCTCCCCTGGTTACAGGGAGACTGGGGAACACAAAGTGGTAGGAACCAGTTAATGGGTGAGGGTGGAGGACTTACAAGTTAGTTACACTTTAAATTTGATATTTAATAAAAAGCCATCTTGCCTCTGGGTTCTCTGTGCTGGTCCTCGGTCCTGTTCTCTGACTGTATCCGGACAGTACTCGGCTGTTCTATGGCTGTACCCTGACTGGTGTCAGAACGTGATCTCCTACCCTGAAAGTGGATCCTGTGTGGGCCTGCAGGGGATGGAACACGGCCCTAGTCCCTAGGCCTTGGGATGATGGGCAGTCGGGAGATAAGGAATATCTCAGCCCGGTCGAGGACCATGAGCAAGAAGGCCCGGGAGCTCTAGAGTGTGGCTCCACAGCAAATGGATCCCAGGCAGGATGCAGACGGAGCGGAGTACGCCACCTGTCCTAGCCAACCTGATATATTCGGAGGGACTCCGGCTGCAAAAGGGGTACCGGCCCCCGACATACGACCTTGCTACTCCATGTCCTGGTCGGGAAAGCCCGGTAGGCCCAGAGGATCCCACCGGGCATAGGATGGAGAGGAATTGCCACCCATACCCTAGTTCTCAGAGGGAGTCCTGGCCTATTTGCACACACACGGACAGGAAAGGGTGAGGTCTGTAGTGCAGGAACACTCTGGTGTAGGGTCCCGACTGAATGCTGGACTTCCTCGGAGGTAGTTAGACCCCCATCCCTGGTAGCCGCAGGACTCCGTGGGGAGCAGGGAGTCGCCTTCCCGCTGTCATCTCTAAGTGAGTAAAGCTTTGGAAGTTCACCCCTATGGCCTCCGGACTGTTCATTATGCGCCATACCATGCGACGCGGTGCCCGTACTCCCCGTACTACTACTCTTCCCCCTCCATCCTGTCTGCCTGCCCTGAGGCCTTGCTCCGCCTGTGGGGAGCAGCGAGAACTTTGGCCGCCATGACACCGGGCCTCGGCGGACTGCAGCGGCGCTGGTGACCCTTCACCAGGCACCACAGGTGGCGTAGTCGTTAAATAAGCCACTCAACCCGGACGAGCCCACAACATCTTCCTTTTCATGTGACGGCCCTGAGCACGGGTCGTGTCCGGGCCACGGTTGCACTCCATCTCTTCATCTCAGGACCCGACACCGAGTCCCCCATCACCCAGGGTAAACTCAAAACTAAAAGGGCTCTTTCGAGAATGAGGCGTCACATAAATGTCCCCAATAGGCAGGTAAATGTCCCTAATAGGCAGCATAGGTCCCCAATAGGCAGGTAAATGTCCCCAATAGGCAGCATAGGTCCTCATTGGGCAGGTAAAGGTCCCCAATAGGCAGCATAGGTCCCCAATAGGCAGGTAAATTTCCCCAATAGGCAGGTAAATGTCCCCAATAGGCAGCATAGGTCCTCAATGGGGAGGTAAATGTCCCCAATAGGCAGCATAGGTCCTCAATGGGGAGGTAAATGTCCCCAATAGGCAGCATAGGTCCTCAATGGACAGGTAAATGTCCCCAATAGGCAGGTTGTTTCCCCCTTATAATGCCCCATGCAGGCTGTTCCCCCCTTATAATGACCCATGCAGGATGTCACCCCCCATATAATGCCCCATGCAGGATGTCCCTTTCTCCCACCATATAATGCCGCATGCAAGATATCACTCCCCTGTCTTTATAATGCCCCATGCAGGATGTCACCCCCCCATATAATGCCCCATGCTGTATGTCACCCCCCATATAATGCCCCATGCAGCATGTGACCCCCCATATAATGCCCCATGCAGCATGTCACCCCCCCATATAATGCACCATGCAGGATATCACCCCCTTCTCTTTATAATGCCCCATGCAGCATGTCACTCCCCATATAATGCCCCATGCAGGATGTCACCCCCCCATATTTAGCCCCATGCAGGATGTCACCCCTAATATTTTGCCCCATGCCTCCATACATTAAAAAAAAAAAAAATACTCACCTCACTTCTCACCTGCTGCCGCTGCTCAGGTCCCGACTTCAGCGTCGCTGGCGTCTTCCCGCTCTGCGCTGCCTGTGACGGCTCAGGGGAGGGCGCGGTGGAAAGATGTCACCGCACCCTCTGACCTGAGACGTCACAGGGAGCGCACAGCAGGAAGACAGCGGATCTGCAGAGACACGGGGAGAGGTAAGTATCCGGCTGCCGGGGCCCTGAGCAAGCGGGAGGGAGTGGGCGCTGGCACCGCTCTCCTCCGCCCACAGCCCGCCGGGCCGGATAAAAATCCTCTGCGGGCCGCATGTCGTAGTTTGAGGACCCCTGTAGAGATGAGCGTTGTTCTACTCGAACTGTTCGCCAATCTCAAATTCGAGCTGTTTTGGGCGGTGTTCGAGCCGTTCGGCGAACACGAACAATTTGAGAAAAATTCGGCTGTTCGAGGTTATGTTCGATAACTGTTCGTGCACCAAAATCATAACTGGATTTTTTCTCAGTAATGATGAAAATTAATGTTAATACGCAGTTTGAGTGTACAGCGGGGTGGGGGGAGGGGCAGGGGATGGATCTCTGCAGGAACAATGAAGATCTCCATTTTTTTTTTCTCTTTCCCGCATTTACAGTGGGGAGGTGCAATCTGTCAGCCTATCAGCAGCGCACACACGGAGCGAAGTGCTTTTTTTCACACAAGCAAGGGCATGTGTCATTGGCAGTGTATGTCACATGTCCTTGCCCTATAAGACCAAGCCATTTTCCCCGTCGCCACCATTTTCTCACTGCTGCAGCTGCGTGTTAGACGGCACCGCTGTTGCTGTGTGCGCTATACCTTGTTAATTTCAAGCCAATTTTTGCACAAATCTACAGATAGCTTGGGAGTAGGGAATAGTTGTGATTGCAGTCCTTTTAAGGACTAGGTTACAGCATTTCCTACGACTTTTATCAGGCAGGTCTGTGCTCTTAAATAGATAGATTGTGGGAGTAAAGACTAATTGTAATTGGAGTCCTTTTCAGGACTAGGTTACATCAGTTCCTATCAGTTTTTGCCAGGCAGGTCTGTGCTAGTGCTGTGCAAGTTTTTTTCACAGCATTTGGCTGAATCTAGCAAAGCTAATCCTTTTTGGCCTATTGCAGAGTGTGTTAGTCAGTGGAGTAGCCTATCTGTGTTGCAAGATATACCACCTGTGTATAGAATACCAATTTTTTTACTGCACCTAGTGAAGTAAAATATTTTGGGCATAGCATCATTCTATTAATCCATCTATACTGACCTCCATCAGGTTGCAAATTGAATATAATTTTTTTCTGCATCTAGCTCTGAAAAAATATTGGGCTTCTAGCTGTGTGTGGGACTTGTTGTATTAGTCCATCTATACTGACCTCCATCAGGTTGCAAACTGCATATATTTTTTTCTTCATCTACCTCTGAAAAAATATTGGGCTTCTAGCTGTGTGTGGGACTTGTTCTATTAATCCATCTATACAGACCTCCATCAGGTTGCAAACTGAATATATTTTTTTCTGCATCTATTTCTGAAAAAATATTGGGCTTCTAGCTATGTGTGGGACTTGTTCTATTAATCCATCTATACAGACCTCCATCAGGTTGCAAACTGAATATATTTTTTTCTGCATCTACCTCTGAAAAAATATTGGGCTTCTAGCTGTGTGTGGGACTTGTTGTATTAGTCCATCTATACTGACCTCCATCAGGTTGCAAACTGAATATATTTTTTTCTGCATCTACCTCTGAAAAAATATTGGGCTTCTAGCTGTGTGTGGGACTTGTTCTATTAATCCATCTATACAGACCTCCATCAGGTTGCAAACTGAATAATTTTTTTTCTGCATCTACCTCTGAAAAAATATTGGGCTTCTAGCTGTGTGTGGGACTTGTTGTATTAGTCCATCTATACTGACCTCCATCAGGTTGCAAACTGAATATATTTTTTTCTGCATCTACCTCTGAAAAAATATTGGGCTTCTAGCTGTGTGTGGGACTTGTTCTATTAATCCATCTATACAGACCTCCATCAGGTTGCAAACTGAATATATTTTTTTCTGCATCTACCTCTGAAAAAATATTGGACTTCTAGCTGTGTGTGGGACTTGTTGTATTAGTCCATCTATACTGACCTCCATCAGGTTGCAAACTGAATATATTTTTTTCTGCATCTACCTCTGAAAAAATATTGGGCTTCTAGCTGTGTGTGGGACTTGTTCTATTAATCAATCTATACAGACCTCCATCAGGTTGCAAACTGAATATATTTTTTTCTGCATCTAGCTCTGAAAAAATATTTGGCCTTCTAGCAGTGTGTGGGACTTTCTCTATTAGTCCATCTATACTGACCTCCATCAGGTTGCAAATTGAATATAATTTTTTTCTGCATCTAACCCAGCCAATAGTTTTGGCCTAATACCACAGTTTGGCCACTCAGCTCTGCTCGGTTCCCATCCATTGTTTTTTTGTGCAAACAACTCCAGAGTTGTTAATTAGTTAACCACCAAAATGAGTGGAAAAAGGCCTGCTGCTGGTGGAAAGGGGAATAGGCGTGTTGGGAAGGGGAAAAAAGGTTGTGTCCGTGGGGTAGGTGTTAAAGCAACAGTAATATCTGCAGAAGAAAGACCATCTTCCAGCCAAACTAAAATGTCTACTTCTTTTAGCGGACAATGTGATAAGATCCCTTTCTTACGGCCACGCCAATCGCTACAAATTCCAGATGAGGCACAAAAACAGCAGGTGCTTCAACGGATATCAAGTGCTCCTTTAAGTGGGCTCTCCTCCACATCAACTTCAACATCACAAATACTCCAGTCCTCAAAGGTGTCATCCCAATCGCACTTGCTTCCTCACAGCTCCCAAATCTCCAGCTGCCCGTCTGAGTATGAGGTAGAACAGATGGTTGAGTCTGCAGAGCTGTTTACTCATACTATAGCCTGGGAATCAGAGGTCGACTCCAGCGCTTCTGTGAATCCAGACGAGGAAATGATCTGCACTGATGCCCAGAATCTTTATGAGTCGGATCCAGGACCAGACGCAGAAGGTTCTGACCATAATGTAGACCCTCATTCCCAAACTGTAACTCCTGTTGGTGGAGACAATGAGGAAGACGATGATAAGACTCAAATACCTGATTGGAGCGACAACTTTAGTTTTTTGTCAGGGCAGGAACAGGTTGGCTCTGAGGACGACGGGTGTGATAACGCACAGGGTGATGATGATGAGGTTGGAGATCCCACTTACTGTCAACCCACAGTCAGCCAAGAGATGAGGTCAGCAGAGGAGGTGGAGGAAGATGCTAGTGACGACGAGGTCAGGTTGCGCCTTCCTGGACAGAGACGTAGTACTGGAAGCACGTCAACAACTGCATCCTCAAACACAACTCTGCCTCTCACCACAAGTCGTGGTGGCTCTTCAGGTCGCATGGGTGCTAAGCCTTGCATAGCCTGGGCATTTTTTCAGATCGATAAAGATGACCCAACTCGTGTTATCTGTAACATTTGTTAGCAAAAGCTAAGTAGAGGCCAAAAAATACATAGTTTGAGTACTTCATGCATGAACCGGCACATGGACATGAAGCATAAGTTGCAGTGGGAAGCTCAGTGTGCTACAATGCGGCCTAGCCGGCCGGGCCAACCACCGTCTGCCATATCTTGTGCATCCGCGGCCACTTCATCCTCTGTGACTGGGGGGACAGCAGTCACACCTGTTTTGGGGCGCAGACCTGCCACCTCTTTACCCGCAACAGCCAGCGTGATTGGCAGGTCATCATTTTCTTTGGAGGTGGTAACACCAGCTGGTGTTGAGCGCTGTCCGACATCGATAGCACCACCTTTGGATCAAGGCAACCTAACATGTCCGCCTGCATCTTCCTCACAGACCGGCAGTTTGCCGGGGACACCCTTATCAACCCCGTCTAAGCACAATAGCCAGCCCTCGGTCCCTCAGATGTGGACAAGTAAAAGACCATTTCCTCCTAGCCATGAGAAAGCTAAGAGGTTGAATTTCACCATCTGCAAGTTCTTGGCTACAGAAATGCTGCCTTTCCGCCTGGTGGACACAGAGGATTTTCGAGACCTTATGTCCGTCGCAGTGCCCCAGTACCAGATGCCCAGTCGGCACTACTTCTCAAAGAAAGGTGTGCCTGCGCTCCACCAGCATGTCGCACACAACATCACCGCTTCTTTGAGAAACTCTGTGTGTGACAGGGTGCATTTCACCACAGACACTTGGACGAGTAGGCATGGACAGGGGCGTTACATGTCGCTGACTGGGCACTGGGTAACTATGGTGACAGCAGGACAAGGGGCTGCTGTCCAAGTCTTGCCGTCCCCACGAGTTGTGCGTCAATCCTCTTTATGTCAAAGTTCCTCCACTGCTTCTGCCTCCTCAACCTCCTCTCGGTCTTCCACCTGCACCCAAAGCCTGTCTGGTCATGCCACAAGCTTTCTAACTGCGCAGAAGGGATCCTGCACACCTACTTACTATGCTGGCAGTAGGGCTCAACGTCATCAGGCGGTTTTTACATTGAAATGTCTGGGAAATGTGAGTCACACAGCTGAGGAGTTGTGGTCAGCTCTGGAGAACCAATTTCATGAATGGTTGTCTCCACTGGACCTGAAACCAGGGAAGGCCGTGTGCGACAATGCTGCAAACCTGGGTGCGGCCCTTCGCCGGGGCAATGTCACACACGTGCCTTGTATGGCTCACGTGTTGAACCTGGTTGTCCAGCAATTTTTAGCCCACTATCCCAGACTAGATGGCCTTCTGCAGAGGGCACGGTCGCTGTGTGCTCACTTTCGCCGTTCGCATCCCGCAGCTCAGCGACTTACATCTCTACAGAAGTCGTTGGGCCTGCCACTTCACCGGCTAAAATGCGATGTGCCTACCCGGTGGAATTCAACTCTGCACATGTTGCAGCGACTGTGGCAGCACCGACAAGCCCTGGTGCAATACGTTCTGACGTATAGCCTGGGCCAACGAGATCCAGAGGTGGGGCAAATCACGCTGGAGGAGTGGTCTCAGATCAGGGACCTATGCATCCTTCTGCACAGTTTTGAAATGGCGACGAAGATGTTTAGTGCTGACGATGCCATTATCAGCATGACTATTCCGGTGATTTACATGCTGGAGCACGTGTTAAACAGAATTCGGAGTCAGGTGGTGGCACAAGAGGAGGTGGAGGAAGTAGAGGAGGAGGAGTTGTATGCGGAAGGGCTAACATCTGCAAGGTCCAGACGGTCGGCAGCACCAAGGCGGCAGGCATGTGAGGGTGGGGGAGATGGTTTTACCAGGGCACATGGTAGCAGCCAAACTAGTGAGGAAGGTGCAGGAGCCCAGGAAGAAGTGGAGGACGAACTGATGGAAGACTCATCAGATGAGGGAGACCTTGATCACATTTCTGTTGTGCGAGGTTGGGGGGAGAGGACAGAGGAAGGAAGCATGATTGTTACCTCGCCACCAACACAACAGGGACTTGGTGCTCCTGGATGCGCAACACACATGAGTGCCTTCTTGCTGCACTACCTGCAACATGACCCTCGAATTGTGAGAATTAGAAATAATCCTGACTACTGGGTTGCCACACTGTTAGATCCCCGGTACAAAAGTAAATTTGCAGAAATTATTCCTGCCATAGAAAGGGATGCACGCATGCAGGAGTATCAGCAGAGACTGTTGCAGAATCTTACATGTGCTTTTCCACAAAATACCAGTGGTGCACGTAGTGAATCTCACAGTTCCAACTTGCCAACCGTGGGACCGTCAAGTGTTCAGCACTCAAACCGTAACAGAACCACAGTATCTGCTGGTAACATCAATTTTGCAGAATCATTTCACCACTTTTTTAGCCCATCCTTTGCAAGGCCACAGGAGACAAGAAGTCTGACACATAGTCAACGCCTAGAGACGATGGTACAGGAGTATCTCCAAGTAAACATTGAAGCCACGACTGTGTCACTGGACCCTTGCTCTTTTTGGGCTTCCAATCTGGATAAATGGCCGGAGCTAGCCACTTACGCCTTGGAGATCTTGTCATGCCCCGCAGCCAGCGTTCTGTCTGAACGTGTGTTCAGCGCTGCTGGTGGTGTGCTGACAGATAAGCGCACGCGGCTCTCCACTGATAATGTAGACAGACTCACGTTCATAAAGATGAACAAATCATGGATCCGAAACGACTTTTCTACCCCTGTGTCATCCTGGGGAGAGTAAAAGCTTGATGATTGGTTAAAATCACCCTACCAACCGTTTTAAGCTTTCAAATTACTAATCATGTTTATCTGTATCTTGGCTGGAAAATAATTTGGGCTTTGTAGCAGTGTGCAGCACTGATTCTATTAGGCCATCTATAATAAGCTCCACCAGATTTAAAATAACTAATCATGTTTATCTGTATCTTGACTGGAAAATAATTTGGGCTTTGTAGCAGTGTGCAGCACTGATCCTATTAGGCCATCTATACTAAAGCTTCACCAGATTTAAAATTAATAATAATTTTTAGCTGCATCTAGCCCGGAAAATAATTTTGGGGCTCCGAGATGCGCAAGACACATAAGTGCCTTCTTGCTGCACTACCTGCAGCATGACCCTCATATTGTCAGAATTCGAAGTAATCATGACTACTGGGTTGCCACACTCTTAGATCCCCCAAACTTTTCGATCAACCTTTTCATTTTAATAAAGACCAAAAAAATGGTCATTTTTGAAATTATAAGCATTAGCAGGTTGTTAGAAACTGAAATCAAACAGTTTTCAACTCAAAACTTTATTCTAGGTGATGTTACATTTTCACATAGGACCCCTTGTTCGAAAGGAGCTTCTGAACTCTCTCGTCTATTGAATTTGTCAGGTTTTGGATGGTTTCTGCTTCAATTGTTTTGCATGAGGACAGAATACCCTCCCAGAGCTGTTGCTTAGATGTGAACTGCCTCCCGCCATCATAGACACTCCTTTTAATGATGCACCAAAGGTTCTGAATGGGGTAGAGGTCAGGGGAGCATGGGGGTCACACCATAAGTTTGTCCCCTTTTATGCCCATATCAGCCAGAGATGCAGATGTTTTATGTGCAGCATGAGATGGTGCATTATCATGCAGAAAAATGATCTTGCTGTGAAATACACGGTTCTTCTTCTTGAACCATGGCAGGAAGTGCTGTTTGAGAAAATCCACATACATTATGGAGTTCATCTTTAGCGCCTTCAGGGATCCTAAAGGGGCCGACAATCTCTCTCCCCATGATTCCAGCCCAAAACATTACTCCACCTCCTCCTTGTTGGCGCTGTAGCCGTGTTTGCGTGGGGTGTCCATCAACCAGCCATCCTCCACTCCATCCATCTGGACCATCGAGCGCTGCACGGCACTCATCCGTGAACAAAACAGTTTTGAAATCAGTCTTCATGTAATGTTTGGCCCACTGGAGCCGTTTCTGCTTGTGTGAAGTGGATAGAGGAGGTCGACAGGATGGAGTATGTGACGCGCCCCTGGGCCTTCGTCGCGCGGCATCGCGCGCACGGGAGCTTACCCGGAGCCGGATCTGTTGAGGGTTGTAGTCTCGTGGCGGTGACCCGGTCCGTGCCCAGGGAGTCAAACTGAGCGGCGATGTATTAGCAGTAGATGTTGTACGACTACGCCACCCGTTGAATGCAGCTTTAGGGCTGCTGCTGCAGGACAGTTCGCTGAGGCCGGTGGTACGATTGTGCAGCGTAGATGGTATAACCCCCAACGGGAGGGGTATGGCCTCAGGGCAGCAGATGTGGATGATGGAGGTAGTGATGGTGCAGCAAGGAGAGTCAGAAACGTATAATGCAGTTTCAGGGTTTTTACTCACAGGTGTTACTTCAGTCACTTCGGCCGGGAGTGACCACCCGAGCCGTGCTGCGTCCACCAGGTGCGGGACTCGGCTAACCCCCAGGCAATTCCGGAGCGTGGTCCTGAGCTCCCCTCTCTCTCTCTCTCCGGCCGTCCCCACCAGGGATCCACCTTTGTCCGGTTCCCTCGGGCCTCTCAATGGTAAAACCTTTTATGGCTTTCCTGACCCTACTCGTGGTGTACCTTCCTGGTGAATGTGATGAGGGTCGTGGCAAAACTTGACCACGACCTCCGGTTCCTGACTAAGGATGTTTTGCCTCCGTCAGTTTGGGATCCGGTGCCCTCTTCTGCCAACCCTTCACCCTTTTGGTTCACTCGTGGGATCTCGGGGTTCCCTTTTGGTCTTATGTCTCCGGGCCTTTCTTCCTCCTTCTCTCTGCTTCAGGCCTGGCCCTGGAGCTGGGCCCAGCTGGAGCCACAGCTCCCTGTCAACCCTCCTGGCTGAGCTCCTCTCTGAGCTCACTCCCTGAACTGACCCTGTCTCAAGATGGTGCCCACCATATATACTCCCTCTATGTGTGAGCCCAGGTGACTAGCACCCAATGGGCTCCTACCTCTATGCCCAGAGCCCCTCCCCTATCTGCCCCTACACTACTGGGATGTTCCTCCCCCCCTCCCACTCCAGCCAGGGACAGACGCTGTCGTACCTGCACATCTAACTGGTGGGAGTACCGTAGTTCTGTCCCCCGGAAATGGGATGAGTGTAGTGCATGCAGCTAGCTGAGCTCAGTCCCACACTCCATCCTTACCCGGGAGTGGAATACCGCACCTCTGGTTTGAGGTGCAATACCCCTGTAGCAGCCGAGCCCTCGGGGTGCTACATTCCCCCCTGGTAAATCACAGCACGTCCTCGGGCTGTAAAAGAGTAAAACAATATAAAACATACAAAAATATTAAAGTGCACTACATATAAAACATTAACTATAACTCATCCCTTTATGGGAGGTACTTTTCTCTTTAAACGTTACAGGTATAAAACATTTTCCTTAGTCATAATAAAACATCTGGCTAATGCCACCGGAACTCTTTTGGCGCATAACACATAACTTCCTCATTATTACTCTAGCAGCATATAACTTTCAATATAATCTTGACTTCTGGCCACTGTGCAATTTGTGACCAGGTAAAAGTGCAACAGTCACAAAAACAGTTCCTTATAAAACCGGTAGGGGGCGCCTTAGGCAGCGCAACTATTTACAGGGTGGCCGCTCTCAGTCCTCGGCCAGTGGGGAAAAAGGGATGGCTGCTCACAGTCCTCAGCCTGTGGGGAAAAAGGGATGGCTGCTCACAGTCCTCAGCCTGGTTAGGGATAGGGACACACGGGAACAATTCACTAGTCCCAACGGGGACCATATTCTATTTAGCAGCAGCTCTTGTACCCTTACGGGTAACTATGTACAGTTCCACTTTACCGTACTTCAGTAACGGCGTCCTCCTGCTCCTTCCCGCGGGTAGTCTTCGAACCCGTCCGGGTCCTCTTGTTCCTCCTCGCACTGTAGCTCTTCCTCGGTCAGTCGGTGCACATGAAGAGCATATGGTCCCTTAGCACACTGATGCCGGGTGAAGGTGACCTCGTCACCCGGGTAAAGGTCACGTCCTCTGTGTCCCTCCGGCAGATGACTCTCGACATCTCTGCGGGTGACAAAGACGTCGCCGGGGGTTCTGTGATCCCGAATAAAGCCCCAACCGTGCTCCAGTTGGAACTTGATTATGGTCCCGGTGGCGCGGGGACCGTGGGCTGCACGGGGGTTTCGCCGGGTCCGACGTTTCTGCTCCGCACTCTGAACTTGCAGCCGCTCCTCGCGGACCCGCCTCTCCCGCCGTTCCCGGTCAAAGACCTCCAGCTGTTGCCGGCAGCACTCCGCTCGCTGGGCTGCGGCCGCCCGGGTCTCGTGGGTAAACCTAATGAGGTTTTCTCCGGTGGGGTCCCATTCGAATTGGGCCTCCTCCAACGGGAGCGGGACGATCTTGACAGGCGCCGGAGCTGGGATTAGGGGTTCACACAAGGGCCGTTCCCTCCGGAGTCGTGGGTTGGTATACTCCGGTGGCCATTCGAACGGCAGCCCGTCCGGGCTAGTGTGCTGCGCGTACAGGTCCTCGCCCAGTGGTGGCACTGTGGAGGTAGAGGGCGCTGTGGGGGCAGCAGCGCCCGGGGGCTTTTGGCAATGCGTCCAGGCCGGAGGCATCCTGAAAGTGAAGGGCGCTCTAGAGGCAGCGGCGCCCGGGTCCACCAGGTCTTGCGACCAGGCCGGTGGCATGATAGAGGTAGAGGGCACTTTGGAGACAGCGGCGCCCGGGGGTACTCGGCCCTGCGACCAGGCCGGGAGCGCTTTCTGCTCGGCCGCGCTCAGAGTTGAGGCGCGTGACGTCACAGGGGGCATGGCCGCGGCTCCTGCCGCTTGAGGCCTAGTTTGGAGCGGTGGCGGTGCAGCAACGGGCACGGTAGGTGGGATTTCGGGCTCTGCGACGGGGAGCTGGGGCAGGCTCTCGGCTACTTGGTTTGGGGTGGTGACGTCCCCTTTACCTGCTTCCATCTCTTCAGCTCCTTCCACGGCGTCGTCTCCGGCCTTCGTCCCTCCTGCACCATCCTCAGAGGCTGCCAGACTCCTCATCTCGGGTGGCGTCCTTTGCCGGCGGGTTCCAGCCTGCAGGGCCATTTCTCTACTCCACTCGGCCAGCACCTCTCGCTGCACTCGGGCCATCCTCCGAGCCAAGCCCTCCAGCGCAGTCTGTGCATGCTCCCGATCTCTGGGGAGCTGTGCCAGAATCTCCACCAGGCCTTCTGGGGTGGCGGCCTGCAACAGGCTCCTGACCACAGGGTCGGTGCTGCCTGACTCTCCCTCCATCTCCGGGTGCGATCTCTCTAGACTCCCCCAGGCTGCACCCATTCTCACTCTTTTGTTCTTGATCCGCCCATACTGAGGGTGGTCCCGGGGCAACTTGGTGATTGTGAGTTCCAGGAGCAGCCCCCTCGCTCTGATGGACATCTCGATCATCGCAGTCTCTGCTGGTGGGGGCGGTCTCCGCTTTTGGCGCTCTTCTGGGACCAGGCCCACGATGGGAGGTGGTCTCTTGCCACCCTCTGGCACGCCCATAATGGCGTCCGCTCTGCCAGGGCGGGAAATCGTCTCAGATGGCGGGAATCGTCTCCTAATGGCGGGAAACTCCGTGGATGGCGGGAAAAGGCTGCAGATGGCGGGCAAACGGCGGGAAACGACCCGAGATGGCGTCCGATGACGGGGACCCTCTGGAATTGGCGGGAGACTTCTTCTGACGGTACATATAAACTTTTCTTCAGGCACGCAGTACCCGGCAGTTGCGGGCACGAAATCCTGCCGACTACGCCAAAGTTGACGCGCCCCTGGGCCTTCGTCGCGCGGCATCGCGCGCACGGGAGCTTACCCGGAGCCGGATCTGTTGAGGGTTGTAGTCTCGTGGAGGTGACCCGGTCCGTGCCCAGGGAGTCAAACTGAGCGGCGATGTATTAGCAGTAGATGTTGTACGACTACGCCACCCGTTGAATGCAGCTTTAGGGCTGCTGCTGCAGGACAGTCCGCTGAGGCCGGTGGTACGATTGTGCAGCATAGATGGTATAACCCCCAACGGGAGGGGTATGGCCTCAGGGCAGCAGATGTGGATGATGGAGGTAGTGATGGTGCAGCAAGGAGAGTCAGAAACGTATAATGCAGTTTCAGGGTTTTTACTCACAGGTGTTACTTCAGTCACTTCGGCCGGGAGTGACCACCCGAGCCGTGCTGCGTCCACCAGGTGCGGGACTCGGCTAACCCCCAGGCAATTCCGGAGCGTGGTCCTGAGCTCCCCTCTCTCTCTCTCTCTCCGGCCGTCCCCACCAGGGATCCACCTTTGTCCGGTTCCCTCGGGCCTCTCAATGGTAAAACCTTTTATGGCTTTCCTGACCCTACTCGTGGTGTACCTTCCTGGTGAATGTGGTGAGGGTCGTGGCAAAACTTGACCACGACCTCCGGTTCCTGACTAAGGATGTTTTGCCTCCGTCAGTTTGGGATCCGGTGCCCTCTTCTGCCAACCCTTCACCCTTTTGGTTCACTCGTGGGATCTCGGGGTTCCCTTTTGGTCTTATGTCTCCGGGCCTTTCTTCCTCCTTCTCTCTGCTTCAGGCCTGGCCCTGGAGCTGGGCCCAGCCGGAGCCACAGCTCCCTGTCAGCCCTCCTGGCTGAGCTCCTCTCTGAGCTCACTCCCTGAACTGAACCTGTCTCAAGATGGTGCCCACCATATATACTCCCTCTATGTGTGAGCCCAGGTGACTAGCACCCAATGGGCTCCTACCTCTATGCCCAGAGCCCCTCCCCTATCTGCCTCTACACTACTGGGATGTTCCTCCCCCCCTCCCACTCCAGCCAGGGACAGACGCTGTCGTACCTGCACATCTAACTGGTGGGAGTACCGTAGTTCTGTCCCCCGGAAATGGGATGAGTGTAGTGCATGCAGCTAGCTGAGCTCAGTCCCACACTCCATCCTTACCCGGGAGTGGAATACCGCACCTCTGGTTTGAGGTGCAATACCCCTGTAGCAGCCGAGCCCTCGGGGTGCTACATATGCACAGCTGCAAACCTCTGAAGGACCCTGCATCTTGTTGTTCGGGGGACGTTGGAGGCACAAGCAGCTTCAAAAACTTGTCTGCTGCTATGACAAGGCTTTTTTGCCGCTGCTCTTTCAACCTGACGTAATTGCCTGTAGGAAAGAGTCCTCAATTTGCCCTTATCAGCACGCACACGTGTGTACTGTGAATCAGCTACATACTTCTTGATTGCCAAGACACTTCATCCTGATCATCGCACAATGTTGATTGTAGTCATGCCTTGACCTAAACACTCCACAATTTGTTGCTTCTCAGCAGCCGACACATCCTTTTTCTTTCCCATTTTGGCAGAAAATATAGGCTGTTTAATAATGTGAGACAGCCTTCTTAAGTAGTCTTGCCTTTCATTGGACACACCTGCCAAACTAATTAGCACAGGTGTCTGCAATTGCTTACAGTGATATAAAGAGCCCTGACACACATCACCATCAATGAGTTTAACTGACAAACAAACAAATTCTTCCCTTATCACTCCTAAACACTTTTTGCATAATAATTTGGAACACAGTGTACATGTGCTTTTCCACAAAACACCAGTGGTTCACGTAGTGAATCTTACAGTTCTAACTTGCCAACCGTGGTCTGTATGGAGTTGTTCAATAAAGGGCCCAAAATTAAGATAACATAGATGGGAGAGGTCTCTATGAATAGGAATTTCTAAGTATTTGATACCCTGTGAGGGCCAGGCAAAGGGAAAGTTGGACTGGATGGAATCCTATATGGATTTGGGGAGGGAGACATCGAGGGCCTCAGACTTCGCTGCATTGATTTTAAAATTTGACCATGTAACAAAGTGATCTATTTCAGCCATAACAGCATGGATGGATATATGTGATTGAGTGATATATACTAGGACATCATCAGCAAATAGAGAGCACTTGTACTCGGTGCCTCCCACCTCAATCCACCTAATATTGGGGTTATGGCGAATTGATGAGAGCAGGTGCTCCGTCACTAGGATGTATAAGAGAGGGGACAGAGAACATCCCTGCCTTGTCCCATTGGTGATTGTGAAAGGTGATGAAAATGTTCTGACGCGCCCCCTGGGCCTTGGGACACCCGGAGCCGGACCCTTTTTGGTGGATGCTGGTGGTTGTAGTCTCCGTGGCGGCAACCCGGTTCCGTGGCTCAGGGCGGTCAAACCAGTGGCGGAACTATTTATGTGGTTTTGATGTTTAAATGTCCGACTACGCCACCCGTGGATTGCGGTCAGAGTGAACCGCCGCTCCAGGGCAGACCGCTGAGGCTGGTGTTGTCGGTGCAGCAGAGCGTAGCATAACTCCCCACGGGAGGAGTATAGCCTCAGGGCAGTGTATGCGGAGGATGGGGGTGATGGTGCAGGGCAGCAGCAGTAATGACACGGAGTCAGTGATGCAGTCCAGGGCCTTTACTCACAGTTCTTATTATCCAGACCACGTCTGCAGGTAACGGCTGCCCACGTCGTACTGTGCTCACCAGGTGAGGGGCTCAGACAACTCCCAGATAACTTTGGAGTGCTTCACAGGACCCCCTTTGTGTGTCCTTTGTCTGGCCTTTCTTACCAACCCTTCTGTCCGGCTGCCTCGGGCCTCCTCTTGGTAAACTTGGCGCCAGTTTCCCTGACCCTATGTGGTGCCTTCCTAGCGGGTGTAGCGAGGGGCTGCGCCACATAAAATGTCACAGCCTCCTGTTTCTAGCTGAGGGTCGTTTCCTGCCTCCACTAGTTTCGGGGACCGGTCTCCCCCTTTGGCCTGACCCCTCCACGCAGGTGGATTCGGGCGTGCGGTGGCGACTCGCCCGTCCGCACCCCTGAGATCCCTTCGTTCCTCGTTCCTGGAGCCTTCTCCGCTCCTCTTCCTTCCTTCTCCCTCTTCCAGGCCTGGGCCTCTGTTACTAGGCCCGCCTCCGGAGCAGAGCTCATGCAGAGCCCCTGCTCCCTGCCACTTCTGCTCAGACTTCTCTGCACTGAACTAAGATGGTGCCCACCTTTTATACTCCCTTCTCAATGCACCCAGGAACTGCTTCCTCCCTGCTCCTGCACTACAGGGTTCCCCTTCCTCAGTGTTCCCTCCCCCCACTCCAGCCAGGGACAGGGACTGTCGTGCCCATCTCAGGGGCATATTGGTCGCCCTGCCCCACGGCAATGTG
Source organism: Phyllobates terribilis (assembly GCF_046119375.1). NCBI lineage: Eukaryota > Metazoa > Chordata > Amphibia > Anura > Dendrobatidae > Phyllobates > Phyllobates terribilis. The sequence goes on from NW_027362765.1 coordinate 26,489,506, forward strand.
GTGTACTGCATGCAGGTGTCGGGTCCTGATCCACACTACATCCTTACCTGAGAGTGAGATATCACACCTCTGGGTGAGGTGCAATACCTCTGTAGCAACCGAGCCCTCAGGGTGCTACAGTTCAATTTATCTTCAGCCTAGGTGACGTATTGCGATACAGGGCCGTGATTTTGGCTATAAAAGGGTCCCCTAGACCCCTACCCCAAGCTTTTTAAGAGAATCATATATGGCGTGCCAGGAGACTCTATGGAATGCTTTCTCAGCATCCAACGAGAGTATCTAATTACAAATTTTTAACTGCATCTAGCCCAGGAAATACTTTGTGCCTAGTAGCAGGGTCTGCTAGTCAGCGGATTATCCCAGCTGTTAAGCAAGCTACACCAACTGTAGTTTGGACACTTCATTTTTTCAAAGGAAATGCTTCGGGACCACGGGATACTCAGTGAAGAGCATCAGGAGGCACCCCAAGGCATAAGGGCTCGGACTGGCAGTAGGATGCCTTGCGGTGGACAGCCGAGCTCGATCCTTATAAAAGCTTTTTAACTGCAGCAGCTTTAGTGGACGCTACTGGAGCTGGAATTACGCGGCTGCTGGCATGAGACTTGCCCTCCAATAGATCCTTGTAAATGGATTTAAAGTGTATTTATTCAAATTAGAGAGACAATTTAAATTAAAAAGCTTAGAGCTGCCTCCACCACAGGGGGGCTCGCTCGACCCACCAGCGGACAGGCACCAGTATTGGGAGAGGGGGGCTGGCCGTCAGGGTTCACCGCGGCTCTGGCACAAACCCGGCGACACGGAGGTGGCACGGGCAGGAGCGGACTGGCCGTGTCGGCTTCTCACTTTTGGATTTTAGAAGGGCATGACATGCCTATATCTGTGTCTCCCCCTCCTTTTACTCCTCCACCTCTTTTATTTTCGCATGACTATATGTACTTGTCACTTTTCCATGTGTTAGTTGTGTCTTCTGAGCAGTTTGTCAGCTTTTGGACACCTTTGAAGGTGTTTTCTATGTGTTTCTATGTGTTTTTGTTTGCCTGCCATTGGTTTTAACGGTGTTCGAAGGTGTTCGACGAACAGTTCGACGAACAGTTCGGCGAACACACGGGTGTTCGACGAACCGAACCGAACTCGAACACTACGGGGGTGGCTCAACACTAGACCCCTGTCTTTGAAGATGAAATTTAAAACGACAGATATAATCAAAGCCTTTAGAGCTCTATGAAAGTATTAGGAGGCAGCCTGGTTTAATGTTGCAGGAAGGGGGGGCAAGAGCTGGGGATGTCACAGGTATGTCAGAAGTGATAGTCGCCCTGCAGGAGATATCTGCGTTTGGCATTACAGACATCTTCTTGAACCGCCGTCATTAACCCAGCAGCGTTTCGTCTTGAACTTCCTCAGGCCCTTAAGGTCCACAACATGTTCCACAGGTCCTTACTCAAAAAGTATGTGGAACCTCTTGAGCCCTCACCTCTACCACCGCCCCAGTAATGGTTAATGGTAATCTAGAGTTCCAGATTTTGAGGATTGTAGATTCTCCTCTCCAACGTCGTTCTCTACAATACTTGGTGCACTGGAAAGGCTATGGTCCAGAGGAGAGGAGGTGAGATTCAACATCATAGGTGAACGCTCCCACTCATTCCTCACCTCTTTTCCTGAGAAAAAAGGTCCTGAGTGTCCAGAGGCCACTCGTAGGGGGGGAGGGGCAAAACTGTCACGGGTATGTCAGAAGTGACAGACATTCTCCCTGCAGTTGGTTGGAGGAGATCTCTGCGTTTGGCATTACAGATATCTTCCTAGATGAGAGGCTGTCTTTAGGACCCAGTGGCTACATCCCTCTGGCTAATTAGCTCTCTGGCCTGGGTGTATAAATACCTAGTGTGTCTGAGAGGGAAGTGCCGGCTATATTCATTTCTACTTGTGAAGGCTTAGCAAGAGCAGTACTTTGTCCTCTCTGGAGCTTGAGGCAGAGTTCGCATTTGTCTGGAGTTGTCTAAAGCTATCTCCCCCTGTTTATCTACCCTTGTTGTCTATAGAGTTTAGTGGAGATCGACCAGTGCTCATCTCATCCCATCCCTAGCCTTAGCCATACGCCAGGGAAAGACAGGGCGAGGCATGCTTGTACCGATTGCTGAAGAGGCAATATAGGACTAGGAGATCTACACACACCCCTTTCCCTAGAGTCTGGACTCCCTTTCCCTCTTCTCTCTGTGTTGCACTTAGTCTTTCCCACACCTGGCATGACAGGGGAACCCTCTACCAATGAAGTACAGAGGATATTTAATGAAGAGGCTTGGGGCCTGAGGCTGGGGCCTTACCACTTGCGAAGCAAGCAACCCACAGTGGGTGATGTCGGAAGGTTTGCAGGGGGATCCCCTCCAAGCCAGCTGCAGCCGCTGGTGAAACCCTGAGGGTGGGCGACAGTTCCAGAGAGGAGAAGTGCCACGGGAGAGAGGGGCGCCGCTGCAGCAGCAAGTACACGCGTCACAGTGTGCGCCGGCCCGGGCTCACATACGCCCGCACCAGCGACCGACTCCTCGAACTGCGAGTGTCGGGGAAATCCCAACCAGAGACTCCTCCGCACCTGTCACGCGAGGTGTTGGAAAGACTTAGTGCAACACAAAGGGAAGAGGGAAAGGGAGCCGAGACTCTAGGGAAAGTGGAGACCTCCTAGGTTGATCTAGCGTCTCCCTGTCTCCCCTAACGTCCCTGTATTGGCTTTGCACCAATCGCCGCACAAGTGCCTCGCCCTGTCTTTCCCTGGCGTATAGTTATGGATAGGGAAGGAAGTCGATCTCTACTAAACACTATAGACAACAAGATAACACAAACAGGGGGAAATTGCTTAGCTTTAGACGACTCCAGACAAAAGCGCATACTTCCTCAAGCTCCAGAGAGGATGAAGTACTGCTCTTGCTGAGCCTTCACAAGTAGTAATGAATATAGCCGGCAACTCCCTCTGAAACACAGCATGTATTTATACACCCAGGCAGGGTGTTAATTAGAGGTAGGTAGCCGCTGGGTCCTAGAGACAGCTTCTAAGAAGATGTCTGTAATGCCAAACGTAGAGATCTCCTACAACCAACTGCAGGGCGACTGTCTGTCACCTCTGATGCACCCGTGACAGTACCCCCTCCTCTATGTGTGGCCTCTAGACACTCAGAACACTCTCAGGATAATACAGTGGTGGCCAAAAGTATTGGCACCCCTGCAATTCTGTCAGATAATACTCAGTTTCTTCCTGAAAATGATTGCAATCACAAATTCTTTGGTATTATTATCTTCATTTAATTTGCTTGCAAGGAAAAAACACAAAAGAGAATGAAGCAAACATCAAATCATTGATCATTTCACACAAAACTCCAAAAATGGGCCAGACAAAAGTATTGGCACCCTCAGCCTAATACTTGGTTGCACAATCTTTAGCCAAAATAACTGCGAACAATCGCTTCCGGTAACCATCAATGAGTTTCTTACAATGCTCTGCTGGAATTGTAGACCATTCTTCTTTGGCAAACTGCTCCAGGTTCCTGATATTTGAAGGGTGCCTTCTCCAAACTGCCATTTTGAGATCTCTCCACAGGTGTTCTATGGGATTCAGGTCTGGACTCATTGCTGGCCACCTTAGAAGTCTCCAGTGCTTTCTCTCAAACCATTTTATAGTGCTTTTGGAAGTGTGTTTTGGGTCATTGTCCTGCTGGAAGACCCATGACCTCTGAGGGAGACCCAGCTTTCTCACACTGGGCCCTACATTATGCTGCAAAATTTGTTGGTAGTCTTCAGACTTCGTAATGCCATGCACACGGTCAAGCAGTCCAGTGCCAGAGGCAGCAAAGCAACCCCAAAACATCAGGGAACCTCCGCCATGTTTGACTGTAGGGACCGTGTTCTTTTCTTTGAATGCCTCTTTTTTTTTCCTATACACTCTATGTTGATGCTTTTTGACAAAAAGCTCTACTTTTGTCTCATCTGACCAGAGAACATTCTTCCAAAACGTTTTAGGCTTTCTCAGGTAAGTTTTGGCAAACTCCAGCCTGGCTTTTTTATGTCTCGGGGTAAGAAGTGGGGTCTTCCTGGATATCCTACCATACAGTCCCTTTTCATTCAGACGCCGACGGATAGTACGGGTTGACACTGGTGTACCCTCGGACTGCAAGGCAGCTTGAAGTTGTTTGGATGTTAGTCGAGGTTCTTTATCCACCATCCGCACAATCTTGCGTTGAAATCTCTCGTCAATTTTTCTTTTCCGTCCACATCTAGGGAGGTTAGCCACAGTGCCATGGGCTTTAAACTTCTTGATGACACTGCGCACGGAAGACACAGGAACATTCAGGTCTTTGGAGATGGACTTGTAGCCTTGAGATTGCTCATGCTTCCTCACAATTTGGTTTCTCAAGTCCTCAGACAGTTCTTTGGTCTTCTTTCTTTTCTCCATGCTCAATGTGGTACACACAAGGACACAGGACAGAGGTTGAGTCAACTTTAATCCATGTTAACTGGCTGCAAGTGTGATTTAGTTATTGCCAACACCTGTTAGGTGCTACAGGTAAGTTACAGGTGCTGTTAATTACACGAATTAGAGAAGCATCACATGATTTTTCAAACAGTGCCAATACTTTTGTCCACCCCCTTTTTTAGGTTTGGTGTGGAATTATATCCAATTTGGCTTTAGGACAATTCTTTTTGTGTTTTTTTCATTGAAGACAAATTAAATGAAGATAATAATACCAAAGAATTTGTAATTGCAATCATTTTCAGGAAGAAACTGAGTATTATCTGACAGAATTGCAGGGGTGCCAATACTTTTGGTCACCACTGTAGGTGTGCAATGAGCGAACCAACCTGGGAGCGTTTACCTATGATGCTGAATCCCACATCCTCTCCTCTGGACCATAGCCTTTCCAGTGCACCAAGTATTGTAGAGAACGACGTTCTCTCAGCCAAAGACAATTTTTCAGAAAAGAAGGTGCATAGACGCCATTTACCAGGGGATGAACCCTGAGACAACACAGCCTCAACCCCGACATCCGACGCATCAACCTCCACAATAAAGGGTTGTGAAACATTGGCTTGATTGAGTATAGGTGCAGTGGCAAAATGATTCTTTATGGAAGAAAAAGCCTGGAGGGAAGCATCCAACCATTTGGAAAAATCAGACCCCTTCTTAGTCATGTCAGTACGGGATTTCAGAATTACGGGTAATTTTGGATGAATTTACGGTAAAAATTAGCAAAGCCCAGAAAGCGTTGTAGAGCCTTCAGGTTCTCGTGACGTTCCCAATCAAGGACTGCAAGGATCTTCTCCGCATCCATCCAGAAACCTGAAGACGACAACAAGTCCCCCAAAAACTGCACCTCCTGAACAGCAAAAACACATTTTTCCAGTTTGCCATAAAGTTTGTTGTCCCTTAATATCTGGAGCACCTGCTTAACATGCCCCAAATGTGTATCAAAATCAGGTGAGTAAACCAAAATATCGTCCAGATAGACCACCACAAACCTCCCCACCAAATGATGAAAAATATCATTTATGAAATGCTGGAATACCGCAGCTGCATTGGTCAAACCAAAAGACATAACCAAACTCTCGAAATGTCCTTCAAGGGTATGGAACGCTGTTTTCCATTCGTCCTCTTCTCTGATTCTAACCAGATTGTAGGCTTCCACCAACGGATTATGTTTAACAAGCCAAGGTATACCCAAAACAATCGGTGTGGGAAGATTGTCCAGGACATAGCAAGGAATTATTTCACAATGAACTGACCTCACCCTCAGTTTTATATTATGTACAATCTGAGCAAATGCTTTCTGTGCTAGTGGTGCTGAGTTGATGGCAAAAATGTAAATAGGTTTATCTAAAGTACAGCAAGCAAGACCACGAATCTTCACAAACTCAGCATCAACCATGCTGACTCTGGCTCCACTGTCAAACACAGAAATTTTCTCAGTTTTGCTCTCTAGCACCATCTCTGCTCTCAGGACAAACTGGGAACTGCAGTTTGGCCACAAATGCACCCCTTGTTTATCCAACTCCAGACTACCAAGAGTTAATTAAGTCTACTTTTGTTCAGGAATTGAAGGACAGGTCCCAACAAAATGTCCCTTTTTCCCACAAAAAAAGCATACACCTTTTTTCTTGCGAATCTCCGGGGAGATGTGTGATGCAGACACCCCCTAACTGCATGGGTTCCTCCACTTGCCCAGTACTGGTTCACTTCCATACCGCTCCCCGGGCAGAGGTACATAAACCCGACAAGAAGGCCCCGGAGAAGATGGTCTCAACCGTCTATTCCGAAGGCGTCTATCAAGACGTATGGCCAACGACATGGCAGCCTCCAAGGACTGAGGGGTTTCATATACTGCCAAGGCATCTTTCAACTTTTCAGTAAGTGCCTCACAAAATTGACTTCTAAGGGTTGAGTCGTTCCATTTGGAATCCATTATCCATCTACGGAATTCCGAACTGTACGTTTCCACTGACCACTGACACCTGCAGAGACCCCCACATTGGTGACCTGTAGCCGCTTATGATGCTGTTGTACCTTACCACGGAGGTCATTCACTTCCAGAGACAGCCTGTGCAGCCGCTCTGCGAGCTGTGCAACTGAACCCATGGCAAGGGAGAAAGGAAAAAAAAGTCCACGCACAAAAACACACGGAGAAAAAAAAAACAAAATGTCAGTTTTCTTTTTTTTCCTTCAAAATGTGCTCGGCAGGTGATAAGGTGTGGGAAAGACTTAGTGCAACACAAAGGGAAGAGGGAAAGGGAGCCCAGACTCTAGGGAAAGGGGGAAAGTGGAGACCTCCTAGGTTGATCTGTCTCCCCTAACGTCCCTGTATTGGCTCGGCACCAATCGCCGCATGCATGCCTCGCCCTACCTTTCCCTGGCGTATAATTATGGCTAGGGAAGGAAGAAGATGAGCACTACTCGATCTCCACTAAACACTATACACAAACGGGGAAATTGCTTAGCTTTAGACGACTCCAGACAAATGCGCATACTTCCTCAAGCTCCAGAGAGGACGAAGTACTGCTCTTGCTAAGCCTTCACAAGTAGTAATGAATATAGCCGGCAACTCCCTCTGAAACACAGCAGGTATTTATACAACCAGGCAGGGTGTTAATTAGAGGTAGGTAGCCACTGGGTCCTAGAGACAGCCTCTAAGAAGATGTCCATAATGCCAAATGTAGAGATCTCCTACAACCAACTGCAGGGCGACTGTCTGTCACCTCTGACCCACCCGTGAAATCACCTCTGTGTCCCTCGCCGAGACCCAGAGCTCCACCGACGACAGTGTAAGCTGGTGCTGGTTGAGGGGTGGGCGGGTGCCTGTTGGACAGGCCATGACCGCGTTCCGGCCCAAGTACAAGTGTGCCCTCTCCGTTGTCCGAAGCCACATACCACGAATGTTGGGGAAATCTCCACAGAAGGCTCCTCCTCACCTCTGTGTCCCTTGCCGAGACCTCAGATTCCACCGCTGACGGGGAAAGCCGACACTGGCTAAGGAAAGGGCAGATTCTCGCTGGAGAGGCCGTGGCTGCGGTTTAGTCCTATGGTGCAGTTTGTGGGATAATCCTAAATTTTTTGGGCAGCCCAAAGGGACGAATTTAGACCTGGCGGAAAGAACCTGACATTTTTTAACATCGAGGCGATGTGAAGAGAAATTTGTGGTCTTAGTTGGTCCCAGGTCTCACCTGAGGCCATAGAGATAAGCAAAGATCACCATTTCCCTAATGAGTCATACATGCGGGTGGTAATGATTTATGTTTTTTTAAAATGGTTGAGCTGATTAAGCTAATGCATGCCAATTTGGAACGAATAGTTGGTTTCTTTCCAGAGATGATACTAGTATGGTCTCAGATCATTCCACAAGTTACTTGTCAGAGAGCCATAGATGCAGTAACTGTAGAAAAAGCCTGCAGAAATGTTAACTGTTGCATTTCCTTCCCATTTTGTTTGGTTCAAGGCTGGGGTCATTATACGACAGGCAGTTGGAAGGAGATAATCATTATCCAATGGGTCAGGATAGTGATCACCTAAATGACATACTGTAGATTTGGATATATTTTTATCGGGTTTCCTGGACAGGGTCGAGCAGGCCTTATCTTTGCTGAATGGGGGTCGGAGCTTGTGTAGACATACAGTACACGAGCACCTATGTGGCAGTAAAATTATCTTAACAGAGAGTATGGAACTGAAGAATGACTTGCCCACTGGGAGTCGGGTAGTGCATACAGTTTCGGATTCTGGATGTTCAGATGGTTTTTACGGTTAAGAGGTTAGTACTATGAATAAAGAAATAAAGCTGTGACTGACCCTGTCCAAAAAAGTTATATGTTTTTCACGAGTTTTTATTGGGTGCCGTATTTTGGGAGGGAGGCAACTTTGTTGTTAGAAAGTATTGGGTGCTTTGGTCACTTCAGTCATGAATAGTACAAGCAAAGATAATAAACTTCATAATAAAACTTATCAGAGAAAACAGAGTTTTTCCTGTCTGTGACTGATCATTTGGTCTCAATTCACAGGTAAAATCTGTATTCAGTGCAGACATATTTTCACATTACTGAGGCAGAAGCCTAAACACTGTTAAAAATCAGTTCTATTACTAACTTGATCATTGAACATTTTTCACTGACATTCAATGGTGATCACACCGAATACGTACAACAATATAAATATACAGGTAATTAAGTCAATAGATTCTTATTAGACTTTGAGGACTTGAACCTGCAAACGTAATTTGCAAAAGATTTAACAAAAAATCATTGCGTGTAAAAAAATTTTTTTATCTGTTTTGGGAAGACTGAACTTGAGAAAATTGCTCCTAATGCCACAGGAACTACACACAGAACATAATGCACCATTGACGAATCTGCACCTCACCACCCCGCCTGATGTCGCTATTACATCAGACGGATCACGTGATACGGATCAGCACTTTGCGCCAACGTGACATTCCGCATCCCTCGGGGAAACGTAAGGTCAGATTAGTACAGTTTTACTCAGTGTAAGATGGCTGCTGGACAGGTCCTTGAGGGGAGATATGTATCACCGAGGTTGGTAGCTTCGGTGATGTAAACCCGGGAAAGCATGCTCCAGCACGTATCGTGCTGAGAGGGTTAATAAGGCGTATCAGGGCCGGGTTTTACGAGCAGTCAGAAGAGATGGGTGGGAATGGCTGCTCACATATCCCCACCTCGGGGACGTGGTTTGGTAAATAAAATGAAGACCAAGTGTCTCATTCAGTGTCTGTGGCTGGAGGTGTGGAGACATCCTGAGTGTTTTGCTGAAGGACACTGACCTGAGCGAGTGAACCTGCCATATTGTATGGACTGTTTATTTTCTGTTTTCACTCTGTGCCGGAAAAGGTTGTCTTTTTCTTTGCTTATGCTGAGCGTTTTTTTCTTTGCTTATGCTGAGCGGTTTATGAAGTCTGAATAAACCTGCCTGCGAATTTTTTATGAAACCGCTTCCTGTGCCTACCTCAAACGCAGTGAGTGAGTACCAAAGCCTACAACAGACACCCCCTGTCCTCATGGGCTCAGGAAGGTACTGGGAGTGAGAGGAAGTGGCCTACTCAGTTACTGTCATGGCACCACACTCGCTCACATCCCTGACAGGCCCAGTGAAACAGAAACTTATCATCCCAGTAGAGCTGACGCTAGATTCTATTCAATATAAGCCTAGTCCTTTAAAAGGAATTATATCTGGCCAGAAACCAGCCCCGCTGGCATGGGAAATTAAACCGAGAAATGGACGTGTGGATTTGTGGTACTTGAAAGCGCAGCCCAAGGTTAAATTATATATTTAATCACCTTAAAGTCACACTAGACAATATACCATATAAGCACTATATACATATATAATAGTCAGGTATGCAAATATAATAGTAGTGGTACAAAAGTATGCAGATATTAAGAGTCAGTTACCAGTCAGATGAAAGTCCTGGCTTGCGGGGGAGGGACTGCCACATGGGAGGCTTGCTGACCCTTCTGTTGCTGGACTCCTCCCCACACGATATGTACATGAGCATTTAACCCCTTGGTGTCCCCACCCCTCCTGCCTCCTGAAACTCTGTCCCCACCCCTTGTGTGAAGACACGGAAGTCAGTGGGTGCTCTTGTCCGCTGGCCTGGCTGTCTTTAGAAAGACCGCATCAACCAGGTCTCATACCAATCAATGCCCTCTCTTTTACTGTGGGCAGAAGACTACTCAGACAACACAAGGTGAGAGTAAAACAGTGTGGCAATAATTGATTGAACCACCAGTAAACAATAACATATAGAACAGTTCCAGCAAATACCCAAGATGGTGCAAATTACAGAGTCCTCATCCTTCCATTGACCCGCCGAGAATATAGTAGCTGCGATTTCGGGGCTTCCAGTGCCGACTACCCCCACCAGTGGCACCCCGCTTTTGGTGGGCCCCCACAGAGAGGATGTAACTAGTGATGGACGAGCACTAAAATGCTCGGGTACTCGTTCAAGTTGAGAAAATTGGAATGGTCGGGTGCTCAATCCGAGCAACGAGCCCAATGTAAGTCTATGGGAAACTCAAGCATTTTTCTGGAAGCCCATCCCCCCCCCTCCCTAAAAATTTCCCAAATCGATGGGAACAGTGCTCAAATGACACGGGAACAGCATGGAGAAGACCCCAGGAAGCATCTCTGACTCCCAGGTCACTGTTGTCAACAATGTTGTCAGAGTATTATGCCACTTTTACAAACTCACAATAAAACATACAAAAGCGAAACCAAAATGGATTTTCCTGGGAAAAATGTTAAGGAACATCCAATGTCTGCCAAAATTTGGGAAAAACCTCAATAACAATTTAAAGACACATAGAGGTGGGCCTCAGTAACGACATGTTCCCATTAGAAAGGAGCGGTTCTGCTATACAGTTATAGGGTTTGCAGTGAGTACAACGGCTGCCAAAATTTAGGAAAAGCCCCAATAACAATTTAAAGGCACATAGAGGTAGGCCTCAGTAACGACATGTTCCCTTTAGAAAGCAGCTGGTCTATCATACAGTTCTTACGTCTCCCACACTGTTTCCCTATGCAGTGAATGCAACGGCTGCCAAAAATTTGGAGGCACTCCAATGCCCCTTGCATACACGAAGAGGAGGGCCTCCTGAAAAAAATGTTCCCAATATTAGGAAATAGGTCTCCCATACTGTTTGCTTATGCAGTGAATGCAACGGCTGCCAAAAATTTGGAGGCACTCCAATGTCCCTTGCAAGAGACGTAGAGGAGGAACTCCTGAAAAAGATGTTCCCATTATCAGGAAGTGGGTCTCCCCTACTGTTTGCCTATGCAGTGAATGCAACGGCTGTCAAAAATTTGGAGGCACTCCAATGCCCCTTGCAAGAGACGTAGAGGAGGTGACATGGTAGATATGTTGGTGAATGATATGGTGGTGGAGGATGAATAGAAGGAGGAGAACAAGAGCAAATAGACAAAATCAGGAAGCGGAAACCCATGTCTGAGTGTGAAGAGGTGCATGAAAATAAACCTCCCAAAAAAAAGACCCTGAATTTGAGTTTGTTACGCTGTTATTATTTGGTGGTGTTGAGAAGTCTGGCCCTTGTTCATTTTAATAAGAGTCAGCCTGGCAGGCGCATCTGATTGTCAACTGAAAAAGCTATATAGTAAGGGCAGCCATAACTATTATTATTATTAAAGGGCCAGCAGTCGGCCCTTGCCATCAGCCAGCTATGCTTTGTTGTTCCCATTATTAACGAGTGGGTCTCCTATACTGTTATTGCGTATGCAGTGCCTGCAAGGGCTGCCAAAAATTTGGAGGAACTCCAATGCCCCGTGTCAAGACACGTAGAGGAGGTGATATGGTAGATATGGTGGTGGAGGATGAGGATGAGAAGGAGGAGGACAAGAGCAAATAACATAGTTTGTAAAGCCGAATAAAGACTTGCGTCCATCAAGTTCGACCTGTTAGTTCTGTAATTGCTAAAGTTGATCCAGAGGAGGGCAAAAACCCCAAATGATTTGGCCAATCTTCACCTGAGGAAAAATTCCCTCCCGACTCTGAAACCAGCAGTCAGAATAAATCCCTGTATCAACCTACTATTTTATTTTATTTTTAAGTATATGCTGAAATCTGCCTGGTATCTAGAAATGCATCCAGTCCCCGCTTGAACTGGTGTAGTGAATCCGACATTACCGTCTCCTCACTCAGTGAATTCCATATTCTCACTGCTCTTACCGTAAAGAACCCCTTCCTATGCTGGTGCTGAAACCTTTTCTCTTCCAGTCTTACTGAGTGCCCTCTTGTTACCGTAATATCCCTCCTTTTGAACAAATCCCGGGCAAGATCTCTATACTGTCCCCTAACATATTTGTACACATTTATTATGTCCCCCCTCAACCTTCTCTTTTCCAGGCTGAATAGTCCTAGTTTTGCCAACCTCTCTGGGTATTGCAGTCCCTTCATTCCCTTTATTAATTTTGTTGCCCTCCTTTGTACCTTTTCAAGCTCATTTATATCCTTTCTATATATTGGGGCCCATAACTGAGCACAGTATTCCAAGTGTGGTCTGACCAGTGCTTTGTACAGTGGAAGAACAATGTTCTCATCCTTTGCAGCTATACCTCTTCTGATACATCCCATTACCCTGTTTGCCCTTACAGCAGCGGCCTGACTTTGGGCACTCCAATTTAGTTTGCTATCAATCAAGATGCCCAAGTCCTTCTCCATCTCTGAATTCCCCAATGATTTCCCATTCAGTGAGTACTGGAGACTTCCATTTTTCCTTCCCATATGTATGACCTTACATTTCTCCTCGTTAAACCTCATTTGCCATTTAATGCTCCACCTACCCAGCTTATCCAAATCCCTCTGTAGGTCTGCACTGTCCTCTTTTGTATTAATTGTTTTACATAACTTTGTGTCATCTGCAAATATTGATATTTTACTATTTATCCCGTTGACTATGTTGTTAATAAAGATATTAAATAACATTGGGCCTAGTACAGACCCCTGTGGTACCCCACTAGTGACGCTTACCCAATCTGAGTATATTCCATTTATAACCACCCTCTGCCTTCTATCCTTTAGCCAGTTAGCTACCCACTTGCAGACATTTTCCCCCAGCCCCATCATTCTCATTTTGTATACCAACCTATTATGTGGCACGCTATCGAACGCTTTTGAGAAGTCGAGATACACGACATCCACTGGTTCCCTCTGATCTACTCGAGAGCTAACCTCCTCGTAGAAGTCAATCAGGTTTGTTTAGCAGGAGCGATTCCTCATGAATCCATGTTGGTTCGGGATTAAAAGATTATTAGCATCAAGATGCTCCGTAATTGCCTCTTTAATGAAGCTTTCAAAAATTTTGCCCACAACGGACGTCAGACTCACTGGCCGATAGTTTCCGGCGTCACTTTTCGCTCCCTTTTTGAATATTGGCACTACATTCGCCTGTCGCCAATCAAGTGGCACAGACCCAGTCTCAACAGAGTCCTTAAATATAAGATATAACGGTCTGTCTATCACATTACTTAGTTCCCTTAGTACCCGTGGGTGTATGCCATCAGGTCCTGGTGATTTGTTTATTTTAATGTTACTGAGCCGTTTCTGTACCCCAGCTTGGGTTAGATTTGTCATACTTAGTGGAGGATTAAGCTTGTCACTTCTCATTTCTCCTGTTAGTTCGATTTCCTTTGTGAAAGTTGTCGAAAAAAAATTATTTAATAGATTAGCTTTATCCTCATCTTTCTCTATGATTTTGCCTTCCTCACTTTTTATCGGTCCAATATTATCCGATTTAATCCTTTTACTATTTATATACGTAAAGAACAGTTTGGGATTTGATCTACTTTCCCTAGCAATACGTCTCTCTGTTTCCTCCTTCGCTATTTTTATTTGTTTTTTACAGGTTCTCGTTTTTTCCTTGTAACACATTAGTGCCTCCTTACTGTTTTCCTGTTTTAATCTCTTGAATGCCTCTTTTTTGCTATTTAACGCCCCTTTTACGTTCTTGTTCAACCATATTGGTTTCCTCTTATTTCTGGCCCTTAGAAAAAATCAGGAAGCGTATACCATTGTCTGGGTGTGAAGACAGAGGTGCATGGGAATAAAGTTAGACCTCCCAAAAAAGACACTGTTTTTGAGTTTAGGTTATGCTGCTATCATTCGGTGGTGTTGAGAAGTCTGGTCCAATCCAGCCCTTGTTCATTTTTATAAGAGTCAGCCTGTCAGCATTTTCAGTTGACAGGCGGATGCGCCTATCGGTTATAATTCCTCCAGCGGCACTAAAAACCCGCTCTGACAAAATGGTAACAGCAGGGCAGGCCAGGACCTCCAAGGCATAGAGAGCCAGTTCATGCCACGTGTCCAGCTTGGATACCCAATAATTATAAAGGCACAGAGGAATCACAGAGGACATTGGTACTGTCGGAAAGGTACTCCTTCAGCATTTTCCCAAAGTTTTCCCTCCTTGAGGGAGTACCCCACGCATCAGGACCTGTGCAATGGGAGGGTCTGATAAAACTGTCCCAGAACTTTGACAGTGTTCCTCTACCTCTGCTGGATTCAGTTTGTGTCTCTCTTGCCTATACTCCTAAGTTTTCCAACGAACTGTGACCTCTGCCACCGTTTTCAGATGGGAATTTTTTTTCATAATTCCGCAACAAGGGCCTCCTGGTACTGCCCTATTTTATAAGGCCTGTCCTCTGCGGGAATAAGAGATAGAAAGTTCTCCTTGTAGCATGGGTCTAGAAGTGTCACCAACCAATAATGACTGTCACCCAAAATTTGGACGTGAGGGTCAAGGGAAAGGCAGCGTAACATAAACTCTGCCATGTGTGCCAGACTGCTAACAGGCAAGACTTCCATGTCCTCACCAAGAGGACGACTGACCATGCTCTCCTCCTCCCTGTCCTCAGGCCATCCTGTCCTGGTGCCGCTTGGATGAGGCAGTGCTGCAGTGCTTCCAGCTTGTGACTGATGTGGTCATTTCGGAGATGGAGGCTGAAGAGGAGGAGGTGCAGGAGCAGTAGAATGTGGGGGCAATCCTAATTAACCCAGGGCCCGCAATCCGCGGCGTCGGGAGGACGTGTTCCGTTCCAAGGTTCAACTGGGTCTCGGCTTCCACTATATTAACCCAGTGTGCCATCAGCAAGAGGTACCGTCCCTGCCCACAAGCACTTGTCCACGTGTCCGTGGTTAGGTGGACTTTTGCAGTAACTGTGTTATTGATGGCACGGCTAATGTTGTGGGACACTTGCTTTTGTAATACGGGGTACGGGGATGGCACACCGGGAGAAATAGTGGCAGCCGAGTACCGAGGGGTAGCCGCCATCAGGTTGCGGAAAGCTTCCATCTCCACGAGCTTAAAGGGCAACATTTCAAGTGCAAGCATTTGCGAAATGTGTGAATTTAGTAGTGGGGTGTCGGCTGCTTTTTTGCGCTTGCGTTTCAAGGACTGGGGTAGGGACAACTAAACGCTGCGCTGGGACAAGGATGTGGACGTACTTGCTGATGCTGCTAGTTGAGAGTGTGCAACAACAGGTGCAAAGCGGGAGGCATCTTCGCATGCGCCATGGACAGGGGATTGGCGTGCACGCACAACAGCGGAAGAAGCAGTGGTGTCACCCGCAGACACTATTTCTGGATCCGGGTGTTCGGCCCACTTCATCAGGTGCTTTGCTGTCATGTGCCTGATCAGGTTGGTAGTTTTGCTACTCCTGCTGATGCATATATATAGATATGTTGTGGAATACCTATACTAACTAATAAACAAGCAAATCTCTCACTGACTCAGCAGCAGCTCTCCCTACTCTGCCTGTTTCCAGGGTACACTGTGACGAGCATAGGGGCACCAGGTCTTAAATAGACCCGATGATGTAATGCGGCCAGCCAATCACTGTAATGCCACAACCAACATGGCTACGGCATTACAGTGCGTGGCAACCAATCCCTGCATGTTCATTGGCTCTCTAAAGAGCGCCAAACATGCAGGGTGGTGACCCAAGCTCCTGCCCGAGCAAGCCGGAAATACTTGCCGAGTACAGTGATGCTCTGACAGGTACCGAGTACTGGCAAGCACGTTCGCTCATCACTAGATGTAACAGCAAGCTTAGGAAACTAGCCGAGAGCAGTGACGTCTGGGGCCAGGTGACCTGATTCATAGTCATAGTTTGTAAAGCCGAATAAAGACTTGCGTCCATCAAGTTCGACCTGTTAGTTCTGTAATTGCTAAAGTTGATCCAGAGGAGGGCAAAAACCCCAAATGATTTGGCCAATCTTCACCTGAGGAAAAATTCCCTCCCGACTCTGAAACCAGCAGTCAGAATAAATCCCTGTATCAACCTACTATTTTATTTTATTTTTAAGTATATGCTGAAATCTGCCTGGTATCTAGAAATGCATCCAGTCCCCGCTTGAACTGGTGTAGTGAATCCGACATTACCGTCTCCTCACTCAGTGAATTCCATATTCTCACTGCTCTTACCGTAAAGAACCCCTTCCTATGCTGGTGCTGAAACCTTTTCTCTTCCAGTCTTAGTGAATGCCCTCTTGTTACCGTAATATCCCTCCTTTTGAACAAATCCCAGGCAAGATCTCTATACTGTCCCCTAACATATTTGTACACATTTATTATATCCCCCCTCAACCTTCTCTTTTCCATGCTGAATAGTCCTAGTTTTGACAACCTCTCTGGGTATTGCAGTCCCTCCATTCCCCTTATTAATTTTGTTGCCCTCCTTTGTACCTTTTCAAGCTCATTTATATCCTTTCTATATATTGGGGCCCATAACTGAGCACAGTATTCCAAGTGTGGTCTGACCAGTGCTTTGTACAGTGGAAGAACAATGTTCTCATCCTTTGCAGCTATACCTCTTCTGATACATCCCATTACCCTGTTTGACCTTACAGCAGTGGCCTGACTTTGGGCACTCCAATTTAGTTTGCTATCAATCAAGATGCCCAAGCCCTTCTCCATCTCTGAATTCCCCAATGATTTCCCATTCAGTGAGTACTGGTGACTTCCATTTTTCCTTCCCATATGTATGACCTTACATTTCTCCTCGTTAAACCTCATTTGCCATTTAATGCTCCACCTACCCAGCTTATCCAAATCCCTCTGTAGGTCTGCACTGTCCTCTTTTGTATTAATTGTTTTACATAACTTTGTGTCATCTGCAAATATTGATATTTTACTATTTATCCCGTTGACTATGTCGTTAATAAAGATATTAAATAACATTGGGCCTAGTACAGACCCCTGTGGTACCCCACTAGTGACGCTTACCAAATCTGAGTATATTCCATTTATAACCACCCGCTGCCTTCTATCCTTTAGCCAGTTAGCTACCCACTTGCAGACATTTTCTCCCAGCCCCATCATTCTCATTTTGTATACCAACCTATTATGTGGCACGCTATCGAACGCTTTTGAGAAGTCGAGATACACGACATCCACTGGTTCCCCCTGATCTACTCGAGAGCTAACCTCCTCGTAGAAGTCAATCAGGTTTGTTTGGCAGGAGCGATTCCTCATGAATCCATGTTGGTTCGGGATTAAAAGATTATTAGCATCAAGATGCTCCGTAATTGCCTCTTTAATGAAGCTTTCAAAAATTTTGCCCACAACGGACGTCAGACTCACCGGCCGATAGTTTCCGGCGTCACTTTTCGCTCCCTTTTTGAATATTGGCACTACATTCGCCTGTCGCCAATCAAGTGGCACAGACCCAGTCTCAACAGAGTCCTTAAATATAAGATATAACGGTCTGTCTATCACATTACTTAGTTCCCTTAGTACCCGTGGGTGTATGCCATCAGGTCCTGGTGATTTGTTTATTTTAATGTTACTGAGGTGTTTCTGTACCCCAGCTTGGGTTAGATTTGTCATACTTAGTGGTGGATTAAGCTTGTCACTTCTCATTTCTCCTGTTAGTTCTATTTCCTTTGTGAAAGTTGTCGAAAAAAAATTATTTAATAGATTAGCTTTATCCTCATCTTTCTCTATGATTTTGCCTTCCTCACTTTTTATCGGTCCAATATTATCCGATTTAATCCTTTTACTATTTATATACGTAAAGAACAGTTTGGGATTTGATCTACTTTCCCTAGCAATACGTCTCTCTGTTTCCTCCTTCGCTATTTTTATTTGTTTTTTACAGGTTCTCGTTTTTTCCTTGTAACACATTAGTGCCTCCTTACTGTTTTCCTGTTTTAATCTCTTGAATGCCTCTTTTTTGCTATTTAACGCCCCTTTTACGTTCTTGTTCAACCATATTGGTTTCCTCTTATTTCTGGCCCTTTTATTCCCATACGGTATATATCTCTCGCACTGAGTATTCAGAATTCTTTTGAAGGTTTCCCATTTACTATTCGTATTCCTTTGATTAAGAACTTTGTCCCAGTCAATAAGTTGAAGGCTTTCTTTCAGCTGATCAAACTTCGCCCTCCTAAAGTTTAATGTTTTTGTTGTTCCCTTATTGATAACCCTACTGAAGGGCATTTTGAAGTCGATAATATTATGGTCACTATTACCTAGGTGCCCCCCTATCTGTACCTCAGTTATTCTATCAGGCCTATTAGTCAATATTAAGTCCAACACGGCCTTCCCTCTCGTTGGTTCCTGCACTAGTTGGGAGAGATAATTATCCTTAATATTTGTCAAGAACCTTTTTCCTTTCTGAGATCTACAGGTTTCTGTTTCCCAGTCAATATCCGGGTAGTTGAAATCCCCCATTACAATCACTTCATTATGTTTTGCTACTTTGTCTATTTGTCCTAATAGCAGATTCTCATTCTCCTCTGTTATATTTGGTGGCTTATAGCAGACCCCCAGTAATATTTTATTATTATTTTTAGTTCCCTCTATCTCTACCCACATGGACTCGACCCCCTCTTCTCCCTCTCCTATATCTTCCCTTAGTCTGGGTTTTAGACATGACTTTACATATAAGCAGACTCCTCCGCCTTTCCCCTGTTTCCGGTCCCTTCTAAATAAACTATAATCTAATAAATTTACCGCCCAGTCGTAGCTATCGTCTAGCCAAGTCTCTGTTATACCTACGATGTCATACCTCTCCTCCGATATAAGCGCCTGCAGCTCATCCGCCTTATTGGTCAGGCTTCTTGCGTTGGTCAGCATGCAAGATAAAACTTTGGGGTTATTTAGCATCCTATTCTTCTCTAACGATCTAACTGTACTATCCCCACCCCCCTCTCCACCCTCATTATATTCCCTTCTCCCCTTCCCCCTTGCTTGCCTCACATCCCACCTATTTCCTTGGTTTCCCCCCCCGTCTCTAGTTTAAAAACTCCTCCAACCTATTAGCCATCTTCTTCCCCAGCACCGCTGCACCCTCCCCATTGAGGTGCAGCCCGTCCCTACGGTAGAGCCTGTAGCCGACCGCGAAGTCGGCCCAGTTCTCCATGAACCCAAACCCTTCTGCCTTGCACCAACTCTTTAGCCACTTATTCACCTCCCTAACTTCCCGTTGGCGCTCCTGTGTGGCTCGCGGGATTGGTAGTATTTCTGAGAAAACGACCTTGGAGGTCCTTGCCCTAAGCTTCCTACCTAGGTCCCTGAAATCATTTTTAAGGACCCTCCATCTACCACTCACTTTGTCATTGGTGCCGATGTGGACCATGACCGCTGGGTCTTCGCCAGCCCCACCCAGTAACCTGTCAACCCGATCCGCGATGTGCCGGACTCGAGCGCCAGGGAGGCAGATTGTTCCAACCTAGATTCTTCAAGACGTCTCTGAGGGTTCAGAAATGGTCAATGGAGCCGATCTATATTCCTCCAGCTGGGGCCGTACTCTCCTAAGCTGACATGCTATAGAATGACACTGAAAAGAGGCAGAGACTCCTTTTTATAGTTCATAATTGTCCTTTCAGCCATCATTCGCAGGTAAAGGGTCAGGTGGAAGGGGTTCATGACTAATTGTTTGAGCATTTAGTCAACTTGCATAGTTTGTCCTCCATTGCTCGGCAAGTCAACAACACCCTGGGCTGGTATAATATGTAATCAGCATATTATCAAACAGTATTTCTCCATGACCCTATCTTGCAAGATTTGCACACAATAAGTTGCAGTACATCTCAACTCAAGTGTCAACATTCAGGATTATTCAAACAATTGTCTGGGTTAATCAACCAAAGAAGAACACAAATGCAAAAGTCAACATGAAGATAAAAGCATATAGCTCCTGGCTAACTGAATTTATAGCACCGAAAAAGGTCAGGGCAACAATATTCATTGTGGATCAAGACTAACCTACAACGCACCAAATAAGAGTCATAGAAAGATCCAAAAAGTCAATCATTTGGAAAAAATAGACACAGTTTTATTAGACAAAATTCATACAAATACAATAAAAGAGCTGGGTTCAAATGAACACAGGAACAAGAGGACAATGCCTCATACAGTTAAGACGAGGTCCAGATATAGGCTTCAAAGAAGACATTGCAGGGCAGCTCACATGTTTGTGCATACGAGAAGAGGGAATAAGAGCAGAAAGTACCACTGGTCACATTAAACATAAAGCCAAAGCAACCCAGGAGTTTATTAAAGCAAAGAAGTGGAATATTCTTGAATGGCCAAGTCAGTCACCTGATCTCAACCCAATTGAGCATGCATTTCACTTGTTAAAGACTAAACTTCAGACAGAAAGGCCCACAAACAAACAGCAACTGAAAACCACCACAGTGAAGGCCTGGCAGAGCATCAAAAAGGAGGAAACACAGCGTCTGGTGATGTCCATGAGTTCAAAACTTCAGGCAGTTATTGCCAACAAAGGGTTTTCAACCAAGTACTAGAAATGAACATTTTATTTACAATTATTTAACCTGTCCAATTACTTTTGGTCCCTTTAAAAACAGGGTGGCACATGTTAAGGAGCTGAAACTCCTAAACCCTTCATCCAATTTTAATATGGATACCCTCAAATGAAAGCTGAAAGTCTGAACTTCAACTGCATCTGAATTGTTTTGTTTAAAATTCATTGTGGTAATGTCTAGAACCAAAATTTGAAAAATGTTGTCTCTGTCCAAATATATATGGACCTACCTGTATGTCTTTCAGGTATCCATTTCTGGAGTACTTCTGATTAGTTGGATGACTTCAGACCTGCATGTAATTTTTTTCTGTTTTCAATAAATTGGTGAACGAGGGATAGTGTGGGACAGTCTTTATTCATTCATGAACAAGGTCCCTGCCACTTTTCATCGGATGGTCAACACGCTGCTCAAGGGACTTGAAGGGTAAGCGGCTGCGTACCTGGACAATATTGCCATCTTCATTTGCACCTGGGAGGATCACCTGGAGCACCTGGCGCAGGTGCTCAGGCTGATCCGCCGGGCAGGCTTAACGATTAAGCCGGAAAAATGCCAGCTGGGTATGAGTGAGGTCCGCTTCCTGTGACACCAGGTAAACGGGGGGGGCGACTTCAAAGCCGTAGACCAAGAAACAGAGGATGTCCTTCCTATGCACCGCCAGGTACTATAGGAGTTTTGGCTCTGACGGACCTCACCAAGCAGAAGCTGCCATCCTCCACAGCCGATTGGACAAAAAACGACTGTGAAACAGCCTTTCGGACTCTGAAGACTGCCCTTTCTAGCTTCTCGGTACTACAGGGAGCCGACTTTACACGGCCGTTTGTAGTACAGACCGACGCCAGTGACTTTGCCATCAGTGCTGTGCTCAGCCATGTCGACACTACCGGCCAAGAACACCCCATTTTGTACCTGAGCCGGAAGCTCCTGCAGAGGGAGGTGGCCCATTCCACCATGGATAGGGAATGGCGTCCACAGATGGGGGTTGTGCTCACCGCCCAACACCGTGCAGGACGCTTGGCAATTGCCACAGAACACCAGGATTAGCAAAATTGCCACTGGCGCCCTGTGTTCTTCACAGATGAAAGCAGGTTCACACTGAGCACATGTGACAGACGTGACGTGGAGAGTGATCTGCTGCCTGCAACATCCTTCAGTATGACCGGTTTGACAGTGGGTCGGTAATGGTGTGGGGTGGCATTTCTTTGGAGGGCTGCACAGCCCTCCATGTGCTCGCCAGAGGTATACTGACTGTTGCGACCACACAAATGTAATAGACTATTATCTATTCCATTTGCACAACAGCATGTGAAATTGATTGTCAGTGTTGCTTCCTAAGTGGACAGTTTGATTTCACAGAAGTTTGATTTACTTGGAGTTATATTCTGTTGTTTAAGTGTTCCCTTTATTTCTTGAGCAGTGTATAATCAAAGAAAATGAGGCAAAAAAGTGAAAAAAGTTACTTTTTTAATGGCTCATATTAGCTAATGAGGCTCGGCTCCGTACAGCCACGGCTCTGCTGTGCACACGTCGTACACACGTCTCCACTCCATACACGTCGCACACACACGGCTCTGCTCCACAAGCACGACTCCGCTCCGTACATGTCGTACATGCTGCTCCGCTCTGTACACATGTTACACACATGGCTCCGCTCCGTGCACACACTGCTCTGCTCTGTACACACGTCTTTACTCTGTACATACGCGGCTCTGCTCCGTACACGTGTCGGGACTGAGCCCAGGGCAGAGAAATGGGACTGTAAGGGGGAAACTGGGTGTGCCAAGGGGAGGACACAATAATATACACACCGCTCCGTACACACCCGGCTCTGCTCTGTAGACATCGTATACACAAGGCTCCGCTAACATTGTATACACAAGGCTCCACTCCGTACACATCGTACACATGCGGCTCCGATCCGTACACATGCGGTTCCGCTCCGCACACACGCGGCTCCGCTCCGTACACCTCGTACACACGCGGCTCCGCTCCGTACACCTCGTACACACGCGGCTCCGCTCCGCACACCTCGTACACACTTGGCTCCTCTCTGTACACCTCGTACACACGCGGCTCCGCTCCGCACACATCGTACACACGCGGCTCCGCTCCGCTCACCTCGTACACATGCGGCTCCGCTCCGTACACCTCGTACACACGCGGTTACGCTCCGTACACCTCGTACACACGCGGCTCCGCTCCGTACACCTCGTACACACGCGGCTCCGGTCCGTACACCTCGTACACACGTGGCTCCGCTCCGTACACCTCGTACACACGCGGCTCTGCTCCGTACACCTTGTAAACGCGCGGCTCCGCTCCGTACACCTCGTACACACGCGGCTCTGCTACATCCACACTGTAAACCCCTCCTGACCCCACACATAAACTTCACCTCATCCAGCACCATGACAACCAGCACAGCAGAGTCCTGCATCCACTGAGGCCCCTGATCATGTGACCCCTCCCCTCCTGTGACCTCATCATAGGTCCTGTGTGCACAGAACAACCATATATGTGGTGGCGGCTCTGCAGGTGGAAGTATGTGGAGAATCCCCATTACTGGGTGCAGGGGGCATTAACCCCTTCAGTGCTGAGACTATTTTGTTGCTTTTTTGTCACATCAGTGTGACATGTACAGGTGCTTGGGACTCAGTGGTACAGTTCTCACAGTTCCCAGGCATAGGGTGCTGGAGGCAAGCCTCATCATTGTCCCCTGAGATCAGCCTCAGCAGGGGACAATGCTGAGAGTTGTATTCAGACCACACTGTCTCCAACAAGTGTAAAATTAAGAATAAAATAGAAAACAACAGTATACCTCACTTGTCCGAAGATGAAAAAATCCATAATGGGGATAAAAGTAAGGTAATGCACTTGTGCAGAGGAAATAAAATGTATAATTATATGCTTAATTGTAAAACAATGGGCAAAACTGTAACTGAAAAAGACCTGGGTGTATTGGTGGACGACAAGCTCACGTTTGCTGGCCAGTGTCAGGCAGGTGCTGCAAAGGCAAATAAAATAATGGGATGCATTAAAAGAGGCATAGATGCTCATGAGGAGAACATAATTTTACCTCTATACAAGTCATTAGTGCGACCACACTTAGAATACTGTGTACAGTTTTGGTCTTCGGTGTATAAGACATAGCTGAACCAGAGCGGGTGCAGAGAAGAGCGACCAAGGTTATTAGAGGACTAGGGGGTCTGCAATACCAAGACAGGTTATTACACTTGGGGTTATTTAGTTTGGAAAAACGAAGGCTTAGGGGTGATCTTATTACTATGTACAAGTATATGAGGGGACAGTACAAAGACCTTTCTACTGATCTTTTTACTCTGAGGCCTGAGATGGGGACAAGGGGGCATCTTCTACGTCTGGAGGAAAGAAGGTTTAATCATAATCACAAACGCGGATTCTTTACTGTAAGAGCAGTGAGACTATGGAACTCTCTGCCGCATGATGTAATGAGTGATTCACTATTAAAATTTAAGAAGGGCCTGGATGCCTTTCTTGAAAAGTATAATATTACAGGTTATACAGTACAGACCAAAGGTTTGGACACACCTTCTCATTTAAAGTATTTTCTGTATTTTCATGACTATGAAAATTGTACATTCACACTGAAGGAATCAAAACTATGAATTAACACATGTGGAATTATATAGTTAACAAAAAAGTGCGAAACAACTGAAAATATGTCTTATATTCTAGGTTCTTCAAAGTAGCCACCTTTTGCTTTGATGACTGCTGTGCACACTCTTGGCATTCTCTTGATGAGCTTCAAGAGGTAGTCACCGGAAATGGTCTTCCAACAATCTTGAAGGAGTTCCCAGAGATGCTTAGCACTTGTTGGCCCTTTTGCCTTCACTCTGCGGTCCAGCTCACCCCAAACCATCTCGATTGGGTTCAGGTCTGGTGACTGTGGAGGCCAGGTCATCTGGCGTAGCACCCCATCACTCTCCTCCTTGGTCAAATAGCCCTTACACAGCCTGGAGGTGTGTTTGGGGTCATTGTCCTGTTGAAAAATAAGTGATGGTCCAACTAAACGCAAACCGGATGGAATAGCATGCCGCTGCAAGATGCTGTGGTAGCCATGCTGGTTCAGTATGCCTTCAATTTTGAATAAATCCCCAACAGTGTCACCAGAAAATCACCCCCACACCATCACACCTCCTCCTCCTTGCTTCACGGTGGGAACCAGGCATGCAGAGTCCATCCGTTCACCTTTACTGCGTCGCACAAAGACACGGTGGTTGGAACCAAAGATCTCAAATTTGGACTCATCAGGCCAAAGCACAGATTTCCACTGGTCTAAGGTCCATTCCTTGTGTTCTTTAGCCCAAACAAGTCTCTTCTGCTTGTTGCCTATCCTTAGCAGTGGTTTCCTAGCAGCTATTTTACTATGAAGGCCTGCTGCACAAAGTCTCCTCTTAACAGTTGTTGTAGAGATTTGTCTGCTGCTAGAACTCTGTGTGGCATTGACCTGGTCTCTAATCTGAGCTGCTGTTAACCTGCGATTTCTGAGGCTGGTGACTTGGATAAACTTATCCTCAGAAGCAGAGGTGACTCTTGGTCTTCCTTTCCTGGGGCGGTCCTCATGTGAGCCAGTTTCTTTGTAGCGCTTGATGGTTTTTGCAACTGCACTTGGGGACACTTTCAAAGTTTGCCCAATTTTTCATACTGACTGACCTACATTTCTTAAAGTAATGATGGCCACTCGTTTTTCTTTACTTAGCTGCTTTTTTCTTGCCATAATACAAATTCTAACAGTCTATTCTGTAGGACTATCAGCTGTGTATCCACCAGACTTCTGCACAACACAACTGATGGTCCCAACCCCATTTATAAGGCAAGAAATCCCACTTATTAAACCTGACAGGGCACACCGGTGAAGTGAAAACCATTTCCGGTGACTACCTCTTGAAGCTCATCAAGTGAATACCAAGAGTGTGCAAAGCAGTCATCAAAGCAAAAGGTGGCTACTTTGAAGAACCTAGAAAATAAGATATATTTTCAGTTGTTTCACACTTTTTTGTTAAGTATATAATTCCACATGTGTTAATTCGTAGTTTTGATGCCTTCAGTGTGAATGTACAATTTTCATAGTCATGAAAATACAGAAAAATCTTTAAATGAGAAGGTGTGTCCAAGCTTTTGGTCTGTACTGTATATAATAGATTCCTTGATAGGGCGTTGATCCAGGGAACAAGTCTGATTGCCGTATGGAGTCAGGAAGGAACTTTTTTCCCCAATGTGGAGCTTAGTGTTTGCCACATGGGGTTTTCTTGACTTACTCTGGATCAACATGTTGGGCTATGGGTTGAACTAGATGGGCTTAGTCTTCCTTCAACCTTAAAAACCATGTTACTATAGTGTCCCATGCCGTGATCCATCTGTGTGACATTTGCTCATCACCATGAGCGGTGGCTTGAGGCAACTGCTCACATTGAAGAGCAAAGGAGAATGACTCCATGCAGAGAGAGCGGGCCCCAGTCCTGCGGAGAACTCACTGACTTTTTCCGTTTTCCGTCTACATAGACATGTGAGGGCTTGTTTTTTTGTGGGACAAGTTGCACTTTTGTATGATTCCATTTGTTCTGCCCCATAGTGTACTGGAAAACAGGAAAAAAAATTCCAAGTGCGGTGGAATAGGCAAAGAAAAGTGCAATTCCACAATTTTTTTTTTATTCTCTATGTTCACTATATAGTAAAACTGACCTGGCAAT
The DNA here is from genome assembly GCF_046119375.1 of Phyllobates terribilis. Classification (NCBI taxonomy): domain Eukaryota; kingdom Metazoa; phylum Chordata; class Amphibia; order Anura; family Dendrobatidae; genus Phyllobates; species Phyllobates terribilis. The sequence continues at coordinate 26,516,054 of NW_027362765.1, forward strand.
ATGATTCCCCAGGTCAGTACTAGTATGCAGATACCCAAGAGGTATGATTTTTTTTCCAGTGGTGAAAAAATATTCGAAAAAAAAATATATACTTGTGTCGCCTTTTTCTGAGACCTGTAAAGTTTTTATTTTTTTGTATATGGTGCGGTTTGATCTCTTATTTTTTGCGCCCTTAGTTGACCTTTTTATTGATACCATTTTGGGGTGGATACAATGTTTTGATCGCCTCTTATTGAATTTTATTGCGATGTTGCAGATGTAAAAAATACGTAATTCTGGCATTTCAATTTTTTTTCTCGTTACGCCATTTAAGGATCAGATAAATGTATTTTATATTTTGATAAATCAGACATTTCTGAACACTGCAATACCAAGTATATGTATTTGTTATTGTTTTTTATTAATGGGGCAAAAGTGGGATTTTGCATTTTTCTTTTCATATTTTTATGACGTAACTGCATCATATGTTGTGAAGGGGTTAATGTTATATCTAGTGGGCTAATAGACCAGGTCCTTCTGCCCACTAGGATTTATCCTGCTCTAAAGGACCAGGTCCTTCTGCCCGCTTTAATTTAGCTTGCTCTCTATGAGAAAGGTAAATCCCAGTGGGATTTACAGAGCTCCTGTGTATAATGTCACTGGTGATCACTGTATTTCCAGTACAGTATATACAGAGCTCCTGTGTATAATGTCACTGGTGATCACTGTATTTCCGGTACACTATATACAGAGCTCCTGTGTATAATGACACTGGTGATCCATGTATACTATTGTTAGGATCATTCAGCCATGGAGGGTCCTTGTTGGAGTCGGGGTATCCCCGTAACAAGAAATACACAGACACGTAGTGTATAATCAAGTACTGGGAAGCCCCTGAGCGCGTCTCCCTCTATGGGTGCTGTCCCTTTATTTATAATAATAATCATTTTTTTTTTTTTTTTTTTGTCAGACATGCGCAGTAAAATGCCTTTGTTTCACAGGCAGCGAAATGATGATTCATAACAGTGGAATGTTGATAAGAAAGTTTCATAAACAGAAAAGTGATAATTAGTAGAAGGTTGCTGAGACAGCTAAAAACAAGTTACAATCTAGTTTCTGGGCGTCAGTCCAAATGTCCAGATAAGGGAAGAATAACTTCATCTGTGTCTTACATCGTAGTCTTGCGTGAAGTACAACTCCCATCATCCTCTCAGTCCCCCCTTTGATTCTTCCTTATGGACTTTTGGTAGAAGACCTGGTCCGGGAGTTCTTTTCTTTCATATTCTTGAGTCCATATTACAAAGCTTATTTATGCATATTAAAATAATTTTTAATCCTATTTTAAACACTACATATATGACTACTATAACTAGCACAATCTGTAATATACCTTGCAGAATTCCAGCCACCCAACCTCCAATACCCTTAAACCAGTTCTTTGGGTTGAGAAAGGAGAAGGTGTCTGACCACCAGCTATCTTTATTTTGGTCATTGTGTCTGTCATATTCATCCCGTAATCGTTGTATATCTGCCAGCTTGAACCTCATACTCATTGTACTGTTTGGATCTATGTAATGACAACAGGTTGGACCAATAATTTGACACATTCCTCCCTGGGCCGCAGTTAGGTAGTCTAACACTACAGTATGTTGATTAGTAACAATTATAAGTTGATTTTGTACAGCTATACTAGTATTAAGTATATCCATAATATCCCATATCTGATCATCTAGATAGTCGGTGGCCTGAACTAATTTATCCCACATCTGCATCAACATTGGATACACAAAGAAAGTGCTGAATATTTTATTAGGAATTCCCATTTGGACCACATGTGGCCTACCTGAAGGTCTAGGCGAGTTGTCGGCTGCTCTTTTGTATAGTGTGTGTTTAGGTACTGCTTGCATATCTACCTGCTGATTCTGAACTATAAATGTGGCCGGTGTTAAGCGTCCTAGAGTACATGCACCTTTTATTCCTACTGGGAGCCATTTGTATGCTCCATTTCCACAAATCCAGAAGGTTCCTTCAGGCAGATCCCATATTGCAGAGTGTTGGAGCACCAACCTATGTACCAAATCTAAAAATTTAGATACATTCTGAAGTATACACCAAGGGGGTTTTTGACCTAATGGACTACAGTATCCTGCATCTGGATTTTCACAAGTCGGTGTACCTGGGTCATATGCACTTGACTCATTACATAATATATTACCTGGTATCTTTGAACATGTATCATTGTTTCCATCGGGGAATAATTGTGAATATTTCCAACCATTATTGTGTATGTATTTTTCTACTATATCAGGTTTAAAAGGTTGAGAAGAAGATACTGTGCTACTAAAACTGAGTTGTATATTTTCTGTAGGAATTAACCCTAAGTCTGTTAGTCCCGTCTTATTTCTAGGAACCCATACACCTCCTTTAAACGCTAAATATTGTAAGTTGTCTATTTTTCCGGTCATATTACCTTGCCACCAGGGAAATCCCACCCACCCAACTGGGATGGCAACAGTAGTGTTCCATAATCTAGAATTAACGGTTTGGTTATTTGCTAATTTGTCTGAGCAATTAGTCCATGTAAACACTTCCTCAGGGGTCATGGGTGCGGCCAGGAAGGGTATGCTCGTGGCTGATATCGGAGAATGCGTACAAATCCAACAGTCTGCTATTTTCTGTCCGCCATCGAGCAGCCCGTTTACCAATGTCTCATGATGTTTTATAAATTTATTACCTGCAGGTTTTGGGGAACTTAGTTTATCCCACAGGTCTCCCTGATCTATCGTTATAGCTAACACAAGTACAATCACCACTATTTCTTTTTGCAATGGCTTGCATGTACCCATGCTGATTTTCCTTCCAATTTTACTGCAGTTGGAGTTGTCAATAACACCTGATATGGACCCTCAAATCTGGGTTCTAGCGTTCTTCTGTTATGTCTTTTTACGTAGACTTCGTCTCCTGGTTGCAGCTTGTGCGTTCCCTCAATGGAATCTGGATCTGGAATGGAAGAGAACACTAAAGAGTGTATTTTAGACACATGCTTACATAAATTTTGTACATAAGCAGTTAAGCTTTCAGTTTCTAACATTAAAGTCTGTGGGAAATACAATCCTGTATTGGCAACTCTACCAAACAATATTTCATGGGGGGTGAGTTTGCTCTTTCCCTGGGGGGTGTTTCTGACTGAATACAATGCTATTGGGAGACACTCAGTCCATGGTTTCTGTGTTTCTGCCATGGCTTTCTGTATTTTTAACTTAAGTGTTCCATTCATTCTCTCAACCTTACCAGAACTCTGTGGGTGGTAAGGGGTGTGTAGTTCACTTTTTATACACATTTTCATTACATTCTGAAAGATCTCTCCAGTAAAATGTGTACCTCTATCTGACTCGATCACTTCTGGGATACCATAACGGGGTACCAGTTCATGTGCTATTTTTACTACAGTGACTTTAGCCGTGGCTGTATGAACTGGATAAGCCTCTGGCCACCCCGAAAACATGTCCACACATACCAGTACATACTCATAGTGTCCATGCTTAGGCATCTGGATGTAATCGATCTGAAGTCTCTGGAACGGATATAGTGGTCTTACATGGTGCTTCTGGGGGGTCTTAACAGTCTGTCCTGGATTGTGGGCTAAACAGATTTTACAAGAACCACATTTTGCTCGAGCTACCTGGCCGAACCCTGGGGCTAACCACTTCTGTCTGACCCTCTGTATCATACCGTTTGCAGACACATGTGTAGGTCCGTGGGCTTCACTGACCACAACAGGGTACCATGCTCGGGGGAGACAAAGCTCATCTCCTTTTTTCCATAGTCCTTCTTTTTCTTCTGCCCCCTGTTTCTGCCACTCTTCTTTTTCTTCTCTACTCACCTGCTGGTGGGCTTCTTTGAGCCGTGTAATTAAGTCAAATTCTGATACTGCACTAATAGTGTGGTCAGTTGTCAGAGGTTTTACTGCAGCTCGCTTAGCAGCCTTGTCGGCTCGGTCATTACCCCTAGCTATCTCGGTGTTGAGTCTTACATGTGCAGGTACTTTTATTACTGCTACTTGTTTGGTTGAGGCAGCTGATTCTAGGATTTGTCTAATCATTTGTCCATGTTTTACTGGTTGACCTGAAGCTGTCATGTAACCTCTAGCTCTCCATATACATCCAAAATCATGTACAATACCATATGCATATCAGTAAAAATATTAGCGGTTTTTTCTTTTGCTAACTGTAATGTTCGTATTAGAGCTAATAGTTCAGCTTCCTGGGCTGAACAGCTGGCCTGCATTGGCTCAGCTTCAATAACATCATAATCTGATACAATGGCATAACCTGTGTGAAAGTTACCAGTTTCATCTGCATACCTACTACCATCTATATACATATGTAGGTCTGGATTGTCAAGAGGGGTGTCCTGTACATTAGGTAGCCCTTGTGTTTCTTGTTCTATACACTGTAAGCAATCATGTATTATATTGTCTTGTTCGTGGTATTGTAAAAAATTTTCATCTTCGTCTTCCTGACCTCCTTCCACTCCCCCCTTTGTCTCTAGTGGTAACAGAGTGGCTAAATTTAGAGACAATATGCGGCGAAAAGTGAGGTTTGGTGGCATTAGTAAGGAGCATTGTAATCTAAGATGTCTAGCCATTGAAATGTGTTTTGGCAATACCTGATTCAGTATGCCATGTACATCATGTGTAGTTTGTACTATTAGGGCATGGTCTAGTACTATTTCTGAGGCTTTTTCTACCAAAAGAGAGACAGCTGCTACTACTCTGACACATGATGGTGCAGCTTTGGTAACATTATCTAATTGAGCAGAATAGTATGCGACAGGTCTTTGTTTATTTTCATGTTTCTGTGTTAGTACTCCTGTAGCATGATTAGACATTTCCGCAGCCATTAATTGGAATGGTTTGGCGTAGTCTGGGATTCCCAAGGCCGGGGCTGACATGAGACCTTTCTTGAGGTCTTGAAAGGCTATGAGTGCTGATTCAGTTAACTGGAAAGGTTCGATTTTTAAACAATCATATAGAGGTTGCATAAGCTGACTAGCATGTATAACCCATTGTCTGCAGTGTGATACTATTCCCAAAAATGCTCTTAATGTTTTGTAGTTCTTGGGAGGAACAAGATCTCTAATGATTTTTAGTCTGTCGGCGGTGAGGTGCCGAATACCTTGTGAAATGCAGTGTCCTAGAAATACTACCGTAGTCATACAAAGTTGTACTTTTTTCTTGTTAACTTTACAGCCCATGTCTGCTAGAAATATTAACAACCTTATTGTGTTGCTGTTTGCGGACTCTTGAGCAGGGGCACATAACAATAGGTCATCAACATATTGGAGAATTACAACCTCATCCGTAGGTTTGAAATTTTGAAGAACTGATCTCATAGCTTCTGAGTACAAGGTAGGTGAATGTATCATACCCTGTGGTAATCTTGTCCATGCTAATTGTCTATTCTTAAATGTAAATGCAAACAGTTTGTAACAGTCTGGGTGTAATGGTACTGAAAAAAATGCATTTGATAAGTCTATGACAGAAAATACTCGTGCTGTTGCTGGGATCTGTGATAGCAACGTGTGTGGATTTGGCACAACAGGAGTAATAGGTTCCAAAATTTTATTTATCTCTCTTAAATCATGTACCATCCGGTATCTAGCAGCTGACCCCTCAGTAGATTTCTTTTTTACGGTGTACAACGGTGTATTGGCTGGTGACTTTACTTCTATCAGTACTCCAGTTTTTAGATAATCTTTTATCTGTTCTCCTATGGCGTGTTCTTGTTGGGCACTAATAGGATACTGTCTCAATTGGGGTAGTGTCACACCTGGAACAGGAGTGACTTTTACAGGAGCTATTGGCATTAGTCCTACATCGGTGTCATGTTGTGCCCATAATTTTTCTGGTACCTCAGAAAGATCTAAAATAATTTGGGTAGGGGCAGGATCTTTCTCATCCTCTAAGGCTTGGACTTTTACAATGTTTTCTAGAGACTCTTGGTCATCAGGCACCAAAATTTGGACTCTACCATCCTTTGTCTCTTACCACTCCTGCTTTTCTAGCCCGAATGTCCTCCCATAGTTTCCTGTTAAACCTGTCATGCCTTGCTACCTGAAAAGTTTTGCAAACTTTCCCTAAATTCTTAGTTGCTTCTACACCACACCTTTCTTTCACGATTGTATAGACATCTTGCTCATCATTTGTGGTCTTAGTCTGTTTGTTGCCCATTTTTCCTGACTATTCTTACCTTAGGAGGCTTTTTGGGTTAGATAAAATATATTCTATATTCTACCTTTCCTCGTTACCTATTCTGTCCTAAGGAGCCAGTATCTTGTTGCCCATTTTTCCTGACTATTCCTACCTTAGGAGGCTTTTTGGGTTAGATAAAATATATTCTATATTCTACCTTTCCTCGTTACCTATTCTGTCCTAAGGAGCCAGTATCTGAAACGGTTTCTCTGGACCGTTTTGTCTGAAGTGTAGAGTAATTCTAACACACATATATATGGCAACAAGGGCAAGACCAACAATACATAAAATGAACCATACAGTCTCCATTATATATCGTGTCCCTGGAGTATTATCATTACTTCCATGGGCTCATTCTGTCAATCTCTTATCCGTCAAAAAGGAGGACAAAGGTTCGGGAGTTAAGCGTGAGCGAAGGTTTCCCCGAAAGGACACAACCTTATGACTCAGTTAGGCAATCTCCGTAATACTTATGTCATCTACCTTAGTGCGGCTTATGAGGCTATTCCCGACATCCACATCTCTTTCATACCATCCGTTTCATAACCTTCTCTGACCTCTCCTTCGGCAGATCCTACAGTATATACATGAATGACCCGAGCTATAGGTATCCTTCTCTACTAGTTCCTCAATCCCAACACAAGATGTGCATGAAATTTACGGACTATCGCAGAGCAGATGTAAGAGAACTAACAGTGTCTCTTACCTGGCCAGGTTTGTCATCTGCTGTTCCGATGTCCCAATCTCAGCGGTTACTCGTGCCGGTCGATGAACTTGAAGGAATACGCAGACCTCGGGTCCCTGTTTCGGGCGCCAGGAATTGTTAGGATCATTCAGCCATGGAGGGTCCTTGTTGGAGTCGGGGTATCCCCGTAACAAGAAATACACAGACACGTAGTGTATAATCAAGTACTGGGAAGCCCCTGAGCGCGTCTCCCTCTATGGGTGCTGTCCCTTTATTTATAATAATAATCATTTTTTTTTTTTGTCAGACATGCGCAGTAAAATGCCTTTGTTTCACAGGCAGCGAAATGATGATTCATAACAGTGGAATGTTGATAAGAAAGTTTCATAAACAGAAAAGTGATAATTAGTAGAAGGTTGCTGAGACAGCTAAAAACAAGTTACAATCTAGTTTCTGGGCGTCAGTCCAAATGTCCAGATAAGGGAAGAATAACTTCATCTGTGTCTTACATCGTAGTCTTGCGTGAAGTACAACTCCCATCATCCTCTCACTATACACTATGAAGAGAGCTCCTGTATATAATGTCACTGGAGATCAATGTAAGACCGGCACCCCGCTATCAGTATTTGGTCAGTATTTTTTTCTCAGGAGTGAGTGATAAATGTATATACAGAGCTCCTGTGCATAATGTCACTGGTGATTACTGTATTACCTGTACACCAACACTATACACAGTATACTATGTATAGCTCCTGTGTATAATTCCAGTGATGATCACTCTATGACCTGTACACTATATACAGAGCTCCTGTGTATGTCACTAGTGATACCTGTATTAAATGTACACTTTATGCAAAGCTCCGGTGTATAATGTCGCTGGTGAGTCCCTGTATTTCTGTACACTATACACTGTACACTATGTACAGATCTCCTGTGTATATTGGCACTTATGGTAATATTAGTATTGTGGGTTTTTATTAATGATCAGTATTGTAATATTTGGTCACTATGTGATGGTAATATGTAGTCCAGTCATGGTGTTGCGGTATTTGTTCCTTGTATGTGGTGTTATTCGGTCACTATGTGGTGGTAATATGTGGTCTGGTCATGGTGTGGCGCTATTTGTTGTTTGTGTGTGGTATTATTTGGTCGCTATGTGGTGGTAGTATGTGGTCCGGCTATGGTGTGATAGGCCCAAAAGTTTTGCCAGTATGGGGCCCCGAAATTCCTGGTGGCAGCCCTGCTTGTTGGGCCCCATACCACAGATAACACAGAGAAACACCATAGCCCTGGAAAAAAGCCATACAGAAGCCTCAAGAAAATCAAGGGTCCTCATGCAGACCCGCATCATGCAGCCCTACAGAAGTAATAGGACCCTCAACATGCAACCCCATACAAGTAACAGGACCCGTCCTTCCCCACACAGACCCCCAGAACTCAGCCCCACGCAAGTATTAGGACACCATACTTCCCCACACAGACCCACAGAAAGCATTCCCACGTAAGTAATAGTACCCCCTCCTTCCCCATGAAGACCTCCAGCACACAGCTCCATGCAGGTGACAGGACCCCTTCCTTCCCCAAGCAGACCCCCAGCACTAAGCCTAACACAAGTACCCAGACCCCCTCTTTCCCCACGCAGACCCCCAGCACACAGCCCCATGCAATTGACCGGACCCCTTCCTTCCCCATGCAGACCCCCAGCACGCAGCCCCACGCAAGTAACAGGACTCCCTCCTTCTCCATGCAATCAACAGGACCCCCTACTTCCCCATGTAGACCCCCAGCAAGAAGCCCCACAAAAGCAACAGGATTGCCTCCTTCCCCACCCAGACCTCCAGTAGGCAGCCCCACAAAAGAAACAGCACCCCTCATTCCCCACAGATCCCCAGCACCCAGCAAGTAACAGGACCCCATCCTTCCCCGCGCAGACCCCCAGCACGCAGCCCCATGCAAGTAACTGGACCCATCCTTCCCCGCGCAAACCCCCATGATGCTGCTCCACGCAAGTAATAGGACCCCCTCCTTCTCCACGCAAACTCCCAGCACGCATCCCCACACAAGTACGAGAACCTTTTCTTTCCCCGCGCAGACCCCCAGCACACAGTCCCATGCAATTAAGAGAAAACCCTCTTGCCCCACAAAAGTAACAGCACTCACTCCTTCCCCATGTACACCCCCAGCATGCAGCCCCACGATAGTAAAAGGACCCCATCCTTCCCCACGCAAACCCCCAGGATGTTGCTCCACGCAAGTAATAGGACCCCCTCCTTCCCCATGCAGACACCCAGCACACAGACCCACGCAAGGAACAGGATTCCCTCTTTCCCCACACAAGTAACCAGACCCCGTTCTTCCCCAAGTAGACCCCCAGTACACAAGACCACGCAGACCCCCAGCACGCAGTCCCACACAATTGATAGGACCAGCTCTTTCCTCCTGCAGCCTCACGCAAGTAAGAGGACCCAGTTCTTCACCACGCAAGTAACAGGACCTCGTCCTTCACCACGCAAGTAACAGGACCCCGTCCTTCCTCACGAAGACCCCCCCCAGCATGCAGCTCCCTGCAAATAAAAGGACCCTCTCCTTCACTACACAGCCCTAAGCAAGTAACAGGACCCCCTCTTTCCCCACGGTGACTCCCAGAACACAGCACCAAGTAAGATAACCCCTTCTTTCCCCACGCATACCCCCAGCATGCAGCCCCACAAAAGTAACAGCACCCACTCCTTCCCCAAGCATACTCCTAGCATGCAGCCCCACAAAAGTAACAGCACCCAGTCCTTCCACACGCAGACCTCCAGCACCCAGCCCTACGCAAGTGACAGGACCCCCTCCTTCCCCATGCAGACTCCCAGCACACAGCCCTATACAAGTAAGTGAATCCCCTCTTTCCCCACACATACCCCCAGCATACAGCCCCACAAAAGTAACAGCACCCACTCCTACCCCACGCAGACCCGCAGCACGCAGCCTCATGCAAGTAACAGAAGCCCACCCTTCCCCACGCAGACCCCCAGTATGCAGCACAATGCTAATAACTGGACCCCCCTCTTGCACCAAGCAAGTAACAGGACCCCGTCCTTCCCTACACAGACCCCCATCATGCAGCCCTATGCAAATAAAATGACCCCCTCCTCAACCATGCAGCCCCAAGCAACAGGATCCCCTCCTTCACCATGCAGACCCTCAGCATGCAGCCTCATGCAAGTATCAGCAACCACTCCTTCACCGTTTAGACCCCCAGCACACAGCCCCTCACAAGTCTCAAGTCCCCTCAGACAGCCCTGCAGCCTCACGCAAGTAAGAGTACATCCTCCTTCATATTGCAGCCCCACAAAAATAAAAGGACCCCCACCTTCCAACGCAGACCCAATACACGCAGCCCCACGCAAGTAACAGGATCCCCTCCTTCCCCACGTAGTCCAATGCAAGTAACAGCACCCTCTCCTTCCCCACGCAGAACTCCAGTATAGTGCCCCCCCAAATGTAACAGCGCCCGCTCCTAATCCATGCAGACCCCCAGCATGCAGCCCCACACAAGTAAAAGCACCCTCTCCTTCCCCATGCAGAACCCCAGTATGCAGCTCCATGCAAATAGGATTCCCTCCTTCCCCAAGTGGACCCTCCAGCCTGCAGCACCACACAACTAACAGGACCATCTCCTTCCCCATGCAGCCCCCAAGCATGCAGACCCATGCAAGTAATAGGACCCCCTCCTTCCCCACACAGACCCCTAACATGCAGCCCCACTCAACAAATATGACCCCCTCCTTCCCCACACAGACTCCCAGCAAATAGCCCCAAGCAAGAAACAGGACCCCCTCCTTCCCCATGCAGCCCCCCAGCACGCAGTTCCACACAAGTAATAGGACCTCCTCCTTCCCAACACAGACCTCTAGCAAGCAGCCCCACACAAATAACACAACCCCCTCTGTGACGACATCATTTTTTGTTAATTATACCAGACATATTATTTCATAGTTCAGGGCACATGAGTCGGCGTTCACACCAGTCTGTACAGTGACTCTTCCTGTAGATTGGCTTGTTGTATGTTGATTTGGTGAATGGCTGTTGATTCTCTATTGTATCAGCCCCTGCAGCTTATTGTTGTGTTTTCCTTGGAAACAAAGGTGCAGGTTGTTTGAACAATCGATGTTTGTTATTTGGTGACTGCAAACATTGCAGGATAAATATGCAGGTTAATTGTCCACTGGAACAATGAGAGAGAGAGAATGCCTCCTCCCACCCTTCCCCAAGCCTGTGGATAATGTCCTGAATGTCATCTGTGAGTAGAAAAGAGACAGCTTTCCTTCTCTAAGAGACTCTACAGGATGTCAGCTTAAGAGACCAAGGCCCCAGCTGTAGGAATACAAATCTGCTTCTCTGACCATCACTGAACACACAAAGACGTCTGGAGAATCCAGGTTGGGACAGTCAGGTCACCTGGTTACATACCTCGCTGTACTCGGTCAGCTTCTTAAGCTTGTCGTTAATTCCTCTCTGTTGGTGCCCGCCAAAAGAGAGGTGCTACTGGTTGGGGTAGTCGGCCCTGGAAACCCCGAAGTCACAGAGGTTCTAATCCCCGGTGAGCCAGCGAAAAGGTGAGACTCCGTCATTTGCACCATCTTGTATACTTGCTGAGACTGTACTATATGTTATTGACTGTTGGTGATACAATAAAGTATCCCCCCATTGTGTTACCCTCACCCTGTGTGGTCTGAGTATTATTCTGCCCACAGGAAGGAGTGCGGGAGTTCAATGAGATGAGACCTGGTCCATGCGGTCTTTCTAAAGACAGCCAGGCCATCGAACGAGAGCACCCACTGATCCTCGTGTCTCCACACCATCTTTCCCCAGCCCGCAGCCTCATGCAAGTAACAGAACCCACTCCTTCCTTGCCCACACCCCCAGCATGCAAGTGATAGGACCCCCTCTTTCTCCACGCAAGTAACAGCACCCCCTCCTTCCACACGCAGACCCCCAGCATGCAGCCCCATGCAAGTGACAGGACCCCCAACTTCCCCATGCACACCCACAGCCCCACGCAAGTAAGAGAACCCTCTCTTTCCTCACCCAGACCCCCAGCACACAGCCCAACACAAGAGAACCCTCTCTTCATTCACAGACGGTTCCGCACAAGTAGTGCGCAGGTGGCTCCGCATGCCTCTCCACTCCGCACACCTCGTGCGCACCTGGCTCTGCTCCGCATGCATCTCCACTCCGTACACCTCGTACGCACGCTGCTCCGCTCCGCACACCTCGTACGCACGCTGCTCCGCTCTGTACACCTCGTACGGTGCCTGGGACTCAGTGGTACAGTTTGCACGGTTCTCAGGCACCGGGTGCTGGAGGTAAGCCTCATCATTGTCCTCTGAGATTAGATGGCTCGGCTCCGCTCCGTACGCTTCTTACACACGCGGCTCTGCTCCATACACCTCGTACACACGCGGCTCCGCACACTTCGTACACACGCGGCTCCGCTCCGTACACCTCGTACACACGCGGCTCCGCTCCGTACACCTCGTACACACGCGGCTCAGCTCCGTACACCTCGTACACACGCGGCTCAGCTCCGTACACCTCGTACACACGAGGCTCAGCTCCGTACACCTCGTACACACGAGGCTCAGCTCCGTACACCTCGTACACACGCGGCTCAGCTCCGTACACCTCGTACACACGCGGCTCAGCTCCGTACACCTCGTACACACGAGGCTCAGCTCCGTACGCCTCGTACACACGAGGCTCAGCTCCGTACGCCTCGTACACACGCGGCTCAGCTCCGTACGCCTCGTACACACGCGGCTCAGCTCCGTACGCCTCGTACACACGCGGCTCAGCTCCGTACGCCTCGTACACACGAGGCTCAGCTCCGTACGCCTCGTACACACGCGGCTCAGCTCCGTACGCCTCGTACACACGCGGCTCAGCTCCGTACGCCTCGTACACACGCGGCTCAGCTCCGTACGCCTCGTACACACGCGGCTCAGCTCCGTACGCCTCGTACACACGCGGCTCAGCTCCGTACGCCTCGTACACACGCGGCTCAGCTCCGTACGCCTCGTACACACGCGGCTCAGCTCCGTACGCCTCGTACACACGCGGCTCAGCTCCGTACGCCTCGTACACACGCGGCTCAGCTCCGTACGCCTCGTACACACGCGGCTCCGCTCCGTACGCCTCGTACACACGCGGCTCCGCTCCGTACGCCTCGTACACACGCGGCTCCGCTCCGTACGCCTCGTACACACACGGTTCTGCTCCGTACGCCTCGTACACACGCGGCTCCGCTCCGTACGCCTCGTACACGCGCTCCGCTCCGTACACCTCGTACACACGTGGCTCTGCTCCGTACACCTCGTACACACGCGCCGCTCCGTACACACACAGTTCTGCTCCGTACGCCTCGTACACGCGCGGCTCCGCTCCGTACGCCTCGTACACGCGCGGCTCCGCTCCGTACGCCTCGTACACGCGCGGCTCCGCTCCGTACGCCTCGTACACGCGCGGCTCCGCTCCGTACGCCTCGTACACGCGCGGTTCCGCTCCGTACGCCTCGTACACGCGAGGCTCAGCTCCGTACGCCTCGTACACACGCGGCTCAGCTCCGTACACCTCGTACACACGCGGCTCAGCTCCGTACACCTCGTACACACGCGGCTCAGCTCCGTACACCTCGTACACACGCGGCTCAGCTCCGTACACCTCGTACACACGCGGCTCAGCTCCGTACACCTCGTACACACGCGGCTCAGCTCCGTACACCTCGTACACACGCGGCTCAGCTCCGTACACCTCGTACACACGCGGCTCAGCTCCGTACACCTCGTACACACGCGGCTCCGCTCCGTACACCTCGTACACACGCGGCTCCGCTCCGTACACCTCGTACACATGCGCCGCTCCGTACACCTCGTACACACACGGTTCTGCTCCGTACGCCTCGTACACACGCGGCTCCGCTCCGTACGCCTCGTACACGCGCTCCGCTCCGTACACCTCGTACACACGTGGCTCTGCTCCGTACACCTCGTACACACGCGCCGCTCCGTACACACACAGTTCTGCTCCGTACGCCTCGTACATGCGCGGCTCCGCTCCGTACGCCTCGTACACACGCGGTTCCGCTCCGTACACCTCGTACACGCGCGGTTCCGCTCCGTACACCTCGTACACACACGGCTCTGCTCCGTACACCTCGTACACACACGGCTCCGCTCCGTACACCTCGTACACGCGCGGCTCTGCTCCGTACACCTCGTACACACACGGCTCTGCTCCGTACACCTCGTACACACACGGCTCCGCTCCGTACACACGCGGCTCTGCTCCGTACACCTCGTACACACACGGCTCTGCTCCGTACACCTCGTACACACACGGCTCTGCTCCGTACACCTCGTACACACACGGCTCTGCTCCGTACACCTCGTACACACACGGCTCCGCTCCGTACACCTCGTACACGCACGGCTATGCTACATCCACACTGTAAACCCCTCCTGACCCCACACATAACATTCACCTCATCCAGCACCATGACAACCAGCACAGCAGAGTCCTGCATCCACTGAGGCCCTTGATCATGTGACCCCTGACTCCTCCCCTCCTGTGACCTCATCACAGGTCCTGTGTGCACAGAACAGCCATATATGTGGTGGGCGGTGGCTCTGCAGGTCACTTGCACCATCTTGTGTACTTGCTGGGACTTCTTTATATGTTACTGACTGTTGGTGATACAATAAAGTATTGTGTTACCCTCACCCTGTGTGGTCTGAGTAGTATTCTGCCCTAGGGGAAGGAGTGCGGTAGTTCAGTGGGATGAGACCTGGTCCATGTCTTTCTAAACACAGCCAGGCCAGCGAACGAGAGCACCCACTGACCCTCGTGTCTCCACACCATCTTTCCCCAGCCCGCAGCCTCAGGCAAATAACAGAACCCACTCCTTCCCTGCCCATACCCCCAGCACGCATATGATAGGACCCCCTCTTTCCCCAAGCAAGTGACAGGACCCCCACCTTCCCCACGCAAGTAAGAGAACCCTCTCTTTCCCCACGCAGACCCCCAGCACACAGCCCAACACAAGAGAACCCTCTCTTCATTCGCAGACCCCTCCGCTCCGCACACGTCGTGCGCATGTGGCTCTGCACGCCTCTCCACTCCGTACACCTTGTGGGCACGTGGCTCCGCACACTTCGTGCTCACCCGGCTCCGCTTCGCACACCTCGTACCCACACGGCTCCACACCTTACACGTCATATGCACACGTCGTACGCACGCGGCTCCGCTCCGTACACTTCGTACGGTGCCTGGGACTCAGGTACATTTTGCATGGTTCCCAGGCACTGGGTGCTGGAGGTAAGCCTCATCATTGTCCGCTGAGATCAGACGGCTCTGCAGGTGGAGGTATGTGGAGATTCCCCATTACTGGGCGCAGGGAACATTAACACCTTCAGTGCTGAGAGTATTTTGTTGCTTTTTTGTCACATCAGTGTGACACATAGAGGTGCTTGAGACTCAGTGGTACAGTTCTCACGGTTCCAAGGCACCGGGTGCTGGAGGCTAGCCTCATCATTGTCCCCTGAGATCAGCCTCAGCAGGGGACAATGCTGAGAGTTGTATTCAGCCCACACTGTCTCCAACAAGTGTAAAATTAAGAATAAAATAGAAAACAACAGTATCCCTCACTTGTCCGAAGTTGAAAGAATCCAGTGTCCCACGCCGTGATCCATCTGTGTGACATTTGCTCATCACCATGAGCGGTGGCTTGAGGCGACTGCTTACAGTGAAGAGCTAAAGAGAATGACTATGCAGCGAGAGCGGCCCCTGACCTGCGGTGAACTCACTGACTTTTTCAGTTTTCCGTCTACATAGACATGTGAGGGCTTGTTTTTTGTGGGACAAGTTGTACTTTTGTATGATTCCATTTGTTCTGCCCCATAGTGTACTGGAAAACAGGAAAAAAATTCCAAGTGCGGTGGAATAGGCAAACAAAAGTGCAATTCCACATTTTTTTTTATTCTCTACGTTCACTATATGGTAAAACTGACCTGGCAATATGATTTCCCAGGTCAGTACTGGTATGCAGATACCCAAGATGTATGATTTTTTTTTTCAGTGGTGAAAAAAATATATAAAAAACTAAAAATAAAAAATGTACTTGTGTCGCCTGACACCTGTAAAGTTTTTATTTTTTTGTATATGGGGCTGTTTGATTTCTTATTTTTTTGCGCCCTTAGTTGACCTTTTTATTGATACCATTTCGGGGTGGATACAATGTTTTGATCGCCTCTTATTGCATTTTATTGCAATGTTGCAGAGGTAAATAATACGAAATTCTGGCATTTCAATTTTTTTTCTCGTTACGCCATTTACAGATCAGATAAATTTATTTTATATTTTGATAGATCAGACATTGCTGAACACTGCAATACCAAGTATGTGTATTTTTCTTATTTTTTATTAATGGGGCAAAAGTGGGATTTTGCATTTTTCTTTTCATATTTTTATGACGTAACTGCATCATATGTTGTGAAGGGGTAATGTTATATCTAGTGGGCTAATAGACCAGGTCCTTCTGCCCACTAGGATTTATCCTGCTCTAAAGGACCAGGTCCTTCTGCCCGCTTTAATTTAGCTTGCTCTCTATGAGAAAGGTAAATCCCAGTGGGATTTACAGAGCTCCTGTGTATAATGTCACTGGTGATCACTGTATTTCCAGTACACTATATACAGAGCTCCTGTGTATAATGACACTGGTGATCCCCGTATACTATACACTATGAACAGAGCTCCTGTATACAGTCATATGAAAAAGTTTGGGCACCCCTATTAATCTTAAGCTTAATGTTTTATAAAAAATTGGTGTTTTTGCAACAGCTATTTCAGTTTGATATATGTAATAACTGTTGGACACAGTAATGTTTCTGCCTTGAAATGAAGTTTATTGTACTAACAGAAAATGTGCAATCTGCATTCAAACAAAATTTGACAGGTGCATAAGTATGGGCACCCTTATCAGTTTCTTGTTTTAAATACTACTACCTACTTTTTACTGACTTACTAAAGCACTTTTTTTGCTTTTATAACCTCATTGAGCTTTGAACTTCATAGCCAGGTGTATGCAATCATGAGAAAAGCTACTTAAAGTGACTATTTGCAAGTTGTTCTCCTGTTTGAATCTCCTCTGAAGAGTGGCATCATGGGCTCCTCCAAACAACTGTCAAATGATCTGAAAACAAAGATTATTCAACATAGTTGTTCAGGGGAAGGATACAAAAAGCTGTCTCAGAGATTTAACCTGTCAGTTTCCACTGTGAGGAACATAGTAAGGAAATGGAAGAACACAGGGACAGTTCTTGTTAAGGCCAGAAGTGGCAGGCCAAGAAAAACATCAGAAAGGCAGAGAAGAAGAATGGTGAGATCAGTCAAGGACAATCCTCAGACCACCTCCAGAGAGCTGCAGCATCAACTTGCTGCAGATGGTGTCACTGTGCATCGTTCAACTATACAACGCACTTTGCACAAGGAGAAGCTATATAGGAGAGTGATGCGAAAGAAGCCGTTTCTGCAAGCACGCCACAAACAGAGTCGGCTGAGGTATGCAAAAGCACATTTGGAGAAGCCAATTTCTTTTTGGAAGAAGGTCCTGTGGACTGATGAAACCAAGATTGAGTTGTTTGGTCATACAAAAAGGTGTTATGCATGGCGGCAAAAAAACACAGCATTCCAAGAAAAACACTTTCTACCCACAGTAAAATTTGGTGGAGGTTCCATCATGCTTTGGGGCTGTGTGGCCAATGCCGGCACCGGGAATCTTGTTAAAGTTGAGGGACGCATGGATTCCACTCAGTATCAGCAGATTCTTGACAATAATGCTCAAGAATCAGTGACAAAGTTGAAGTTACGCAGGGGATGGATCTTTCAGCAAGACAATGATCCAAAACACCGCTCCAAATCTACTCAGGCATTCATGCAGAGGAACAATTACAATGTTCTGGAATGGCCATCCCAGTCCCCAGACCTGAATATCATTGAAAATCTGGGATCATTTGAAGAGGGCTGTCCATGCTCGGCGACCATCAAACTTAACTGGAATTGTTTTGTAAAGAGGAATGGTCAAAAATACCTTCATCCAGGATCCAGGAACTCATTAAAAGCTACAGGAAGCGACTAGAGGCTGTTATTTTTGCAAAAGGAGGATCTACTAAATATTAATGTCACTTTTCTGGTGAGGTGCCCATACTTATGCACCTGTCAAATTTTGTTTGAATGCAGATTGCACATTTTCTGTTAGTACAATAAACCTCATTTCAAGGCAGAAACATTACTGTGTCCAACAGTTATTACATATATCAAACTGAAATAGCTGTTGCAAAAACACCAATTTTTTATAAAACATTAAGCTTAAGATTAATAGGGGTGCCCAAACTTTTTCATATGACTGTATAATGTCACTGGAGATCACTGTAAGACCAGCGCCCCGCTATCAGTATCTGGTCAGTATTCGGTCAGTATTTTTTTTCTCAGGAGTGGATGATAAATGTATATACAGAGCTCCTGTGTATATTTCCACTGGTGATCACTGTATGACCTGTACACTATATACAGAGCTCCTGTGAATGTCACTAGTGATACCTGTATTAAATGTACACTTTCTACAAAGCTCCTGTGTATAATGTCGCTGGTGAGTCCCTGTATTACTGTACACTGTATACTATGTACAGACCTCCTGTGTATATTGGCACTTATGGTAATATTAGTATTGTGGGTTTTTATTAATGATCAGTATTGTAGCATTTGGTCACTATGTGGTGGTAATATGTGGTCTGCCCATGGTGTGGCGCTATTTGTTGTTTGTGTGTGGTATTATTCGGTTACTTGTGGTCCGGCTATGGTGTGATAGGCCCAAAAGTTTTGCCAGTATGGGGCCCCGAAATTCCTGGTGGCAGCCCTGCTTGGTTGGGACCCATACCACAGATAACGCAGAGAAACACCATAGCCCTGGAAAAAAGCCATACAGAAGCCTCAAGAAAATCAAGGGTCCTCATGCAGACCCCCAGCATGCAGCCCTACAGAAGTAATAGGACCCCCAACATGCAACCTCGCGCAAGTAATAGGACCCGTCCTTCCCCACACAGACCCCCAGCCCCGTGCAAGTAACAGGACCCCATCCTTCCCCACGCAGAGTCCCAGCCCCATGCAAGTAACAGGACCCCATCCTTCCCCACGCAAACCCCCAACATGCTGCTCCACGTAATAGGACCCCCTCCTTCCCCACACAGACCTCCAGCACACAGCCCCACGCAAGTAACAGGACCCCCTACTTTCCCACGCCAACTCCCAGTACGCACCCCCACACAAGTACGAGAATCTCCTCTTTCCTTGCGCAGACCCCCAGCGCACAGCCCCATGCAATTAAGAGAACACCCTCTTGCCCCACAAAAGTAACAGCACCCACTCCTTCCCCTTGTACACCCCCAGCATGCAACCCCACGATTGTAAAAGGACCCCCTCCTTCCCTATGCTGACACCCACGCAAGGAACAGGATTCCGTTCTTCCCCACGCAGACCCCCAGCACGCAGTCCCACACAATTGATAGGACCAGCTCCTTCCTCCTGCAGCCTCACACAAGTAAGAGGACCCCGTCCTTCCCCACGAAGACCCCCCAGCATGCAGCCCCCTGCAAATAAAAGACCCTCTCCTTCACCACGCAGTCCTAAGCAAATAACATGACCCCCTCTTTCCCCACAGTGACTCCCAGAACACAGCCCCAAGACATGTGAGGGCTTGTTTTTTTGTGGGACAAGTTGCACTTTTGTATGATTCCATTTGTTCTGCCCCATAGTGTACTGGAAAACAGGAAAAAAAAATTCTAAGTGCGGTGGAATAGGCAAACAAAAGTGCAATTCCATATATTTTTTTTTTATTTACCATGTTCATTGTATGGTAAAACTGACCTGGCAATATGATTCCCCAGGTCAGCACTAGTACGCAGATACATCTTAGGTATGATTTTTTTTTTTCAGTGGTGAAAAAATAATCGGAAATTTGTAATAGAAAAAAAAAAAGTACTTGTATTGCCATTTTCTGAGACCCATAAAGTTTTTATTATTTTGTATATGGGGCTGTTTGATCGCTTATTTTTTGCGCCCTTAGTTGACCTTTTTAACCACTTAACGACCGCCGTAACACTTTTTCACAGCGGCTGTTAAGGGTACCCATTCCTCAGCGCCATGAAAATGTGTGCATGTGACGCGCTCCCTGGGCCATGTTCAGGGGATACCCGGAGCCGGATCTGTAGGGGGTAGTAGTCCTTGTGGCGGTGACCCGGTCCGTGCCCAGGGTGTCAAACTAAGTGGCAGTCTATGACAATAGATGTTAACTTGGATGTCGACTACGCCACCCGTTGAGTGCGGCTTTGAAGCCGCCGCTGCAGAGCAGTCCGCTGAGGCCGGTGGTATATGTGCAGCAGTGATGGTATAACCCCCAACGGGAGGGGTATGGCCTCAGGGCAGCAGGTGTGGATGATGGGGGTTGTGATGATGCAGGAAGGAGAGGCAGAGTCAGGAGATGCAGTTTCAGGGTTTTTACTCACTGATGTTGCTTTAGTCACTCTGGCCTTGAGTGACCACCCGAGCCGTGCTGCGTCCACCAGGTCCTGGACTCGGCTAACCCCCAGGCAGTCCGGAGCATGGTCCTGAGCTTCCCTGTCTCTCTCTCTTCCTCCTGGCCATTCCCACCAGGGATCCACCTTTGGCCGGCTCCCTCGGGTCTCTTGGTGGTCAAACCTCCTCTGGGTTCCCTGACCCTATGCTTGGTGTGCCTTTCTGGTGGATTTGGTGAGGGTCGTGGCAAATCTTGACCACGACCTCCGGTTCCTGGCTGAGGATTAGTGGCCTCCACCAGTTCGGGTTCCGGTACCCGTGTCCGCCAACCCTTCACCCTTTCTGGTCTGTTTCTGGGTTCTTGGGGTTCCCTCTGTCTTTCTCTCTGGGTCCTTCTTACTCCTCTCTCTCTGCAGGCCTTGCTCTGGAGCTGGGCCCAGCCGGAGCCACAGCTCCCTGTCAGCCCTCCTGGCTGAGCTCCTCTGCTCTGCTTCTCCTCAGGCTCTCTGACCCTGATCTAAGATGGTGCCCACCTTATATACTCCCTCTATGTGTGAGCCCAGGTGACCAGCACCCAATGAGCTCCTAGCTTTACCCAGAGTGCTCCCCCTATCTGCCCCTACACTACTGGGATGTTCCACCCCCCTCCCACTCCAGCCAGGGACAGACGCTGTCGTACCTGCACATTTACTTAGTGGGAGTACCGTAGTTCTGTCCCCCGGAAATGGGATGTATGTAGTGCATGCAGCCTACTAAGCTCAGTTCCACACTCCATCCTTACCCGGGAGTGGAATACCACACCTCTGGCTTGAGGTGTAATACCCCTGTAGCAGCCGAGTCCTCAGGGTGCTACATTCCCCCCTGGTAAATCACAGCACGTCCTCGGGCTGTAAAAGAATAAAATATCCAAAAACATACAATTTTTTTTTCAAAACATACAAGAACATATCAAACATTAAACATTATCAGATTTAAACAAGATAAACTTTTTCTTTCATATAAAACTCTTTCATAATAATGTTCTTTGAGTTACTGGCCACTGTGCGCTTGTGACCAGGTAGAAGTGCAACAGTCAGTTCAAGAACAACAGTTTCCTATAAAACCAGTAGGGGGCGCCTTAGAAAGCGCAACTATATACAAGGGGAGGTGGCCGCTCTCAGTCCTCGGCCAGTGGGGAAAAGGAATGGCTGTTCACAGTCCTCAGCCTGTGGGGAGATGGGACACACTGGAACAGTTCACACTTGTCCCAACGGGGAACTCATATGGCATATACCCCTACGGGTAACTATATACAGTTTCAGTTCACCTCTTAATGGTGACGATGCCCTCCTGCTCCTTCCCGAGGGTAGGCTTCAGACCCGTCCGGGTCCTCTTGTTCCTCCTCACACCGCAGCTCTTCCTCTGTCAGCCGGTGTACATGAAGGGCATAGGGTCCTTTGGCACATTGGTGCCGGGTGAAGGTGACCTCGTCACCCAGGTACAGGTCACGACCTCTGTGTCCCTCCGGCAGGTGGGACTCGACATCTCTTCTGGTCACGAAGACGTCACCGGGGGTTTTGTGATGATCTCTGATGAAGCCCCAACCGTGCTGCAGTTGGAATTTAATTACAGTCCCGGTGGCACGGGGACCGTGGGCTGCACGGGGGTTCCTTCGGGTCCGGCTTTTCTGCTCTGCACTCCGGATTTGCAGCCGCTCCTCGCGGACCCGTCTCTCTTTCCTCTCTCTGTCAAAGACCTCCAACTGCTGCCGGCAGCACTCTGCACGCTGGGCTGCGGCCGCCCGGGTCTCTTGGGTGAACCCGATGAGGTCTTCTCCAGTGGGGTCCCACGCGAACTGCGCCTCCTCCAACGAGAGTGGGGTGATCTTGGCGGGCGCCGGAGCCGGGATCAGGGGCTCATCCAGAGGCCGTTCCCTCCTGAGTCGGGGATGGACGTATTTAGGTGGCCATACTAAGAGCAGCCCGTCCGAGGTGGTGTGTTGTGCGAAGTAGTCTTCGCCCAGACGGGGTGCTGTGGAGGCAGAAGGCGCTGTGGTGCTTGCGGCGCCCAGGGGCTCCTGGCCTTGCGTCCAGGCCGAAGGTAGCCTGAAGACAAAGGGCGCTTTAGTAGCAGCGGCGCCCGGGTCTACCAGACCTTGCGACCAGGCCGGTGGCATGATGGTGGTAGAGGGCGCTGTGAAGACGGCGGCGCCCGGGGGTACTTGGCCCTGCGACCAGGCCGATTGCGCTTCCTGTTTGGTCGCACTCTGATTTGAGGCGTGTGACGTCACGGGGAGCGAGGCCGCGGCTCCTGCCGCTTGAGGCCTAGTCTGGAGCGGTGGCGGTGCAGCGACGGGCGCAGTGAACGGGATTTCGGGCTCTGCGACGGGGAGCTGGGGCAAGTTCTCGGCCTCCGGGTACGGGGTGTAGACGTCCCCATTACCTGCCTCCGTTACTTCAGCTCCCTCCACGGCGCCGTCTCCGGCCTTCGTCCCTCCTGCTCTTCCTTCAGGGGCAGGCGTGCTCCTCGCTGCTGGCGGTGTCTTTTGCTGGCGGTTTCCAGCCTGCTGGGCCATCTCCTTGCTCCACGCGGCCAGTACGTCTCGCTGCACTCGGGCCATCCTCTGAGCCAAGCCCTCCAGCGCGGTCCGTGCATGCTCCCGATCTCTGGGGAGCTGCGCCAGGATCTCCACCAGGCCTTCTGGGGTAGTCGCTTGCAACAGGCTCCTGACCACTGGGTCGGTGCTGCCTGCCTCTCCCTCCATCTCCGGGTACGGCTTCTCCAGACTCCTCCAGGCTGCACCCATCTTCTCTCTTTTGTTCTCTCTCCGCCCCCATTCAGGGTGGTTCCGGGGCAACTTGGTGATTGTCAGTCCCAGGGGCAGTTCCCTCACGCTGATGGACATCTCAAGCATCACAGTCTCTGCTGGTGGGGGCGGTCGTTTTTGGCGCCATTCTTGGTCCTGGCCCACGATGGGAGGTGGCCTCTTGCCACCCTCTGGCACGCCCATAATGGCGTCCGCTCTGCCAGGGCGGGAAATTTTCTCAGATGGCGGGAATCGCTTCCCAATGGCGGGAAACTCTGTGGACGGCGGGAAAAGACCGCAGATGGCGGGCAAACGGCGGGAACCGATCCGAGATGGCGTCCGATGGCGGGGACCCTCCGGAATCGGCGGGAGACTTCTTTTTGAGGTAAATGCGAACTTTTCTTCAGGCACGCAGTACCCGGTGGTTGCGGGCACGTGATCCTGTCGACTACGCCAAAGTTGACGCGCCCCCTGGGCCATGTTCAGGGGATACCCGGAGCCGGATCTGTATGGGGGTAGTAGTCCTTGTGGCGGTGACCCGGTCCGTGCCCAGGGTGTCAAACTAAGTGGCAGTCTATGACAATAGATGTTAACTTGGATGTCGACTACGCCACCCGTTGAGTGCGGCTTTGAAGCCGCCGCTGCAGAGCAGTCCGCTGAGGCCGGTGGTATATGTGCAGCAGTGATGGTATAACCCCCAACGGGAGGGGTATGGCCTCAGGGCAGCAGGTGTGGATGATGGGGGTTGTGATGATGCAGGAAGGAGAGGCAGAGTCAGGAGATGCAGTTTCAGGGTTTTTACTCACTGATGTTGCTTTAGTCACTCTGGCCTTGAGTGACCACCCGAGCCGTGCTGCGTCCACCAGGTCCTGGACTCGGCTAACCCCCAAGGCAGTCCGGAGCATGGTCCTGAGCTTCCCTGTCTCTCTCTCTTCCTCCTGGCCATTCCCACCAGGGATCCACCTTTGGCCGGCTCCCTCGGGTCTCTTGGTGGTCAAACCTCCTCTGGGTTCCCTGACCCTATGCTTGGTGTGCCTTTCTGGTGGATTTGGTGAGGGTCGTGGCAAATCTTGACCACGACCTCCGGTTCCTGGCTGAGGATTAGTGGCCTCCACCAGTTCGGGTTCCGGTACCCGTGTCCGCCAACCCTTCACCCTTTCTGGTCTGTTTCTGGGTTCTTGGGGTTCCCTCTGTCTTTCTCTCTGGGTCCTTCTTACTCCTCTCTCTCTGCAGGCCTTGCTCTGGAGCTGGGCCCAGCCGGAGCCACAGCTCCCTGTCAGCCCTCCTGGCTGAGCTCCTCTGCTCTGCTTCTCCTCAGGCTCTCTGACCCTGATCTAAGATGGTGCCCACCTTATATACTCCCTCTATGTGTGAGCCCAGGTGACCAGCACCCAATGAGCTCCTAGCTTTACCCAGAGTGCTCCCCCTATCTGCCCCTACACTACTGGGATGTTCCACCCCCCTCCCACTCCAGCCAGGGACAGACGCTGTCGTACCTGCACATTTACTTAGTGGGAGTACCGTAGTTCTGTCCCCCGGAAATGGGATGTATGTAGTGCATGCAGCCTACTAAGCTCAGTTCCACACTCCATCCTTACCCGGGAGTGGAATACCACACCTCTGGCTTGAGGTGTAATACCCCTGTAGCAGCCGAGTCCTCAGGGTGCTACACATGCGGTTTACAATCCTAACACCCCCCCCATCCTCTGATCACCCCCTGGCTCTTCCCCCGGCTCTCCGGCATCTTGCCGCAAAAAAAAATGGGCCCGCCGAGATCTGTCAGCCGGGCAACAACAGGGAGTTTTCCCTATTGGTTAATTTTGATCACTGTGATAAACCCTATCACAGTGATCAAAATAAAAAAATAATAAATCAAAACCCCTTTTGTCACCCCACTTAGGTAAATAAAAATTATAAAATAAAAAAAATAATAATTTTTGGTCAGGGTTAGCCCAGGGTTAGGATTAGGGCTAGAGTTTTGTTACAGTTGTGGTTGGGATTTTTTCAAAAGTAAAGAAAAAAAAATGATGACAATATGGCGACCAGTGTTGAGCGCAAGTGCTCGCTACTTGAGTTTGCATCGAGTGCCCAGGTATGCACAGAGTATCGCGGGTGCTCGAGTGACATAATGATAGGAAGAGAAAGCACAGGCTATAGAAACTATGCACACCCACAATGTTCTATAAAAAAAAAATTACAAAATCTTTATTGAAATTTTTGTACAAGACCATCTACCACAGTACATGAAATAAAAACATTTAAAAATAGGCAAAACATTGCTCTATACAGTATCAAAAATAGGGGGAAAAGATATCGATATATTCATTCAAAGTAGTAACCCCCTTAAACCCGCAGGTAAATGAAGTACTACGTATCAAATCCCATAATATAAAGCATGGTCATTGAAATATATCATAATAGCATACCACATAATTTAATTTATCAATGGCAGAAAGTACATGCATGTATAATATAAAGCATGGTCATTAAGTATATCACAATAGCATACCACATAATTTTGATTTATCAATGATAGAAAATGCATGCATAATGGTGGGCCAGGTAAGCCTAGAAAACCATGTCAAAAGTTAAAATGTATATAGGGAATGAATTGGGATAGTTACCTGCCGGCACTAGAGACCGTACGCGTTGCGCTGCTACACCGCAGCTTCGTCAGGGGTTAATAGTAAAGGAGCATAGATGCTCATAAGTACTGTGGCCTATTTGGCATAACCCCTTTCAGGTGAAGGTGAATACCCTCATATAGTTAGCTGCGTCCACATGGGACGCCAAGCAGCCACTTCCTAAACCGGAAGTCACGTTACGTTATGTCCGGCTGTAAACGCCGCCCCCCCTCCTCTCCCTTCATATGTCTCACGTGGAGGTACCATTGTCGCGCAGTCACAGCGAGGCGGGACGTGTGCATTCCAACTCGAGGTGGAACGCAAAAAAAAACGGAAGTAGCACGTCCGCTACAAATAAGTACACCGGTGAATAAGAAAAAGTGTTAGATATGTAAGTGCCAAGGTAGGAATGATGAAGACTGGACCAGAAAGTAAGAGAATATGGTCCATTATGCTCGAGTGATATGTTCGAGTCGAGCCTGCCATACACGAGCAATCCCCATATGTTTTTTTGGGGGTATCTAACAACCGTGAAACATGCGGAAAATTATGTTAACTAAATACCCTTTATTATTATTTTTGCACTGTGCGATCTACCCATTTATTTCCAGTTATTTGGGTATTTTTCTTGTCTTTGGTTTTTCTCTGTCTGCAAACATTGCAGGATAAATATGCAGGTTAATTGTCCATTGGAACAATGAGAGAGAGAGAATGCCTCCTCCCCAGGGCCCTATTTGGCATTCATGTTGCACTAGGCACTTTAAGTGGTAACGCCCCCCATTGGTAAGTCAGACGAAGGCTTCCTGCAGCCCTCAGTGTTACAGGTACAGATTCTATCTGGATTTTTCAAGGCTACAACAGGTAACCATTATAGTCTATGAGGCAGTACACATATCCGTGTTTTTTCATGGACTGTGTGCCCGTGCAAAACTCATGGAGATTTGTCCATTTTTTTTTTTTTTTTACAGTGCAACATATGAAAAGTACTAATACAAGTCTATGGGTCCAGAAAAATCACATATAGCAGACGGATAGTATCAGTATACAGTCTGTGTGCCATCCGTGTGCGGTCTGTGATTAACATTGCAAAGTATAGGAGAAGCTTTGTCATTTATGTATTCCTCTGTGAAAACCACTATTGACTGGTGGTAAAAACTGACACGCGGACCATACACTGATGACACGAGGACCGCCCGCTGATGACACTGAAACCATTTTACAGATATGTGTTTAAACACGAACGTGTGAAAGGTCCCCATACACATTAGACCAAGGTCGGACCAACCTGCCAATAACCCCGTGCTCGGCCGACAACCTGATACTAGATTCACACATCCGTGTGTTAAAATCTGAAAGAAAGGGGCTGATTTTTTCACCCCAGTTGCTTCAATTTTTTTTCTTCCTTTTTTTTCGCTGAAAAGGTTCTCCCTACCAGCCGAACACAAACTCCTGGAAGGTCACATGTTTATCATTAAACAACAAATGCAATCAATTCACTTTTATTGAGAAAAGACAAATACATTGAGTCGGCACGTGACCACGGGTATGCAAATTGCATGCATGAGGTCACATGACCCCAGGGCTTAGATCTACGCCCCGACAGCCACTGAACACATTTACACAGAACAGGCTGCCAGTCACCCGATACACAAGCAAAATGTTCATCCATTGGGTGAAATAAGTTATAAGTTGCTCAGAGAGGTGTCCACTACTTTAACATTGATGCCCTACAGTATCCTTAGGATTGGTCGATAGGTCATCAGTCTGATCGGTGGGGTGCAACACCCGGCAGCCCCGTTAACTGTTCTTGATGTTGGTGGCGGCTGGAACTGCTCAGTTATGGAGCTGCACAGTTCTGTCTATTGTAAAGTGGCCTCGGCCGGGTACCTAAGGATAGGTCATCAATGTAGTGGATACCTCTTTAAATATCACTGTTCTCGGCAGCGGATAGTCCTGTATAAACATGTGCTGCCGAGAACAATCCTATTACACAGTATGTCATACAAGTGAACTGAGTGAGGTCGCGCACGTCAGAATGTGACCGGAAGTACAGTATACATATCGCATATCTGTGGTCACATGACGGCCGCTCTCACCACCGGTGCCGGAGAATCCTGACAGCGCGCAGAGCAGACACTGCGGACACTCAGAAGTACAATCGCAGACTATTAAATGACTGACGATCGGCTTCATATAACGGGTCGGCAGGCGTTTAAATACAGCGATTATCTAGTGAAAATGCCTCCATAGATCCAGGTACCTTATTGGCTGACCTCTTCTCTGATTGGAAATGTTCTCATCCCATTCTTCTTCATCTGGTCCAGGCACCATGATGACTTTGGACATCCACAGATGCAGACTTCCCTGTTCTCTGGTGTTCTGCAGCACATCCCGACACATTGCCCTTAAGCACATCCCGACACATTGCCCTTAAAAATAAGTGTCGTTATTATAATTATGCCGAAATAAAAGATATCTACACATGCTGTGCACTAAATAAGCGGTATGCTGTGCACCTGAATATTTACTCCACTGTGC
Organism: Phyllobates terribilis; assembly: GCF_046119375.1. NCBI lineage: Eukaryota > Metazoa > Chordata > Amphibia > Anura > Dendrobatidae > Phyllobates > Phyllobates terribilis. The sequence goes on from NW_027362765.1 coordinate 26,544,529, forward strand.
TCCCTGCCCAAAAAGTGACCCGACACTGCCCCCCTTATGACACATGGCCTCCACACTGTCCCCCTTATATACTATAACCATCATCCCTCTCGCACTAACTATGGCCTCCACACTGTCCCCCTTATATGCTATGACCACCATCCCTCCCACACTAACTATGGCCGCTACACTGTCCCTCTTATACTGTATACAATAACCACCATCCCTCCCGCACTAACTATGGCCTCCACACTGTCCCCCTTATATACTATAACCACCATCTCTCCTGCAGTAACTATGGCCTCCACACTGCCCCCCTTATATACTATAACCACCATCCCTCCCGCACTAACTATGGCCTCCACACTCTCCCCCTTATGATACATGGCCTCCACACTGTCCCCCTTATATACTATAACCACCATCCCTCCCGCACTAACTATGGCCTCCACACTGTCCCCCTTATATACTATAACCACCATCCCTCCAGCACTAACAATGGCCTCCACACTGTCCCCCTTATATACTATAACCACCATCCCTCCCGCCCTAACTATGGCCACCACACTGTCCCCCTGATATACTATAACCACCATCCATCTCGCACTAACTATGGCCTCCACACTGCCCCCCTTATATACTATAACCACCATCCCTCCCGCACTAACTATGGCCTCCACACTGTCCCCCTTATGATACATGGCCTCCACACTGCCCCCCTTATATACTATAACCACCATCCCTCCCGCACTAACTATGGCCACCACACTGTCCCCCTGATATACTATAACCACCATCCATCTCGCACTAACTATGGCCTCCACACTATCCCCCTTATATACTCTAACCACCATCCCTCCCGCACTAACTATGGCCTCCACACTGTCCCCCTTATATACTATAACCACCATCCCTCCCGCACTAACTATGGCCTCCACACTGTCCCCCTTATATACTCTAACCACCATCCCTCCCGCACTAACTATGGCTGCCACACTGTCCCCCTTATATACTATAACCACCATCCCTCCCGCACTAACTATGGCCTCCACACTCTCCCCCTTATGATACATGGCCTCCACACTGTCCCCCTTATATACTATAACCACCATCCCTCCCGCACTAACTATGGCCTCCACACTGTCCCCCTTATATACTATAACCACCATCCCTCCAGCACTAACAATGGCCTCCACACTGTCCCCCTTATATACTATAACCACCATCCCTCCCGCACTAACTATGCCCACCACACTGTCCCCCTGATATACTATAACCACCATCCATCTCGCACTAACTATGGCCTCCACACTGCCCCCCTTATATACTATAACCACCATCCCTCCCGCACTAACTATGGCCTCCACACTGTCCCCCTTATGATACATGGCCTCCACACTGTCCCCCTTATATACTATAACCACCATCCCTCCCGCACTAACTATGGCCTCCACACTGTCCCCCTTATATACTCTATTCACCATCCCTCCAGCACTAACTATGGCTGCCACACTATCCCCCTGATATATTATAACCACCATCCCTCCTGCACTAACTATGGCCTCCACACTGTCCCCCTGATATACTATAACCGCCATCCCTCCCGCACTAATAATAGCCTCCACACTGCCCCCCTTATATACTATCAACGCCATCCCTCCCGCACTAACTATGGCCTCCACACTGCCCCCCTTATATACTATAACCACCATCCCTCCCGCACTAACTATGGCCTCCACACTGTCCCCCTTATATACTATAACCACCATCCCTCCAACACTAACTATGGCCTCCACACTATCCCCCTTATATACTATAACCACCATCCCTCCCGCACTAACTATGGCCTCCACACTATCCCCCTTATACACTATAACCACCATCCCTCCTGCACTAACTATGGCCTCCACACTGTCCCCCTTATATACTATAACCACCATCCCTCCCGCACTAACTATGGCCTCCACACTGTCCCCCTTATATACTCTAACCACCATCCCTCCCGCACTAATTATGGCTGCCACACTATCCCCCTGATATACTATAACCACCATCCCTCCCGCACTAACTATGGCCTCCACGCTGTCCCCCTTATATACTATAACCACCATCCCTCCCGCACTAACTATGGCCTCCACACTGTCCCCCTTATATACTCTAACCACCATCCCTCCCGCACTAACTATGGCTGCCACACTGTCCCCCTTATATACTATAACCACCATCCCTCCCGCACTAACTATGGCCTCCACACTGTCCCCCTTATATACTATAACCACCATCCCTCCCGCACTAACTATGGCAGCTACACTGTTCCCCTTATATACTATAACCACCATCCTTCCCGCACTAACTATGGCCTCCACACTGTCCCCCTTATATACTATAACCACCATCCCTCCCGCACTAACTATGGCCGCTACACTGTCCCCCTTATATACTATAACCACCATCCCTCCCACACTAACTATGGCCTCCACACTATCCCCCTTATATACTCTAACCACCATCCCTCCCGCACTAACTATGGCCTACACACTGTCCCCCTTATATACTATAACCACCATCCCTCCCGCACTAACTATGGCCTCCACACTGTCCCCCTTATATACTATAACCACCATCCCTCCCGCACTAACTATGGCCTCCACACGGCCCAGCTTATATACTATAACCACCATCCCTCCCGCACTAACTATGGCCTCCACACTGTTCCCCTTATATACTATAACCACCATCCCTCCCGCACTAACTATGGCCTACACACTGTCCCCCTTATATACTATAACCACCATCCCTCCCGCACTAACTATGGCCTACACACTGTCCCCCTTATATACTATAAACACCATCCCTCCCACACTAACTATGGCCTCCACACTGTCCCCCTTATATACTCTAACCACCATCCCTCCCGCACTAACTATGGCCTCCACACTGTCCCCCTTATATACTCTAACCACCATCCCTCCCGCACTAACTATGGCCTCCACACTGTCCCCCTTATATACTCTAACCACCATCCCTCCCGCACTAACTATGGCCTACACACTGTCCCCCTTATATACTATAACCACCATCCCTCCCACACTAACTATGGCCTCCACACTGTCCCCCTTATATACTATAACCACCATCCCTCCCACACTAACTATGGCCTCCACACTGTCCCCCTTATATACTCTAACCACCATCCCTCCCGCACTAACTATGGCCTACACACTGTCCCCCTTATATACTATAACCACCATCCCTCCCGCACTAACTATGGCCTCCACACTGTCCCCCTTATATACTATAACCACCATCCCTCCCGCACTAACTGGCTGCTACACTGTCCCCCTTATATACTATAACCACCATCCCTCCCGCACTAACTATGGCCACCACACTGTCCCCCTTATATACTATAACCACCATCCCTCCCGCACTAACTATGGCCTCCACACGGCCCAGCTTATATACTATAACCACCATCCCTCCCGCACTAACTATGGCCTCCACACTGTTCCCCTTATATACTATAACCACCATCCCTGCCGCACTAACGATGGCCTCCACACTGTTCCCTTTATATACTATAACCACCATCCCTCCCGCACTAACTATGGCTTCCACACTGTCCCCCTTATATACTATAACCACCATCCCTCCCGCACTAACTATGGCCGCTACACTGTCCCCCTTATATACTATAACCACCATCCCACCCGCACTAACTATGGCCTCCACACTGTCCCCCTTATATACTATAACCACCATCCCTCCCGCACTAACTATGGCCGCTACACTGTCCCCCTTATATACTATAACCACCATCCCTCCCACACTAACTATGACCTCCACACTGTCCCCCTTATATACTATAACCACCATCCCTCCCACACTAACTATGGCCTCCACACTGTCCCCCTTATATACTCTAACCACCATCCCTCCCGCACTAACTATGGCCTCCACACTGTCCCCCTTATATACTATAACCACAATCCCTCCCGCACTAACTATGGCCTCCACACTATCCCTCTAATATACTGCAACCACCATCCCTCCTGCACTAACTATGGCCTCCACACTATCCCCCTAATATACTATAACCAGCATCCCTTCCGCACTATGACCGCTACACTGTCCCCCTTATACTGTATACTATAACTGCCATCCCTCCCGCACTAACTATGGCCTCCACACTATCCCCCTTATATACTATAACCGCCATCCCTCCCGCACTAACTATGGCCTCCACACAGTCCCTCTTATATACTCTAACCACCATCCCTCCCGCACTAACTATGGCCTCCACACTGTCCCCCTTATATACTATAACCACCATCCCTCCCGCACTAACTATGGCCTCCACACTGTCCCCCTTATGATACATGGCCTCCACACTGTCCCCCTTATATACTATAACCACCATCCCTCCAGCACTAACTATGGCTGCCACACTATCCCCCTGATATACTATAACCACCATCCCTCCTGCACTAACTATGGCCTCCACACTGTCCCCCTGATATACTATAACCGCCATCCCTCCCGCACTAATACTGGCCTCCACACTGCCCCCCTTATATACTATAACCGCCATCCCTCCCACACTAACTATGGCCTCCACACTGCCCCCCTTATATACTATAACCACCATCCCTCCCGCACTACCTATGGCCTCCACACTGTCCCCCTTATATACTATAACCACCATCCCTCCAACACTAACTATGGCCTCCACACTATCCCCCTTATATACTATAACCACCATCCCTCCCGCACTAACTATGGCCTCCACACTATCCCCCTTATACACTATAACCACCATCCCTCCCGCACTATGGCCTCCACACTATCCCCCTAATATATTATAACCACCATCCCTCCTGCACTAACTATGGCCTCCACACTGTCCCCCTTATATACTATAACCACCATCCCTCCCGCACTAACTATGGCCTCCACACTGTCCCCCTTATATACTCTAACCACCATCCCTCCCGCACTAACTATGGCCTCCACACTGTCCCCCTTATATACTCTAACCACCATCCCTCCCGCACTAACTATGGCCTACACACTGTCCCCCTTATATACTATAACCACCATCCCTCCCGCACTAACTATGGCCTCCACACTGTCCCCCTTATATACTATAACCACCATCCCTCCCGCACTAACTATGGCTGCTACACTGTCCCCCTTATATACTATAACCACCATCCCTCCCGCACTAACTATGGCCACCACACTGTCCCCCTTATATACTATAACCACCATCCCTCCCGCACTAACTATGGCCTCCACACGGCCCAGCTTATATACTATAACCACCATCCCTCCCGCACTAACTATGGCCTCCACACTGTTCCCCTTATATACTATAACCACCATCCCTCCCGCACTAACTATGGCCTCCACACTGTTCCCCTTATATACTATAACCACCATCCCTCCCGCACTAACTATGGCCTCCACACTGTCCCCCTTATATACTATAACCACCATCCCTCCCGCACTAACTATGGCCGCTACACTGTCCCCCTTATATACTATAACCACCATCCCACCCGCACTAACTATGGCCTCCTCACTGTCCCCCTTATATACTATAACCACCATCCCTCCCGCACTAACTATGGTCGCTATACTGTCCCCCTTATATACTATAACCACCATCCCTCCCACACTAACTATGGCCGCTACACTGTCCCCCTTATATACTATAACCACCATCCCTCCCACACTAACTATGGCCTCCACACTGTCCCCCTTATATACTCTAACCACCATCCCTCCCGCACTAACTATGGCCTACACACTGTCCCCCTTATATACTATAACCACCATCCCTCCCACACTAACTATGGCCTCCACACTGTCCCCCTTATATACTATAACCACCATCCCTCCCACACTAACTATGGCCTCCACACTGTCCCCCTTATATACTCTAACCACCATCCCTCCCGCACTAACTATGGCCTCCACACTGTCCCCCTTATATACTATAACCACCATCCCTCCCGCACTAACTATGGCCGCTACACTGTCCCCCTTATATACTATAACCACCATCCCTCCCGCACTAACTATGGCCACCACACTGTCCCCCTTATATACTATAACCACCATCCCTCCCGCACTAACTATGGCCACCACACTGTCCCCCTTATATACTATAACCACCATCCCTCCCGCACTAACTATGGCCACCACACTGTCCCCCTTATATACTATAACCACCATCCCTCCCGCTCTAACTATGGCCACCACACTGTCCCCCTTATATACTATAACCACCATCCCTCCCGCACTAACTATGGCCTCCACACTGTCCCCCTTATATACTCTAACCACCATCCTGTTAGAACCTTGCTGTTAGGTTTTTTTTCCTTTGCTGGTCACATGACCTTGTTGGCCTATTTAATCCTGCTCCGCCCTTCTGGCTTTGCTGGACTTCATTGTATATCTACTTTCTAGCTAGCCTGTGCTCTGTATCTAACTCTGTTAGTTTGCTTGGTCTACGGACCTCTATGTTCTATCTATTTTGTTTGTTCGTCTGTCTGCTACTATTTCTGTTAGGAGGTGTCCCATATTCCTCCCAGTCCTTAGTACTTGTAGGGATTCCCTCCTCACATCTATAGGTCTCCGTACAGACTAGATTAGGACTTTAGCAGGTCTGATCGCAGGATCAGGTTCCCTGTTACATCGTAGGGATTCAGCTGAGTCTTATAGTAGGGACAGATCTCCTCTCTTTCCTTAGCTTTGGTAGCAGAACATAACAGTAAGTCCAGCCTGCAAATTCTCTAAGGAAAGATTTTTTTTTTTTTTTTTTTTTTGTTCCATCATGGTGTCGGTTCAGGATTTGGCTAAACACCTGCAGGGACTCTCTCTGGAAGTGGCCGAGCTCCGTCAGCACGTGAGTAACTGTCCTGGAGCATATTTCTTGGAGCCTAAGGTATGTTTGCCGGATTTATTTTTTGGTGAACATCGAGAATTTTTTTCATTTAAAAATGCTTGCTTATTGTATTTTCGTTTGAGACCCAAGTCCTCTGGGGATGAATCCCAGCGCGTAGGGTTCATAATGTCACTTTTGCGCAAAGAGCCTCAGGAGTGGGCCTTTTCTTTGCAACCTAGTGATACATGCTTCAGATCAGTGGATAGTTTTTTTTCTGCTTTAGGACTATTATATGATGATCCTGACCGTGTGGCATCAGCTGAGACTGAGTTGAGACGTTTAAAACAAGGATCAGGTAATGTCGAAAAATATTGTACTCATTTTCGTCGTTGGTCCACTCAAACAGGGTGGAACGATTCTGCTCTGAAAAGTCTATTTCTTGCTGGGCTCAGTGAAAGGGTTAAAGTCCTGCTAATTGCTTATCCTACACCTGAGGATTTGCAACAGGCTATGCAATTAGCTATACGGGTGGATAGAAGACTGCGTGCTAGGGTTAATGAGAGCAAATCCTCTGCTATGTCAGTTTCTGGTTATGATAATGTGTGTACTAACAGTGGTGAACCGATGGAGATTGGATCGGTGGCACCTCGCTCTCAAGAAAAAGACCGTCGTTTTTCAGAAGGCTTGTGTTTCTATTGCGGAAAATCTGGTCATTTGATTAAAGGCTGTGAGCTTCGTATGAAGAAAGAAAAAAAAATGGTCAGTCACGCCCGTATTGCCTGTTTAAATTCCAAGGGTATATTTTTAGCTGCTTCCACGATTGCTCAGGAAAAATTAATGGAATTTCGGGTGTTTGTTGATTGCGGGTCTACACTGAATGTAATTGATGGGGGATTCGTGGAAAAACTCAATTTAAAACCTGAACCTTTATCATCCCCCATTGCTGTGGTTTCTGTGGATGGCTCCCCTTTGAAGAATATTACTCTCAAGGTCAGTGAATTTCCTCTCACTATTAATGGTGTTCACCATGAGAAATTGGATTTGGTAGTGTTGAATAACTTGCCTTCTCCAGTAATATTGGGTTTGCCCTGGTTAAAATTTCACAATCCTGTACTGGATTGGTCTACCAGTGAAATTAAATCCTGGAGCCATAAATGTTATGACAAGTGTTGTAACGGGCGTATTGCAGCTTTGGATAGGGGAGAATTGCCTGTTCCTATTCAGGATTTTTGGAGAGTTTTTTTCTGAGAAGGAATCGCAGGTTTTGCCTCCCCATAGAGACTATGATTGTTCTATTGAATTTGTCCCTGGAGCGACTCTTCCTAAAAGTCGTTTATTTAACCTTACCATTCCTGAGAGGAAGGCTTTGGAGGAATACATACAGACAAGTTTGGCCGCCGGTCACATTAGGCCCTCTAAGTCTCCTGTGGCGGTTGGATTTTTTTTTGTAAAAAAAAAGGACGGCGGTTTACGTCCTTGTCTGGATTTTCGTGAGATTAACAAAATTACGGTACGCAATCCTTACCCACTGCCATTGATTCCTGATCTGTTTAACCAGTTATTGGGGGCCAAGTGGTTCTCTAAAATTGACCTTAAGGGGGCATACAATCTGTTGCGCATGAAGGAGGGTGATGAATGGAAGACTGCTTTTAACACTCCTGTGGGTCATTTTGAGAATCTGGTTATGCCTTTTGGTCTTACTAATGCTCCTGCATTTTTTCAGAATCTGATTAATGACATCCTTAGACCTTTGATCGGTAAAAATGTGGTTGTGTATTTGGATGACATTTTGATTTATTCGCCAGATCTGGAGTCTCATTGGCGGAGCGTGCGTGAGGTATTACAGTTATTAATGGACAATTCGCTTTTTGCTAAGCTGGAGAAATGTGAGTTCGCTGTACAGAGAATTAGTTTTTTGGGCTACATTATCTCCAGCAAAGGTTTTGAGATGGATCCGGTTAAGGTTCAGGCTGTGCAGGAATGGCCTAGGCCTATTGGTTTGAAATCGATACAGAGGTTTTTGGGTTTCGCCAATTACTACAGAAAATTCATAAAAAATTTTTCTAGTATTGTCAAACCTCTGACTGATCTCACCAGGAAAGGTGCTGATGCGGTTCAGTGGTCTTCTGAGGCCATTGAAGCTTTTGTGTATCTCAAGGAGAGGTTCACCTCTGCTCCCATCCTTATGCAGCCTGATGTTACTAGGCCGTTTTTGGTTGAGGTTGATGCTTCCTCTGTGGGGGTTGGCGCAGTATTGTCTCAGGATAACGGGGATGGATTACATCCCTGTGCCTTTTTTTCAAAAAAATTTTCGGAGACTGAACTGAATTACGATATTGGTAATCGGGAATTATTGGCTATTAAACTCGCATTTGAACACTGGCGCCACTTCTTGGAAGGTGCGGAATTTCCCGTTCAGGTTCTTACGGATCATAAAAATCTGATATATCTTGATGCTGCCAAGCGCCTGAATGCCCGTCAGGCTAGGTGGGCACTGTTTTTCTCGCGGTTTAATTTCTCCGTTACTTACATCCCTGGTACTAAGAATGTTAAGGCGGATGCCTTGTCTCGCAGTTTTTCTCCCATAGTCGGTGCTGAGAAAGAGGAAAACATTTTACAAGAAGGTGTTGTGATAGCTGCTTTAGACTCCGTTTTGGAAGATGAGATTCTTAAAGCTCAGGAGAATGCCCCATCTAACACTCCTCATGGGAGGTTGTTTGTGCCTGGGACCTTTAGGAGAGATTTGTTTGTTGAGTGTCACGAATCTCGGTTGGCAGGTCATCCCGGAATCTCTGAGACCAAGAGACTGGTGGGTCGCAGTTTTTGGTGGCCTGGATGGCAGAAGGAAGTCATTAAGTGGGTGCGCCAATGTACTATATGTGCTAGATCTAAGTCCTCACATACTCCTGCTGCGGGGTTGCTTTGTCCTTTGGAGGTCCCCAGTGCTCCTTGGACACATTTGGCTATGGACTTTATAACTGACCTTCCCTCCTCTGAGGGTTTTACTGTCATCTGGGTGGTCGTGGACCGTTTTAGCAAGATGTGTCACTTGGTTCCCTTCGTCAAACTGCCCTGCGCTAAAACTCTCGCTAAGGCCTTTGTCAAGGAAATTGTCAGACTTCATGGCGTTCCTACTGACATTGTTTCTGATAGGGGTCCTCAGTTCGTGGCTCGTTTTTGGCGTGCCTTTTGTGACAGGTTGGGAATTCATTTGTCGTTTTCGTCCGGATATCATCCTGAATCTAATGGCCAGACAGAAAGGAAAAACCAGGATGTTGAGCAGTTCTTGCGTTGTTTTGTGGCAGACAATCAAGAGGGGTGGTCTGAGTTTCTGCCACTTGCCGAATTTGCTCTGAACAATCATACATCTTCTTCTGCTGGTTGTTCGCCTTTTTTTTGTTGTTCTGGGAGACATCCGTCGTTTGGGTCGTTCTCCAAGTTGGGATCTGCCGTGCCTGAGGAGGAGAATTTTTCCGGTGATTTGGAAAGAGTTTGGACGGATGTGCGTGGTAATCTTCAGGAGGCCAACAGAAAATCTAAAGACTACTTTGATAGGAAACGACAGGAGGTTTTGTTCGCTGTTGGTGACATGGTTTGGTTGTCCTCTAGGAATCTGCGGTTGAGGATTCCTTCTAAGAAATTGGGTCCCAAGTTTGTAGGGCCCTTTAAGGTGCTTCAGGTTGTCAACCAATCTGCTGTTAGGTTGGAGGTTCCTACCTCCTGGAGAATTAATCCGGTCTTTCATGTCTCTCTGTTAAAAAAAGCTGTTGTGTCGGATGGTGACGCCTCTGCCTCTGTTCCTCCGGTGGTGGAGGACGGGGAATATGAAATTTCTCGCATCCTTGACTCTAGACGGTATAGAGGTAGTTTGCAGTATCTTGTGGCCTGGAAAGGTTTCGGACCCGAGGATAACTCTTGGGTGAGGTCAGATGATGTTTCCGCGTCCAGACTTATCAGAGCGTTTCACAGGAGATTTCCTGATAAGCCTGGTCCTAGGGGATCCGGAGGATCCTCTTAGAAGGGGGGGTACTGTTAGAACCTTGCTGTTAGGTTTTTTTTCCTTTGCTGGTCACATGACCTTGTTGGCCTATTTAATCCTGCTCCGCCCTTCTGGCTTTGCTGGACTTCATTGTATATCTACTTTCTAGCTAGCCTGTGCTCTGTATCTAACTCTGTTAGTTTGCTTGGTCTACGGACCTCTATGTTCTATCTATTTTGTTTGTTCGTCTGTCTGCTACTATTTCTGTTAGGAGGTGTCCCATATTCCTCCCAGTCCTTAGTACTTGTAGGGATTCCCTCCTCACATCTATAGGTCTCCGTACAGACTAGATTAGGACTTTAGCAGGTCTGATCGCAGGATCAGGTTCCCTGTTACATCGTAGGGATTCAGCTGAGTCTTATAGTAGGGACAGATCTCCTCTCTTTCCTTAGCTTTGGTAGCAGAACATAACACATCCCTCCCGCACTAACTATGGCCTCCACACTGTCCCCCTTATATACTCTAACCACCATCCCTCCCGCACTAACTATGGCCTCCACACTGTCCCCCTTATATACTATAACCACCATCCCTCCCGCACTAACTATGGCCTCCACACTGTCCCCCTTATATACTCTAACCACCATCCCTCCAGCACTAACTATGGCTGCCACACTATCCCCCTGATATACTATAACCACCATCCCTCCTGCACTAACTATGGCCTCCACACTGTCCCCCTGATATACTATAACCGCCATCCCTCCCGCACTAACAATGGCCTCCACACTGCCCCCCTTATATAGTATAACCGCCATCCCTCCCGCACTAACTATGGCCTCCACACTGCCCCCCTTATATACTATAACCACCATCCCTCCCGCACTACCTATGGCCTCCACACTGTCCCCCTTATATACTATAACCACCATCCCTCCAACACTAACTATGGCCTCCACACTATCCCCCTTATACACTATAACCACCATCCCTCCCGCACTATGGCCTCCACACTATCCCCCTAATATATTATAACCACCATCCCTCCTGCACTAACTATGGCCTCCACACTGTCCCCCTTATATACTATAACCACCATCCCTCCCGCACTAACTATGGCCGCTACACTGTCCCCCTTATATACTATAACCACCATCCCTCCCGCACTAACTATGGCCGCTACACTGTCCCCCTTATATACTATAACCACCATCCCTCCCGCACTAACTATGGCCTCCACACTGTCCCCCTTATATACTCTAACCACCATCCCTCCCGCACTAACTATGGCCTCCACACTGTCCCCCTTATATACTCTAACCACCATCCCTCCCGCACTAACTATGGCCTACACACTGTCCCCCTTATATACTATAACCACCATCCCTCCCGCACTAACTATGGCCTCCACACTGTCCCCCTTATATACTATAACCACCATCCCTCCCGCACTAACTATGGCTGCTACACTGTCCCCCTTATATACTATAACCACCATCCCTCCCGCACTAACTATGGCCACCACACTGTCCCCCTTATATACTATAACCACCATCCCTCCCGCACTAACTATGGCCTCCACACGGCCCAGCTTATATACTATAACCACCATTCCTCCCGCACTAACTATGGCCTCCACACTGTTCCCCTTATATACTATAACCACCATCCCTCCCGCACTAACTATGGCCTCCACACTGTTCCCCTTATATACTATAACCACCATCCCTCCCGCACTAACTATGGCCTCCACACTGTCCCCCTTATATACTATAACCACCATCCCTCCCGCACTAACTATGGTCGCTATACTGTCCCCCTTATATACTATAACCACCATCCCTCCCACACTAACTATGGCCGCTACACTGTCCCCCTTATATACTATAACCACCATCCCTCCCACACTAACTATGGCCTCCACACTGTCCCCCTTATATACTCTAACCACCATCCCTCCCGCACTAACTATGGCCTACACACTGTCCCATTATATACTATAACCACCATCCCTCCCACACTAACTATGGCCTCCACACTGTCCCCCTTATATACTATAACCACCATCCCTCCCACACTAACTATGGCCTCCACACTGTCCCCCTTATATACTATAACCACCATCCCTCCAGCACTAACTATGGCTGCCACACTATCCCCCTGATATACTATAACCACCATCCCTCCTGCACTAACTATGGCCTCCACACTGTCCCCCTGATATACTATAACCGCCATCCCTCCCGCACTAACAATGGCCTCCACACTGCCCCCCTTATATAGTATAACCGCCATCCCTCCCGCACTAACTATGGCCTCCACACTGCCCCCCTTATATACTATAACCACCATCCCTCCCGCACTACCTATGGCCTCCACACTGTCCCCCTTATATACTATAACCACCATCCCTCCAACACTAACTATGGCCTCCACACTATCCCCCTTATACACTATAACCACCATCCCTCCCGCACTATGGCCTCCACACTATCCCCCTAATATATTATAACCACCATCCCTCCTGCACTAACTATGGCCTCCACACTGTCCCCCTTATATACTATAACCACCATCCCTCCCGCACTAACTATGGCCTCCACACTGTCCCCTATATACTATAACCACCATCCCTCCCACACTAACTATGGCCTCCACACTGTTCCCCTTATATACTATAACCACCATCCCTCCCGCACTAACTATGGCCTCCACACTGTCCCCCTTATATACTATAATCACCATCCCTCCCGCACTAACTATGGCCGCTACACTGTCCCCCTTATATACTATAACCACCATCCCTCCCGCACTAACTATGGCCTCCACACTGTCCCCCTTATATACTATAACCACCATCCCTCCCGCACTAACTATGGCCGCTACACTGTCGCCCTTATATACTGTAACCACCATCCCTCCCGCACTAACTATGGCCTACACACTGTCCCCCTTATATACTATAACCACCATCCCTCCCACACTAACTATGGCCTCCACACTGTCCCCCTTATATACTATAACCACCATCCCTCCCACACTAACTATGGCCTCCACACTGTCCCCCTTATATACTCTAACCACCATCCCTCCCGCACTAACTATGGCCTCCACACTGTCCCCCTTATATACTATAACCACCATCCCTCCCGCACTAACTATGGCGGCTACACTGTCCCCCTTATATACTATAACCACCATCCCTCCCACACTAACTATGGCCACCACACTAACTATGGCCACCACACTGTCCCCCTTATATACTATAACCACCATCCCTCCCGCACTAACTATGGCCGCTACACTATCCCCCTTATATACTATAACCACCATCCCTCCCGCACTAACTATGGCCTCCACACTGCCCCCCTTATATTCTATAACCACCATACTTTTGCATACTCCTCAGCACCCCTCTCTCACACTCCCTTATCACAGTGTGGACCCCTCTATTTCCCACTGTCTGTACCCCCACACATCCCTCTGTCAGTGTGCACCCCCATAGCCTGCCCCCTCTGTCACACACCCCCTGCACTCCCCATATACCCTGCTCCCTCATTTCCTCATCTCCTGCAGCTTCCAACATGCAAAGCTGTGTGGCTCCTCCCCCTCTCGTCACATGATCGTGACGTCATCACAGGTCCTGTGGTATTGGTAAGTATACTATTTATTTCTTCAAGTTTGGCAGAGAGCTGATTAAACTACTTAAGCTTGTCATTACCTCCTCTCTGTGGGTGCCCGCCAAAAGTGAGGTGCTACTGGTTGGGGGTAGTCGACCCTGGAATCCCCAAAGTCACAGAGGTTCTAATCCCCGTGAGCCAGCGAAAAGGTGAGACTCCGTCATTTGCACCATCTTGTGTACTTGCTGGGACTGTTCTATATGTTATTGACTGTTGGTGATACAATAAAGTATCCCCCCATTGTGTTACCCTCACCCTGTGTGGTCTGCGTAGTATTCTGCCCTAGGGGAAGGAGTGCGGGAGTTCATTGGGATGAGACCAGGTCCATGTCTTTCTAAAGACCGACAGGCCATCGAACGAGAGCACCCACTGAGCCTCATGTCTCCACCCTCCTTCCCCACGCAGTCCCCAGCAAGCAGCCCCAGAGAAGGACCAGCATCCCCTCCTTCCTCCTGACCCCCAGCACGCAACCCCATGCAAGTATCAGAACCCCCTCATTTCCCACGAAGACCCCCCAGCACGCAACCCCACTCAAGTAACAGGACCTACTTCTTCCCCACGCAAACCCCCAGTTCGCAGCCCCCTGCAAGTAACAGGACCCCTCCTTCCCCACGCATGTAACAGCACCCCTTGTTCCTTGCGCAAACCCCCAGAACGCAGCCTCACGCAAGTTACAGGACCCTAACTTCCCCCCACAAATCTCCAGCATGCAGCCCCACGCAAGTAACAGTACCCACGCAGTTCCACGAAAGTAACAGCACCACCACCATCCCCACACAGACCCACAAGCACACGCAAGTAACATGAGCCTCTCATTCCGCACGCAGACCCCCAGCCTGCAGGCTCACACAAGTAACAGCTTCTTTTCTGCCAAGAGATCAGGCTTTGTTGCAGAAAAAAAAATTCTGAAAAAACGCCTAGTTTGAACATCGCCAAATCTCCAAAATGCATGCTGTACATTGATAATCAGAAATAATCAAAAAGAAAAGGATGACAAATGTGTCCAATTGAATACCACTAGTGATGAGCGAGTATACAGAAGCTTGTTACTTGCCCGAGCATCACATTGCTCAAGATGGTCGTTACTCGGCGACTATTTTTTAAATGCTCGGGCGGGAGCTCGAGTCCCTGTCCCGCATGTTTGGCGCTTTTTAGGCAGCCAATTAACATGCAGGGATTGCCTGACAGTCACTGTAATCTCATAGCCATGTTGGTAGTGACATTACAGTGATTGGCTGGCAGCATTTTGTCTTCGGGTTCATATAAGACCTGGGACCCTATGCTCGTTGTGCGGTGCTGGCCTCTTACTAAAGACTTTTCCATCATGGAGCACCCACTTTTGTTGATAGAAATTCATTGAAGTTAACAGAAATTCATCAAAGTTGACAAATTATGGGCAGCATTGTAGTTCAGTGGTTAGCACTGCAGCCTTGCAGCGCTTAGCTCCTGGGTTCAATTCCCACCAGCTTCTGAAAAGAGTTTATACTTTCTCCCCGTGTTTGCGTGGTTTTACTCTGGGTTCTCCAGTTTCCTTCCACACTCCAAAGACATACTGATAGGGAATCTAGATTGTGACCCTCAATGGGGATAGTGTCGATAATGTCTGTAAAGCGCTGTGGAAATAATGGCGCTATATAAGTCAGTAAAATAAATAATTTCATCGAAGTTGACAGAAAGTTTTCAAATTTGACAGAAATTCATCCAAGTTAACAAAATTTAATGTGTCCATTCGCAGTTTCTCTGTAGCTTCTGTATGTAAGAGGCAGAGATGGGCGATTTGACGCTACTGGAGCTGGAATTACCCCTTCAGAACTCTCCAGTGCTTTGTTTCCATCCATTTCTGGGGGCTTCATGAAGTATGTTTGGGTTCACTGTCCTGCGGGAAGACCCATGACCTAGGATGTAAACCCAGATTTCTGACACTGGACACAACATTGCGACCCAAAATCCTTTGGTAATCTTCCCATTTCATGATGCCTTGCACACAGTCAAGGTGCCCAGTGTCAGAGGCAGCAAATCAACCCCTAAATATCTTTGAACCTCCATCATATTTGACTGTAAGTATTGTGTTCTTTTATTTGTAGGCCTAATTCCATTGACCGTAAACAGTTGAATGATGTGCTATAACAAAAATCTCTAGCTTGGTCTCATCCGTCCACAAGATGCCTGCTGGCCCTCTAAAAATAGTGGAGGCCGCCTGCTGGCCCTCCAAGTTTCAAACTTTACAGTATTAATACAAAAAATAACATTTTACCACCTCCGATGCATAAATTATATTGCAGTAGTAATATAGAGCTATGCAAAACATAGCTCGCTGATAGCCCTCCAAAAATGTTAAGTGAGGGCTGGCTGCTGGCCCTCTAAAATTTGAGTGAGGACTGTCGAATGGCCCTCTGACAATAGTGAGGGCCACCTGCTTGCCCTCTAACAATAGTGAGGGCCGCCTGATGGCCATGAAAAAAAAAATGGGACCATGAAAGAGGATGTGTCTGATCATGTCTCACATACCACATGGCCAGATAAGGTATTAAAATTTTAAAATTATATTTCCTGATGAATGTTTTTGTCAACGTTGAAGGCAATGTGAACGTGCAATGACGCAGCAAAAACACTACATGTGAGCATAGCCCAAGATGTGGAGGGGCATTTTTTTTCTCTTATTTATTTTGCCTTATATACAAGTCATTATCCTGGAAAGAATGTTTCTTAACATGTTTTTCCCGGAAAATCCATTTTATCTTCGTTTTATTGTCCGTTCCTAAAAGTGGCATAATACCCTGAAAAGATTGTTCACAGCAGCAATCTGCGATTCAGAGATGCTTCCAGGGGTCTTCCCCATGATGATCCAATGTAATTTTAGTGCTGTTTCCATCGATTTGACCAAATTTTAGACCCCCTCCAGACCTCTGTCGGTGGGTCACCTGAAAAATGCCCTTTGACTTCTGTTATACTGGTTACTCGGGTAGAGCACCCGAGCATTACGATTTGAACCGATCAATAAAAGACCGAGTTGTTCATAGCCATTTTGTGGGCCCCACAGTGATTACCATGGTTACCAAAGAGCCCAAAGGTCTGCTGTAAATGCAAAGGCTGTGTGGCCTGTCCTGTTATGGAGACTGTGAAGACCTTCACCAGCCGGGTCACATGGAGAATACACCATTATTGCTTTCATCTATTCTATGACAAAAGAGGTGGTCTATAACAGTCTTCCTCCACTCCAGTCCTCAAGGCCCACCAACAGATAATGTTTTCAGGATTTCCTTACTATTATACAGGTGATGTAATTATCACCTGTGCAATACTAAGGAAATTCTGAAAACATGGCCTGTTGGTGGGTCTTGAGGACTGGAGTTGGGGAACTCTGGTCTATAAGGCCACATGCAGATGTAGAAGGGAATATGTGGGTAAAATCACACGAGATCTTCGCAGACAGGTGGATGAACACTGCGGGGATATATCAAATGGTCGGGATACTACCTTAGCCAAACATATTAATACTGTACATGAAGGGGATGTATCATATTTACGGTTTATGGGAACTGACCTGATAAAACCTCCAAATAGAGGGGGTAATTTTGACAGATTGCTGCTTCAGAGAGAATCTAAATGGATTTTTTGATTACAAACTGCAGCTCCTAAGGGATTAAATGAGCAGCTGAACTTCAGCTGCTTTGTTTGATTTTGAGGGTCTTAGATCACATTGGGAAAGCTGGATCTCATCTTTTTCTTGTCCAATTGATGGCTGACAAACCCTGCCGGAGAATACCAGAGCCGATTAGGGTCGGGAAGAGAGCAATTTCAAGGTGAAATCTACCATTTGTGAAGTGTTGTATTATTGTTGTACCCTCACAAGGGGGTCTCTTACACCACAACTCTCTTTAGGGGGAATTATGAATTTCCCTCAGTAGCTGAGCTATTCCAGAATAGGAACAAATGGCGCTCCTGAATGTCTAGATAAGATAATGAGGATTTATGGAGGTTGTGGGCAATTGGAACTGCAAAAAATACCCTCCAAAACCTCCTAATCACTCAGCCCACCTATCTCTCTCCCCCTCTTCCTCATCCCTCCATTGAAAACTTTCCATACTAAGATATATGATTAATTAATATCAATAGTACTGCCACTTCAGCACTGTTGTAAATAGTGAATCTTTAACATGTCCTATGATTAGTACATAATAGGTATTGGGAGAGAGAAATACTCAATTGACTTATCAGTGATTAAAGGGAATCTGTCACCCTCTGGGACCTATCAGACCTCTAATATGGGCATACAGGTGATAGAAATGTGAATCTATACTTACAGAAATGTGAATCTATACTTACCTGTATGTCCCATATTAGAGATCTGATTGCTTTGAAAATGCTTTTTATAAAATCATTTTATCTATGCTTGGCGTCCGGGGGGTGGCAAGAAATCCCTGCCTGCTTAATTAATTTCAATATTTCCCCCCTCCCCTGTGCCGTGCAGTTCCCATGCCGGATCCCGCGCCTGCGCAATTTACCTGGTACGCAAGGCACGGTAATTCCGGCAGTCTGTGTATCTTTGTGGTGCAGGGATCTTCTGCGCAGGCGCCGGGAAGGCCTGTGACGTGCAGGGGAGGGGGGTGATATAGATATAGGCGGGGATTTCTTGGTGTCCCCTGGACGCCAAGCATAGGTAAAATGATTTTATAAAAAGCATTTTCAAAGCAATCAGATCTCTAATATGGGACATACAGGTAAGTATAGATTCACATTTCTATCACCTGTATGCCCATATTAGAGGTCTGATAGGTCCCAGGAGGGAGAAAGGATTCCCTTTAAGCATGGCCTTACAGAAGTAGGCAGATTAAGTGTCATGAACAGTGGGACACTGTAGAGAACATAGGGGAGTGCTGCAGGGCTGGATCTTCTTTGTCTTCATGGTGTTGTTTGGTTTGTGGTGTTAGGGGAGTGCTGCAGGGCTGGATCTCCAGGGCAATGCTGATGATTGAGTTAATGCAGGATGGAAACCAGGGAGGTGGTTGTGGCACCTAGTGGAGAGTCAGCATGACAAAACCAATGAAGTGGGAGCAAGATGTCTCCATGGTGACTGAACAGCCAGGAAGCAGCGTCACACGCAGAGCCTGTGTAAGTGGTGACCGGAACGGTAATGCGCCTCCTCTCTCTGTGTGCACAAAGTGATGTACTCTGTTTATTTTATATACAGTTGTGCTCAAAAGTTTACATACCCCGGCAGATTTTTTGCTTTTTGGCCTTGTTTCAGAGAATATGAATGATGACCAAAAAACTTTTTCTCCACTCATGGTTATTGGTTGGGTGAAGCCATTTATTGTCCGACTACTGTGTTTTTTCTTTTTAAATCTTAATGTCAACCAAAAACATCCAAATGACCCTGATCAAAAGTTTACATACCCCAGTTCTTAATACTGTATTGCCCCCTCTAACATCAATGACAGCTTGAAGTTGTAGTTGTGGGTGAGGTTCTTTATTTTCTCAGATGGTAAAGCTGCCCATTCTTCTTGGCAAAAAGCCTCCAGTTCCTGTAAATTCCTGGGCTTTCTAGCATGAAATGTGCGTTGGAGATCTCCCAGAGTGGCCACTGAGATGGCTTTCACTTTGTTCTGCTGTAGCCAATGACAGGTCGACTTGGCCTTGTGGTTTAGATCGTTGTCATGTTGGAACGTCCAAGTACGTCTCATGCGCAGCTTCTGGGCTGATGAGTACAAATTTGCCTCCAGTATTTGCTGATAACATGCTGCATTCATCTTTCCTTCAATTTTTACCAAGTTTCCTTTGTAGCTCATACATCCCCAAAACATCAGCAATCCACCTCCGTGCTTTACAGTAGGAATGGTGTTCCTTTCATCATAGGCCTTGTTGACCGCTCTCCAAATGTAATGTTTATGGTTGTGGCTAAAAAGTTCAATTTTGGTCTCATCACTCCAAATTACCTTGTTCCAGAAGTTTTTTTTTTTCCAACATCATTTTTATATGATTTTTCAAGACACAAATACATAACATACATCTAATCTGGTACATAGAGAGGTAAGAGTGCCCGTACGCAGACTGGGTCTATAACTACTCTATTCACATATTTAATTGGTATAACAGATATAACAAACATCAAAATGAATTAGTTGACAGTATGTCTTATATCTCATTGAAGCCATCATGGATAATTAGTGCATTTATATCTATGCCAGAAGTTCTGGCCCATTGATTGTTCTCCTCACCATTCTCTTCTTCATTTTAAGTTAAACGAAGTGGACCTAAGTTATCTCTGAGATCTTCTAGTATATACCATGCTGTAGATGTAAAGGGTTCTACCATTTTCCTTTTGTCCTCTATTGAACAACAATTTATAATAAACGGTTTCCATTTTAGAAGGAATTTGCCTGCTTGCTTCTCTTTATTACATAGGGCATCTTGTTGTTCTACCTCCATATAATGCTTCATTTGTGCTATTAGTTCCATAATGGGAGGGATATTGGGATCTAGCCAATGTTTTAGGAGCTGTTTTTTGCGAATATAAGCCAGGTATGTAGTAGCTTGGGGGGACTCCCTATTAATTTGTTAGGGTTGTTTATGTTAGTCCAAACATGCAGCAGGGCTAAACATGAAGAAAGGACATATTCTGGTCCCCATGTGGTGTTAATCATGTCAGCTACCTGGTCCCAATAGGAAACCGATGCAGGACAGAACCAAAGGCCATGTAGGAGTTCCAGAAGTTTTGAGGCTTGTCTCTGTGCTTTTGGGCGTACTGTAGGCGAGATACTTTGTGACCTTTGCGCAGTAATGACTTTCTTCTGGCGGGTCGACCATGCAGCCCATTTTTATACAAGTTGTGCATGTTGAAACAGCCACACCGCTAGTTTTCAGAGAGTCCTGAATTTCAGCTGATGTTATTTGTGGGATTTTCTTTGCATCCTGAACAATTTTCCTGCCAGTTGTGGCTGAAATTTTTGTTGGTCTACCTGACCATGGTTTGTTTTTACAGAGCCCCTGATTTTCCATTTGTTAATCACAGTTTGAACACTGCTGACTGGCATTATCAATTCCTTGGATATCTTTTTGTATCCCTTTCCTGTGTTATACAGTTCAACTACCTTTTCCCGTAGATCCGTTGACAATTCTTTTGCTTTCCCCATGACTCACAATCCAGAAACGTCAGTGGCTGGATGAAAGATGATGGAGTCTGTCTGGATCCCAGAAACTCACTCAGCTTTTATGCACACACACTGATTACAAGCAAACAGGTCACAGGTGAGAATGTTTCCTTTAGTAGCCATTCAATCCCATTTGTGTCAAATTCTGTACATGTTATCAGGCCAAAATCACCAGGGAATGTGAACTTTTGATCAGAGTCATTTGGATGTTTTTTGTTGTCATTAAGATTTAAAAAGAGAAAGCACAATAGTTTAACAATAAATGTCTTCACTCCTTCAATAACCATGAGTGGAGAAAAAGTTATTTTGTTATCATTCATATTCTCTGAAACAATGCCAAAAAAGGAAAAATTCTGCCGGGGTATGTAAACTTTTGAGCACAACTGTATGAACATGCATGTGACTACTGTCAGACGTGTTAGCTACAGGGTCATTTTAGGTTTATGTAGACAAGATTGGGGTAGTGCAGAGGCGAGCACTTTAAGATAGAAAATAGTTAAAGAATTAGAAGCTGCTCAGTGTGGGAGGAGCAGGACAGTAAAGAGAAGGGGATGTTCCTGTCAGTAGTTAGTTGGAGATCCAGGGGAGCAGTAAGAGCACGGTTTGTCCAGCAGCAAAGTAACGTCGGTCTGTAAATCTGAAACAGACTTTCCCGGACCTACTGTCCCTAAGTGGCAGCAGTGAAGCTTTCCTCAAAACCACCCCAGGCTGGGGGAATAGTCGGACAGGGATTAGTCCAGAGAAGACAGTGCAGGACTCTTTAAAGCTGTGAGCGTCTCAAGCATCTCAAGGGCCAAAAGCGGTAGACTATATAAGGGATAGCACAGGACCGTCGGACAGTGATCAACAGTATGTGCTCTGTAAGGAACTGTATTCCTGGAAACGTAATTATCCATTCTTGTATGTTCAACTGTGTTGAATTGGAAACATCAAGTAAAGTTAATTTTTACAAAATGGAGTGGAAGTCCCTTAGTGTGTCTGAAGCGGTTCCTGAAGTGAAAGAACCAGAAGCAGCAGAGGCTGCAACCAAAACGTGGATGACATGCATTAAACACACAACAAAGGAGGATCGGGACACTTGTCTTTGATTGGTAGACGGGGTGAAGGAATACAGCATTCCCTCGCCATCACATCCACCCTAGGACCCTTAAAATTATCTAATGGCACACAAGCATTGCATCCCAATGGTTATGCAGGAGTGGGTGGAGGGAAACTATGTGGATCAAACAGAGTGGCTCCCTGGTTTATTTGGACAGGAAGTGCAGGATCACACACCTGGAATGTGGTAAGCATTAAGGGTGCAGTATGTACAGTTGAAAACAGAAGTTTACATACACTTGTGACAATGTCACTGGCAAAGTACTGGAGAGAAGATGTGTAACACTAAGATTGTCAGCTCCAGCGATATAAACATAAAAAGTGTTCCAGCACACAAAGTATAGAAAGGGGGTTAATCAGCCATCTTAGTGCTAGGGTGATTTAAACACCCGTAGAAAGGGAGGAACTCAGAGGATAAAATCACAGCCTTTCAGAGCATTTGGTGTGGGGAGGGCCTGGAGGCACAAGCTCTGAAGCTGTAGTGTCCATGTTAAGGAAAGCTAAACCTTGGGTTGTTTTGTTCCTGAAGCGGGTAGTTACCCGTAGCAACAACGACTGTGCCATATGTTATGTATGTTATGGTTGTTTTGTTTTTCCCGTTAGGCCAGGAAGGCCGTGTTTGTTTTGCTAACATTGCTGTAATTTATGCAGTGCTCTTAAAAAATTAGCAGAAGATTTAAAGAGACAGTGTTCCTGTGTACCCCTATGTGCAACCAAGTGAGCCGATCTACCACATGCTATATAAAAAGACAGATATGCATGTTTTTCTCAATATCTGTCATAAAATCAGAATTAACCTTTCCCGTTTTAGGTCAATTAGGATTACCATAATTTTTAATATTTGCCAAATGCCAGAATAATGAGAGAGAATGTTTTAAGGCATTTTGATTACTTACTGCAAAATCAAAAGTTTACATACATTTCATTAGTATTTGGTACCATTGCCCTTAAACTGAATGACTTGGGTCAAACGTTTGGGATATCCTTCCACAAGCTTCTCACAATAGTTGGTCGGAATTTGGGCCCATTCCTCCTGACAAAACTGGTATAACTGATCCAGATTTGTAGGTCGTCTTGCTTGCACATGCCTTTTCAGCTTTGCCCATAAATTTTCAATAGGATTGAGATCAGGGCTTTGTGATAGCCACTCCAAAACATTGACTTTGTTATCCTTAAGCCACTTTGTTACCATTTTGGCAGTATGCTTCGGGTCATTGTTCATTTGGAAGACCCATTTCTGCCCAAGCTTTAACTTCCTAGCTGATGTCTTGAGATGTTGCTTCAGTATTGCCACATAATCTTCTTTTCTCATGATGCCATCTATTTTGTGAAGTGCACCAGTCCCTCCTGTAGCAAAACAACCCCACAACATGATGCTGCCATGTTTCACAGTTGGGAAGGTGTTTTTAGGCTTCCAAGCTTCTCCCTTTTTCCTCCTTAACGATGGTCAGTATACCCAAAAAGTTAAATTTTAGTTTCATCAGGTCACATTACATGTCTCCAAAATTAAGGTCTTTGTTCTTGTGTGCATTTGCAAACATAAATCTGGCTTCTTTTTTATGTTCATTTTGAGTAGTGGCTTCTTCCTGGCAGAGTGGCCTTTCAGGCCAAGTACTCGTTTCACTGTGGATATTGACACAATCTTACCACCTTCCGCCATCATCTTCACAAGGTCTTTTGGTTTTGTCCTTGGGTTGATATGCACATGTCAGACCAAAGCACGTTCATGTCTGGGACACAGAACCTGTCTCCTTCCTGAGTGGTATGATGGCTCGACATTCCCATCTTGTTTGTACTGGCGTATAAATGTTTGTACAGATGAGCGAGGCACCTTCAGATATCTTGAAATTGTACTCAAGGATGAGCCAGACTTGTACAAGTCCACAATTCTTTTCCTGATATCTTGGCTGATTTGACTTTCCCATGATGCTACACAAAGAAGCAGTCAGGTCTGCACTAAAATACATTCACAGGTGTGTCTCTAATTAACTCAGATGTTGCCAAAAATAAGCTTCTAAACACATGACATCATCATATGGGCCGTCCAGAATTGTTTAAAGGCATAGTAATTAGTGATGAGCGAGTGTGTTCTTTTAACCCTTTCGGCGAGCATGGTCGGGTGCCCGCCGATTATCTTCGGCGTGCTCGAATGTAATGTTTAAGTCACTATATGTGCATGATTTTTGACTGTTTGACAGCTTTAATACATGTGAGGAATGCCTATTTGTTAGGCGTTCCTCACATGTATTAAAGCTGTCTAATCATGCACACACAGTGACTCAAACATAACATTCGAGCACGCCGAAGATACTCGGAAAACACCCGAACATGCACGTAAATCTCGAGTAACATACTCGCGCATCACTAATAGTAATCTTAGTGTATGTAAACTTTTGACTTTGCAGTAAGTAATAAAAATGCCTTAAAACATTCTCTCTCTCTCTCATTATTCTGGCATTTGGCAAATATTAAAAATTATGGTAATCTTAATTGACCTAAAACGGCAAAGGTTTATTCTGATCTCATATGAGATATTGAGAAAAACATGCATATGTGGCTTTTTATATAGAGCATGTAATGTTCTGGTTTCAAGTGTGTGTGTGTATATATGTATACATATATGCGACTCTTAATGACAGCTAATGCTATTGGTGGGGGTACCTGTGCAATATCGAGCATGCCCCAGAATCTCAATTTTTATGTCCCCACTTCTCCCATACATAAGCTGGGTTCAAGCCTGGATCCATACCCCATCTTGTTCGCTATCTTTGGATCTACTGGTTCCATTGCCCTTGTGCAAATACACTCCCCTGATGAGACCTCATGAATGAGGCTGAAACACGTAGGTAGGGATTTTGTAGGGGTACGTTTGTTTCTAGGATATACACTTGGGTACGGGAGCTTCGCTGGGCACGACCAGGACAGTAGAAAAGAACCTTCTTGTAAGCTGCTGACCCGGTCTTTCCATCCAGCAGGGACTAAGTGCATCCAGAAAGGAGTGAGGGGAGATGGAGCCATTCTTCCTGAGCACTGGTAATACTGAGCACTTGATCAATGTACTGCAGGCATTTTGGAGATTTACTATGTTTGAAGCTCTGATTGTGCATTTAATCTTTGCAATCTGCTGAAAATACTGATAGCAGTGAGCACCTTATCTACCCAGCTATTCTGTGATTGTGAATAAGCGTTTGACTGATCTGAGCTCGGCTCTTTTACTGCGATAATTGTTTTCAAATATTTGATTAAGTTAATTTATAATAAGTTAATGAGATTTTTCTGCTGTAAATTCTCACTGAGTGCAAGAACCTAAAGCAGAGATGTCTTTTATTTAATTAAAACCAGTGTTTACTAAGTGCCCTATGTTGTGTATATTCACTTTTGCTTTTTACTTATAGTATGGAATATGTTTTTTTGTTTTTTATCTTAGGTTTTGTTGTCCTCTAAGTTGGTCTAACTCTTCATGAACTTTATGGAGAACATAAATAGTGGGAATGGTGACAATTAGGTGCATGAATTGATTCTTTGAGATTAGTTTTTTATCCAGACCCTCGACCAAAATTTTAGTAAGAATGTCATAATATTTAGACTTTCGGGGAAAAACTAAAAGGGAATTTAGAAGATGCATCAGTGACACCTCTGAGATATCAGATATAAAAGGGATATCCCATTACTAGACAAATTAGAGAGTATCATCAGGGTGACAACAGAGCTATCTCCTTTTGTATTTTGGAGGTTGTCAGATAAAATGTCAGAAAAGGAGATTGGAATAAACTAATCCTCCAAATAGAATTCCAATGGATTTTCCGTTTGGACTCTCTCGCCCCCACGGGATTGAATGAACAGATGACCTTGGTGGTTTTATTTAGGATCTGTATATGGGAATTTCTACTGTAAGCCGGTTACACTACTTCTGGTTCCATACAAGAGAGCCAAGTTTTGCATTGCTAGACACCTCTTATCATGGTGTACACCACAGGTGATATCTACTGTTCTGTGAGCCCCAGTTATTATTCCACACACTCATGCTTCCAATATTGTACTGACTGATATATGTATCTACATTATACTAATCTGCCTATTTTGGGCTTTTTCAGAGAGATTACAACTGTATATATATTGATTCTGATTATATCTATTTTAGCTCTTAATAAGATATATAAATATCTGCAGTAACTTATATGAATCTTATGCATTATATGTTTTCCCTGATGGGTGTTAATATCGCACCTGCTGTGACATTTATTGGTTCCCGTTGTGGCATTTTTTCTAAACTGCAGCAATTTCTTATCCTTTGCTACGCCGCGCGGGCGCCTCCTCCAGGCGACTGACTGTTGCGGGGGCGCGCGCTCAGCATCCATCGACTCATACTGCGCATTCACCAGTAAGGGGCGCTATTTTAGACATCCTGACATTTATCTGAGGCCCAGGATACATGTGTGAATCGCGAACTTGACCTCTTGTGTCTGGAATACCTGCGCATGCGCCCTGGAAGGTCCTACTGCCGGCGTACATGCGCTATACACCATTTGGGGACACTTGTCCTCACTGCATTAGCCCTCTAGCATTCTGGGAGTGTGTGATGTCATTAACATGGTCCCTTTTATAGAGTGATAAAAGCCTTCAGCTATACACATTATCAGCTGGGCATCTATTTCCACTGTCTACACATATTAGCTGACATATCTCCTCACCAAAGTGTGTTTTTCTATATCTCGTATTGTTTGGGCTTATTTTTAAATGGATTAATAGATATCAATATTTTAGATGATTTCTTTGTTATTGCTATTGTTGTATATACAACTAGTGTTTTGAAGTAGAGACATACACGGACCCATAAGTGTCCTCTCTTGCTGGAATGGTGCCAGTCCTGCCTTCCTCCTGGGATGGGCTGTGGATGACGCTGTTGAAACTGCTAGGTTCATCTTTTGGACCTAGACTTCTTTTACCTAATAAAGATTTAGTTACTTTCTACATAGCTGTGGGCTCATGACCATTTCTTTTTTTTTTGTTTGATGTGTGATCTAAAGTATATAGGTTTTATTAGTAGATGTCAGGAAATAAAGAGAATATAGTAAAATAGTAAAGATAGTAACACAATAATGATCCCACACTACTCCTGTGCCACCACTGCTTGAGTCTTCCTCCAGTCTCTCTATTTCCTGGTCAGTCCCAACAAACTTGAGATACCTATGGCCAATTAGTTGTTGAAGCAATGATCATCATAGACAGTGATTGGGAGAATGGAGGAGATGACTTGGTCAGCAATTCAACTGATGTTCCACTCCGTACAAGATAAGAAAATATAAAATCTACAGATTATATCTCCTTATATGTTTCCCTTATTATCTCCAGTAATTGTATTATTGCATGAGATTCTTTATGATGTTACATCGGCTCATCTTCTTCACATTCAGGTCCCTACAATATCGGATTCTCTCAGTGGAAATCTTCTATATTTAGACAAATTTTCTGATTTACGCATCAAGGATGGATATGGACAAGAACAAAATGGCGGAGAGGCTATTACACCTCACCCTAGAGATCCTCTTCCGGATTACTGGAGAGGTGAGAGATTCTGATGACGTCACATTACATCATTCTTATCTATGGGAATAACAGATGTACAGAACTGGAGAGGTGAAGACTCTGGAAATGTTTGTAGTGAGATTTATTAATGTTTCTCTCCATAACCAGGATTACACGGTAGTGAAGACCTCTAGTGAACGTGGTCAGCCCCCTGTGTCTGACGAATGGGGAAGAACCCTGAGCCCAATCACAGGGTCTCCAACTCACCCCTTGATACATGAGGACATCAATGACCAGAAGATCCTAGAACTCACCTACAAGATGATTGAGCTGCTGACTGGAGAGGTGACACTGCTGGGAATGCTGGGACATTATACAGTAAC
This sequence comes from Phyllobates terribilis, assembly GCF_046119375.1. NCBI lineage: Eukaryota > Metazoa > Chordata > Amphibia > Anura > Dendrobatidae > Phyllobates > Phyllobates terribilis. Next base: position 26,573,217 of record NW_027362765.1, read on the forward strand.
ACTATGAAGGGATCGGGGAATGACGGTATCATTGTATGTGTCAGGTTCCTATAAGGTGTCAGGATGTCACCGTCTATTTCACCATGGAGGAGTGGGAGTATTTAGAAGGACACAAAGATCTGTACAAGGACGTCATGATGGAGGTTCCCCAGCCCCTCACACCACCAGGTAATAGAAAGGACTAAATACACACAACCTATAATTATCTGTATGTAAAGAATGAATTCATTCCTTGTTTGTGTTTCCTCCAGATCTTTCCAGTAAGAGGACAATACCAGAGAGATGTCCCCGTCCTCTTCTCCCACAGGACTGTAAACAAGAAGATCCCAGTGTTCCTCAGGATCATCAGGTAGATGGAGAGAAGGTGTTATGAGATCTCCCCTATGATGTGTAGACAGCTGTGAAGGTCTTGTTTTATCCACCAATATTATATGTTTTATACTTGTGTAATGAGATCTGTGGAGATGTGAGGATTAGAGCTGATCATAGATGTGACTTCTCCATCTGTCGGTGACTTTTACAATATTTGTTTTAGGGTGAAGATCTGACCCATATTGATACTCCAGAAACATATGTGAGGGTTGATGAGCGGTATAAAGAGGAAATTTCTACAGATTATTGTCCAGGTGGGTAGTAACCACTAAATGCAGAGAAGTCACAGATTCTTCTCATTCATCAGCTTTCACTGCTTTATCACCAGTGTAGTCCGGACATATCACAATCGTGTGATTCTGCTGTTATATCCCTGAATGTTCCTCCACCCAATACTTTTCAAATTACTTTTGGGCATTGAAAGCCCTTCTTCTATAGAGCTTACAACCTGGAGGATCCATCAACCTCCTGGAATCAGAAAATGCTGATCCTTACCTGCCCAGATCTGTAAACTACTAAGCCAAATGACAGCATAGGTAGAATGTGCTGACAAGTTAGAAAATTATTTTAAGAAAAATATTATGATTGGCCTCTAAGAGAAAGTGGAGGGTAATGATGCTGTTACCTTCCTAGAACCTTGATATCTTATTGGATGAATCTACCTTCTCTTCTGTGCTGCTGAATGTGCTCATATGGTCCCTACAAGACCAGGTCCAGTCTTTCTGGCTAAACTTCGCTTTTATGACCAACAGCATGAAATGTGCAGTGAGGGCCAAGTGTGACTTTCTGTACAATAGCAGAGTTTCCCTTTATCCTGAATTTTACATTTCTTTTAAGACCGACTAACTTCAAAGAGAATTGCGATAAACTACATAAAAAGTATTACACTTGTGCCATGATATATCTCTAAGCTGTGCGTGGATAAAGGGTGTAATACACATTTATTCACCTCTGCAGGAGCTGTGTTGGCATGGCTCAAGCCCTGGTTTCATGATATCACTCCATGTCAGATCTGGGCAAAGTGCGGCCCACAGGCCACATCTGACCCTCTGGCTGTTCCAGTTCGGCCCGCAGTCCGAGGCAGCAGAGGGGCTGGAAAACAGTGGGCCATGGGCAACACCGTGCCCGCACACTCGCTGTCTCCTCTAAGTCTGTCTCCATCCGCGCTGACTGCATTGGTGGAGGAGGGGCCTGGGAGGCTGCGGGGCTCTCGTGCTGGACATGGGGAGGCTGTGGGGCTCTCGTGCTGGACATGGGGAGGCTGTGGGGCTCTCGTGCCGGACATGGGGAGGCTGTGGGGCTCTCGTGCCGGACATGGGGAGGCTGTGGGGCTCTCGTGCCGGACATGGGGAGGCTGTGGGGCTCTCGTGCCGGACATGGGGAGGCTGTGGGGCTCTCGTGCCGGACATGGGGAGGCTGTGGGGCTCTCGTGCCGGACATGGGGAGGCTGTGGGGCTCTCGTGCCGGACATGGGGAGGCTGTGGGGCTCTCGTGCCGGACATGATTGTCACTAGCCTTTATCCCTTTATACCCCATCATGTGGCTATTGAATGTCTGTCGCTTTTTCTAAAAAAAAAAAATATATAGTACGTATCTTACATCAGTCCAAGATTTTCGAATTTTCAGTTTCTTTTTTTACTAAAACACATTTTTTTTTCATTTCATAATCAATTTTTTTCTACAGGAACAGGGGGATAGCATGAGAGGGAAGTTCTCACCCTCCCTAGCTAATATAGTCATGGGGGAGGAGAATTTCATCTTCGATATTAGAAATACATATAAAAACAAGATACCATGGTTCGGTCGATATATCGGCGTCTTATTGGTCTTGTGGAAAGGTAATAAAGAGGAGGCTATAAATTTTGTTGAATACATTAACAACAATATGTATAATTTACATTTCACATTTGAGTATAATAAAAACAACATTTATTTTTGGACATATGCCTAAATGGGAAATCCTCTGATAATAACGTTTCCATCACTCCCCATCGTAAATCTACTGACTGTAATTCCATTCTCCAAGCCCAATCATGCCATCTGGGTCACATTATTAAAATCATTCCAAAAGGAGAACTTAGTCTTAGGAGAAATTGTTCCTCATTGGAGGATTTCTCCAAAGAAGCTGACAAAACACTCTTGAGATTAAAATGTAGGGGCTATAAACAAACACTCCTTAATAATGCCTTGAACACTGTAACAAAAATAGACAGACGCCAGCTGTTGGACTACAACACACAGAATATTGGACATACATTTGACAATCTGGAGTCTAATTACTCCATTCCAATTACATTCTCCACAGAGTATAGCCCACAGTACTACAGCATTGTCAAAATTACTAAAAAATATCTACCCATTCTCCAACAAGATGAAAATCCATCACAAGTCCTACAGAAAACCAATGTTAGATATACTGCAAAAAAAGCCCCACCTATAGGTTCCATTCTAGCTCCTGGTCTATTTCAATTTACAGTAGCAGATGCAATCAGAAACATGGCTTTCCTATAAAGGATTTTACAAATGCGGTAGTTCAAGATGTATTTCTTGTGAACATGCGCATAAATCCAAGGCTTTCACTTCATTCACCACGGGCAAAACATACAACACTTTATGAACTGCAATACGGCAGGGTTCATTTATCCCATCGATTGCATCGTATGCCATCTATAAGGTATGCCGTATATGTAATTTGTACGGTTGCACACTTTAAAAAACGCATCAGGCGGCACAGTTAGTACCGCAGCATTTAACATCTCTGCGGACTCGTCACTTTGCCCTAGTACATAAAGGGGATCTATCAGCACTTACTTTTTCAATGGCTTTAAACTTAACTAAACCTACAAGAGGAGGCAATTTCAGAAGAATTTTTTTAAACCGTGAATCCTATTGGATTTTAAAACTTAATTCAAGAACACCGCTAGGTCTCAATGTCAGACAGGACTTGATTTTTGCAGTACTCATAACATATTAATCCTTATAATATTCTTTAAATATATTCGTATGTCTTTTTATTTTCTTTGACATAACACATACATATATATTTTGTGAGTGCATTGAGCTGTAGGCTGGATTGCTGCTAAAGGGGAAAAAAACAAAAAAAACCTTTATAAATCTTCTTCGTTAGCGAGTATGACTGGACCTTAAGTGCGAACGGAAGTGTGTGACTTGTCTTTCAGTGAATAGGTAATTGGGAATCCTGCAGAAAATACCTGTGTGAGTTGCTGAATTGTGAACTGCTGAGTGCTTTTCTACTTGTTTAGTTTTATTGGGCTTTTTAAAACCTATTTTCTCTCTACAGTTTTACAGTCTCTTATTTTACTACCTGTGTGTATTAAGGGTTAACTACATTGCACTTAAAATCCTGAGGTGTAGCTATACTCACAAGGTGTTAATTAGGGGTTTATAAGGGGCAGCTGGTTGGGGCATCCAGTACTTTGGAAGTGCATTGAGCTGTAGGTTGGATTGCTGCTTAAGGGGAAAAAAAAACAACTCTTTAAATTATCTTCCTTAGCGAGTGTGAACGAGCTAAGTGTGACCGGAGTGTAAGTGCAAATGGAAGTAAAGGCCCCGTCACACTAAGCGATGCAGCAGCGATCCCGACAACGATACGACCTGTCAGGGATCGTTGCTGCATCGCTAATACATCGCTGGTGAGCTGTCAAACAGGCAGGCTCACCAGCGATCAGGGGAGCAGCGATATCGTGGAAAGAATCGTTCCACGATGTCCCGCTCCAGTTACCAGCCTGCTGCAAGCAGGAGCAGGCTGGTAACTATGGTAAACATCGGGTTACTAAGTGCGCGTGTGCCCCTAGTAACCCGCTGTTTACCATGGATACCACTCTGCTACGGTGCGCGGGAGCCTCCGAGCACCGTAGCAGAGTGGTATCCATGGTAAACAGCGGGTTACTAAGTGCGCGCGTGCCCCTAGTAACCCGCTGTTTACCATAGTTACCAGCCAGATCGTTGGTCCCGCTGGTCACACACAGCGATGTGTGCTGGCCAGCGGGAGGCCAACGACCAAAAAATGGTCCAGGACACTTTGCAGCGATCAGCGACCTCACAGCAGGGGCCTGATCGTTGCAAAGTGTCACACACAGCGACATCGCTGGTGAGGTCGCTGGTGAGTCACCAAAACCGTGACTCAGCAGCGATATCGCTAGCGATATCGCTATGTGAGACGGGGGCTTAAGTGTGTGACTTGTGATTCAGTGACTTTGGATTCAAGGAGTTTGGAAGAGAGGAATTTGGACTGAATTGCTGTCTGTATTTTATTAATTCTTTACATTTCTTTTTTACTTAACATTTCTGTCTAGTGCAATCCCCATTAAGAAATGAGCTCCATTATTGACAATGCTATCCAGTGTACATCTTGCCACATATATGCAATCCTTGAAAGGCCGGTCGTGGATGCATACTGCTGTGCGAGATGTGTGCGCGTTGTGTGTTTGGAAGCCCAGGTACTGGATCTAAATGAGCAGCTGGCAACACTGAGATCCATTGACAATATGGAAAGGAGTCTGCTGCTTACTGAGCAGCTGCTCACTGGGGTAGATGTGAGGGAGGGTGGAAGTAGGGAGCTGCAGGACAGTGAGGCATCTAGCTGGGTGACAGAAGGTGGGGGGGTAGAGGGAAGAGTGCCAGTCCTGATCTGGCACACCCCAATAAGTTTGCAAAGTTGGCAGATGAGGGCGGTGTCAGTACAGGGGTAGCACCGCTGCAGCAAGGCATGTCCTCTGAAAGCCGGAGGAGTGTCAGCTCCACTAAGGGGGAAAATAGGAGAGCAGGGCAGGCCAGGCAGGTGCTGGTAGTGGGGGACCCAATTATTAGGGGAACAAATAGGGCAATCTGTCACAAAGACAGGGATCGTCGAACAGTGTGCTGCCTACCTGGCGCTCGAGTCCGGCACATCACTGATCGGGTTGACAGATTACTGGGAGGGGCTGGTGAGGACCCAGCGGTCATGGTGCACATTGGCACAAATGACAAAGTTAGAGGTAGGTGGAAGGTCCTTAAAGATGATTTCAGGGAATTAGGCTGCAACCTTAAAGCAAGGACCTCCAAGGTGGTATTCTCTGAAATACTGCCTGTATCACGTGCCACGCCAGAGAGACAACAGGAGATTAGGGACATAAATAAGTGGCTGAGGAATTGGTGTAGGAACGAGGGGTTTGGGTTCCTGGAGAGCTGGGCCGACTTCTCAGTTGGCTACAGGGTCTACGCTAGGGACGGGCTGCACCTCAATGGGGAGGATGCAGCTGTGCTGGGGGAGAAAATGGCTAGAAGGTTGGAGGAGTGTTTAAATTTGGGATTGGGGGGGAGGGTATTCATCTTATAAGTGGGGAAGATGGTGCAGATAGTGACCTGGGCACAAATAAAGAAATTGGGGGTGGGGTTAGAACAGTCAATATAGTAAGAAGGAATAGAGGTACAGAGAGATACATAAAATGCATGTACACTAATGCCAGAAGCCTCACCAACAAAATGGAGGAATTAGAATTAATTTTGTTGGAAAATAATTATGACATGGTGGGGATATCTGAGACATGGCTGGATGAGAGCCATGACTGGGCTGTTAATTTACAGGGCTATAGTCTGTTCAGAAATGACCGTACAAACAAGCGAGGGGGGTGTTTATATGTAAAATCATCCTTAAAACCCATCTTGCGTGAGAATATATGTGAATCTAATTAATGAAAATGTAGAGTCCCTGTGGGTGGAGATAAGGGGAGGGGGAAAAATAGTAAATTACTGATAGGGGTTTGTTGTAAGTCTCCAAAAATAATGGAAGCAGCGGAGAATATCCTCATAAAACAAATAGATGAAGCAACGACTCAAGGAAAAGTCATTATTATGGGGGACTTCAACTACCCTGACATACATTAGGGGAACAGAAACCTGTAGTTCAAGCAAAGGTAATAGGTTTTTGACAACTATGAGAGACTATTACCTTTCACAACTGGTTCAGGACCCAACAAGAAGGGGGGCACTGCTAGACCTAATATTAACCAACAGGCTAGACCGCATATCAAATATACGAGCTGGGGGTCACTTGGGTAATAGTGATCACAAAATAATAAGCTTTCATGTATCCTTTAATAAGATGTGTAGTAGAGGGGTTACAAGGACACTAAACTTCAGGAAGGCAAATTTCCAACGGTTGAGAGATGATCTTAGTGCAATAAACTGGGACGATATCCTGAGACCTAAATCTACACAAAGCAAATGGGAGACATTTATTAGAATCCTGAATAGGACCTGTGCACAATATATACCCTATGGGAATAATGAAAGGGTAGTTATCCAGCAACTCGTGAAATTGACTTAAAAAATAGCCTTTATTTTGAAAAAATTAAAAACACCTGTTCAGGAGCTCAATTACACGAGTCCAGAGTCTCAGAAAACTCAGTTTTAACCCTAAATTAACTGACTTTTTCTATTAAAAAAAAAATATATAAAAATGGAAAGTTGACAAAATAGTTTCAAACTTCCTAAATATAACTCGCTAAATATAAGTCACATAATATCAACCTAGAAACAGACAATTATAATGAACATAGCAGGAAATCAGGTAGTGTAAAATACCAGGAGACAGGCCAGTACACCAGGAGACATGGCGGGGGCTGTAGGAGGGCAACAATCCAGCAGCAGGACCGCTACCTTCGCCTTTGTGCAAGGAGAAACAGGAGGAGCACTGCCAGAGCCCTGGAAAATGACCTCCTGCAGGCCACAAATGTGCATGTGTCTGCACAAATGGTTAGAAACCGACTCCATGAGGGTGGTATGAGGGCCCGAAGTCCACAGATGGGGGTTGTGCTCACGTGCAGGACGCTTGACATTTGCCACAGAACACCAGGATTGGCAAAAGTCACCACTGGCGCCCTCTGCTCTTCACAGAAGAAAGCAGGTTCACACTAAGCACATGTGACAGACGTGACAGAGTCTGGAGACGCCGTGGAGAACGATCTGCTGCCTGCAACATCCTTCAGCTTGACCGGTTTGGCAGTGGGTCAGTAATGGTGTGGGGTGGCATTTCTTTGGAGGGCCGCACAGCCCTGCATGTGCTTGCCAGAGGTAGCCTGACTGCCATTAGGTACCGAGATGAGATCCTCAGACCCCTTGTGAGACCATATGCTGGTGCAGCTGGCCCTGGGTTCCTCCTAATGCAGGACAATGCCAGACCTCATGTGGCTGGAGTGTGTCAGCAGTTCCTGCAAGATGAAGGCATTGAAGCTATGGACTGGTCCACCCGTTCCCCAGACCTGAATCCGATTGAGCACATCTGGGACATCATTTCTCGCTCCATCCACCAACGTCACGGATGCTTGTTGGTGGATGCTTTAGTCCACGTCTGGGAGGAGATCCCACAGGAGACCATCCGCAACCTCATCAGGAGCATGCCCAGGCGTTGTAAGGAGGTCATACAGGCACGTGGAGGCCACACACAATACTGGTCCTCATTTTGACTTGTTTTAAGGACATTACATCAAAGTTGGATCAGTCTGTAGTGTGTTTTTCCACTTTAATTTTGAGTGTGACTCCAAATCCAGGCCTCCATTGGTTAATAAATTTGATTTCCATTGATGATTTTTGTCTGATTTTGCTGTCAGCACATTCAACTTTGTACAGAACAAAATATTCAATGAGAATATTTCATTCATTCAGATCTAGGATGTGTTATTTGACTGTTCCCTTTATTTTTTTGAGCAGTGTATTTAGATTCCCACCAGTTCATGTACAGATTTGCCAGGGATGGTGAGAATTTGGCCCCCATGGAACATCCCTGGCACTGTACATAAAACTGATGGGAAAACTTGAAGTAATTATTTTGAAGCAAGAAAAGAGTAACATCAAGAATGTATTCCTTCATTTCATCAGAGTAATTAGAATTTGCATTTAGTTGTTCTGTTAATGCTTGAATGGCCAAACTGTGCAGAATGCAGGAATATAAAGTTCTGACATCACAGGTCATCCAGGTTAGATCCTCACTCCATTTCACATCATTCATGATGGTTAGAACGTGCTTACTGTCTCTCAAATAACTGGGTGATATCACTACCAATGGTTGTAACCTATCATCCAACCATGAACCCAATCTCTCCAGCAGTGAACCTATACCTGAGACTATAGGTCTTAGAGGGGGTGGAAACTGGTCCTTGTGCGTTTTTGGTAACGCATGAAAAAAAATTGGTATTCTTGGATTACTAGGTTGTAAATAATCCTCTTGCTTTAAATTCAGGATGCCCAAGTCCACCCCTTCTTGTAAGATCTTATCCAATTTTTCTCCAATAATCTGTGTGGGATCATAACTTATCTTACGGTATGACTGTTCGTCATTCAAAATTTTATTTACCTCTCTAGCATAAAGCTCTTTATCCAATACTACCACTGACTTTGTCAGAATTCTTCACTATAATATTGGGATTATTTTTGATGTTATTTAGAGCTCTTCTTTCCCCCCTTGTTAGATTATCCTTATCTGTTTTTTTAGAATAGATTTCTTTTAAATCATTTTCTACCATTAACTGAAAATCATCCATGATGGGAGCTTTCGACTGTATGGAATAAAAATCCTCATTAGATATTCTAGAAAATAACATGCCATCATTCACAAGGTTTTCTTTCATGTCATTATCTAACAGGGTATTCAGTTGTATAATGGAAAACTGTTCCTGAAAGGAAAGTCCTTTATAAATATTCTCAGGTAGCAAAATATCATTAATATCAGTTATTTCCTGATCCTGATTATAGAAATGTTTTTTATTAGTGAGTCTCCTTATAAATTTGTTCACATCCAAAATCGTGGAAAAAAAAGTCCCCATTATTTTCCGGAATAAAATTCAGTCCTTTTTGCAAAACCTCTAAATCATTCTTAGTAAGGATTTTGGCAGATAAATTTAAAACCGTGAATTGATTTATTTCCGAAATCTGGTGCCGTAATTGTGTCTCCTCTCTCTTATGTTTGTGCTTGCACCCCTATCTTCTAATAGGTCTCTGTTTTGATCCTGATTTGAATCCTGATTTCGATGTTGATTTTGATCCTGATTTAAAACAGTCCCATTTTTTGATGTGCCGGACCTTTCACTGGATATTATAAAGCCCACTTCATCACTGCCTTCTGCTTCTACATCTGTAGATTCATATTCAGAGGAGCTGAAGGTAACCCTAGGTGTTTCCCCAATCGTAGGAAATCTATTACCACCAGGGTTTTTCAAGATAGACTTAGGCTTTTTCGGACTTTTCAAATTTCTATTCGGTCTGCGCAGAGGTCGCCAATCATATACATGGCCTGTTTCGTAATCTTTACAATCACGGTTATATTTTTTCTGTTTATTCTCAGCTATGGTGTCCTCTAGTGCTTTAAGCCTCTCCATTATGTCAGATCTCATTTTTTTATACTCTTCATTTTCCACATATTCAGTCATAGAGTTCTCAATTTCTTTTATTCTCATATCTAATTCTTTGACCTTTCTCTGCTCATAATGGATCAGCAAGTCCATTAAATTCAAAGAATCGCCTGTTAATATATCAGTCCACTCTTTTTGGAATTTTTCATCAAACTGGATGGTTGATTGTTTCTTTATCCTTAATCCGATTGATTGTTTCTTTATCCTTAATCCACGAGGGATCATAAGGTTTTCCACATATTTCTCAAACATTGTATAGTCCCACCACGTTTTGAGAGGTGCAGACAAATATTTCTCAAGTTGGTTCATGCTCTGTGTTATTCCCTCGTGACCATCATTATTGGTGGCTGGTTTGTTCTTAGAAATGATAGAAGCAACTCTGTCCAGTCTCGCTTTATCATTGAGGCTCAAAAAGGTGGTATCCTTAAAAATAGTTTCCATTTTCACCAAAGTTTGTTTATAATCCTAGACGAGAAGGAACCAAAGAGAATGAAACAAATACTAACATCTCTTATGAGCAGCTGGCATGTTCAAATTGATAGGGGTATATAGCAATGAACTTTTCCTCCCTATATCAATGATGTTACACCAGGGAGCACGAAAAAATGTTCAGACAGTCAGTAGTAAGTAATGTAGAAAAAATATTTTAGGTCACCTGCTCGGTCCACTTTCTCATGAGGCACGGTGCTCGGATTGTAAAGATCCCCATCTGGGAGACATTAGGCAGTGATGAAAGAGTAGTTATCCAGCAACTCGTGAAAGTGACTTAAAAAAATAGTCTTTATTTTGAAAAAATTAAAAACATGAGACCATAGTGCAAATAAAAGCGTACAGAGGCTTATGCGTTTCGGATACGTAGATCCTTATTCATAGCATAATACAATGTTGAAATGGAAAAACTTTTAAGGCATATGGAGAAAGTAGCCGCCCACCGACATCACCTGTTCAGGAGCTTAGTTACACATGAGTCCAGAGTCTCAGAAAACTGTTTTAACCCTAAATGAACTGACTGTTTCTATTAAAAAAAAAATAAATAAAAAAATGGAAAGTTGACAAAATAATTACAAACTTCCTAAATATAACTCGCTAAATATAAGTCGAATAATATCAACCTAGAAACAGACAATTATAATGAATATAGCAGGAAATCAGCTAGTGTAAAATAGTGCAGGTGGAAATAACCGGAATATTAATACAAATACATTATTCATTTCTCATATTTAAACCTGTTGGATATCTAGTATTTAATTTCAAAATCCACTGTGCTTCTTTTTTCCGTAATAATTTAACCCTGTCCCCACCACGATGGGATATAGAGACAGATTCCAATGCACTTACACGTAAGCAGCCGATATTACCTCCATGTTGATGCAAAAAATGCCTGGAGGCTCCTGACAAACTGCGGGTAGTGGGATTTAGGACATCGTATATGTGTTCTGACAAACGTTTTCTCAAAGTGGAAGTTTGGACTGATAAATGGCAAATGAGCTTTAATGGGGATAAATGTAAGGTAATGCACTTGGGCAGAGGAAATAAAATGTATAGTTATATGCTTAATTGTAAAACACTGGGCAAAACTGTAACTGAAAAAGACCTGGGTGTATTGGTGGACAACAAGCTCACATCATCATTTGAGTTGCTGGGTGACATCTGTGGTTCCTCTTGACACTTTTTAATAATACTCTTACCGCCTACAGGCAGTTATACAGGTCCTGTATGCTGCCACATAATGAGAGACTAACCTCTCACTTTTGAAATTACTTTGAGGGGCCTAGATTTTAGATAGAACCAGGAGGGCACAGAAAATAAAAAATCAGAAGACACAAGTAAACCATAAATGGACCAGGATCACAAGAAGATCAAATGCACAGAACTAAGCCAGAAGAGAACAAGGCTGTACCTGGCAGCTTCCGACAATATCCTTTATTATTCTTACCGTATCTTTTGGACTATAAGACGCACCTGACCATATTTTGGGGTGGAAAATAGGAAAACATTTTTTTTGATAAGATGGGGGTCCGTCTTATTGTCTGAATAGGTTTCTTACCTGGGGGGTGGTGGAGCAGGGGTCACAGGAGGCAGGGTCCTTCAGGAAGCCGAGCCTTGTGCTGGTGGCCTGGGGCTGGGGACCTGGTGGCTTGCACTGGTGGCCTGGGCAAGTGCTAGTGGGCTGGGGGTCTGGTGGCTTGCGCTGGGGATTTGGGGCCTTGGTGAGTGGTGGCTGGGGCTTGGGTGAGTGGTGGCTCAAGAGGAGGATGTTGCAGTAGTCGAGACGGGAGATGATGAGGGCTTGCACAAGCAGTTTAGTAGATTGAGGGTTGAGGAAAGGACTGATTCTGGAAATATTTTTGAGCTGGAGGCGACAGGAGGTGGCGAGATCTTGGATGTGTGGTTTGAAGGACAGGGCAGAGTCAAGGGTTACTCCGAGGCAGCGGATTGCTGGTACAGGGAAAAGTGTGATGTCATTTATTGTGATAGAAAGATCAGGTGGGGAAGATATGCGAGATGGGGGAAAGATGATGAATTCAGTTTTGTCCACATTGAGCTTGAGGAAGCGGGAGGAGAAGGAGGATATGGCTGCTAGACATGCTGGGATTCTAAACAGCAGACAGGTGACGGCTGGGCCAGAGAGGTAGATCTGGGTGTCATCAGCATACAGATGGTATTGGAAGCCACGGGATATTATGAGCTGTCCCAGGCCGAGGTTATAGATTGAGAAAAGTAGGGGTCGTAGGACAGAGCCTTGAGGGACTCCAACATAGAGGTGGCGGGGTGAGGAAGTAGTGTGGGAGTGGGAGAACCTAAATGTGTGGTTATAAAGGTATGAAGAGATCCAAGATTGGCGTCAAACACCTTGCCCTAAGGAAGAGAGGATCTGTAGTAGGAGGCAGTTGTCAACTGTGTCAAAAGCAGAGGACAGGTCAAGAAGAAGGAGTACAGAGAATTGTCTGTCAGCTTTGGCTGTAAGTAAGCATTGGTGATTTTGGTAAGGACAGTTTCGGTGGAATGGTGGGGGCAGAATCCAGATTGTTGGCTGTCGAAGAGAGAGTTAGATGAGAAGTGAGAGGAAAGTTAGCGTGAATGTGTTGCTCAAGGAGTTTGGAGGCAAATGGGAACAGCGATATGGGGTGGTAGCTGGACAAGGTGGTTGGGTCGAGGGATGGCTTTTTGAGGATGGGTGTGATAGTAGCATGTTTGAAAGCAGCGGGGAAGTTACCAGAAGTTAGTGATAGGTTGAAGAGATGGGTTAGGGATGGGATGAGTGTGTGGGTGAGGTTGGGGAGGAGGTGGGATGGGATGGGGTCGAGTGCACAAGTGGTGAGGTATTGGGAAGGAAGGTTTTGGGGGAAGGGCAATGGTTTGGGAAACAAAGGGGTTGTGGTGGTTGGGCAGTAAAGACTTGCCGTGTTTGGTCAATCTTGTTTTTGAAGTGTGCGGCAAACTTCTCAGCAGAGATGACGGAGGTCAGAGGGGGCAGTGGAGTTCAGAGGAGTTAAGTGTTGAATAGCTGTTTGGAGTTCTAGGATAAGGAAGATATGAGGGTTGTGAAGTAGGCCTGTTTAGCAGAGGTGAGGGCTGATTTGAATGTGATTGTTGCTTGTTTGAATGCAGTGAAGTCATCTTGAGAATGTGTTTTCTTCCAACACCACTCCGCAACCCTGGACGCTTGTCGAAGCTGTTTAGTGAAGTTGTTGTTACAGGGTTGCCTATTGACTCGTCGCGCTCTGCCATGCACAAGAGGGGCGACCGAGTCAATAGCTGATGCAAGAATGGCATAGTAGAAAGTAGTGGCGCTGTCTGTGTCATGGAGTGAAGATATGGATGTCAGTGGTAGAATAGAGTCAGAGAGTGTGTGGGTGCCTAGATGTGCAAGGTTTTTGCGGGGGTGTGCTAGTTACTGGACATGGGTGACAGGTGAGGAGGACAGGGATGAGAAAGAGAGTAGATGGTGGTCAGATAGGAGTAGGGGGACGTTGAGAGGTTATATAGGGAGCAGAGTCGGGTGAAGATGAGGTCTAGTGTGTGTCTGTCTGTGTGGGTGGCTGAGAAGGACCACTGAGTAAGTCCAAAGGATGAAGTAAGCAACAGGAGTTTGGATGCTGCTGACTGGCGAGTCACTGGGGATGTTGAAATCGCCCATGATGATTGTGGGAATGTCAGCAGAGAGAAAGTGAAGAAGCAAGATGGAAAATTGGTCGATAAAGGCAGTGACCTAGCCTGGAGGTCGGTATATGACAGCCACTTGGAGGTTGGAGGGAGAGTAGATGCGGACAGAGTGGACTTCAAAAGAAGGGAGAATAAGGGAAGGTAGAGGTGGGGTAGGGCTAAAGTTGCAGTTGGTAGAAAGGAGTAGACCCACTCCTCCACCATATCCGTTACCAGGGCGAGGACTGTGAGTGAAGTGCAAGCCACCATAACACAGCGCAGCAGGTGAGGCAGTGTCGGAGGGTGTCAGCCATGTGTTTGTGATGCCCAGGAAAGAGAGATTGCGAGAGGTAAAGAAGTCATGGACAAAATGGAGCTTGTTGCAGACAGAGCAAGCATTCCAGAGTGCTCCAGAGAGAGGGAGCAGGGGGGTGGGTGTCCGGGGCACGTGTTTTATGTAGGAGAGGTTGCAGTAGTTTGCAGTTGGTTTGAAGCGATAGGTGGGCGAATTAATGGAAGGTGCAAGCTGTTGGGGGTCCAGGATTGGGAGATATGTCTTCAACAGTGAGGAGAAGCAGAGAGAGGGAGAGCAGGTGGGAGAAGGAGAGTGTCTGGCTTGTGTTATGTTTTGGTAGGATAGATCTGAGGTTGAGGAGCAGGTCTATAGATTAGGTCAGGTGGGGAGATAAGAGGGAAGGAGAGATGATGATTTGGTTAGAGGTGCTGGGGTTTGGGGATAGCGAAGGAGAGTGAGGATTAGTGGGGCAAAAACAGTAAGGGCATATGTAAGCATAATTAAAGTTAAGTGTGAATGAGAAAGAAAATAATTTTTCTGTACATTTAGTATATAGTTACTTGTACCTTCTGGTCACTTCTGGCATATTCATTGTTAGACCCTTAAAAGCAACACTTCATAGGCAGACCGGTCTGGCTTGATTTATGGAGCTCTGAACAGCACATGGGGTGCATCAGATGTGTGCAGGAGGGAATGAGCCACAGGAAGACTGCTCACAAAAGCATGGGTGGAGGGGGGGGGGATAATTAGGACACAGAGGCTAAATGTATTCAGGAAACAAACACCGTGTGTATTGGGATCAAAGGATTGAGGTGATAAACCTGCAGATGGGATCAAACATACCCAGGACAGATAGAATGAAATTAGCAGGGATCAGTGGATACAGCAGATATTGGATGCAGGAAACATACCGGGAGACGGATATATACAGTTTGGAAAAGATGGTCAGATATGCTGCGTGGGGTTTGCAGATGGGGTCAGATGACGTACCTGTGAGTGAAGCAGAACAGATTGTCAGATCAAGAGTGGTAGTGAGGGGGTTATATTTCTGGCATATTTCATTTTTAGACCCTTAAAAGCGACCCTTCTAAACCAGACCTGCTATGAGCTTTGAGCTTTAGTAGGGTGTGGTGCTTTCCTATTACCTGAAGCAGAGAGCAGATTCCTCCAGCTGGACAGCACACACTCCCATACTGCCCGACGGGATGATAGAATAGGGTGGCTGGGACCAGTACTTAGTGGCTGCACAGAGCCTGTGGTGCCCAGATCTTCTGGTTACAATGTCTACTTCATCACCAACGCCACCGCCAGAATGAATGATGGCGGCTGCTGGTGACCGAAGAAGACATTGCAGGAGCAGATCCCAGAGGAGATATGACACACCATTTGTAGAAGCTCCAATGTTGTAGAATGACAGAAAACCAGAGCAGAAGAAAACCCCATAAAGTTACTCAGTTTTGTAAGGTATAACCATCAGTGAATTAATCTATATGAGTAGTGACTATTTTGACACCTGAGTGGGGGCTTGTTTTTTGTGGGATGATTAGAAGTTTTTATTAGTATAATTTTCGCCTACATAACATTTTTTGGTGGCTTTTTATTCCAATATTTTGGAGGCAGAATGAAACAAACAACAAACAGTTGAACATCATGCTCTACTAGTTCATGCATTGACGTCTTCTAGTAGACAGTGAACTGTTATTATCTTAGTGAAAAAATCTATTTTGCTACATAACTTCCTATTTCTATGAAGATTTTGAGTAGAAATGTTCAAAAATACAATTTTGAGAATATTTTATTCAAAAATAATTTGTTTTATTGTTGGCAGATGACTGTACAAGGAGATCAGAGGGACAAGTGACATCTTCAATTTTTATAACAGATGCCCCTGAGATCACACAGGATACAACTGAAGTGAATGTCATTACTCCAGATATACCATCATCCCTTCACAGCAAAGATCTATCATCTGATCCTATGAAACAGGTCCTATCTTCTGATTCATTACAGACTACGAAGAAAAATGAAAGTCAGAAAAGAGGCATTACAAAACAAACTGATCTTAAAGCAAAGAAGCCAATTACACATTCAGAGTATGGAAATAGTTTTCCTCTTGAAACCTCTTTTGTTACGCATCAAAAAATTCACACAGAGGAGAAGACCTTTTCTAGTTCCAAATGTGGGAGATATTTTAACCAGGAATCAGATTTTGTTAGGCATGAAAGAATGCATACTGGTGGGGAGAAGCCATATTCATGTTCAGAATGTGGGAAATGCTTTAGACAGAAGTCAAATCTTGGTATACATCAGAGAATTCACACAGGAGAGAAGCCATATTCATGTTCAGAATGTGGGAAATGTTTTAGAGGGAAATCACATCTTGTTATACATCAGAGAACTCACACAGGGGAGAGGCCTTTTTCATGTTCAGAATGTGGGAAATGTTTTCAAGAGAAATCATCTCTTGTTATACATCACAGAACTCACACAGGGGAGAAGCCATATTCATGTTCAGAATGTGGAAAATGTTTTATACAGAAATCACAACTTGTTGGTCACCAGAGAACTCACACAGGGGAGAAGCCGTTTTCATGTTCAGAATGTGGAAAATGTTTCGTAGATAAATTACACCTAGATAGACACCAGAGAACTCACACAGGAGAGAAGCCATATTCATGTGCAGAATGTGGAACATGTTTTGCACATAAATCATCGCTTGTTATACACCAGAGAACTCACACAGTGGAGAAGCCATATTCATGTTCAGAATGTGGAAAATGTTTTGGACATAAATCATTGCTTGTTACACATGAGAAAACTCACACAGAGAAGAAGCCATATTTATGTTCAGAATGTGGAAAATGTTTTGCAAGGGCAGCACATCTTGCTACACACCAGAGAACTCACACAGGGGAGAAGCCTTTTTCATGTTCTGAATGTGGGAAATGTTTTAAAGCGAAATCAAACCTTTTTAGTCACCAGAGAACTCACACACACACAGGGGAGAAGCCATATTCATGTTCAGAATGTGGAATATGTTTTGCACATAAATCAACGCTTGTTAGACACCAGGGAACTCACACGGGGAGAAGCCTTGTGGTCATTACCTGAAGAAGTGTTTGGCACTATGAAACACGTTGACTAAAAACCACATGTTTGAATAAATCCTTGAGAATTGATTTCCTCCCATGCTGCAAAGAGATATGGAATTTGGATTGTGAGCCTCATTGGGGACAGCAATGATGTATGTAAAGCACTGCAGAATATGATTGCACTATATAAGCAATGCATAATAATAAAAAGAGCTGTGTGTATATAAATGTGCAGTGTCCAGCAGTGTGTGTGTGTATATGTGCGCTGCAGAGTGCTCATTAATGTCCCTGCTGTGAAGTTATATGTAAATAACACACATGGTGTAGAGAAACATTAACAATAAATTTATTTTCTACTCCACCCCAGTGCATTACAATTAGTGATATTGACTTTCACGTACATACATCTCAGCACGTGACATGGGGTGTGCTTGCAAGGGTTAATTCATCTCCTCTGACTCAATCCAGCTCTCAACCTCTGTTTTAGGCTATAAAGTGAGCATAAATCACACCCCAACACATTCACCACACCCTGATTTCTTAACGCCTTGCCACCACTTCTCAAATACAATGGGTGATGAGTCCCCAAGATATGCTACTGTCAGACAATCAAAAGGTCACACATTCTCTGAAAGGCTAAGGATTCTTTAGCGCATACAATGATCAAACTTATTAAAGATTTTAACCTTTAATCTAAAAATATACATTGCTTACAATAAAACATATAAAAAGGTAAAAATAAAACAACACACAAATATGCAAAACAGTTCTAAAATAAAAAGGGAGACATAACAAATACCTAACCATTTCCATCAACAGTTATCTTCTGTTTCCTTACGGGAAAGAGAAATGAGTTTTGGATTACATCAGCTTCACAGGCAGCCCCACATGTGAACAACTTCTTTTGTGCCACCCAAGTTTCTATAGTCCTGACCAGAGGCTCATATTTGCAGGGTCACCTGATTGTACTATTTAAAAATTGCTGTTTAATTGGATGGTGAGCTAAGAGCCTTGCATTTCAAATATCCTGTGACCCCCCCCCCCCAATTCATCTGTACAGTAAATAGCAAATATACTGCCTAATTTCAGACCATGTGTTTCAGGGGCCAGGAGCTGAGGTTTTATGTTTGACTTCTCCAGAAAAAGCCTCTTTGTGTTTACAATACTGATTTAGTCAGTTTCACTCTTTAGTCAACTAAATATAACTCTACTGCTGTTATGCTATTCCTTTTTGATTTTATATTCCCTTCACATTGACCCTTTCACTTTACACCCGGAGCTGAGGTGTCATAAAGGTTTAATTAGTAGAAAAAAAGTTTTTCCTATTTTCTATTGTCTAAAGCTGGTCTTAAGATAAAGAGCGTCTTATAGTCCAAAAAGTACAGTATTAGAATTACATAATTACAAATAAAAATATATGCAGTGTGACAGAGTCACTGGTGTTATATGTGAGGGGAGGTATGTTTCACCACGACTGCTAGCCTTAGCGAACTGAACCTACAACTTTCCTCCAGCATGTTATGTGTTGGGGGGGTTAAATCACTTAAAGACAGTGGTTTTATGTGAATGACATAGAGATGGGAAGGAAGTCATTCACCCTACCTCCACCTCAGGGTGTGGCTGAGCAACGTTAAATGCTCAGTCACTATTTTTTTTTTCTGTGGTTGTGTGCCTGGAGAGGCCAGTCTCCAGACTGGAAAGCTTCAGCTCAGGAGGAGCTGAAGGCTGTGCTATAACCTGTGCGGGCGAACCCCACACACACATATGGACTGTGCTATCGTTTATCCTTTGTTTTGCCGTTATGCCAGAAAGGCCATGAGAGGATTATCATGGACCTCGTGGGTCCCTTAGTTAAATTGGCCCAGGGCCACCGATACATCCTGGTGGTCATGAACTATGCGAAGCGGTACCCCTAAGGAACTTGTCAAGTAAGAGTATAGCCGGGAGCTGGTCCATATTGTTACTCAGACAGGTCTGCCAAAAGAGATTTTGACTGACCAGGGAACCTCCTTCATGAGCAAAGTGATGAAGGAGCTATGTAAAGTCCTTCAGATTGCCCAGATACGGACCTCAGTTTACCATCCACAAATGGATGGGCTTGTGGAAAGCTTTAACAAGACTTTAAAGGCGATGCTCAGGAAGATCGTTGAAAAGGATTCGCGAGACTGGGACTACCTGCTTTGATTTCTACTCTCCTCTGTCAGAGAAGTTCCTCAAGCCTCCACTGGCTTCTCTCCGTTCAAGCTCCTGTTTGGTCAGCACCCAAGAGGTTTCCTAGACATCGCCTAGGAAACCTGAAAGGCCAAGGTCACGTCCCACCATCAAACATGTTGCCCAGTTCCAGGAGAGAATGGTGAAAGTGATGCCCATCGTGAAGGAACATCTCCTCCAGACGCAGGAAGCCCATGCAAGGGTGTATAACCAGTTGGCGATTCTGAGACAGTTCCAGACTGGGGATCGCGCTCTGGTTTTTATTCTCACCATCGAAAGTAAGTTCCTGTCCAAGTGGCAAGGCCCGTATGAGGTGGGGGAGAAACTCGGTGAAGTGAACTACAAAGTCCACCAGCCTGGCCGAAGAAATTTGTACCAAGTGTACCATGTAAACCTGCTCAAGCCGTGGTGAGATCGGGAACCCGTGGGAGCACCTTGCCTGAGAGACGCTCCCGAAGGCAAGGTCGAAGATGTCATGATCGCGTAGACTCTAACGGCGGCCCAGAAGCGACACCGTCAAGAACTGCTCCAGCGGAATCGGGACCTGTTCTCATAGTTTCCCGGAGCATACACACGTGGTAGAGCATGACGTGTTAACAGAGCCGCATGTCAGAGTGAAGCTGAAGCCCTACAGGATTCCTGAAGCACGCCGGGAGTTGATCTTGTCCGAGGTGAAAAGGATGTTAGACCTCGGCGTCATAGAGGAGTCAAGAAGTGGGTGGTCGAGTCCTATCGTTCTTGTGCCAAAACCGAATGGGGAGTGGAGGTTTTGCAATGACTACCGCCGGCTGAATGAGGTAACCAAGTGTGACACATACCCGATGCCCCTCGTCGATGAACTCATCGAGAGGCTTGGACCTGCAAGGTATATTACCACCCTTGACTTGACGGAGGCTACTGGCAGATCCCCATGGCCCAGAGGGCCAAGGAGAAGACGGCATTCCCAACACCTGATGGATGTTTCCAATACACCCGAATCCCTTAAGGAGTGCAGGGGGCCCCAACCACCTTCCAGAGGGCCATGGATCGGATCCTAGCTCCACATAAGAAGTATACCGCAGCCTACATTGACGATATTGTGGTCTTCAGCAGATGACTAGTCCAGTCTGGGCTTAAGTTTCAGGCGATTCTGGATGCTCTGAGTAAGGCGGGATTTACAATAAATCTGAGAAAATGTGCCATTGGAAAGGAGGAGGCCAAGTACTTAGGCTATGTCATTGGGAGAGGCGAAATTAAGCCACAAGTCCATAAAGTCGAGGCAATCCAGAACTGGCCGCAACCACTCTCCAAGAAGCAAGTGAGAGCGTTTCTGGGAATTATGGGGTATTACCGACGGTTTGTCCCAAATTTTGCCATGATGGCTGCACCACTTATAGATCTCCTCAAAGGCTCCAGATCAACGATGGTGAAATGGACGGATGAAACGGAGACGGCATTCCAACAGCTGAAGCTGGCACTGTGCAAGCAGCCAGTCCTGGATGCACCAGACTTTGAGAAGGAATTTGGTTTCCAGACAAAAGCTTCAGAAGCTGGCTTAGGAGCTGTGCTCTCTATAGAGATAAATGGGGAAGAACATCCCATTCTCTATCTGAGCCGGAATCTCTCTTCCTGCAAGAAGAACTAAGCGATAGTGGAAAAAGAGTGCTTAGCCATAAAATGGGCCGTAGACACACTGAGATACTACCGTATGAGATATACCGTATAGATATTGCGTAGTGTCCAGAGGCTGGAGGCGCTACCAGGAGACAGGCCAGTACACCAGGTGACGTGGAGGGGGCTGTAGGAGGGCAACAACCCAGCAGCAGGACCGCTACCTCTGCCTTTGTGCAAGGAGGAACAGGAGCAGCACTGCCAGAGCCCTGTAAAATGACCTCCAGCAGGCCACAAATGTGCATGACTGCATAAGCGGTTAGAAACAGACTCCATGAGGGTGGTATGGGGGTTGTGCTCACAGCCCAACACCATGCAGGATGCTTGGCATTTGCCACAGAACACCAGGATTGGCAAAGTCGCCACTGGCGCCCTGTGCTCTTCACAGAAGAAAGCAGGTTCACACTAAGCACATTTGACAGACGTGACAGAGTCTAGAGACGCCATGGAGAGCGATCTGCCTGCAACATCCTCAGCATGACCGGTTTGGCAGTAGGTCAGTAATGGTGTGGGGTGACATTTCTTTGGAGGGCCACACAGCCCTCCATGTGCTCGACAGAGGTAGCCTGACTGCCATTAGGTACCGAGATGAGATCCTCAGACCCCTTGTGAGACCATATGCTGGTGCTGTTGGCCCTGGGTTCCTCCTAATGCAGGACAATGCCAGACCTCATGTTGCTGGAGTGTGTCAGCAGTTCCTGCAAGATGAAGGCATTGAAGCTATGCACTGGGCCCGCCCGTTCCCCAGACCTGAATCCGATTGAGCACATCTGGGACATCATGTCTCGCTCCATCCACCAACATCACGTTGCACCACAGACTGTCCAGGAGTTGGCGGATGCTTTAGTCCAGGTCTGGGAGGAGATCCCACAGGAGACCATCCGCAACCTCATCAGGAGCATGCCCAGGCGTTGTAGGGAGATCATACAGGCACGTGGAGGCCACACACAATACTGAGCCTCATTTTGACTTGTTTTAAGGACATCACATCAAAGTTGGATCAGCCTGTAGTGTGTTTTTCCACTTTAATTTTGGGGGTGACCCCAAATCCAGGCCTCCATTGGTTAATAAATTTGATTTCCATTGATGATTTTTGTGTGATTTTGTTGTCAGCACATTCAACTTTGTACAGAACAAAGTATTCAATGAAAATATTTCATTCATTCAGATCTAGGATGTGTTATTTGAGTGTTCCCTTTATTTTTTTGAGCAGTGTATATGCTCTGCCTATGGGGGGGTGATTATGCTACAGACTTTGCCTATGGGGGGAATATACTATATACTCTGCCTATGGGGACATGATGTCCCAGATGTGCTCAATCGAATTCAGGTTGGGGAATGGGTGGGCCAGTCCATAGCTTCAATGCCTTCATCTTGTAGGAACTGCTGACACACTCCAGCCACATGAGGTCTGGCATTGTCCTGCATTAGGAGGAACCCAGGGCCAACCGCACCAGCATATGGTCTCACAAGGTGTCTGAGGATCTCATCTCGGTACCTAATGGCAGTGAGGCTACCTCTGACGAGCACATGCAGGGCTGTGCGGCCCTCCAAAGAAATGCCACCTCACACCATTACTGACCCACTGCCAAACCGGTCATGCTGAAGGATGTTGCAGGCAGCAGATCGCTCTCCACGGCGTCTCCAGACTCTGTCACGTCTGTCACATGTGCTTAGTGTGAACCTGCTTTCATCTGTGAAGAGCACAGGGCGCCAGTGGCGACTTTGCCAATCCTGGTGTTCTGTGGCAAATGCCAAGCATCCTGCACGGTGTTGGGCTGTGAGCACAACCCCCATCAGTGGACGTCGGGCCCTCATACCACCCTAATGGAGTCAGTTTCTAACCGTTTGTGCAGACACATGCACATTTGTGGCCTGCTGGAGGTCATTTTGCAGGGCTCTGGCAGTGTTCCTCCTGTTCCTCCTTGCACAAAGGCGGAGGTAGCGGTCCTGCTGCTGGGTTGTTGCCCTCCTACGGCCCCCTCCACGTCTCCTGGTGTACTGGCATGTCTCCTGGTAGTGCCTCCAGTCTCTGGAGACTACGCTGACAGACACAGCAAACCTTCTTGCCACAGCTTGCATTGATGTGCCATACTGGATGAGCTGCACTACCTGAGCAACTTCTGTGGGTTGTAGAGTCCGTCTCATGCTACCACGAGTGGGAAAGCACAACCAACATTCAAAAGTGACCAAAACATCAGCCAGAAAGCATTGGTACTGAGATGTGGTCTGTGGTCCCCACCTGCAGAACCATTCCTTTATTGAGGTAGTCTTGATAATTGCCAATAATTTCCATCTATTATCTATTCCATTTGCACAACAGCATGTGAAATTGATTGTCAATCAGTGTTGCTTCCTAAGTGGACAGTTTGATTTCACAGAAGTTTGATTTACTTGGAGTTATATTCTGTTGTTTAAGTGTTCCCTTTATTTTTTTGAGCAGTGTAGTATAATCCCCCTCCCAGGCAGAGTATATAGTATAATCCCCCCATAGGCAGAGTATATAGTATGATCCCCCCCTATAGGCAGAATATATAGTATAATCCCCCCCATAGGCAGAGTATATAGTATAATCCCCCTACATTGGCAGAGTCAGTAGTATAATGATTTCCCCCCAATAGGAAATAAAAAAGATAAACACAATACTCACCTCTCCTCCTCATTCCCCCGCTGCTCCAAGCGCCCGGTCCGCACACATCTTCAGAACAGCTTGCCGGGCACCAAGTGATGACGTCAGACGCAGAGGGGGGACTGATGGGAGAGGGAGCGTCGCACTCCCTCTCCCATCACTGAACTTGCGGTGACGAGCGGGGTGCCTGATTCTGCCACCGGGGGCCCCCTTCCTGCTCAAGGGCCCCATAGCGGCTGCCGTGCAGGGCTGGGACAGCAAGTCTCCCTGCTCTGCCCCACAGTGTAGCTGTATCGGCGTGCTGCGCACATCTATACAGTTGAACTAGCGTAGCTCCGGGTGGGCCCCCTCAGAGCGCAGGGCCCGGGGCCACCACCCTCTCCGCCCCCCAGTAGTTACATTACTGGCTAGAATGGATGGAAAATGTGTTCAAACGGGATGGGAACAGCATGGGGAAGATGCCTGGATGCATTTCGGACTACCAGGTCGCCGCTGGGAACAATGTTCTCAAGAGTATTAAGCAACTTTTAGAGACTGACAAAACATACCCAAACCGAAAATGGATTTTTACAGGAAAAAAAGGTTATTCTGTCCAGTATAATGACTTGTAAATAAGACAAATAAAAAAAGAAAAAAAAAACGCCTCTTCCACCCCTTTTCCTATGTTCACACATGTTTTTGCACTTTCTCATTGCTTTTAATGGTGATAAAACACTGCATAAATGCTGAAAGAATTGACATACTCCATCTTTCAATAATGTTTTCCATTTCAGTAAGGAAAAAAAAGAATATGGAATTGTATGCATCAGATTATTGATATTTTTTCCTGTTTGTAAGGACTCCTAGACTGGTGAAGCCTATGCAGTAAGTGTAAGGTCTATCAAAATTTTTAAATAGTGATTGCAATACATCCAGGAATACACATAGAGGATGGCCTCAGAAAATATCTTTTCCCCAATTGGAAACAGTGGGACTCTTAGATGTGCAAGGGATTTCAATAATTAGAAGGTGGCACTCCAATACACCCTGGAACACTCCTAAGAAAACATTTACATTTAGAAAGAGTGATGCTTCTGTACGCAAGGAGTCCTGAAGTGTATGTGTATGAGGACAGATTGATCTATTAGTGATCGTTCTGTCCCCATCATTCTTCCTCAGCCGCTGTAAAGAGGCCGAGGAAAAAGTGTAGAACGACTTCAGTATTGTCAATCACGCTCGTTTAATGGCCTGTGGTCAGAGAATGTAAGCACAACCAAAATCTTTGAGTGTGATGGTGCAATATGTGAGCATTTGTGGCCCCACTTTAAACTTTTGCCCAGGGCCCCACTTTGTCTAAAATTGGCCCTGCCTCTCCCATCATTCCCCCCTCTGCGTCTGATGCAGCGGCTCGATGACGTCTCTTCACCGAGCCACTGGGTCAGGCAGTGGAGCTGAGGAGACGCCCTGCAGAGACTGAAGCAGCGGGGGAACGAGGAGCGGTGAGTGTGTATTTATTTAAATGTGGTGCCCATATTACTGGAGGGCTGTGGCCGCACTATGCCCTATGGGGGCCGCATTATACTGTATGGAGGACCATGGGGGCTGCAATATATTGTGTGGAGGACTATGAGGAGTGCAGTATACTATATGGAGGGCCATGGGGAGTGCATTTTATTGCATTGAGGACCATGGGGAGTGCATTATACTATATGGAGGATTATGGAGGGCGCATTATACTATATGGAGGATTATGGGGAGTGCATTATACTATATGAAAGGCTATGTATGAATGTTGTGGCAAATGTGAGGCTCACAGGCCGCAGTCACTGCTGTCTCTCTGCTTAAAGGGAAGGTGCCGCGATTTTTATTTTTGTATGAATAATTATTGATTATATAATCAATTATTTTTAATAGAAAATTAATTTCACGGTTTTAACAGGTTTTTGTATTATTATGTTACACACACGCCGCTAGGTTAAACGGTAGAACAGTAGCATTTAATAAGAAGCCGCACAGCCAGTGCAAGTTAAGTCTTATGAGCAACAGGTTCCAGTGACAAACAGTACAGTTTCCTTAGCAGCACAGCAGTTCACAGTCTTACCAGTAGTACAGGACAGCACAGTTCTAAGGCAAACGCACATTAATGAACACCGCATTCTTTACAGCACAGTGAGATGGAGGAGGGGGGAGGGTTTGCTGAGGGAGATAATCCCTGTGACACCATTTCTTCCAGTCCTGGTCTTTCTGCCTGACAATACTCTGCACTGTTAGTTCAGGAACTCTACCTGACCTGTGCTTGGCTTCACTCCTGACTTGAATCCTTTTCACTTGCAGGGACGCTTCCGTGAGATACAGAACACACACACCACCTTTTTCTGGCTCCAGCCAGACAGTAAACAACTTCCCCACAATTTCCCTGGGGATCTGCTAAAACACTCCGCTTCTCCTGTGACTGTGTTAACCCCTCTAGTTGCTGGATGCCTCTGGAGCACAACACTTCCTGTCTCATGTGCTTGTGTTACTTCTAATAGTGGCTGAATGCTTTTAAAGCAACAGGACTACTTCTGCATGTCACACTCTTCCCTCTTTTTTGAATGTCGTCTTTGACATTCGCCTTAATTGGTCAGTCTGACCAATTCTGAGACACTAGTGAACGTTGGATAGCTTTATATACAAATTGGCATTGACAAATTGGTATAACGTTGATAAACATTGATAACAACCTATTCTTATGACCTTTTTCTTGTAGGATGCCTGTATGAAATAAACAATTAACACTATTAAAACAATCAGCATTTCTTCAGCTGGAGGTTTTTGTACGTCTTCAACCAGCTCTCTCTATCTATGCTTTAACAGTTTTTTGTTTTTACAAAGTCTTTTAAGAAAAATCAAAGCTACCAGGCAACATCTTCCATACTGCCTCTCGGTGGTGAATACCACCCTAAGTGGGCTAACCTGGTCCGCAGGCAAAGATTCCTGATTTCAGTTCACAATCCTTGGCACTTGACTCGGTTCACCAAGTGTCTCATACGTCAACATCACGGGCCTCCTCACTTCTCGAGTCGACATCCTCCTGGTGGGTTGTTCCTTAGATATCACGGGTTCTTCAGTCACAGGAGTTTCTTCCGCCGCACTCATTTCCCGTGCTTCCTCAGATGCTCTTGGATCAACCCCTGTAAGTTCCTGTACTTCTCCTGAGTCACTTTTTTCCGCACGGTCTGGTAATTCCGCTCTTCCTGAGTGTCGATCAGTCTCTTCAAGGACCGGTGTTCGATCATCAGATCTGAATTGGACTTCATCTGTACTCCTTGGTACGAACTCTGGAGCCTCAGGACTTAGTTCACTCTCCTGAGGATGGTACATCCCTCTCCTTGCCAGTCCGAGAAATACAATGGTGTGTTCTTCTCCATCGGAACTTTCAAGGTCACTATCCACCTCCAGAGCTTCAGTCTGTGGTGGTCCCTTAGTCGATCTCGGATGATGTCGGTCTACTTCTGAGAAGTCTTGTTGTGGTGGAAGATAATCACAGGGTAGCAGTAAACTCCGACGGACTATTCTGTTTTTCTTGTCTCCCGTTTCCAATCGGATTTCATACACTGAGCTGTCATCAGCTTTCCTCCTTACGACCACATACACCTTGTCTTCCCAGTAAGAACGAAGTTTTCCAGGACCGCCTTTCTCACGTATGTTCTTGACTAGCACTCGGCTTCCCGGTGCCAATTCTGCTCCATAAAATTTTCGATCATAGTACTCCTTACTCTTGCTCTGTCCTTGCGTAACCACTTTGGATGCTATGTTGTATGCTTCTGCCATCAGTTCCTTCCATTTCCGAACGTACTCCGGATACATTCTGTAAATCTCTGACACTGGAGTATCGAACATGATGTCGATTGGCAGTCTTGGCGATCGTCCATATAATAAGAAAAAGGGTGAGTAACCTGTTGCATCGCTCTTTGTACAGTTATAGGCATGTACCACTTTTGACAGAGAACTTTTCCAGTCTTTCTTCTCATCAGCTGTTAAAGTGTGCAACATCGACAACAATGTCCGGTTAAAACGTTTCACTTGTCCATTACCCTCAGGGTGATAAGGCATTGTGTGGGATCTCTGAATTCTACAGTACTTTCCTAGCTTGGCAAAGAGCTGGTTATAAAATTCTCTTCCTTGGTCGTGGTGTAACCTCGTAGGGAACCCAAACCTTAAAGCAAAATCATTGAAGATCTTCTCTGCTGCTGTTCGACCCGATTTATTGGTTGTGGCATATGCTTGAGCAAATCGATTGAAATGGTTCACCACCACCAAGATGTATTCGTAACCGCCCTTGCACGTCTTGAGATGTAGAAAGTCTATTGAGACCATCTCACACGGATACGTAGTTTGCATGTTGCGCATAGGTGCCCGGGTTGATGTGTTGGGACGTTTATCTTTCAGACACCCACACTCCCTTGTCACGTACCTCTCAATATCTCTCTGCATGTATCGCCAGAAGAAACGTTCACGGATCAAATTTGTTGTCCTTTCCACTCCCAGGTGTCCGATGTTTTCATGGAGTTCTTTGAAGACCAACCTACGGAATACTCTGGGTAGTAACAACTGCCAGTTTTGTCCTCCTTTACGATACAGGATACCGTCTTCACTGAGCTTCGTCCATTCTTTAATTAAAACAGATACTGCTGGTGACTCATTGTCTCTCTCCCTTTTACTTGGAAACCAATTTTGGTCCACATAAAGTAGTATTCTACCAATTATCTGATCTTCCCATAGTGCTCTATGGATTTTCCCTTTTAGTAGTTGTTGAATAAACCGGGGGTGATCTTGTTCCCTCGCTTTTATGGTGGTTTCCACCGTCAACGGACACCACAATGGTGTGTCTTCCTCCTGATAAGTTTGTACTGCTCGGGTAGTGCTCTCAATTGCTTCCAGACTGACTTCCTCCGAGCATTCTCGCATGAACTCCTCAGGCTTTAGTGGCATTCTTGACAATCCGTCAGCATCCGCATTGCATTTTCATGGCCTGTACTTAATGCTGAAATTGAAGTAAGCTAGTTCAGCGACCCATCTCTGACCCGTTGCATTCAGTTTGGCTGTAGTAAGGACATAGGTCAAAGGGCTGTTGTCAGTGTATACCTCAAACTCTTAACTGTAGTAGAGATAGCTCATTTCAGTGCCAGGAACTCCAATTTTCCGGAATGTAGATGGTAATTCTTCTCGGCATCTGTCAACAATCTAAAACCGTAACCCATGATTCTCAATTTTCCATCTTGATGCTGATACAGGGCAGCTCCCAGTCCAACTTGAGAAGCATCACAATGAAGAACAAATGGTAAATTGAAATCAGGATATCCAAAGATGGGTGGTTTTACCAGGTAGTCTACTAGTTCTTTCAATAACTCCTGGTCATCTGCTGTCCAGAGAATGGGCTGTTGGGACAAAACGGCTTTGTGTCTTTTAAGCCTGGTCCTACCCGCTTTCTTATTTTTCTCCATGGGTGTTGTTGTCTCTGTCGTCCCCCCCAAGAGGAGGTATAGTGGGGCGGCAATCCTGGAGAAGTTCCAAACGTAAGTACGATAGTAGGAGAGGAATTCTAATATCGGCCTCAGCTTCCCGATGGTAGAGAGCCGCTTGGCTTTTAAGGCCAGTACCGGAGCAATTTCTGCTGGGTCCATGGTATATCCTTCTCCAGACACAATTTTCCCTAGAAATCTGACTTGTCTTTTGAACAGTTCACACTTCTTTGGGGTCAACTTAACTCCGTGTTGTTGATAACGTTGTAGTACGGTCCTTACGTGTTCAACATGCTCCCGGAAGGTTTTTCTGTGTACCACATTGTCATCCATGTACGGCTGGCAGATATCATCCCTCAATCCTTCTAAACATGTCTCCATGCTCCTCTGGAATTCTGCTGGAGCTGAACTGAGCCCAAATGGTATGCGGATCCACTCATATAATCCCCATGGTGTGATGAATGCTGTCAAGGGTCTACTGGACTCTTTGACAAACCCTTGGTGGTATGCCTTACTCTGATCGAGGACAGAGAACCAGGTACTTCCTGATAGGCTATCCAGCATATCTTGGATCTTTGGTATCGGATGCCGATCAGGTACTGACTTTCGGTTTAGTTCCCGGTAATCACAGCAGAGTCTCAACGTACCGTCCTTCTTCCTAACACAAACAATAGGAGAGGAATAAGACGACTTTGACTTTTGGACCTAACCTCTGTTGATTAGATCTTGTAAATACTCTTTCACTTCACAGTGTAATGGTTTCGGCACAGACATGTAACTTCTGGTTACTGGGGTCGTGTCTTTCAAATTGATTTTCAATTGCAACAACGGGATACAGCCTATATCAGAGTCATTTTTAGAGAATGCATGACACTCTTCTCTCAGCATCTGTTTTGCTATCGCTATATATTCAGCACACAAGTGTTCCAGGGATACTGGGGGATTCCAGGACCCTCAGGTGGGTCATGCAATTTCCTCCCCTGGGCAACTCCTGTTCCCTGGTGGGGAGACTGAATTCACGGTAGACCCCTGGGCTGGTCTCACACTGGCTGGATATACCGTTTTAATGGTTTCAATGTGACATAGCACAGTCTTTGGATCCAGTCTAATTTTCGTGTTTCATAGTATTCATCACCAGTACTGTCACTCGAGTAAACCCACCAGTAGGAATCATAAGCACAGTCTCACCTTGAACTAGGCCTTCCGGAAGGTCCATTGTATTCTGTGCTTTCTTTACTCTATGAATCACATTTTCCGCCACGGCGTTGGGTATGGCAAGTGATGTGGCAATTGCATCCACCACCGGCATCCCTGACTTGTGTTTCGTGATGACCTCACTGATTACATTATAACCCAGGATAAGATCCTCTGCCACGTTCTGATCACTGGTCACGAGAAAAGGTACTAAAAACTCAATGGTGTTGCTGTACTTTGTGGCCCTCAGTTGGAAAGTCACTTCCACCCAGCCTATGAAAGGGATTTCAGTGTGGTTGACAGCTATGCTGTGGAGTTCCACTGGTCCCAAGAGTTCTTTTAGAGACCGAAGGCAAGTGTGTGGCCAGTAGCGCCTTCCCCATTCTTCATTTAAAAGGCTGGCTTGGGCTCCTGTGTCCCACAGTGCTTTTACCAGGAGTCCATCTAGCTGGCACTGTATAAAGCACCTTTCACCGATTAGGCTGATGAGGCTATCATTATTGACCGAGGAATCCTCCCCCCAGGAGTACATCATTTGACCTCCGCACTGGGCATTAAGTAACTGATGTCCCTGTCTCTCTTGAAGCTGTTGACGATGGGAACACACTTGGGGATAGTACTGACGCAGCCGTTTTACCTCATGCGCTGTTCTGGGGTTTGGTGAGATTTGGATTTGCTTCTGGGGCCTCCTCCGTGTTGCGGTTACCAGTCGTCCCACGCTGGTAACCTCCTGTCTTTTAACCCAAATGACAATGACCATTGGCATTCCTTGGCATAATGTCCTTCCTCACCACATCTTAGACAGTGGACACACACAGTACTCTGATTTGATGAACGGCACGCTTCACAAGCCAGGTATATGTTTTGGAACCCACTCTTGGGTCTGAGGGATACCGGCTCTGGCCTGGAAGGAATCAACTTTTTCACCTCAATCAACTCGGCTCGCAGTTCTCCTATTACTTCCTCCCAGTCAGCGCTGGCAGGCCTCTCTTTTGTTGGTGATTTAAGGTTCCATCTCGGAGGTGGCACTGGAGGGTCTCTATGATGATCTTCGAACTGGCCACTGGGGGTCTCCAACTTCAGCTGACTCATTTTGGTGATTTTAGGAGCAGAGCCTTTCTTTAACATCTGTTCGCTCTCTGACTCCAAACTAGTGGCCTCATTCATTTTTTTCATTTAGGTACTGTTTCAGCTGCAACTTGATGTTTTTGTTGATTAACCCCATTCCCAATGATCTCAAGAACTTCTTCTGGACTAGTCCAGCATCAAACTTATCTTCCGCTTCTACATCTCAGGATGCAAACAATAGTCTATCCTTCAGTTCAATTGCTCTGAACAAGAAACTTTGGGGTGATTCATTATTTTTCTGTGAGAAGTTAATGAGTCGGTGGAACAATTCTGAACTACTCTCTTCATTATAGTGCCCTTTTAAAATCATCTTCAGCTGTTGCAAGGTCAGTTGACTCTTCATTTCTAGTATACTACAGAGGTTCAGTCCTGGACTGATCACTTTCACCGCCCCCTCAACGATCTCATCTGGCTGGTAGCCTTTCTGTAAGCCTGCATCGATCTGATGCAACAAGTTCATAAAAGACAGTCTCTCTTTCTGTTCACACTCTCCAATCTGTCCCAGGATCTTGAATTCTTTCCTTATGGTGATTTGTGGTATTAGAGAGGACTGTTTCCCTGATTTATCTAACCCGAGCAGGGTAAAGGTCCTGTCTGATTCTATCTGTTAGAATCTGTGTTGTTTTACTATCGGCCATCTTGTTGTGGTTTGCTGGCTTCTAGTCTTTTCCTCTGGTGCTGGGTTTCTTGGTCACGTGATCTATGAACTCTTTATTCCTCAGCACCTGGCCCCCATTCCCTGCTGGACATCAGTATTGTAACGCTTGTGCTCTGGCTAAGTAGCCTGGTTTAGTTCTTCTTGCTTTGGACTGTTGTTATCCTGGGACTTCTTGTTCCACCAGTTTTGTTTCCTTTAATTTTCGTTTCTGCAACTAACTTTTCTGATAGGAGGTCTCCTGCTTTTGCTCCCAGTCCTTAGATCTTTTAGGGACCCCTTTCCCTTTCCTACAGGTCTTCGTTTGAGTTCAGTGCAGGAGTTTCGGTGGGGCTATTCATAAGGAATAGGGCACCCACCCCAGCGTAGAGTAAAGCTGAGTCTCAGTGCAGGGACAGCTTTTCCCTCCTATTCCTAAGTTCTAAGTTGCAGAACATAACACTATCACCCTTTCAGAGGTTTTGGTCGATCCTGCAGGGCTGTTGGTAGGGCTTTGAATTGTTCTTTCAATTCCTGTAGTTCAGTCTGTGGACAGAGATACCTGCTTTTGGTAGTTGGTGCCGCCCCTCCATCCTCAAACTTCAACCTGGTTAGAAACTGTGTTAGTTCCTGGAGGAATGTCCCCATGACATCTTCAGCTTCTTTCTCCCCCAGCTCATCCATTTTTGCATTAATGACAGCTAACAGTTGCCTGCGGTTGTTTGCTTTCGAAATCTGTTCTACTGACATCTTTATATGTTCTGCTACTGTTCTCAATTCTTCATAGGTGAACTGAAGAAGCAGCTCACTAATTCTGTCCATTTGTATTTCCAAATCCATTGCTGCTAGTGAATTTTTTTTTTTTTTAGGGCTGGTCCCCTTTAACTGGTGTAGCAGAGTTGAGTTGAGGTGCTGTGCTGCTGTGTTTTTCCAGACAATTTTCCTCTTCTCCCTCTACACGCTAATTACCGCTCAGGATAACCCGTACGGGCCACCAATGTTACACGCAGGCCGCTAGGTTCAGATAGGGGCGAGACAGGTTACATTAATTCTTTGGAATCCTGGGGGAAACCATTACTCAAGGCGACAATAGACCATGTGCTGCAGCTTCTCTCAGGCACACAGGGGTATTGACTCTCAGGCACAGATATGTAGGTTGTTTCACTTGCTGACCAGACACACTTGACAAGAGTTCTCATAAATGTTAGAACAGTAGCATTTAATAAGAAGCCGCACAGCTAGTGCAAGTTAAGTCTTATGAGCAACAGGCTCCAGTGACAAACAGTACAGTTTTTTTTAGCAGCACAGCAGTTCACACTCTTCCCAGTTGTGCAGGACAGCACAGTTCTAATGCAAACGCACATTAATGAACACAGCATTTTTTACAGCACAGTGAGATGGAGGAGGGGGGAGGGTTTGCTGAGGGAGATAATCCCTGTGACACCATTTCTTATAGTCCTTGTCTTTCTGCCTGACAATACTCTGCACTGTTAGTTCAGGAACTCTACCTGACCTGTGCTTAGCTTTACTCCTGACTTGAATCCTTTTCACTTGCAGGGGCGCTTCTGTGAGCTACAGAACACACACACCACCTTTCTCTTGGCTCCAGCTAGACAGTAAACAACTTCCCCACAATCTCCCTGGGGCTCTGCTGAAACACTCCCCTTCTCCAGTGACAGTGTTAACCCCTCTAGTTGCTGGATGCTTCTGGAGCACACTTCCTGTCTCATGTGCTTGTGTTACTTCTAATAGTTGCTGAATGCTTTTAAAGCAACAGCACTACTTCCGCATGTCACAATTATTATTTTATTCATCAACCGGGGCCTGATATGTGCATTTGCTGGTGTGTAACTGCTATTACACACCTCAAATACCGCAAGCCCGTATGTAGTCGGTCTCTGACTGCATATGCTGCATTGAAACTGCTTTAGCTGTGACCAGGGCAAGCCCATTGGGCTGTGTCTTCTCCTGCACCAGGGAGCTGCAGTGTGCTCAGGCTGCTGGGGAGGAGATAAGTTGTGTGGATGAGAGAGAATTGAGGGGCTGCATGATGGAGCTGTAAAGATGTGAAGGAGGTGTTTTGGTTTTTACACACAGGACTAAGTATGAGTGGTCTGAGGATGTATTTTGGGGAGCAAAAAAGCATGCATGATGTAATATAGGGGGTCTGCATGTCGGAGGTTTGCACAGGGAAGGGGCTGCTGTTGAAGCATTAATGATCTTACTACAGGGGGCGGCTGTATGGGGCTGATTATTAGGGGGCTTTCGTAGGAAAGCGGCTGCTGCTACTTGTATAGGGCTGCTTATTGGAGAGGCTTTCATAGGAAAAGAGTTGATGTTCCTTGTGTGAGGCTGCATGCTTTCGGGCTGTGTGGGGAAGGGTCTGATGATAATGACGCATGCTAGGGGGCTGTGTGGTAAAGGGGGAATGCTACTTGAATGGAGCTGAATGCTGGGGGACTGTGTGAGGAAGGGGGGTGATGTTTCCTTGTGTGGGGCTGAATGGGGAAGGGGATAATGACAGTCACGTGTGACTGAATGCTGGAGGGCTGAGCAGGCTAATGTTTCTTGTGTGGAGCTGCGTGGGGAAGGGTTTTTACATTTTTATTATCTCTTTTCGTAATATAAAAGTTACACATAGCCCTGATTGTTCAGTTTTGATGGAAATTGACTCTTCCCATATGTACACAAGTCTCAGCACTACCATTTTGAAGTGTGTGAGGAGCTTTGCGGAGAGGGGTGAGCCCGTGATGGAACGCAGCTGACAGTCACAAGTGGCATAAATTAAGACAAACTTACTCCAGTGACCTCGTACAATTTTGTCGTGATTTACGTCACTTTTATGTTGTAAATTATGATGACTGTTGGCAGCGCCCTGTCACGTCCCTTCCTCAAAGCTGCGCCCACTCTTCAAAATGACGGTGGTGGTGAGACTTGTGTACATACGGGAAAAGTCGAATTCTATCAAACTGAATAATCAGCGCTGCACCTCATTATAAACCGGGCGCTTACTGCATTGACTCCATTCTAGCCTGTCCTGTAATGAGGTGACTAGATGGGAGTCTGAGGAGTGCCTGTAATCCCCTCCATTAGGGTCCTGTCAGTGCTAAGCAGTTTGCATTGAGGTTTTTCCTGTGAGGACCTCGCTCCAGCAGCTTCGGTCTTCTCAGCACTGACCTGTCTGGAGTGGAGGCTCCGGTGAGATCTTCACTACAGCCGCTCTATTCTAGTCACTTCACCAGTGAGCCGTCTAGAGAGGAGCTGCTGGAAGGGACCTCAAAGGAGCCTCCAATCTAGACGCAACCGTGACAGGAGGTGCCGGGATGAGGTGAGTATTGGGCGGGGGGAGCGGTGTTCACAGCATTAGTAGAACACCAGGCTGCTGATCACTGCTCTCCACCACCGTGTTCAGAGCAGAGCAGGGAAATTATCACAATGCTCTGCTCTGATCACTGACTCAGCTCTGCTATATCAGTGTAAGTCTCTACAGGAGACTTATACTGAGATAATAAACCATGTATCTAATGCCCATCACATTACACCACTGCTCCCATAGAAGTGGACAGAGCAGGGTGGGAGTCGCACATGACACTACTTTGAAGACCCGGGATCTTCCATTGCCTCTCCGAGAGGTTCCATGGCACCAGATGACCTGCTGGCCTGGCTTCTCCGAGTGTGCCCTTGGGTTCCAGGTGACCGGAGGGTACCACCTGGCAACCCCAAACAACATATCCATGAGGCCAAGTGACTTCATTGTCTCAACCTGGTCTCCCCAAATGTATCCATGGGCTATGTGATGGTCAATGGAGCAGATCCGTATCTTTCCAGTCAGAGCCGTATACCCTTAGGCTGGAATCATGTAGAATGATAATCTTTGTCTCTATGGATAAAGCTAGGCTACCAAGCTGATGGTCTGAAGAGAGTTGATTCTCCTTGTAAAGTCTTTCAAATGTTTCAAATCTGCCTGCTACAGAGGCATATGTTCCTTAAATAGTTAACATTTATTCTTTCAAGTACACATCCACAGGGCAAGAGTTAGGGAGGGTATTATTCCACAGGGCTCAGGTCTCATTGTTTGAGCCTTAAATCAATTTACATAGTTGGTATAGCAGGGGGCTCTTGAAAATAAACATCTAGCTGGCTTTAGTATAATATGCAATTAGCATCATAACAGACATCATTGTTTCAGAACCACTAGAAGACAACCTTCAGGGTTATACAAATACTGGTCTGTCCTTCTTGACTCACCAAAAAAACACACACAAATTCTAAAGTCAACACAAACACAAAAGTGCATTTCTCTTGGCTTAACAAATCTAGACGTCTGGCTGTTTCAGATAAGAAGCTGTTTCGTCACAACCACTGCTCCCATAGAAGTGGATGGAGTGGGGTCACACATTACACCACTACTCCCAAAGAAGTAGACAGAGCGAGGTCACACATTACACCACTACTCCCATAGAAGTAAACAGCACGAGGTCACACATTACTCCACTGCTCCAATAGAAGTGGACAGAGCGGGATAACACATTACATCACTGCTACCACACCACTCTGTACACTTATATGGGAGCAGTGGTGTAATGTGTGACCTCGCTCTGTACACTTCTATGGGAGAAGTAATATAGTGGGCCAGAGCAGGGTCACACATTACACCACTGCTGCCATTGAAGTGGACAGAGAGGAGTCACATCTTACATACCTTAGATACTGCGTATCTAATCCCATCCTGTCTGATAATCCCCGCTGTGCTCAATATCTAATTCCATCATGTGATAAACTACACTTAGTCCTGTATCTAATCCCAGCGTGTGTTACTCTACATGTATCTAATCGGCCACGTGATATACTCCACGTATCTAACCCAGTTTATGATACAGCGAGCTGACAGACAGGCTCGGTGACACTGTCTACTTGTCAGTATCACTGCCAGTCACCAACAAAATGGCTCCGCACTGTGATCTTAAACTTCATCTATTCTTATCTTTTTGCAAACACCCAGAAGGGGGGGAGAGGAGTGATATCAGACACATGTGATTAGACCCCGCCCACATTTACTGCAGGCGTAAGGTGAGCTAGTTATACACTAGGTTTTCATGGAAAATTTCAGCAGCTGCCCCCCCCCTGGTGTTTACAAGAGGAAATATCAAATTTTTAAAACTATTTTTCATACTTTACTTCATGAAAAACAAATGATAATATTTAAACAAAATTAAAAGATTAATACTTTATATTTTTTCACCTGTTGGAAAAACATTGTTTTCATTGCACTTTCCCATTAAGTTGATTCTGTGGGGGATAATAACTGATAGGCACATCGGCCTGCCAACTGAAAATGCTGACAGGATGACTGTTCTCAAAATGAACACTATATCAATAGAGTTATCATGCGGCCCTCGCTGCAAAGTTTTGGAGGGCCATCAGGTGTCCCTCAGTTATACATTTTAGGAGGGCCATATGGCATCCCTCAGTCATAAATTTTGAAGGGCCAGCAGGTGGCCCTCACGCTATATTCCTTTTCAGGGCTACATACTTTATTTTAACAAATAACAACAGTTTGCAGGCGGAAACACAACAAACTCGGTCATCCACGACGCCTAGCTTCCAGTCTCAATTTGCATAAGGACGCGGGACACCACTCATGAAGCCAGAACAGTGCAAACAGGTGG
This sequence comes from Phyllobates terribilis, assembly GCF_046119375.1. Taxonomy (NCBI): domain Eukaryota; kingdom Metazoa; phylum Chordata; class Amphibia; order Anura; family Dendrobatidae; genus Phyllobates; species Phyllobates terribilis. The sequence goes on from NW_027362765.1 coordinate 26,611,127, forward strand.
TCGATTTTATGGCAGATAATGCTTCCAATCTGTTTCTCAGCACCACCATTTCTTCCACACAGTCCAGTCTCCCTAGCCAAGAGTCTGGATCACATAATCCTCATTCTCATTCCTCCCACCAGGGCGAGTCACTGGAGGCAAGTGATCCCACACTTGGACATTCCGAGGAGTTTTTTACATTTCCATTTATTGATTCTGGCCTCTCGCCCCTGCACATTTCAACAGGGATATTAGTAGATTATGTGTAGTGATGCTCAAATATTTGAACAGCCATGGTCAGAAGAAGACGATGGTGCGGAATGGCAATTAGTGTTTCAAGAGGTAGATGATGATGATGAGACACAGTTGCCAACAATTGATGTCGTTAGGTCAACAAGTCAGGAGGACCAGAGTGTGGAAGTGGAAGACGAGGTGGTGGATGATGAAGTCACTGACCCAACCTGGGAAGGTGCCATGCACAGCGAGCACAGACGGTGTAGGATTTGCAGCACCACAACAAGCAGGCAGAGGCAGTGGGGTGGCCAGATTGAGGAGCTGTCAATTGTTCCCCTTAGCAACCAGACGTGACAAGTTCCCTATCCTTGTCACGTTAAGTGTTCCACAGTCTGGCACATTTTTATGGAAAGTGCGGACGATAAAAGAACAGTCATTTGCAACCTGTGCCATATCAAGATGAGCAGGGACCAGATCTCTACCAGTCTGAGCACCACCAGCATGCTCAGGCACATGTCATCAAAGCACCCAACTATGTACACCTGGGTACACAATCAGTGTCTGCGGGTGACACCTGCCTCTTGTCCAGGACGCTGGCACAGATGCCTCCCACCCTGCACCTGATGGTGCACATTCGCAAACACCATCAGCAACCACGTAAAATTACTTGGCCCAGCTTGCATACTCCAGGCCTTGAAATTTGAAAGAGTAAATAACATGTGACACATATTTGCCTGGACATATATTGAATGGCTGACCATTCGGAATAAACGCAATACCAAAAAGAAAAACCGAAAAAACTGGTCATGGAGGATGCAGGTACAAAGTGATTAGACTCAGAATAAAGATAAAAAGCCTTTATTATATGGTCAATAGATAACTATGGCATTGAGAACAAAAAGTGCACACACGAGTATAAAAACAACATAAAATCACGAAAAATGTGAACAGTACAAAACTTATATCCCATACATATATAATTACACCAGAACATTTCATATAATAACAAATTGGATAAACACACTATCTCCCACAAGGATAATAACATACATGGCGCTATGAGAGAAAAGGGGTATACACTGTGAGGACATGAAAAAATAAATAAAAATCAAGTAGAGGTGTATATGTATATCTGTATCTTATAGACATGTAAAGGAGAGCAAAAAATGGATAGTCAACTGGGTAGACTGATGTACATATAAGTATCAAACACGTGTCTGTATTGTAAGGTAAAATGGCAAATGGGGTTCAATGCCGATAAATGTAAGGTCATGCACATGGGAAAGAAAAACAGCAGTCACCCATACATATTAAATGGGAAACCGTTGGGGAAATCTGACATGGAGAAGGACCTGGGCGTCTTGGTTAACAGCAAATTAAATTGGAGGATGGTGACAAAGGATTCAAGGATGGTGACAAAGACGAGGGGGCACACTATGCGTCTGGAGGAAAGGAGGTTCCTGCACCAGCATAGAAGGGGATTCTTTACGGTCAGAGCCGTGAGACTCTGGAACTCTCTGGGAGAGGAAGTGGTGATGTCCAACTCACTTAATGAGTTCAAGAGAGGCCTGGACGCCTTTCTTGAGAACAATAAAATTACATCTTATGCTTAGTGATAGTTAATTAATCCAGGGATTTAATCTGACTGCCAGATTGGAGTCGGGAAGTGAATTTTTCCTCAGTGATGTAAATTGGCCTATACCGCATGGTTTTTTTTTTTGCCTTCCCCTGGATCAACACTGCGGAATAGCTGCAGTGCACAAGAAATAGGCTGAACTGAATGGACGCTTGTCTTTTTTCGGCCTTATAAACTATGTAACTATCAGCCACATGATTTACATATCAAACCAATATAGAGTGCATCAAGCATAAAGTTGATGAAAAAATCATTGCATACTGCCAGCCAATACATAGTTGGCAAGTATGTGATACTGATAATATACAGTACAGACCAAAAGTTTGGATACACCTTCTCATTTAAAGATTTTTCTGTATTTTCATGACTATGAAAATTGTAGATTCACACTGAAGGCATCAAAACTATGAATTAACACATGTGGAATTATTTACTTAACAAAAAAGTGTGAAACAACTGAAAATATGTCTTATATTCTAGGTTCTTCAAAGTAGCCACCTTTTGCTTTGATGACACTCTTGGCATTCTCTTGATGAGCTTCAAGAGGTAGTCACCGGAAATGGTTTTCACTTCACAGGTGTGCCCTGTCAGGTTTAATAAGTGGGATTTCTTGCCTTATAAATGGGGTAGGGACCATCAGTTGTGCTGTGCAGAAGTCTGGTGAATACACAGCTGATAGTCCTACTGAACAGACTGTTAGAATTTGTATTATGGCAAGAAAAAAGCAGCTAAGTAAAGAAAAACGAGTGGCCATCATTACTTTAAGAAATGAAGGTTAGTCAGTGCGAAAAATTGGGAAAACTTTGAAAGTGTCCCCAAGTGCAGTTGCAAAAACCATCAAGCGCTACAAAGAAACTGGCTCACATGAGGACCGCCCCAGGAAAGGAAGACCAAGAGTCACCTCTGCTTCTGAGGATAAGTTTATCCGAGTCACCAGCCTCAGAAATCGCAGGTTAACAGCAGCTCAGATTAGAGACCAGGTCAATGCCACACAGAGTTCTAGCAGCAGACACATCTCTTCAACAACTTTGTGCAGCAGACCTTCATGGTAAAATAGCTGCTAGGAAACCACTGCTAAGGACAGGCAACAAGCAGAAGAGACTTGTTTGGGCTAAAGAACACAAGGAATGGACATTAGACCAGTGGAAATCTGTGCTTTGGTCTGATGAGTACAAATTTGAGATCTTTGGTTCCAACCACCGTGTCTTTGTGCGACGCAGAAAAGGTGAACGGATGGAGTCTACATGCCTGGTTCCCACCGTGAAGCATGGAGGAGGAGGTGTGATGGTGTGGGGGTGCTTTGCTGGTGACACTGTTGGGGATTTATTCAAAATTGAAGGCATACTTGTAATGCACACGCCCGGGCTGAGCGGCGTGTGCATGTGATTGTAGTGATTCCACTGGACCGTGCCGGAGAGTGAATGCCTGGAGGGGCGTAACTAGGTATTCACCCGATCCGACCAGGGTCGCACGACGGCATACGACGCCAGTGCACCAAGGAGGAACCGAGCAGAGGGACCAGGTGCTACTCCAGGACAGACCCCGGACACGGCTGTTGACCCACACAGGGGAATACAGGAACAGACTGGTAGGCTGGCACACAGACTGGTGGGTATAGGCAGGCACGACTGGTATGCAGGCAGGCGGGTATGCAGGCAGGGGGGTACAGGCAAGCACAGCTAGAGTGCAGACAGGGAGGCACTAGCAGGTAGGAACACAGGCGGGATAGGACCCAGTACACACTGGGACTCAGGAACAATACAGGCAGAGGGGTACAAGCAAGCACAGCTAGAGTGCAGACAGGGAGGCACTAGCAGGTAGGGACACTGGCGGGATAGGACCCAGTACACACTGGGACTCAGGAACAGAACCACAGATGTGGCGGACAAACACAGCAGAGTGAGGCCGCCCAGAGAGGTGAGCGAGAACAGGGCAGGGCAAGGCCGCCTGGAGCGGTGAGCAAGAGTAGAGCAGGACAAGGCCGCCAGGAGCGGTGAACAAAGGGTCAGAGCTGAGCGAGACTGCCGGAGCAGTGAGCAAGAGTAAAGCAGGACGAGGCAGCCTGGAGCGGTGAGCAAGAGTGGAGCAAGACTGCCGGAGCAGTGAGCAAAAGGATAAGAGCGGAGCGAGACTGCCGGAGCAGCGAGCAAAAGGGTCCGAGCGGAGCAAGGCTGCCGGAGCAGCGAGCAAAGGAGTCAGAGCAGGCTAGAACCGCCGGAGCGGTGAGCAAAGGAGTCAGAGCAGGCTAGAACCGCCGGAGCGGTGAGCAAAGGAGTCAGAGCAGGCTAGAACCGCTGGAGCGGTGAACAAAGGAGTAGGAGCAGGCTAGAACCGCCGGAACGGTAAGCAAGGCAGAGCAGGGGGGACAGGGCTCTGTTCACACGGAACAGACAGGAAGACAAAGGCAGAGCCAGATACCCACAGGATACTTGCAGTGAAGTAGCGAGTGGACCACAAACTCACAAACGGGAGTACAGAGACAACAAGCAGGAGTTAGGTACGAGTTCAGACTCTGCAGAAAAAGGAAGGGAACGGACATAGAGGCAAAACAGGTAAAGGATAGGAAAGAGTTCAGACTGGAACTGAGTGTACGGAGGAGACCGACACTGCAGCGGGATACAGGAGCGGGTCTGGGAATACGGCCCCCAGAGAGGCGGGACGAACAGGCAAGGAGCGTGTTCAGACAGGACAGACAAGATACAGGAACAGGTCTAGGTAATCGGCCCCTAGAAGGCGGGAGGAACAGGCTAGGAGCGTGTTCAGACAGGACAGACAAGATACAGGAACAGGTCTAGGTAATCGGCCCCTAGAAGGCGGGAGGAACAGGCTAGGAGCGTGTTCAGACAGGCCTGGAAATACAGCCTCCAGGATAGGCAGACAAGAGAACACAGACAGGACTCAGTTCAGACACGGGAACTGATACCGCAAGGCAGGAGACATAGACAGGACTCAGTTCAGACACGGGAACTGATACCACAAGGCAGGAGACATAGACAGGACTCAGCTCAGACACGGGAACTGATACCGCAAGGCAGGAGACATAGACAGGACTCAGTTCAGACACGGGAACTGATACCGCAAAGCAGGAGACAAAGAACGGGACCTGGCACCTTCAGAGTGCAAGCACACACTGAAAGAAACACTATGCTCAGGCAGGGATTGATTGGAGCAGCTGAGCTATATACCAGGTGACAGACAGCAATAGGCTGAGGACGCACAAGGGGTGTGACCCACAGCAGGTACAAAAAGCAGGAAGTGATCAGGCGCCGCCCTTAAGCAGCAGAAACAGACACAAACAGACAGCATGGAGGGAAGCCAGAGAGACATTCTGGACTGGAGATCAAGTGCGCGCTCTTGCACAGTGGGAGATGGACCACCATGCAAGGACGCCGCCAGGTATGTTACAATACTGAACCAGCATGGCTACCACAGCATCTTGCAGCGGCATGCTATTCCATCCGGTTTGCGTTTAATTGGACCATCATTTATTTTTCAACAAGACAATGACCCCAAACACACCTCCAGGCTGTGTAAGGGCTATTTGACCAAGAAGGAGAGTGAAGGGGTGCTACGCCAGATGACCTGGCCTCCACAGTCACCAGACCTGAACCCAATCGAGATGGTTTGGGGTGAGCTGGACCGCAGAGTGAAGGCAAAAGGGCCAACAAGTGCTAAGCATCTCTGGGAACTCCTTCAAGATTGTTGGAAGACCATTTCGGGTGACTACCTCTCGAAGCTCATCAAGAGAATGCCAAGAGTGTGCAAAGCAGTCATCAAAGCAAAAGGTGGCTACTTTGAAAAACCTAGAATATAAGACATATTTTCAGTTGTTTCACACTTTTTTGTTAAGTATATAATTCCACATGTGTTAATTCATAGTTTTGATGCCTTCAGTGTGAATGTACAATTTTCATAGTCATGAAAATACATAAAAATCTTTAAATGAGAAGGTGGGTCCAAACTTTTGGTCTGTACTGTATATGCATGAAGGTGCTGTAAATCCTAAAGAACAGACAGGTAACTAGTAAAAAAGGAGGAGACCGAAAGATAATAAGCCTCCAAAACCCAGTGATCTAGATCAGTGAGACCTTTCAGACTACACAAATCTCCTCACAAACCTACTATCAAGAGTAAGTAATGTTCATCAAGCGTCAATAATGGTGAAAGGTGGGGGAGAGAAAAGGGGAAGAAACCCCTAATGTAAAACTACCTGGTGGTCTGTGGTTCTGTGTGCTGCATGCCACACCCCGACGCGCGTTTTGACGATTCCTTCGTCAGGGAGTCTACCTGGTGGTACAGTTTGGTGTGCCGTGTCAGGTTTAATAAGTGGGATTTCTTGCCTTATAAATGAGGTTGGGGCCATCAGTTGTGTTGTGCAGAAGTCTGGTGGATACACAGCTGATAGTCCACAAAAGTCATTATCTCACTAAATTAGAATAATTAACAAAAAACACATGCACAGGCTTCCTACGCATTTAAAACTGTCCCTTAGTCTGTTTCAGTAGGCTACACAATCATGGGGAAGACTGCTGACTTGACAGATGTCCAGAAGGCAGTCATTGACACAATCCACAAGGAGGGTAAGCCACAAAAGGTCATTGCTAAAGAAGCTGGCTGTTCACAGAATGCTGTATCCAAGCATATTAATGGGAAGATGAGTGGAAGGAAAAAGTGTGGTAGAAAAAGGTGCACAAGCAACCGGGATAACCGCAGCCTTGAAAAAATTGTTAAGAAAAGGCCACTCAAAAATTTATGGGAGATTCACAAGGAGTGGACTGCTGCTGGAGTTATTGCTTCAAGAGCCACCACACGCAGACGTATCCAGGACATGGGCTACAAGTGTTGCATTCCTTGTGTCAAGCCACTCATTACCAATAGACAACACAAGAAGCGTCTTACCCGGGCCAAGGAGAAAAAGACCTGGACTGTTGCTCAGAGTTCCAAGGTGTTGTTTTTAGATTAAAGTACATTTTGCATTTCATTTGGAAATCAAGGTCCCAGAGTTTGGAGGAAGAGTGGAGAGGCACACAAACCAAGCTGCTTGAGGTCTAGTGTGAAGTTTTCACAATCAGTGATGGTTTGGGGAGCCATGGCATCTGCTGGTATAGGTCCACTGTGTTTTATCAAGACCAAAGTCAGCGCAGCCATCTACCAGGAAGTTTTAGAGCACTTCATGCTTCCCACTGCCGACAAGCTTTTTGGAGATGAAAATTTCATTCTCCAGCAGGACTTGGCACCTGTCCATACTGCCAAAAGTACCAATACCTGGTTTAAAAACAACAGTATCACTGTGCTTGATTGGCCAGCAAACTCGCCTGACCTTAACCCCATAGAGAATCTAGGTGTTGTCAAAAGGAAGATGAGAGACACCAGACCCAACAAAGCAGACGAGCTGAAGCTGAAGGCTGCTATCAAAGCAACCTAGGCTTCCATAACACCTCAGCAGTGTCACAGGCTGATCGCCTACATGCCACACCGCATTGATGCAGTAATTGATGCAAAAGAAGCCCCGACCAAGTATTGAGTGCATTTATTGAACATGCATTTCAGTAGGCCAACATTTCGGATTTTGAAATCATTTTTCAAGCTGGTGTTATAAATTATTCTAATTTAATGAGATAATGACTTTTGTGTTTTCATTGGCCGTAAGCTTTAATTATTAGTGATGAGCGAGCACTAAAATGCTCAGTTACTCTTAGCTCGGGTCGAGCAAATTGGAATTCTCGAGTGCTCGGTCCGAGTAACGAGCCCAATGTAAGTCTATGGGAAACTTGAGCATTTTTCCGGCGGCCTCCCCCCGGCGGTCTGCAGAGGGCCTTAAAATTGCCCAAATCGATGGGAACAGTGCTCAAATGACAGGGAATACCCCTGGAAGCATTTCTGACTCCCAGGTCACTGTTGTCAACAATGTTGTCAAAGGTATTATGCCACTTTTACGGACTAACAATAAAACATACAAAAACAAAACCAAAATGGATTTTCCTGGGAAATATATTAAAGAACATCCTTTACAGGGTAATGACTTGTATATAAGGCAAAATAAATATACAAAAACAAAAATGCTCCTCCACACCTTGGGCTATGCTCACACATAGCGTTTTTGATGCATTTTTGCACTTTTCCATTGCTTTCAACCGTGAAAAATGCATTCACCGGGAAATGTCATTTTAACATTTTACAACCTTATCTGGCCATATGGTGTGTGAGACATGATCAGACACATTCTGTTTCATTTATGAAGGAGGGACTCTGAAAGTTACAAACACTATTTTTACAGCCTTACTATCCCTAAAGGGCCAGCAGTCGACTATGCTTTGTTGTTCCCATTATTAAAGAGTGGGTCTCCTATACTGTTATTGCGTATGCAGCGACAGCAAGGCTGCCAAAAATTTGGACGCACCCCAATACCCCTTTGAAGAGAGATAGAGGAAGGTCTCAGTAAAAAAAATGTTCCCATTATAAAAGAGTGGGTCTCCTATAGTGGTAATGCCCATGCAGTGACTGCAAGGGCTGCCAAAATTTGGGAAAAAAAACAATAACAATTTAAAGACACATAGAGCTGGGCCACAGTAACAACATGTTCCCATTATAAAGGAGAGAGTCTGCTATCCAGTTATAGGGTACACAGTGAGTCCAACGGCTGCCAAAATTTAGGAAAAACCCCACTAACAATTTAAAGACATATAGAGCTGGGATATAGTAACGAATATGACATGTTCCCATTAGAAAGGAGAGGGTCTGCTATCCATTTATAGGGTATGCAGTGAGTCCAACGGCTGCCAAAATTTAGAAAAAACCCCACTAACAATTTAAAGACACATAGAGCTGGGCCACAGTAACGACATGTTCCCATTAAAAAGGAGAGGGTCTGCTATACAGTTATAGGGTATGCAGTGAGTCTAACGGCTACCAAAATTTAGGAAAAACCCTACTAACAATTTAAAGACATGTAGAGCTGGGCCACAGTAACAACATGTTCCCATTTAAAAGGAGTGGGTCTCCCATACTGTTTGCCTATGCAGTAAAGCAATGGCTGCCAAAAATTTGGAGGAAATCCAATGCCCCTTGCAAGAGACGTAGAGGTTGGAGGGCCGCCTGAATTTTTTTTTCCCATTATTAGGAAGTGGGTCTGCCATACAGTTTGCCTATGCAGTAAATGCAACGACTGCCAAAAATTTGGAGGAACTGCAATGCCCCTTGCAAGAGACGTAGATATGGTGATATGGTAGATGTGGTGATATGGAGGATGATGTGGAGGATGAGGATGAAGAGAAGGATGAGGACAAGAACAAATAGACAAAATCAGGAAGCATATACCCATGTCTGGGTGTGAAGACAGAGGTGCATGGGAATAGAGTTAGACCTCCCAAAAAAAGAAACGGTATTTGAGTTTGTTACGCTGCTATCATTCGGTGGTGTTGAGAAGTCTGGCCCAATCTAGCCCTTGTTCATTTTTATAAGAATCAGCCTGTCAGCATTTTCAGTTGACAGGTGATGTGCCTATCAGTTATAATTCCACCGGCAGCACTAAAAACCCGCTCTGACAAAACGCTAGCAGCAGGGCAGGCCTGGACCTCCAAGGCGTAGAGAGCCAGTTCATACCACGTGTCCAGCTTGGATACCCAATAATTATAAGGCACAGAGGAATCACGGAGGACGTTGGTACGGTCGGCAAGGTACTCCCTCACCATCTGTACGATGGGCGGGTCTGAGAAAACTGTCCCAGAACTTTGACAGTGTTCCCCTGCCTCTGCTGGATTGCATTTGTGTCTCTCTCGCCTGTACTCCTTGGTTGTCCAACGAACTGTGACCTCTGCCGCCAGCGTTTTCAGATGGGAATTTTTTAAATAATTCCGCAACAAGGGCCTTCTTGTACTGCACCACTTTATTAGGCTTGTCCTGCAAGGGAATAAGACATAAAGTTCTCCTTGTAGCGTGGGTCTAGAAGTGTTACCAACCAGTAATGACTGTCAGCCAAAATTTAGACAACGCGACAAAAGGCAGCGTAACATAAACTCAGCCATGTGTGCCAGACTGCTAACAGGCTAGACTTCCATGTCCTCATCAAGAGGACGGCTGACCATGCTCTCCTCCTCCTCTCTGTCCTCACGCCATCCACGCTGAACAGATGGTATGACAGTTGTGCAGGTAGTACCGTCTTCTCTTCTTACAGGTATATATATCTCACTCCTCTGCTACGTGTTATCTATTCTGAAACCTGCATTGTATCTCCATGTTACTTGCAATGCTCTGCAGCTAATAACTGGTATATATATCTCACTCCTCTGCTTCGTGTTATCTATTCTGAAACCTGCATTGTATCTACATGTTACTTGCAATGCTCTTCAGCTAATCACTGGTATATATATCTCACTCCTCTGCTACGTGTTATCTATTCTGAAACCTGCATTGTATCTCCATGTTACTTGCAATGCTCTGCAGCTAATCACTGGTATATATATCTCACTCCTCTGCTACGTGTTATCTATTCTGAAACCTGCATTGTATCTCCATGTTACTTGCAATGCTCTTCAGCTAATCACTGGTATATATATCTCATTAATCTACGTGGTTTAACCCATGATACTTTAAGGTCTTCACTTACTTTAACAGTTTATGATCCATGTTGAGTTGCCAGTCTGTTTTTTTTTCTGCAGTTTTATTGCTTCCTGTTGTCTTAAGCTAGTTGATTGATTGCTAACGAGTTAAATCTGCGTAGATCTAAGCAGATACGTCCCTATATATGGAGACATAGTCAAGGGGCAGCATTTATGCGGGGGCATTTTTGCATATAGCATTTCTGCATACTTTATCGATGTGCCATAGTTTATCAAAGTGCCACGGCAGTTAGATATGGCTATTGGACAGGGCAGGAGACAGGTAAGACATGCAAGACAATAAAACAAACTTGCTCGCAGGTCATCTGTTTTGCAAACAGTATTCACCTTTTCTATTTGTGCCATTTATGTTCTGGCTGCTACAATCATCCACATTCACCGTTCTCCCACAAATTCGGCACACTTCATCCATATTAACCCCTCTCTCCTCTCTTCTCCTATGTACAGCTGTCATGCTCTCTTCACAATGTTATACCACACAGACCCATTCATTCCCACCATACAACACAGGAAACACTCACAAATCACTCAACCATCTGCTCACTCTCTGTATCTTCCTTCTCTTAGTTTCAGGTGATATTTCTCCTAATCCAGGACCCTCCAGTAATAATAACACTAACTCTTTCCCTGTTACATTCAGAAACCCTGCTAATCTCATTAATATTCCCTGCATATCTTCTGTCTCATTCAACTGTGCCCTTTGGAATGCGCGCTCAGCATGTAATAAACTCTCTTACATCCATGACTTTTTCCTCTCTAATTCCCTCAACCATCAGGCTCTCACCGAAACCTGGATCCTGCAGTCAGACACCACCGCCGCTGCAGCTCTCTCCTATGGTGGCCTACACTTCTCTCATACCCCGAGACCTGACAACAGATCAGGTGGAGGTGTTGGTCTGCTTCTTTCAACAAAATGTACTTTTCAGGTTATCCCCCCAGTACCCTCCCTTATCTTCCCTTCTTTTGAGGCACACACAGTCAGACTCTACCAGCCCTTCTCCCTGCGAGTGGCGGTTGTCTATCGCCCTCCAGGTCCCTCCCGTCAGTTCCTGGATCACTTTGCTGCCTGGCTTCCAAATTTTCTATCCTGTGACATCCCCACTCTAATCATGGGAGATTTTAACATCCCAATTGGCGATTCTCTTTCCCCATCTGCCGCTCATCTTTTATCCCTAACCTCCTCCTTCGGCCTTTCACAGCTTGCTAATTCTCCTACACATGAAGACGGGAACACATTGGACCTGATCTTCTCCCGGCTTTGCGCAGTACATGACTTAACTAACTCTCCCCTTCCACTCTCTGACCATAATCTTCTTTCATTCTCTGTCAAGAACTGTGTGGCTACTCAAGAAACCCCCACTTTCCACACTTATAGAAATATACGCGCCATTAACACCCAGAAATTTATGAAAAAGTTGCAATCATCATTGGCCCCAATCTCCTCCCTCTCATGTCCCGACTCTGCATTGAAGCTTTATAACGAAATATTGCTATGTGCCCCGGATGAAGCCGCACCTCCTACACAAAGAACAATTCGGCATAGATGGCGACAACCCTGGCACACACCTCAAACACGTCCTCTCCAGAGGTGCTCCAGGTGCGCTGAACGGCTGTGGAGAAAATCTAATCTGCCCGAAGATTTCCTCCATTATAAATTTATGCTGAAAACATATAACTCTGCGCTTCACCTCTCCAAACAAACCTACTTTAACAATCTCATCATCTCACTTTCCAATAATCCTAAACGCCTCTTTGACACGTTTCATTCTCTCTTCAATCAAACAGCACAGGCCCCGATCACCGACCTCAGCGCTGACAATCTGGCCAATTATTTCAAAGAAAAAATAGGCCATATCCGATAGGAAATTTTCTCCCAATCCCCAAACGTTATGCATGCTCTCCCCCCGCCACATTGTATCTTGCTCACTTTCTGACTTCGAACCAGTCACGGAAGATGAAGTGATCAGGCTCCTTGCATCTTCTCGCCCTACTACCTGCACCAGTGACCCTATTCCCTCACATCTCCTTCAGTCCCTTTCTCCAGCTGTCACCACTCACCTAACTAAAATTTTCAACCTCTCCCTCTCATCTGGTATCTTTCCCTCTTCTTTTAAACACGTCAGCATACATCCATTACTTAAAAAACCATCACTTGACCAGAACTGCAAGGCCAACTACAGACCTGTTTCCAATCTTCCATTTATCTCTAAACTCCTGGAATGCCGGGTCCATTTCCATCTAATCCGCTATCTCTCAGACAACTCTCTTCTTGACCCTCTACAATCTGGTTTCCGCTATTTACATTCTACTGAAACTGCCCTCACTAAAGTCTCTAATGATCTACTAACAGCTAAATCTAATGGTCACTATTCCCTGCTGATTCTCCTGGATCTCTCTGCAGCATTCGACACTGTGGATCACCAGCTCCTCCTCACTATGCTCCTCACTATTGGCCTCAAGGACACTGTTCTCTCCTGGTTCTCCTCCTATCTCTCTGACCGCTCCTTCTCTGTCTTTTGCCAGCTCCTCCTCCTCTCTCCTTCCCCTTACTGTCGAGGTTCCTCAAGGATCAGTCCTAGGCCCCCTTCTTTTCTCCATATACACCGCTCCTATTGGACAAACAATCAGCAGATTCGGTTTTCAGTACCATCTCTATGCTGATGACACCCAATTATACACCTCTGCTCCGGACATCACCCCTGCATTACTACAATAGACCAGTGATTGTCTTTCTGCTGTGTCTAACATTATGTCCTCCCTCTACCTAAAACTGAATCTGTCAAAAACTGAACTACTCATCTTTCCTCCCTCCACTAACCTACCTGTGCCCGATATTGCCATTTCCGTTTGTGGCTCAACCATTACTCCCCAGCAACAAGCCCGCTGTCTTGGGGTCATTTTTGATACAGATCTTTCCTTCACTCCTCACATCAAATCACTCGCTCGTTCATGTCATCTACACCTCAAAAGCATCTCAAGAATAAGGACATTTCTCACCTTTGACTCGGCAAAAACTCTTACTGTTTATTCATTCTCGTCTCGACTATTGCAAGTCTCTACTAATCGGTCTCCCTCTTACTAAACTCTCCCCTCTCCAATCCGTCCTTAAAGCAGCAGCAAGGATCATATTTCTCTCCAACCGCTACACCGATGCCTCTTCCCTGTGCCAGTCATTGCATTGGTTACCCATCCAATATAGAGTTCAATTTAAACTTATCATGCTTACCCATAAAGCGCTCCATGCTTCAGTACCCCCCTACATCTCCTCCCTTGTCTCAGTCTACCACCCTACATGTGCCCTCCGTTCTGCCAATGACTTAAAACTAAAATCCTCCATAATCCGAACTTCCCACTCCCATCTCCAAAATTTCTCGCGTGCTGCGCCAATTCTTTGGAATGCACTACCCAGGACAGTTCGATTAATTCCTAATACCCACAGTTTCAAGCGGACCCTAAAAACCCATTTCTTTAGACTGGTGTATCGCCTGAACACAGTATCTGTCCGTCCCAGTTTTCCCCCATATTAAAATCTTCTTCAATTTCAGGTTCATACCATCCATGTACTTAATAGCCTCGGTAGGACTGTACACATACTGGCTGGTGACCAGTCCATGTATTATTATTTATCCTATTTAGTATATCAAGGCTGCATTATAAAATATATGTACACTTTACCTTTTGTGTCATGCCCATTTCCTCATAGACTGTAAGCTTGTGAGCAGGGCCCTCACTCCTTTTGATTTGAGAAATGCTTTTTCTGTATTGTTTGTATAAGTCCCCCCTAAAATTGTAAAGTGTTGCCGAATATGTTGGCGCTATAAAAATAAAAATTATTATTATTACCGTCAATAGCGCGGGAAACTAGCTTCTGTTCTTCCTCCTCTTCCTCATTGTCACCCAATCCATGTTGGGATGAGATGAGGCTGGGCTGTGGGGAATCACCCTGTATGGTTCTTGCTCCATCTCATCATGCTCCGCCTGCAATGCATCCTTTTTAATTGTGAGCAGAGAGCATTTCAGAAGACAGAGTAGCGGGATGGAGACGCTAATTATGGCATCATCGCCACTCACCATCTTGGTGGAGTACTCAAAGTTTTGGAGGATGCTACAGATGTCTGACATCCATGTCCACTCCTGAGGTTTTATGTGTGGAGTCTGACCTGAATACCGATGGCCTTGTTGATGCTGGTAGTCAACAACTGCCCTCTTCAGCTCACAAATCCTTCCCAACATCTGCAATGTGGAGTTCCAATACATAAGGACATCGCAAATCAGTCAGTGAGCTGGAATCTGGAAACACAGCTGAAGCACGGCAAGGGCGGCGGAAGCTGTAGCTGACTTTCTAAAATGGGCACACAGGCGGCGTACTTTGACAAGCAGATCCGTCAGATCCGGGTAGGTTTTGAAAAAATGATGAACCATGAGGTTAAGCACATGGGCCAGGCATGTTACGTGTGTGAGCTTGCCTTGCCTCAGAGCTGCCACCAGGTTCCGGCCATTGTTACACACGACCATGCCTGGCTGTAGGGTCACTGGTGTTAGCCACAGATCTGCCTGCTCTTTCAGAGCTTTCCACAACTCTTCAGCGTTGTGCAGTTTGTCACCTAAGCATATTCGCTTCAGCACAGCCTGTTGCCGCTTGGCCGAGGCAGTGCAAGAGTGCTTCCAGCTTGCGACTGATGTGGTCATTTCGGAAATGGAGGCTGAAGAGGAGGAGGTGCAGGATCTTTACCTGATTGACCCAGGGCCTGCAATCCTCGGCTCCGAGAGGATGTGTTCCATCCCAAGGTCCGACTGGGTCCCGGCTTCCACTATATTAACCCTGTGTGCCGTTAGCGAGATGTACCGTCTCTGCCCACAAGCACTTGTCCACGTGTCCATGGTTAGGTGGACTTTCCCAGTAACTGCGTTGTTGAGGGCACGGCTAATGTTGTGGGGCACGTGTTCATGTAATGCAGGGACGGCACACCGTGAGAAATAGTGGCGGCTGGGGCCCGAGTACCGAGGGATGGCCGCCGCCATCAGGTTGCGGAAAGCTTCCGTCTCCACGAGCCTAAAAGGCAACATTTTGAGCTCAAGCAGCATTGGCGAAATGTGTGAATTTAGTAGTCTGGCCTGTGTGGCGTTGGCTGCGTATTTGCGCTGGCGTTCTGAGGACTGGGGTAGGGACAACTGAACGCTGTGCTGGGACTAGGACGTGTATGGTGATGGTGCTAGTTGAGAGTGTTCAACGACACATGCAGGGTGGGAGGCATCTTGGCATGCGCCATGGACAGGAGATTGGCGTGCACGCACAACAGTGGAAGAAGCAGTGGTGTCACCCGCAGACACTGTTTCTGGACCCTGGGGTTTGGCCCACTTAGTCGGGTGCTCTGCTGCCATGTGCCTAATCATGCTGGTGGTGGTCAGGCTGCTAGTTTTGCTACCCCTGCTGATGCTGACCTGGCAAGTGGTGCAAATGGCCTTTTTGGGGTTATCGGCAGAGTCTTTAAAAAACAACCAGACTCGGGAAGACCTAACAGTTGTCCTGGCAACTTCCGTTGTGTTGGCGTTACGGGGAACGCATTCTCGCCTTGTGTCTGTGGCCACCACACTGCTTCTTCCTGCCTGTTGTGGTGCTACACCTCCCTCTCCCTGTGTGCTGCTGTCCTCGCTCTGTATGTCCCCCTGCCAGATTGGGTCAGTTACTATGTCATCCAACACTTCGTCTTCCACTTCTGCACCCTGGTCCTCCTCCTGACTTTCTGTTAATTGTGTCTCGTCATCATCATCCACGTCTTGCGATAGTAATTGCACTTTCCCACCGCTGCCTTCGTGTGACCGTGGCTGTTCCAATATTTGGGCATAGCTACACGCATTCTCAGCTCTTCTGAGTGTCCATGTCTGGGATCAGTTGTCTCGGGGCACTCGGCATGGTGGGAGGAAGGAGGATAAGGGTGAGGAATAGGAATATGCGGTCCAGACTCATGGCTACTGAGACATGACCGTGTAGAAGACAGTGTTGTGGTGGTGGTGGCAAAGTGACTGGAAGCATTATCTGCTATCCAACCAAAAACCTTTTGACACTGCTCTGGTTTCATTAGTGGTGTACTGCGGTCCCCTAGTAATTGGGACAGGAAGGTCGAGTGACAAGATGTGGGTGTTTGTTGTGGCACAATTTCAGCTTGGCCACGTCCTCGGCCTCTTCATGCACCATCACGTGCACTTCCCCGTCCCTTGCCACGCACCTTGCCCATTTTAAATGGACGACAATATTTTCCACGTTCACGAGAAATGGCTGATTTTGGAATGCTGTTATTTGTGATACGTCTGACAGAAAACCACGGTTTTAAATAGTAGGGCTGTAATTTACTAATATTATTCTTCACAGAGACCAAGTGTGAATAGCTTGACTGACACACTGCAATGAAATGGAAGGCAGAAATGGCTGATTTTGAAACCCTGTTATATGTGATATGTCTGACAGAGAACCATGGTTTTAAATAGCAGGCCAGTAATTTACTAATATTATTCTTCACAGAGACCTAGTGTGAATAGCTTGACCGACACACTGCAACGAAATGGAAAGCAGAAATGGCTGATTTTGGAACGCTGTTATATGTGATATGCTTGACTGAGAACCACGGTTTTAAATAGCAGGCCTGTCATTTACTAATATTATTCTTCACAGAGACCTAGTGTGAATAGCTTGACCAACACACTGCAACAGAATGGAAAAGGAGGCCAATATTTTCCAGGTTTAGTTCAAATTTCTGGATTTTTATTGCTGACATATGGAACTGGCTGTATTCTGCAGTGCTAACAAGCAAATGTAGCATAAAAATGGTATACTCTGGATTGCTTTTTAAGCAAATAACCAGGATTAAGATAAAAAAAATTGCCCTGGCCCCTGATATATGGGGCTATGTCTACAAATATCTGTAATTGCAGCAGCAGTTCAATGGACCCTCTTGCACTATATGCGCTGCAGTCTGTCACATACCCTGCCTGCCAAACTCAGTGCTATCACCACTGAATATATGCAGCTGGATTAGTCTTCAGAAGGACTGTTAGTTCAGATGGATATATATATATATATTTATGTTGTGGAATACCTATACTAACTATAAACAAACAAATCTCTCCCTGACTCAGCAGCATCTTTCCCTACTCTGCCTGTTTCTGGGGTAGACTGTGACAAGCATAGCGGCTCCAAGTTTTATATAGACCTGATGACGCTGTGCGGCCAGCCAATCACTGTAATGCCCACAACCAAAATGACTGTGGCATTACAGTGCGTGGCAAGCAATCCCTGCATGTTCATTGGCTCTCTAAAGAGAGCCAAACATGCAGGGCGGGGACCAGAGTTCCTGCCCGAGCAACCCAGAAATACTCGCAGAGCTTGTCGAGCACCGTGATGCTCGGGCTAGTACCGAGCAATGGAGAGTATGTTCGCTCATCACTAATAATCATCAACATTAACAGAAATAAACACTTGAAATAGATCACTCTGCAGACATTGGAGACACTGCAGCTCACTGCATTCACTAGAGTCCATTAAAGCCAGCTGGATCCTCCCCTCAATTACACCGACCCTAGAGCGGATGGAGCGATGGATCCCGTAACCACTTAGTACCAGTGGGCTCCAGTAAGTCGGATCAACTTCAGAGCATTGTGGACTTCAGAAGCATCGCTGCTTCCCGCACTCACCTGTTTGTCTGTGGAGCAAGTGGGCCATGTTCACCTGAGTTGGCTGTTCATCCAGTATGGTCCATACCAGGTAGGATCTCGCATCACTCCACTTGAAAATGTTTAAAATTTAGCAATTGTCAAACTTTCAATTTTTATGCCCTTAAATGAGAGAGATATGTCACACAAGATAGTTAATAAATAACATTTCCCAAATGTCTACTTTAGATCAGCACAATTTTGTAACATCATTTTTTTGTTAGGAACTTAGAAGGGTTAAAAGATGACTGCAAAGCCATCAGCAGGATATCTATCATACTTAAGTCCCACTTTCTCCTGATGAACCTTAAACCATATGGGGAAATGCGTCGAGAAATATTTTGAGAGAAACATGCTTAGGAACAATGGAAGCATACTGGGGAGACGAGACCTCAAAAAATTGAGATGAGTAACCCTGTATATCTTTATTAATGTGTTGAGAAGTGAAGTGTTAAGCCCCCGTCACACTAAGCGAGATCGCTAGCGAGATCGATGCTGAGTCACAAGTTTTGTGATGCAACAGCGACCTCAGCAGCGATCTCGCTACGTTTGACACGTAGCAGCTACCAGGCCCCTGCTGTGAGATCACTGGTGGTGTCGAAATGGCCTGGACCATTTTTTGATCGCTGAGGTGCCGCTGGGTAGCATGCATCGGTGTGTTTGACACCTTACCAACGACCTCGTTGGCGACTCAGAACTGAGACACATAGGCGTGCATCGTTATACAGGTCGCTAGGGGTCGCCGTATCGTTGCAGCGTCGTTGGGAAGATCTGACTGTTTGACATCTCACCAGCGACCACATAGCGACGCAGCAACGATCCCTGCCAGGTCGTAACGTTGTCGGGATCGCTGTAGCATCGCTAAGTGTCACAGTACCTTTACCAGTACTTGCTTCTGCTATGTTTGTTCACTTATTGTGGTTACTTGTTTGCATACCTCAGTTGGGGATTGATTCATCATTAATTGATTAGATATGGAGTATTGTTCCTTACCTGTAGACCGTCTGATTGATGACACAGACTTTTTTACCCCAGAATTACGTGAAATGGCTTGGGATTACTGAGGGGACTGATGATAATATTATAAATCTATACCCCCAGTACAACATATACCTGGTTGCCTTGAGAATACATGGTATTTAACTACTATCTTTATACTCCTAGCTTGCTATCCTGTTTTTTATTGGTAGTGACTGACTGATATTGGTAGTGACAGAAAATACCCAAAAATGACACCATTCTAAAAATTGCACCCCTCAAGGTGTTCAAAAACACATTCAAGAAGTTAATTAACCCTTCGGGTGCTTCACAGGAATTAATGGAATGTGGAAGGAAAAAAATTAACATTTGACTTTTTTTTTCACAAAAATTTCACTTTAGACCCAAATTTTTCAATATTCACAATGATAACAGGAGAAAATAGACCACAAAATTTGTTGTGCAATTTCCCCTGAGCACGCCGATATCTCATAAGTGGGGGAAAACCAGTGTTTGGGGGCACAGCAGGACTCGGAAGGGAAGTAGCACCATTTAACTTTTTGAATGCAAAATTTGCTGAAATAATTGGCGGATGCCATGTCGCGTTTGGAGAGACCGTGATGTGCCTAATCAGTGGAAAACCCCAACAAGTGATAACATTTTGGAAACTAGACCCGTCAGGGAACTTATCTAGATGTGTGGTGAGCACCTTGAACCCCCTCTGATACTCTATATACTACACCACACAGGAGAGCTGACAGATCCTCTATATACTACACCACACAGGAGAGCTGACAGATCCTCTATATACTACACCACACAGGAGAGCTGACAGATCCTCTATATACTACACCACACAGGAGAGCTGACAGATCCTCTATATACTACACCAGACAGTAGAGCTGACAGATCCTCTATATACTACACCACACAGGAGAGCTGACACATCCTCTATATACTACACCACACAGGAGAGCTGACAGATCCTCTATACACTACATCACACAGGAGAGCTGACTGATCCTCTATATACTATACCACACAGGAGAGCTGACAGATCCTCTATATACTACACCACACGGGAGAGCTGACAGATCCTCTATATACTACACCACACAGGAGAGCTGACACATCCTCTATATACTACACCAGACAGGAGAGCTGACAGATCCTCTATATACTGCACCACACAGGAGAGCTGACAGATCCTGTATATACTACACCACACAGGACAGATCCTCTATATACTACACCACACAGGAGAGCTGACAGAGCTTCTATATACTACACCACACAGGAGAGCTGACAGATCCTCTATATACTACACCACACAGGAGAGCTGACAGGTCCTCTATATACTACACCACACAGGAGAGCTGACAGGTCCTCTATATACTACACCACACAGGAGAACTGACAGATCCTCTATATACTACACCACACAGGAGAGCTGACACATTCTCTATATACTACACTACACAGGAGAGCTGACAGGTCCTCTATATACTACACCACACAGGAGAACTGACAGATCCTCTATATACTACACCACACGGGAGAGCTGACAGATCCTCTATATACTACACCACACAGGAGAGCTGACAGATCCTCTATATACTATACACCACACAGGAGAGCTGACAGATCCTCTATGTACTACACCAGACAGGAGAGATGACAGATCCTCTATATACTGCACCACACAGGAGAGCTGACAGATCCTGTATATACTACACCACACAGGACAGATCCACTATATACTACACCACACAGGAGAGCTGACAGAGCTTCTATATACTACACCACACAGGAGAGCTCACAGATCCTCTATGTACTACACCACACAGGAGAGCTGACAGATCCTCTATATGCTTCACCACACAGGAGAGCTCACAGATCCTCTATATACAACACCACACGGGAGAGCTGGCAGATCCTCTATATACTACACCACACGGGAGAGCTGACAGATCCTCTATATGCTACACCACACGGGAGAGCGGGCAGATCCTCTATATACTACACCACACAGGAGAGAGCTGACAGATCCTCTACATACTACACCACACAGGAGAGCTGACAGATCCTCTATATACTACACCACACAGAAGAGCTGACAGATCCTCTATATACTACACCACACAGGAGAGCTGACACATCCTCTATATACTACACCACACAGGAGAGCTGACAGATCCTCTATATACTATACTACACAGGAGAGCTGACAGATCCTCTATATACTACACCACACAGGAGAGCTGACACATCCTCTATATACTATACACCACACAGGAGAGCTGACAGATCCTCTATATACTACACCACACGGAAGAGCTGACAGATCCTCTATATACTACACCACACAGGAGAGCGGACAGATCCCCTATATACTACACCACACAGGAGAGCTGACAGGTCCTCTATATACTACACCACACAGGAGAACTGACAGATCCTCTATATACTACACCACACGGGAGAGCTGACAGATCCTCTATATACGACACCACACAGAAGAACTGAGAGATCCTCTATATACTACACCACACAGGAGAGCTGACAGATCCTCTATATACTATACACCACACAGGAGAGCTGACAGATCCTCTATATACTACACCACACAGGAGAGCTGACAGATCCTCTATATACTATACTACACAGGAGAGCTGACAGATCCTCTATATACTACACCACACAGGAGAGCTGACAGATCCTCTACATACTATACACCACACAGGAGAGCTGACAGATCCTCTATATACTACACCACACGGGAGAGCTGACAGAACCTCTATATACTACACCACACGGAAGAGCTGACAGATCATCTATATACTACACCACACAGGAGAGCTGACAGGTCCTCTATATACTACACCACACAGGAGAGCTGACAGATCCTCTATACACTACACCACACGGGAGAGCTGACAGATCCTCTATATACTACACCACACAGGAGAGCTGACAGGTCCTCTATATACTACACCACACAGGAGAGCTGACAGATCCTCTATATACTACACCACACGGAAGAGCTGACAGATCCTCTATATACTACACCACACGGGACAGTTGACAGATCCTCTATATACTACACCACACAGGAGAGCTGAGAGATCCTCTATATACTACACCACACAGGAGAGCTGACAGATCCTCTATATACTACACCACACAGGAGAGCTGACAGATCCTCTATATACTACACCACACAGGAGAGCTGACAGATCCTCTATATACTACACCACACAGGAGAGCTGACACATCCTCTATATACTACACCACACAGGAGAGCTGACAGATCGTCTATATACTACACCACACAGGAGAGCTGACAGGTCCTCTATATACTACACCACACAGGAGAGCTGACAGATCCTCTATATACTACACCACACAGGAGAGCTGACAGATCCTCTATATACTACACAGGAGAGCTGACAGATCCTCTATATACTACACCATACAGGAGAGCTGACAGATCCTCTACATACTACACCACACAGGAGAGCTGACAGATCCTCTATATACTACACCACACAGGAGAGCTGACAGATCATCTATATACTACACCACACAGGAGAGCTGGCAGATCCTCTATATACTACACCACACAGGAGTGCCGACAGATCCTCTATATACTACACCACACAGGAGAGCTGACACATCCTCTATATACTGCACCACACAGGAGAGCTGACAGATCCTCTATATACTACACCACACAGGAGAGCTGACAGATCCTCTATATACTACACCACACAGAAGAGCTGAGAGATCCTCTATATACTACACCATACAGGAGAGCTGACACATCCTCTATATACTACACCAGACAGAAGAGCTGACAGATCCTCTATATACTGCACTACACAGGAGAGCTGACAGATCCTGTATATACTACACCACACAGGACAGATCCTCTATATACTACACCACACAGGAGAGCTGACAGAGCTTCTATATACTACACCACACAGGAGAGCTGACAGGTCCTCTATATACTACACCACACAGGAGAGCTGACAGGTCCTCTATATACTACACCACACAGGAGAACTGACAGATCCTCTATATACTACACCACACAGGAGAGCTGACACATTCTCTATATACTACACCACACAGGAGAGCTGACACATTCTCTATATACTACACCACACAGGAGAGCTGACAGGTCCTCTATATACTATACCACACAGGAGAACTGACAGATCCTCTATATACTACACCACACGGGAGAGCTGACAGATCCTCTATATACTACACCACACAGGAGAACTGAGAGATCCTCTATATACTACACCACACAGGAGAGCTGACAGATCCTCTATATACTATACACCACACAGGAGAGCTGACAGATCCTCTATATACTACACCACACAGGAGAGCTGACAGATCCTCTATATACTACACCAGACAGGAGAGCTGACAGATCCTCTATATACTGCACCACACAGGAGAGCTGACAGATCCTGTATATACTACACCACACAGGACAGATTCACTATATACTACACCACACAGGAGAGCTGACAGAGCTTCTATATACTACACCACACAGGAGAGCTCACAGATCCTCTATATACTACACCACACAGGAGAGCTGACAGATCCTCTATATGCTTCACCACACAGGAGAGCTCACAGATCCTCTATATACTACACCACACGGGAGAGCTGGCAGATCCTCTATATACTACACCACACGGGAGAGCTGACAGATCCTCTATATGCTACACCACACGGGAGAGCGGGCAGATCCTCTATATACTACACCACACAGGAGAGATCTGACAGATCCTCTACATACTACACCACACAGTAGAGCTGACAGATCCTCTATATACTACACCACACAGAAGAGCTGACAAATCCTCTATATACTACACCACACAGGAGAGCTGACACATCCTCTATATACTACACCACACCGGAGAGCTGACAGATCCTCTATATACTATACTACACAGGAGAGCTGACAGATCCTCTATATACTACACCACACAGGAGAGCTGACACATCCTCTATATACTATACACCACACAGGAGAGCTGACAGATCCTCTATATACTACACCACACGGGAGAGCTGACAGAACCTCTATATACTACACCACACGGGAGAGCTGACAGATCCTCTATATACTACACCACACGGAAGAGCTGACAGATCCTCTATATACTACACCACACAGGAGAGCTGACAGATCCTGTATATACTGCACCACACAGGAGAGCTGACAGGTCCTCTATATACTACACCACACAGGAGAACTGACAGATCCTCTATATACTACACCACACAGGAGAGCTGACACATTCTCTATATACTACACTACACAGGAGAGCTGACAGGTCCTCTATATACTACACCACACAGGAGAACTGACAGATCCTCTATATACTACACCACACGGGAGAGCTGACAGATCCTCTGTATACTACACCACACAGGAGAACTGAGAGATCCTCTATATACTACACCACACAGGAGAGCTGACAGATCCTCTATATACTATACACCACACAGGAGAGCTGACAGATCCTCTATATACTACACCACACCGGAGAGCTGACAGATCCTCTATATACTACACCACACAGGAGAGCTGACAGATCCTCTATGTACTACACCAGACAGGAGAGATGACAGATCCTCTATATACTGCACCACACAGGAGAGCTGACAGATCCTGTATATACTACACCACACAGGACAGATCCACTATATACTACACCACACAGGAGAGCTGACAGAGCTTCTATATACTACACCACACAGGAGAGCTCACAGATCCTCTATGTACTACACCACACAGGAGAGCTGACAGATCCTCTATATGCTTCACCACACAGGAGAGCTCACAGATCCTCTATATACAACACCACACGGGAGAGCTGGCAGATCCTCTATATACTACACCACACGGGAGAGCTGACAGATCCTCTATATGCTACACCACACGGGAGAGCGGGCAGATCCTCTATATACTACACCACACAGGAGAGCTGACAGGTCCTCTATATACTACACCACACAGGAGAGCTGACAGATCCTCTATATACTACACCACACGGAAGAGCTGACAGATCCTCTATATACTACACCACACGGGACAGTTGACAGATCCTCTATATACTACACCACACAGGAGAGCTGAGAGATCCTCTATATACTACACCACACAGGAGAGCTGACAGATCCTCTATGTACTACACCACACAGGAGAGCTGACAGATCCTCTATATACTACACCACACAGGAGAGCTGACAGATCCTCTATATACTACACCACACAGGAGAGCTGACACATCCTCTATATACTACACCACACAGGAGAGCTGACAGATCGTCTATATACTACACCACACAGGAGAGCTGACAGGTCCTCTATATACTACACCACACAGGAGAGCTGACAGATCCTCTATATACTACACCACACAGGAGAGCTGACAGATCCTCTATATACTACACAGGAGAGCTGACAGATCCTCTATATACTACACCATACAGGAGAGCTGACAGATCCTCTACATACTACACCACACAGGAGAGCTGACAGATCCTCTATATACTACACAACACAGGAGAGCTGACAGATCATCTATATACTACACCACACAGGAGAGCTGGCAGATCCTCTATATACTACACCACACAGGAGTGCCGACAGATCCTCTATATACTACACCACACAGGAGTGCCGACAGATCCTCTATATACTACACCACACAGGAGAGCTGACACATCCTCTATATACTGCACCACACAGGAGAGCTGACAGATCCTCTATATACTACACCACACAGGAGAGCTGACAGATCCTCTATATACTACACCACACAGAAGAGCTGAGAGATCCTCTATATACTACACCACACAGGAGAGCTGACACATCCTCTATATACTACACCAGACAGAAGAGCTGACAGATCCTCTATATACTGCACCACACAGGAGAGCTGACAGATCCTGTATATACTACACCACACAGGACAGATCCTCTATATACTACACCACACAGGAGAGCTGACAGAGCTTCTATATACTACACCACACAGGAGAGCTGACAGATCCTCTATATACTACACCACACAGGAGAGCTGACAGGTCCTCTATATACTACACCACACAGGAGAACTGACAGATCCTCTATATACTACACCACACAGGAGAGCTGACACATTCTCTATCTACTACACCACACAGGAGAGCTGACACATTCTCTATATACTACACCACACAAGAGAGCTGACAGGTCCTCTATATACTACACCACACAGGAGAACTGACAGATCCTCTATATACTACACCACACGGGAGAGCTGACAGATCCTCTATATACTACACCACACAGGAGAACTGAGAGATCCTCTATATACTACACCACACAGGAGAGCTGACAGATCCTCTATATACTATACACCACACAGGAGAGCTGACAGATCCTCTATATACTACACCACACAGGAGAGCTGACAGATCCTCTATATACTACACCAGACAGGAGAGCTGACAGATCCTCTATATACTGCACCACACAGGAGAGCTGACAGATCCTGTATATACTACACCACACAGGACAGATTCACTATATACTACACCACACAGGAGAGCTGACAGAGCTTCTATATACTACACCACACAGGAGAGCTCACAGATCCTCTATATACTACACCACACAGGAGAGCTGACAGATCCTCTATATGCTTCACCACACAGGAGAGCTCACAGATCCTCTATATACTACACCACACGGGAGAGCTGGCAGATCCTCTATATACTACACCACACGGGAGAGCTGACAGATCCTCTATATGCTACACCACACGGGAGAGCGGGCAGATCCTCTATATACTACACCACACAGGAGAGATCTGACAGATCCTCTACATACTACACCACACAGTAGAGCTGACAGATCCTCTATATACTACACCACACAGAAGAGCTGACAGATCCTCTATATACTACACCACACAGGAGAGCTGACACATCCTCTATATACTACACCACACAGGAGAGCTGACAGATCCTCTATATACTATACTACACAGGAGAGCTGACAGATCCTCTATATACTACACCACACAGGAGAGCTGACACATCCTCTATATACTATACACCACACAGGAGAGCTGACAGATCCTCTATATACTACACCACACGGGAGAGCTGACAGAACCTCTATATACTACACCACACGGGAGAGCTGACAGATCCTCTATATACTACACCACACGGAAGAGCTGACAGATCCTCTATATACTACACCACACAGGAGAGCTGACAGGTCCTCTATATACTACACCACACAGGAGAGCTGACACATCCTCTATATACTACACCAGACAGAAGAGCTGACAGATCCTCTATATACTGCACCACACAGGAGAGCTGACAGATCCGGTATATACTACACCACACAGGACAGATCCTCTATATACTACACCACACAGGAGAGCTGACAGAGCTTCTATATACTACACCACACAGGAGAGCTGACAGATCCTCTATATACTACACCACACGGGAGAGCTGACAGAACCTCTATATACTACACCACACGGGAGAGCTGACAGATCCTCTATATACTACACCACACGGAAGAACTGACAGATCCTCTATATACTACACCACACAGGAGAGCTGACAGGTCCTCTATATACTACACCACACAGGAGAGCTGACAGATCCTCTATATACTACACCACACGGAAGAGCTGACAGATCCTCTATATACTACACCACACAGGAGAGCTGACAGGTCCTCTATATACTACACCACACAGGAGAGCTGACAGATCCTCTATATACTACACCACACGGGAGAGCTGACAGATCCTCTATATACTACACCACACAGTAGAGCTGACAGATCCTCTATATACTACACCACACAGAAGAGCTGACAGATCCTCTATATGCTACACCACACAGGAGAGCTGACACATCCTCTATATACTACACCACACAGGAGAGCTGACAGATCCTCTATATACTATACTACACAGGAGAGCTGACAGATCCTCTATATACTACACCACACAGGAGAGCTGACACATCCTCTATATACTATACACCACACAGGAGAGCTGACAGATCCTCTATATACTACACCACACGGGAGAGCTGACAGAACCTCTATATACTACACCACACGGGAGAGCTGACAGATCCTCTATATACTACACCACACGGAAGAGCTGACAGATCCTCTATATACTACACCACACAGGAGAGCTGACAGATCCTGTATATACTGCACCACACAGGACAGATCCTATATATACTACACCACACAGGAGAGCTGACAGAGCTTCTATATACTACACCACACAGTAGAGCTGACAGATCCTCTATATACTACACCACACAGGAGAGCAGTCAGATCCTCTATATACTACACCACACAGGAGAGCAGACAGATCCTCTATATACTACACCGCACAGGAGAGCTGACAGATACTCTATATACTACATCACACAGGAGAGCTGACAGATACTCTATATACTACACCACACAGGAGAGCTGACAGATCCTCTATATACTACACCACACAGGAGAGCTGACAGATCCTCTATATACTACACCACACGGGAGAGCTGACAGATCCTCTATATACTACACCACACGGGAGAGCTGACAGATCCTCTATGTACTCCACCACACGGGAGGGCTGACAGATCCTCTATATACTACACCACACAGGAGAGCTGACAGATCCTCTATATACTACACCACACAGGAGAGCTGACAGATCCTCTATATACTACACCACACAGGAGAGCTGACACATCCTCTATATACTACACCACACAGGAGAGCTGATATATGTCCTAAATACTACACTACACAGGGGAGCGGACAGATCCTCTATATACTACACTACACAGGGGAGCTGACAGATCCTCTATATACTACACCACACAGGAGAGCAGACAGATCCTCTATGTACTACACCATACAGGAGAGCTGACAAATCCTCTATATACTACACCACATAGGGGAGCTGACAGATCCTCTATATACTACACCACACAGGGGACCTGACAGATCCTCTATATACTACACCACACAGAAGAGCTGACAGATCCTCTATATACTACACCACACAGGAGAGCTGACACATCCTCTATATACTACACCACACAGGAGAGCTGACAGATCCTCTATATACTATACTACACAGGAGAGCTGACAGATCCTCTATATACTACACCACACAGGAGAGCTGACACATCCTCTATATACTACACCACACAGGAGAGCTGACAGATCCTCTATATACTACACCACACAGGAGAGCTGACAGATCCTCTATATACTATACACCACACAGGAGAGCTGACAGATCCTCTATATACTACACCACACGGGAGAGCTGACAGATCCTCTATATACTACACCACACGGGAGAGCTGACAGATCCTCTATATACTACACCACACGGAAGAGCTGACAGATCCTCTATATACTACACCACACAGGAGAGCGGACAGATCCTCTATATACTACACCACACAGGAGAGCTGACAGGTCCTCTATATACTACACCACACAGGAGAACTGACAGATCCTCTATATACTACACCACACGGGAGAGCTGACAGATCCTCTATATACTACACCACACAGGAGAACTGAGAGATCCTCTATATACTACACCACACAGGAGAGCTGACAGATCCTCTATATACTATACACCACACAGGAGAGCTGACAGATCCTCTATATACTATACACCACACAGGAGAGCTGACAGATCCTCTATATACTACACCACACAGGAGAGCTGACAGATCCTCTATATACTACACCAGACAGGAGAGCTGACAGATCCTCTATATACTGCACCACACAGGAGAGCTGACAGATCCTGTATATACTACACCACACAGGACAGATCCACTATATACTACACCACACAGGAGAGCTGACAGAGCTTCTATATACTACACCACACAGGAGAGCTCCCAGATCCTCTATATACTACACCACACAGGAGAGCTGACAGATCCTCTATATGCTTCACCACACAGGAGAGCTCACAGATCCTCTATATACTACACCACACGGGAGAGCTGGCAGATCCTCTATATACTACACCACACGGGAGAGCTGACAGATCCTCCATATGCTACACCACACGGGAGAGCGGGCAGATCCTCTATATACTACACCACACAGGAGAGAGCTGACAGATCCTCTACATACTACACCACACAGGAGAGCTGACAGATCCTCTATATACTACACCACACAGAAGAGCTGACAGATCCTCTATATACTACACCACACAGGAGAGCTGACACATCCTCTATATACTACACCACACAGGAGAGCTGACAGATCCTCTATATACTATACTACACAGGAGAGCTGACAGATCCTCTATATACTACACCACACAGGAGAGCTGACACATCCTCTATATACTATACACCACACAGGAGAGCTGACAGATCCTCTATATACTACACCACACGGGAGAGCTGACAGATCCTCTATATACTACACCACACGGAAGAGCTGACAGATCCTCTATATACTACACCACACAGGAGAGCTGACAGATCCTCTATATACTACACCACACAGGAGAGCTGACAGGTCCTCTATATACTACACCACACAGGAGAGCTGACAGATCCTCTATATACTACACCACACGGAAGAGCTGACAGATCCTCTATATACTACACCACACAGGAGAGCTGACAGATCCTCTATATACTACACCACACAGGAGAGCTGACAGATCCTCTATATACTACACCACACAGGAGAGCTGACACATCCTCTATATACTACACCACACAGGAGAGCTGATAGATGTCCTAAATACTACACTACACAGGGGAGCGGACAGATCCTCTATATACTACACTACACAGGGGAGCTGACAGATCCTCTATATACTACACCACACAGGAGAGCTGACACATCCTCTATATACTATACACCACACAGGAGAGCTGACAGATCCTCTATATACTACACCACACGGGAGAGCTGACAGATCCTCTATATACTACACCACACGGAAGAGCTGACAGATCCTCTATATACTACACCACACAGGAGAGCTGACAGATCCTCTATGTACTACACCATACAGGAGAGCTGACAAATCCTCTATATACTACACCACATAGGAGAGCTGACAGATCCTCTATATACTACACCACACAGGGGAGCTGACAGATCCTCTATATACTACACCACACAGAAGAGCTGACAGATCCTCTATATACTACACCACACAGGAGAGCTGACACATCCTCTATATACTACACCACACAGGAGAGCTGACAGATCCTCTATATACTATACTACACAGGAGAGCTGACAGATCCTCTATATACTACACCACACAGGAGAGCTGACACATCCTCTATATACTACACCACACAGGAGAGCTGACAGATCCTCTATATACTACACCACACAGGAGAGCTGACAGATCCTCTATATACTATACACCACACAGGAGAGCTGACAGATCCTCTATATACTACACCACACGGGAGAGCTGACAGATCCTCTATATACTACACCACACGGGAGAGCTGACAGATCCTCTATATACTACACCACACGGGAGAGCTGACAGATCCTCTATATACTACACCACACGGAAGAGCTGACAGATCCTCTATATACTACACCACACAGGAGAGCGGACAGATCCTCTATATACTACACCACACAGGAGAGCTGACAGGTCCTCTATATACTACACCACACAGGAGAACTGACAGATCCTCTATATACTACACCACACGGGAGAGCTGACAGATCCTCTATATACTACACCACACAGGAGAACTGAGAGATCCTCTATATACTACACCACACAGGAGAGCTGACAGATCCTCTATATACTATACACCACACAGGAGAGCTGACAGATCCTCTATATACTATACACCACACAGGAGAGCTGACAGATCCTCTATATACTACACCACACAGGAGAGCTGACAGATCCTCTATATACTACACCAGACAGGAGAGCTGACAGATCCTCTATATACTGCACCACACAGGAGAGCTGACAGAGCTTCTATATACTACACCACACAGGAGAGCTCCCAGATCCTCTATATACTACACCACACAGGAGAGCTGACAGATCCTCTATATACTACACCACACAGGAGAGCTGACACATCCTCTATATACTACACCACACGGGAGAGCTGACAGATCCTCCATATGCTACACCACACGGGAGAGCGGGCAGATCCTCTATATACTACACCACACAGGAGAGAGCTGACAGATCCTCTACATACTACACCACACAGGAGAGCTGACAGATCCTCTATATACTACACCACACAGAAGAGCTGACAGATCCTCTATATACTACACCACACAGGAGAGCTGACACATCCTCTATATACTACACCACACAGGAGAGCTGACAGATCCTCTATATACTATACTACACAGGAGAGCTGACAGATCCTCTATATACTACACCACACAGGAGAGCTGACACATCCTCTATATACAATACACCACACAGGAGAGCTGACAGATCCTCTATATACTACACCACACGGGAGAGCTGACAGATCCTCTATATACTACACCACACGGAAGAGCTGACAGATCCTCTATATACTACACCACACAGGAGAGCTGACAGATCCTCTATATACTACACCACACAGGAGAGCTGACAGATCCTCTATATACTACACCACACAGGAGAGCTGACAGATCCTCTATATACTACACCAAACAGGAGAGCGTACACATCCTCTATATACTACACCACACAGGAGAGCTGACAGATCGTCTATATACTATACTACACAGGAGAGCTGACAGATCCTCTATACACTACACCACACAGGAGAGCTGACAGATCCTCTATATACTACACCACACAGGAGAGCTGACAGATCCTCTATATACTACACCACACAGGAGGGCTGACAGATCCTCTATGTACTCCACCACACGGGAGGGCTGACAGATCCTCTATATACTACACCACATAGGAGAGCTGACAGATCCTCTATATATTACACCACACAGGAGAGCTGACAGATCCTCTATATACTACACCACACAGGAGAGCTGACACATCCTCTATATACTACACCACACAGGAGAGCTGATAGATCTCCTATATACTACACTACACAGGGGAGCGGACAGATCCTCTATAAACTACACTACACAGGGGAGCTGACAGATCCTCTATATACTACACCACACAGGAGAGCAGACAGATCCTCTATATACTACACTACACAGGAGAGCTGACAGATCCTCTATATACTACACCACACACGAGAGCAGACGGATCCTCTATATACTACACCACACAGGAGAGCTGACAGATCCTCTATATACTACACCACACAGGAGAGCTGACAGATCCTCTATATACTACACCACACAGGAGAGCTGACAGATCCTCTATATACTACACCACACAGGAGAGCTGACAGATCCGCTATATACTACACCACACAGGAGAGCTGACAGATCCTCTATATACTACACCACACAGCAGAGCTGACAGATCCCCTATATACTACACCACACAGGAGAGCTGATAGATCCTCTATATACTACACCACACAGGAGAGCTGATACATCCTCTATATACAGTGGCATGTAAAAGTTTGGGCACCCCCGGTCAAAATCATTGTTATTGTGAACAGTTAAGCAAGTTGAAGATGAAATGATCTCTAAAAGGTATATTGTTAAAGATGACATATTTCAGTTGTATTTTAGACAAATAAATATATAGTCTTTTTTTTTCATTTTAAAAAATTACAATACGGGAAATGGGCCTATGCAAAAGTTTGGGCACCCTTGGCGATTTGTGTGCTTTGATAATTTTGACCAAGGTTTCTGACCTTAATTAGCCTGTTAGGGGTATGGCTTGTTCACTACCATCGTTAGTAAATGCCAGGTGATGAAAATTTCCCAGCTTTATAAAAACAAAGCCTTCTCTAACTTTATGCCAAAAAAACAGCAGCCATGGGTTATTCTAAGCAGCTGCCTAGCACTCTGAAAATGAAAATGGTGGAGGCCCATAAAACAGGAGAAGGCTATAAGAAGATAGCAAAGTGTTTTCAAGTTGCCCTTTCCTCAATTTGAAATGTAATTAAGAAATGGCAGTTAACAGGAACAGTGAAGGTCAAGATAAGGTCTGGAAGACCAAGCAAAATTTCAGTGAGAGCTGCTCGTACGATTGCTAGAGAGGCAAATCAAAACCCCCGCTTAAACTCAAAAGACCTACAGAAAGATTTAGCAGACTCTAGCTTTGTGGTTCATTGTTCTACTGTTCAGAGACACCTGCACAAATATGACATTCATGGAAGAGTCATCAGAAGAAAACCTCTCCTGCAGCCTCACCATAAAATTCAGCATCAGAAGTATGCAAAAGAACATCTAAACAAGCCTGATACATTTTGGAAACAAGTTCTGTCGACCGAAAAGGTTAAAATAGAAGTCTTTGGCCACAATGATCAAAGGTATGTGTGGAGAAAAAAGGCCACCAAATTTCAGGAAAATAACATCTCGCCAACTATTAAGCATGGGGGTGGATCAGTCATGCTTTGGGGTTGTGTTGCAGCCGATGGTACAGGGGACATTTCACGGGTAGAGGGAACAATGGATTCAATGAAATTTCAACAAATTCTTGATGCAAACATAACACCATATGTAAAAAAGCTGAATTTGAAAAGAGGATGGCTTCTACAAATGGTTAATGATCCTAAACAAACATCAAAATCCACAATAGGCTACCTCAAAAGGTGCAAGCTGAAGGTTTTACAATGGCCCTCACAGTCCCCTCTTCTGAACATCAATGAAAATCTGTGGCTAGACCTCAAAATAGCAGTGCATGCAAGATGACCAAGGAATCTCACAGAACTGGAAGGATTTTCCAAGGAAGAATGGATGAAAATCCCTCAAACAAGAATTGAAAGACTCTTGTCTTGCTACAAAAAGCTTTTACAAGCTGTGATACTTTCAAAAGGGGGTGCTACTAGGTACTAACCATGCAGGATGCTCAAACTTTTGCATTGGTCCATTTTCCTTTTTCGTCATTTTTAAAATGTAAAGGATTAAAAAATATATTTTTTTTTGCCTAAAATACAAAGGAAATCTGTTATCTTTAACTTCAGGCCTTTTAGAGATCATTTCATCTTCAACTTGCTTAACTGTTCACAATAACACTAACTTAAACCAGGGGAGCCCAAACTTTTACATGCCACTGTACGACACCACACAGGAGAGCTGACAGATCCTCTATATACTACACCACACAGGAGAGCTGACAGATCCTCTATATACTACACCACACAGGAGAGCTGACAGATCCTCTATATACTACACCACACAGGAGAGCTGACAGATCCTCTATATACTACACCACACAGGAGAGCTGACAGATCCTCTATATACTACACCACACAGGAGAGCTGACAGATCCTCTATATACTAAACCACATAGGAGAGCTGACAGATCCTCTATATACTACACCACACAGGAGAG
This sequence comes from Phyllobates terribilis, assembly GCF_046119375.1. Lineage (NCBI taxonomy): Eukaryota > Metazoa > Chordata > Amphibia > Anura > Dendrobatidae > Phyllobates > Phyllobates terribilis. The sequence goes on from NW_027362765.1 coordinate 26,646,832, forward strand.
CTGACAAATCCTCTATATACTACACCACACAGGAGAGCTGACAGATCCTCTATATACTACACCACACAGGAGAGCTGACAGATTCTCTATATACTATACACCACACAGGAGAGCTGACAGATCCTCTATATACTGCACCACACAGGAGAACTGACAGATCCTCTATATACTACACCACACAGGAGAGCTGACAGATCCTCTATATACTACACCACACAGGAGAGCTGACAGATCCTCTATATACTATACACCACACAGGAGAGCTGACAGATCCTCTATATACTGCACCACACAGGAGAGCTGACAGATCCTCTATATACTACACCACATAGGAGAGCTGACAGATCCTGTATATACTACACCACACAGGAGAGCTGACAGATCCCCTATATACTACACCACACAGGAGAGCTGACAGATCCTCTATATACTACACCACACAGGAGAGCTGACAGGTCCTCTATATACTACACCACACAGGAGAGCCGACAGGTCCTCTATATACTACACCACACAGGAGAGCTGACAGATCCTCGATATACTACACCGCACAGAACATATACACCATATGCTACACCACACAGAAATGCTCACATATTATCCTATTTAAAATACCACTCCAGGTTATTTTTTTATTTAACCACAGGAGTGGTATCAGTCATGTAGGCCCTGTGTATGTAGGGAAATACTTACCAGTGGCCATATTCTACTGCAACGAAGAGGACCAAAGCAACGACACAGCAGCAGAAGACGGCGACTGCTACGTATTTTATTACACACAGGGAACTTAGATTGCTGATACCACTCCAGTGGTGAAATATAGCAGAAATCACAGGCACCTTTTGAAGCTCGGCCACAGGCCATGACAACCCATCAGCGACCCGCAATCACGTCATGGGCGCGCCAATGTGCAAAAGAATGATGCACACGCATGTTGGTGCTTTTTAAATGCCGCTGTCAGATTGACAGTTGCATTTAACACATGCCATACACGTAAGGAGGATGTTGTGAAGGGGCCCACAGGAAATTACAGGTGACACAGTGGGGGAAGGGGACCCACAGGAAAATACAGGTGACACAGTGGGGGAAGGGGGGCCCACAGGAAATTACAGGTGACACAGTGGGGGAAGGGGGGCCCACAGGGAATTACAGGTGACACAGTGGGGGAAGGGGACCCACATGAAATTATAGGTGACACAGTGGGGGAAGGGGGCCCACAGGAAATTACAGGTGACACAGTGGGGGAAGAGGGCCCACTGGAAATTACAGGTGACACAGTGGGGGAAGGGGGGCGCAAAGAAAATTACAGGTGACACAGTGGGGGAAGGTGGGCACACAGGAAATTACAGGTGACACAGTGGGGGAAGGGGGCCCACAGGAAATTACAGGTGACACAGTGGGGGAAGGGGGCCCACAGGAAATTACAGGTGACACAGTGGGGGAAGGGGGCCCACAGGAAATTACAGGTGACACAGTGGGGGAAGAGGGCCCACTGGAAATTACAGGTGACACAGTGGGGGAAGGGGGGCGCAAAGAAAATTACAGGTGACACAGTGGGGGAAGGGGGGCACACAGGAAATTACAGGTGACACAGTGGGGGAAAGGGGCCCACAGGAAATTATAGGTGACACAGTGGGGGAAGGGGGGCCCACAGGAAATTACAGGTGACACAGTGGGGGAAGGGGACCCACAGGAAATTACAGGTGACACAGTGGGGGGCTACAGGAAATGACAGGTCACACAGTGGGGGAAGGGGGGCGCACAGGAAATTACAGGTGACACAGTGGGGGAAGGGGGGCCCAAAGGAAATTACAGGTGACGCAGTGGGGGCCCACAGGAAATTACAGGTGACACAGTGGGGGAAGGGGACCCACATGAAATTATAGGTGACACAGTGGGGGGAGGGGTGCCCACAGGAAATTACAGGTGACACAGTGGGGGAAGGGGGCCCACAGGAAATTACAGGTGACACAGTGGGGGAAGGGGGCCCACAGGAAATTACAGGTGACACAGTGGGGGAAGGGGGCCCACAGGAAATTACAGGTGACACAGTGGGGGAAGGGGGCCCACAGGAAATTACAGGTGACACAGTGGGGGAAGGGGGCCCACAGGAAATTACAGGTGACACAGTGGGGGAAGGGGACCCACAGGAAATTACAGGTGTCACAGTGGGGCCCACAGGAAATTACAGGTGACACAGTGGGGGAAGGGGGCCCACAGGAAATTACAGGTGACACAGTGGGGGAAGGGGGCCCACAGGAAATTACAGGTGACACAGTGGGGGAAGGGGGCCCACAGGAAATTACAGGTGACACAGTGGGGGAAGGGGACCCACAGGAAATTACAGGTGTCACAGTGGGGGGAGGGGGGCCCACAGGAAATTACAGGTGACACAGTGGGGGAAGGGGGCCCACAGGAAATTACAGGAGACACAGTGGGGGGAGGGGGGCCCACAGGAAATTACAGGTGACACAGTGGGGGAAGGGGGCCCACAGGAAATTACAGGTGACACAGTGGGGGAAGGGGGCCCACAGGAAATTACAGGTGACACAGTGGGGGAAGGGGGGCCCACAGGAAATTACAGGTGACACAGTGGGGGAAGGGAGCCCACAGGAAATTACAGGTGACACAGTGGGGGAAGGGAGGCGCAAAGGGAATTACAGGTGGCACAGTGGGGGCCCACAGGAAATTACAGGTGACACAGTGGGGGAAGGGGGCCCACAGGAAATTACAGGTGACACAGTGGGGGAAGGGGGGCCCACAGGAAATTACAGGTGACACAGTGGGGGAAGGGGACCCACAGGAAATTACAGGTGACACAGTGGGGGGAGGGGGGCCCACAGGAAATTACAGGTGACACAGTGGGGGAAGGGGGCCCACAGGAAATTACAGGTGACACAGTGGGGGAAGGGGGCCCACAGGAAATTACAGGTGACACAGTGGGGGAAGGGGGGCGCAAAGGGAATTACAGGTGGCACAGTGGGGGAAGGGGGGCCCACAGGAAATTACAGGTGACACAGTGGGGGAAGGGGGCCCACAGGAAATTACAGGTGACACAGTGGGGGAAGGGGACCCACAGGAAATTATAGGTGACACAGTGGGGGGAGGGGGGCCCACAGGAAATTACAGGTGACACAGTGGGGGAAGGTGGGCACACAGGAAATTACAGGTGACACAGTGGGGGAAGGGGGCCCACAGGAAATTACAGGTGACACAGTGGGGGAAGGGGGCCCACAGGAAATTACAGGTGACACAGTGGGGGAAGGGGACCCACAGGAAATTACAGGTGTCACAGTGGGGGGAGGGGGGCCCACAGGAAATTACAGGTGACACAGTGGGGGAAGGGGGCCCACAGGAAATTACAGATGACACAGTGGGGGAAGGGGGCCCACAGGAAATTACAGGTGACACAGTGGGGGAAGGGGAATCACAGGAAATTACAGGTGTCACAGTGGAGGGAGGGGTCCCACAGGAAATTACAAGTGACACAGTGGGGGAAAGGGGCCCACAGGAAATTACAGGTGACACAGTGGGGGAAGGGGGCCCACAGGAAATTACAGGAGACACAATGGGGGGAAGGGGGCCCACAGGAAATTACAGGTGACACAGTGGGGGAAGGGGGGCCCACAGGAAATTACAGGTGACACAGTGGGGGAAGGGGGGCCCACAGGAAATTACAGGTGACACAGTGGGGGAAGGGGGCCCACAGGAAATTACAGGTGACACAGTGGGGGAAGGGGGGGCCCACAGGAAATTACAGGTGACACAGTGGGGGAAGGGGGCCCACAGGAAATTACAGGTGACACAGTGGGGGAAGGGGGGCCCACAGGAAATTCAGGAAATTACAGGTGACACAGTGGGGGAAGGGGGCCCACAGGAAATTACAGGTGACACAGTGGGGGAAGGGGGGCCCACAGGAAATTACAGGTGACACAGTGGGGGGAGGGGGGCCCACAGGAAATTACAGGTGACACAGTGGGGGGAGGGGGGCCCACAGGAAATTACAGGTGACACAGTGGGGGAAGGCAGGCACACAGGAAATTACAGGTGACACAGTGGGGGAAGGGGGGCCCACAGGAAATTACAGGTGACACAGTGGGGGAAGGGGGGCCCACAGGAAATTACAGGTGACACAATGGGGGAAGGGGACCCACATGAAATTATAGGTGACAGTGGGGGGAGGGGTGCCACAGGAAATTACAGGTGACACAGTGGGGGAAGGGGGCCCACAGGAAATTACAGGTGACACAGTGGGGGAAGGGGGCCCACAGGAAATTACAGGTGACAGTGGGGGAAGGGGGCCCACAGGTAATTACAGGTGACACAGTGGGGGAAGGGGACCCACAGTAAATTGCAGGTGACACAGTGGGGGGAGGGGGGCTCACAGGAAATTACAGGTGACACAGTGGGGGAAGGGGGCCCACAGGAAATTACAGGTGACACAGTGGGGGAAGGGGGCCCACAGGAAATTACAGGTGACAGAGTGGGGGAAGGGGGCCCACAGGAAATTACAGGTGACAGAGTGGGGGAAGGGGGCCCACAAGAAATTACAGGTGACACAGTGGGGGAAGGGGGCGCACAGGAAATTACAGGTGACACAGCGGAGGAAGGGGGCCCACAGGAAATTACAGGTGACACAGTGAGGGGAGGGGGGCCCACAGGAAATTACAGGTGATATAGTGGGGGAAGGGGGCCCACAGGAAATTACAGGTGACACAGTGGGGGAAGGGGGCCCACAGGAAATTACAGGTGACACAGTGGGGGAAGGGGACCCACAGGAAATTACAGGTGACACAGTGAGGGGAGGGGGCCCAACAGGAAATTACAGGTGACACAGTGAGGGGAGGGGGCCCACAGGAAATTACAGGTGACACAGTGGGGGAAGGGGGCCCACAGGAAATTACAGGTGACACAGTGGGGGAAGGGGGCCCACAGGAAATTACAGGTGACACAGTGGGGGAAGGGGACCCACAGGAAATTACAGGTGACACAGTGAGGGGAGGGGGACCCACAGGAAATTACAGGTGACAGTGGGGGGAGGGGGGCCCACAGGAAATTACAGGTGGCACAGTGGGGGAAGGGGGCCCACAGGAAATTACAGGTGACACAGTGGGGTAGAGGGCTAAACACTGTGTTAGAAATTTCCTGTGTGCCCCCTCCCCTGTACCACCTTTAGATTGCATGAGGGGCCCCCTCCGCTAACAGCCTCAGGGCAATTAATGGCAGTGGCTGGAGGTATAATAGTTTATTTACTTGCTCATACTGCAGTCCTTAATGTCCATCTGTTCCTGGGGCAGGACATCTGACCAATCACAACACAGCTCCTTGCCTGAGCTGTGTTGTGAGGTCACACAAATGCAGCCAATCAGATTTAGACTACAGATGCCCAGGGTTTTGGGGAAGAGAAGCGTGAGATCCAGGAAACAGGTGAGTGTGGTCTGCGTGTCAGCTGTCATGTGTCAAATCTCAGAGTCAGCCTCACAGTCAGCTGTGACTGTGCTGGCTGCAGTGAGGTTTGCACTGCTCTCTGAGCAGATCAATATAAGCCAGCAGTGGTGGGGCACAGGTGATGTGAAAGCTTTGCACGTCAAATCACATGTTGAGCAGTGCAGGTGCATCGTGCCCTCCAGTGCAGGCTATAGACTAAAGTGTGCACCACTGGGTGCAGGCTATTAGCATACTGGGCAGGACAGGGATTATGTGAAGGAGGCAGGAGTTGGGGCTGGGGACGGGCCACCGGAGGATTCTCCGTTGTCCCGGTACGACCCTGGCTGCACCCCCAGTCGAGAACAGAATGCTTTTCATAACTTGGAAACAAACTGGGTCTCCGATCTGACACCACATCGGAGGGAACCCCCTGAAGCTTCACAATCTCATTTATGAACACCTGAGCAAGTGTCTTGGCATTTGGAAGTGCAGGCAATGCAATAAAGTGAACCATTTCACTGAACCTATCTACAACCACTAAAACCACCATTTTGCCTGCTGAAACCGGTAGGACAGTAATAAAATCCATGGACAAGTGTGTCCATGGCCTACTAGGGATAGGTAGCGGAAGAAGAGTACCAGACAGATGGGTGTGCATAACCTTAGAATGCGCGCAAATACTACAAGCAGATACGTGTTCAATCACATCCCGATGCAACCCCGGCCACCAAAAAATACGAGAGAGGAGGTCCCTGGTTGCCTTACCACCTGGATGCCCAGCAAGCAAAGAGTTATGATGTTCCTTAATTACTTTGCGTAGATTAGATGGTTCAAAAAACCTACCTGAAAGGCAGGATGCAGAGGCATCCCCCTGAGCCTCCAACACCTCACCCTCCCATTCAGGATAAAGTGCTGAAATGACTACCCCTTTCTGTAATATCGGGGCAGGGTTCTCATGGTCACCACCACCAGGGAAGCTCCGGGACAAAGCATCAGCCTTGACATTTTTTAACCCTGGACGAAAAGTGACAACAAAATTGAACCTAGTAAAAAAACAGGGACCATCCGGCTTGCCTAGGGTTGAGACATTTAGCTGACTGGAGATATGACAGGTTCTTATGGTCAATAATAACAATAATCGGATGGACAACCCCCTCCAACCAATGTCACCATTCTTCGAACGCCAATTTGATCGCCAAAAGTTCCCTATTACCCACGGCATAATTTCTCTCAGCCGAACACAATTTTTTACAAAAGAAGGAGCATGGATGCCATTTACCAGAGGATGGACCCTGAGATAACACAACCCCAACCACGACATCAGACGCATCAACCTCCACAATAAAGGGTTGGGAAACATCGGGTTGACTGACTATAGGTGTAGTCGTAAAATGATTCTTTAAGGAAGAAAAAGCCTGGAGGGAGGCATCCGACCATTTGGAAAAATCAGACCCCTTCTTAGGTATGTCATTAAGAGGTGTGACAAAGTCAGTGGTTGTGTGTCACTGAGACTCTTAGACTCAGTGATGTGAAAACATGTGAGTTCTCCTGGACAGTTGGTGCAGAGAGTTAATAGAACCACTTTGACAAGGGAATGTTTGCAGTGGATAACGAAAGTGCAGGGCTGGATGTTATCCACCATACCTCCAATCAGGAGAGTGTCTGGCCTTTAAATATCCAGCCCTGACACTCAGAGGTGTTCAGTACCTGGGGAAACTTTGCTCCAGGAAAGAGCTAGCACAGGGTGTGCTGAACCTGTGTGTGGCTAATTTGTGAGTGGCCAGAACTTGGCCGAGAGACGGACTGTGCTGCAAGTTTTGTATCTTGTTTTGTCTCTTTTGTCAAATAGGCTGTGTTTTCTTTATGGACTCCAGGGTAGTTTGACTGCTAAATAAACTAACCCGAGAATTTAAAAAGACAGTATCCCTTGTTTTACCTCCGCATACAGCCGAGCAGAGCAATTTTGGATGAAATGTTGGTAAATATTAGTAAAGCCCAGAAAACGTTGCAGAGCCTTCAGGTTCTCGGGACGGTCATAATCAAGGACCGCACGGATCTTCTCCGGATCCATCCGAAAACCCGAAGATGACAACAAGTACCCCAAAACTGTACCTCCTGAACAGCGAAAACACATTTTTCCAGTTTGGCATAAAGTTTGTTATCCCTTAATATCTGGAGCACCTGCTTAACATGCTCCCGATGTGTCTCAAAATCAGGTGAGTAAACCAAAATATCGTCCAGATAGACTACCAAATAATGGAAAATATAATTGTTGAAATGCTGGAATACCGCAGGCGCATTGGTCAAACCGGAAGGCATAACCAGACTCTTGAAATGCCCTTCAGGGGTATGGAATGCTGTTTTCCATTCGTCCCCTTCTCTGATTCTAACCAGATTGTAGACTCCCCTTAAATCCAACTTGGAGAATACCTTAGCTCCTACAACCTAGCTAAACAAATCAGGAATCAGAGGAAGAGGGTATGGATCACGGATGGTAATTTGATTTATTACCCGGAAATCTAAACAGGGATGTAGACCACCATCTTTTTTCTTCAAAAGAAGAACCCTGCCGCCATGGGCGAAGATGAGGGTGTGATATGTCCCTTCTCCAGACTTTCCACAATGAAATCCTTCATGGCTTGTCTCTCAGGGCCAGAAAGATTATACAGTCTGGACTTCGGTAGTTTAACTCTGGGGGTCAGATTAATGGGACAGTCATATGCACAATGAGGAGGCAAATCCTGACACCCCCTCTCAGAAAAAACGTCCTCAAAACAAGACAAAAAATCAGGTCATATTTCCGTAGAGACAGTAGCAAGGGAAATATCTAAACAGTTCTCATGGCAGTAATCTCCCCATTCAATAATCTCCCCGGTTTGCCAATCCACCAACAGATTATGTTTAACAAGCCAAGGAATATCCAAAACAATAGGTGTGGGAAGATTGTCAAGGACATAGAAAGGGATTATTTAACAATCAACTGACCCCACCCTCAGTTTTACATTATGTACAATCTGAGTAAATGCTTTCTGTCCAAGTGGCACCGAGTCGATGGCAAAGATGGAACTAGGCTTAGCTAAAGTACAGCAAGCAAGACCATGAGTTTTCACAAACTCAGCATCAACCATGCTGACTCCGGCTCCACTGTCAACAAACACAGAAATTTTCTCGGTTTTACTCTCTAGCACCACCTCTGCTGTCAGGACAAACCAGGAACTGCAGGTTGGCAACAAATGCACCACTAGTTTATCCAACTCCAAACTACCAAGAGTTAATTGAGTCTCCTTTTGTTTAGAAATTGAAGGACAGGTCCCAACAAAATGTCCCTTTTTCCACACAAAAAAAAATACGCCTTTTTTCTTGTGAATCTCTGGGGAAATGGATGATGCAGAGACACCCCCTAACTGCATGGGTTCCTCCACCTCCCCCAGTACTGGTTCACCCCTAGACCGCTCCCCCGGCAGAGGTACACAACCCCGACAAGAAGGCCCCGGAGAAGGTGGTCTCACCCGTCTGTCCCGAAGGCGTCTTTCAAGACGTATAGCCAACAACATGGCAGCCTCCAAGGACTGAGGGGTTTCATATACTGCCAAGGCATCTTTCAACCTTTCAGTAAGACCCTCACAAAATTAACTTCTAAGGGCTGAGTCATTCCATTTGGAATCCATGACCCATCTACTGAATTCAGAACTGTATGTCTCCACTGACCGATGTCTCTGTTGAAGGCGACGTAGCCTAGACTCAGCCGAGGTGACTCGGTCAGGGTCATCAGAGATGAGGGCCAGAGCCCTGAAAAACCCCTCCACAGACTGGAGACAAACCAAGTCCTGCGGTAAAGAAAATGCCCACGACTGAGGATCTCCCTGCAGTAGAGAGATCACAATTTCAACCCGTTGCTCCTTATTTCCAGAGGAGTAAGGACGAAGTTTAAAATACAGTTTGCAGGCCTCCTTGAATGCAAAATACTTGTCCCAACCTCCTGAAAACCTGCCCGGGAGGGCAACCTTGGTTTCAGGCTGGACAGGCCTACCTGCAGAGACCCCCACATTGGCGACCTGTAGCCTCTGATGCTGCTGTTGAACCTCACAGCGGAGGTCATTCACCTCCAGAGACAGACTGCGCAGCTGCTCTGCAACTGAACCCATACCAAGTAGAAAGGAATAAAAAACATGCCCAAAACACACACACACACAAAAAAATACAACAAAGTGTCAGTTTTTTTTTTCCCCTTTTCAAAATGTGCTCGACCAGAGTGTCACGCTGTCTCTGTATACTGGAGGTAGGGGGCCTAAGCTGACCCTAAGCTGGGGCCCTGACTAGTCCCTCAACCTGGAGGTACTGTTAAAGGTACAGAGGTCCAGGCCGCCAGCGTAACCCCTACCTCCTGAGGATCCCTGCACCTAAGTAATCTAGTCCTGAGAAGGACCCCGATCACAACAAAAGGGGACAAGTAATAATATGCCCACACACAGTACTTAGACGAACGAGACAGTACAAGGGAAAAACCAAAACCACCTTGCATACAACAACTACACAACTACAACAGAGGGAACACCAACGGGAAAGGAGATAAATGATAAAGCGAGGAAGGGAAAAAACACTCCAAATGCACTTATCTCAGAAACTCCAAACACCACGATCCGCTCTGTTAGTCTGAATGAAATGCTTTCACCGACACTTCCCAAACAGACCAGCAGGCATTTGAAGGAGTCTCACTACAGCAGTATTGATTGCAGCTGGGCGAGGCTGGACCTCGTCTAGCACAGAGAGAGAGAGAATTAACTCCCTCACTGCCGAAAAACACAAAGCACCAACAAGTCAGCTGCGAGAAGTCAGGCTGTGTACTCGTGACGATCTTCGTGGCGACACACCCGTGACAGTACCCCCCCTTCTACGAGGGGCCTCCGGACCCTCAGGGCCAGGTTTATCCGGGTGAGTCGTGTGGAAGGCCCGAACTAATCGGTCTGCGTTAATATCCGACGCAGGAACCCACATCCTCTCCTCAGGACCATACCCTTTTAAATGAACCAGGTACTGAAGGGACCGGCGATTAAAGCGTGAATCGATGACCCTCGATACCTGGAACTCCAAGTTACCATTGACCACCACAGGAGGGGGAGGTAAAGGTGACGGTACCACCGGCGCCACATACCTCTTAAGCAACGATCTGTGGAACACGTTGTGAATTTTAAACGTAGGGGGGAGGTCAAGACGGAATGCCACCGGATTAATAATAGAACTGATTCTGTACGGCCCGATGAACCTGGGACCCAGTTTCCAGGAGGGAACCTTAAGTTTAATATTCCTGGTAGACAACCATACCCGATCCTTCACACTTAGGTCCGGACCAGACACTCTCCTCCTATCAGCCATACGTTTGTATCGGTTCCCCATAGTATTCAGATTCTTCAGCGCCCCTCTCCATACTGAAGCGAGTGATGAGGAAAATCGTTCCTCCTCAGGAACCCCCGAAGAGCCCCCCCTACTGAAAGTACAAAACTGGGGGTGAAAACCATATGCCCCAAAAAACGGGGACTTACCAGTGGACTCGCTCCGCCTATTATTAAGAGCAAACTCTGCCAGAGGTAAGAAAGAAGCCCAGTCCTCCTGGTTCTCTGACACAAAACACCGGAGATATGTCTCCAAGCTCTGGTTCATACGTTCCGTCTGACCATTGGTCTGAGGATGAAAAGCCGATGAGAATGACAAATGCATCCCCCGCCGTGCACAAAACGCCTTCCAGAACTTGGACACAAACTGAGACCCCCGATCAGACACCACCTCGGAGGGTACCCCGTGAAGCCTCACAATCTCCCCAATGAACACCTGCGCAAGAGTTTTAGCATTAGGGAGAGCCGGAAGAGCGATAAAATGTGCCATCTTGCTGAACCTGTCCACTACAATGAGTATGACCGTTTTACCCGAAGACGGAGGGAGGTCCGTAATAAAGTCCATAGACAGATGAGTCCAAGGACGCTCCGGGATCTTCAAAGGTAAGAGGGCCCCAGACGGACGGGTATGTGAGGTCTTAGAGCGCGCACAAACCCCACAGGACGCGACAAAAGTTACCACCTCCTTATGTAAGTTAGGCCACCAAAACCGACGCGAGAGGAGATCCACAGTTGCTTTACTCCCCGGGTGTCCTGCAAAAACTGAGTTATGATGTGCCTCGATCACCTTTTGTCGCAACTGATCTGGAACAAACAGTCTCCCCGGAGGTCCAACAGGGGCGTCCCCCTGAGCCTCCAATACCTCCTCCTCCAGCTCAGAGCATACTGCCGAAACCACCACCCCCTCCTGAAGGATAGGAATCGGGTCGTCCGTATTCCCGGCCCCAGGGAAACTACGAGATAAGGCATCCGCCTTTACATTTTTTGACCCAGGACGATATGTAACGACAAAATTAAACCTGGTAAAAAACAATGACCACCTAGCTTGTCTGGGATTCAGACGTTTCGCGGACTCCAGATATAGCAGGTTCTTGTGATCGGTGATGACGGTGACCGGATGGACTGCCCCCTCCAAAAAATGGCGCCACTCCTCAAAAGCTAACTTAATGGCCAAGAGTTCCCTATTGCCGACATCGTAATTCCTCTCAGCGGACGACAATTTTTTAGAGAAAAAGGCGCACGGATGCCACTTACCAGGGGACGAACCCTGTGACAATACTGCTCCCACCCCTACCTCGGAAGCGTCTACCTCTACAATGAATGGCTGTGACGCATCAGGTTGAATGAGTATGGGTGCCGAGGCAAAACATTTTTTCAAGGAGGAGAATGCTTGACAAGCCTTGTCAGACCACCTAGAAAAATCCGTCCCCTTTTTAGTCATGTCTGTGAGAGGCTTAACCATGGACGAGAAATTACGAATGAACTTCCGGTAATAATTAGCAAACCCCAGGAAACGTTGTAGTGCCTTAAGATTCTCTGGCCAATCCCACTCAAGAACTGCCCGCACTTTCCCAGGGTCCATACGAAAACCGGACGCTGAAACCAGGAAGCCTAAAAACTGGAGTTCCTGTACGGCGAACACACACTTTTCCCATTTGGCATACAGTTTATTATCCCGCAAGATCTGTAACACCTGCCTAACGTGCTCCTGATGAGACACCAGATCCGGCGAGTAAATTAAGATATCATCCAGATATATGACAACAAACTGTCCCACCAGGCGGCGAAAAATGTCATTAACAAAGTGTTGGAACACCGCCGGGGCATTAGTCAGACCGAATGGCATGACAATGTTCTCATAATGCCCCTCCGGAGTGTTAAACGCCGTCTTCCACTCATCCCCCTCCTTCATCCTAATCAGATTGTACGCCCCCCTGAGATCCAACTTAGAGAACCATTTGGCGCCCACGATCTGATTAAAGAGATCGGGAATAAGTGGGAGCGGATACGGATCTCGGACCGTAATCCGATTAAGTTCACGGAAATCCAGGCAAGGGCGTAGGCCTCCATCTTTCTTCTTAACAAAGAAGAACCCCACAGCCACCGGTGAAGATGAAGGTCTAATATGCCCCTTAGCCAGACTTTCTGAAATATAATCCTTCATGGCCTGCCTCTCAGGACCAGAAAGGTTATACAACCTAGCTTTAGGTAACTTGGCCTCAGGGAGCAGTTTTACAGAACAGTCATACTCGCGATGAGGAGGTAGTTCCTGACACCCTTTCTCCGAGAATACATCCTCAAAGTCCGCCAGAAATGGAGGTAAGACCCAAGGAGTAACCGCACCGATGACCGTGTTCATGCAGTTTTTATTACAGAATTTACTCCATTGGCTTATCTCTCTGGTTTGCCAATTAATAACCGGGTTATGCTTAGTTAACCAAGGAAGGCCCAACACTATAGGAGTGGGAAGACCCTCCAACACGTAGCAAGACAACAGTTCTTTATGTATCGCCCCCACTTGAAGTTTTACGTCATGCACAGCTTGCAAAAAACTTCCCTGACCGAGAGGCCTGGCATCGATCGAGAATATGGGGATGGGTTTAGCCAACTCACTCAATCGCATACCTTGAACCCGGGCAAACCGAGCATCAACCAGATTAGCCCCGGCCCCACTATCCAGAAGAACAGATATCCTCTCAGTTCTCGTACCCACCACCACCTCCGCCGGTACGAGAAACTGAGACGAACCTAGGGACGAAATACCTACTCCCAGATTGCCGTCCACCACACAACCTGGGATCAACAGTTTTCCGACGACTCTACACTCTGCAAGGGACGGGATGGACACCCCCCAATAAAATGTCCCTTTCTCCCGCAGAAGAAACACCTTCCTGTCTTATGGCGCTCCACCGGTCCCCTCCCCCGAAATGATGTCCCTCCTAATTGCATAGGCTCCTCTGGACTGACCAGGGGAACCACCATATGAGGGGACCTTGTAGGAGGTGGAGTCATCACAGGGGGTAGAGTTATCCCGCACCTCTCCCGAAGCCATCTGTCAACGCGAATAGCAAGGGCCATAGCGGCTTCCAGTGACGCGGGAGAGTCATACTGTGCCAACACATCCTGTAATTTGTCGGATAAACCTTGACAAAACTGGCTCCTAAGAGCCGGGTCATTCCACTGGGTGTCCGTGGCCCACCTACGGAACTCCGAACAGAATTCCTCCGCCGGACGATCTCCCTGCTGGATCCTACGTAACTTAGACTCAGCAAGGGAGATCCGATCTGGGTCATCATATACGAGTCCCAGAGCAGCGAAAAACCTATCCACTGACTGGAGAGCCGGGGAGCCCGGGGGAAGAGAGAACGCCCAAGATTGTGGGTCCCCTTGTAGGAGCGAGATGACAATTCCCACCCTTTGTTCTTCACTCCCCGATGACCGAGGCCGCAGCCGAAAGTACAACTTGCATGCCTCCCGGAAAACAAAAAACTTGTCCCGCCCCCCAGTGAACCTGTCAGGGAGAGCTACTTTAGGTTCTGGTCCGGCTTGCTCCTGAGGATGCAAAACCTTGGACCTAACGTCCGCCAGCTCCATGGACAAACTCTGCAACTGCCGAGCTAGACCGGCTACTGGATCCATGGTAGCTGGAGAAAAACTAAGTGGGTCGGTGAAAATGTCACGCTGTCTCTGTATACTGGAGGTAGGGGGCCTAAGCTGACCCTAAGCTGGGGCCCTGACTAGTCCCTCAACCTGGAGGTACTGTTAAAGGTACAGAGGTCCAGGCCGCCAGCGTAACCCCTACCTCCTGAGGATCCCTGCACCTAAGTAATCTAGTCCTGAGAAGGACCCCGATCACAACAAAAGGGGACAAGTAATAATATGCCCACACACAGTACTTAGACGAACGAGACAGTACAAGGGAAAAACCAAAACCACCTTGCATACAACAACTACACAACTACAACAGAGGGAACACCAACGGGAAAGGAGATAAATGATAAAGCGAGGAAGGGAAAAAACACTCCAAATGCACTTATCTCAGAAACTCCAAACACCACGATCCGCTCTGTTAGTCTGAATGAAATGCTTTCACCGACACTTCCCAAACAGACCAGCAGGCATTTGAAGGAGTCTCACTACAGCAGTATTGATTGCAGCTGGGCGAGGCTGGACCTCGTCTAGCACAGAGAGAGAGAGAATTAACTCCCTCACTGCCGAAAAACACAAAGCACCAACAAGTCAGCTGCGAGAAGTCAGGCTGTGTACTCGTGACGATCTTCGTGGCGACACACCCGTGACACGGAGATAATGTCACACAATGTGTGGGAAAGACTTAGTGCAAGACAAAGGGAAGAGGGAAAGGGAGCCCAGACACTAGGAAAAGGGGGAAGTGGAGACCTCCTAGGCTGATCTAGTATCACCCTGTCTCCACTAACGTCCCTATATTGGTTCTTCACTAATCGCCGCTCGTGAACCTCGCCCTGTCTTTCCCTGGCGTTAGGCCCTGGCTAGGGAAGGGGGTGAATGAGCGCTAGTCGATCCCCACTGACCACTAAAGACAACAAGGGGGAACAAACAAGGGAAGATAGCTTAGCTTTAGTCAACTTCAGAGAGATGAACACCGGTTCTCATAGCTCCAGAGAGGAAGAAGTAATGCACTTGCTCCAAGCTTTCACAAGGAATATCGCCGGCATCTCCCTCTAGCAGACAGCAGGTATTTATGCACCCAGAAATCACTGATTGAGGTGGAATAATTAAGGTGGTAATTAAGGATACAGATATATTGAGAGCAGTATCTAGGTACTGGGTATGACACATTGGGTGATTGGTTTTACGTTATTTTAGTATCCAGAGTATGACCCTTATGATGAAATAGTCAAAAGTGACCAAAAAATCAGCCAGAAAGCATTGGTACTGAGATGTTGTCTGTGGTCCCCACCTGCAGAACCACTCCTTTATTGAGGGTGTGTTGATAATTGCCAATAATTTCCATCTATTGTCTATTCCATTTGCACAACAGCATGTGAAACTGATTGTCAATCAGTGTTGCTTTCTAAGTGGACAGTTTGATTTCACAGAAGTTTGATTTACTTGGCGTTATATTCTGTTGTTTAAGTGTTCCCTTTATTTTTTTTGAGCAGTGTATTATGATGGGTCTCTAAGAGAAAGCGGAGGGTAATGCTGCTGTTGCCTTCCTAGAATCCTGATATCTTATTGGATCAATCTACCTTCTCTTCTGTGCTGCTGAATGTGCTCTTATGGTCCCTACAAGACCTGGTCCAGTCTTTGTGGCTAAATTTCGCTTTTATGACTGACAACATGAAATGTGCAGTGAGGGCTCAATGTGAATTTCTGTACAATAATAACAGAATTTCCCTTTATCCTGAATTTTACGTTTCTTTTAAAACCAACTAACTTCAAAGAGGATTGCGATAAACTACATAAAAAGCATTACACCTGTGCCATGATATATCTCTAAGCTGTGAGTGGCCGATGGGTGTAATATACATTTATTCACACCTGCAGAAGATTTGTTGTCATGAAACCAGGGCTTGAGCCATGCCATCACTCCATGTCAGATCTGGGCAAAGTGCGGCCCTTGGGCCACATCTGACTCTCTGGCTGTTTCAGTTCGGCGTGGGGTCAGAGACAGCAGAGTGTCTGGAAAACAGTGGCACACGGGCCGCACTGTGCCCGCACACTCGCGGTCTCCTCTAGTCTGTCTCCTTGTGCGCTGACTGAATTGGTGGAGGAGGGGCCTGGGAGGCTGCGGGGCTCTCGTGCTGGACATGGGGAGGCTGCGGGGCTCTCGTGCTGGACATGGGGAGGCTGCGGGGCTCTCGGGCTGGACTATTTCTTTTTTACTAAAACACATTTCTTTTTCACTTGATAATCTATTTTTTTTGACAGGAACAGGGGTTTAGCATGAGAGGGAAGTTCTCACCCTCCCTAGCTAACAGTCATGGGAGCAGAATTTCATCTTCGATATCGGAAATAAGTAAAAAACAAAATAAAATGGTTCGGTCGATATATCGACGACTTATTGGTCTTGTGGAAAGGTAATAAAGAGGAGGCTATACATTTTGTTGAATACATTAACAACAATATGTATAATTTACATTTCACATTTGAGTATAATAAAAACAAGATTTATTTTTGGACATATGCCTAAATGGGAAATCCTCTGATAATAAAGTTTCCACCACTCCTCTTTGTAAATCTACCGACTGTAATTCCATTCTCCAAGCCCAATCATGCCATCTGGGTCACATTATTAAAATCATTCACAAAGGAGAACTTAGTCTTAGGAGAAATTGTTCCTCATTGGAGGATTTCTCCAAAGAAGCTGAGAAAACACTCTTGAGATTAAAATGTAGGGGCTATAAACAAACACTCCTTAATAATGCCTTGAACACTGTAACAAAAATAGACAGAAGCCAGCTGTTGGACTACAACACACAGAATATTGGACATACATTTGACAATCTGGAGTCTAATTACTCCATTCCAATTACATTCTCCACTGAGTATAGCATTTTCCAAATTAAAAAATATCTACCCATTCTCCAACATGATGAAAATCACAAGTCCTACAGAAAACCAATGTTAGATATACTGCAAAAAAAAAAGCCCCACCTATAGGTTCCATTCTATCTTTTAGTCTATTTCAATTTACAGTAGCAGATGCAATCAGAAACATGGCTTTCCTATAAAGGATTTTACAAATGCGGTTGTTCAAGATGTATTTCGTGTGAACATGCTCATAAATCCAGGGATTTCACTTCGTTCACCACGGGCAAAACATACAACACTTTATGAACTGCAATACGGCAGGGGTCATTTACCCCATCGATTTGCATCCTTTGCCGTATTCAATATGTAGGTTTTACGGTTGTGCCCCTCAAGAGCCATATGTCGGACACAGTTAGTACCGCAGCAGTTAACATCTCTGTGGTCTCTCATCACTTTGCCCTAGTACATAAAGGGGATCTATCAGCACTTACTTTTTCAATGGCTTTAAACTTAACTAAACCTACAAGAGGAGGCAATTTAAGAAGATTTTTTTTAAACCGTGAATCCTATTGGATTTTAAAACTTAATTCAAGAACACCGCTAGGTCTCAATGTCAGACAGGACTTGATTTTGCAGTACTCATAACATATTAATCCTTGTAATATTCTTTAAATATATTCATATGTCCTTTTTATTTTCTTTTACATACAAAATATATATATATGTATGTGTTGAGTACAAATCTTTATTTTGTACATCTGAGGCATATTACACGTGTTTGATTCATCTAATTGACAGGTCCCCGTTCACTCCTTCCACCTTGGTAATACTACACATTGACAAATTTTGGTCTCACATGTACCAGGTGTATCTCTCAGAGTTAATCTATTCTCTGTATCCGTTGGCTCGCAACTACACGTGACATGCACCCTGTTTCCTTTAAATATTTGCTATGCCAGCTTTAGCAGCTAACTATGAGTAAGACTGGATAGGTCGAAACACGTTTTTTACCTGCTGGATTGTATTGTCTCTGTGCCTTTTGTTTACAATAAATGGACTTTTAATATACTTAATCCGCTGAAATTTCTACTTTCACTTTGTATTTCAAGCCCCGTCCCATGCTTTCCGCACAGATCTCCCAGTTGTATCCTGCTACAACGTTACCTGTGAGCTGACTCTCCCCTTCAGTGTTTGCTGCAAGTTGTTGATTATAGGAAGAATTGTGGGATACTATCTGAAGTTTATCCCGAATTTCCCCATGATAGCCGCACCCTTGACCTACCTTAAGGACATAGAGTAGTTGATGGCCAAGTGGACTTGGAGATGGCTTTCCAGGAGTTGAAGCTAGCCCTGTGTACACAGCCAGTCTTGATTGCATCGGACTTCACAAAGGAGTTTGTGGTTCAGATGCATGCTTCAGAAGTCTAGTTTGAAGCCTTCTTGTCGAGAGAAACAAATGGGAAGGAAAGTAAAATATGTCACGAAAATACAATCCTAGAATCACTGTGATACGTTGAAGCTTCCCAGACTTATTACCTCAAAGTGACACTTGTTAGAATTGAAAAAATTGGCATGGTCAGTAAGGCGAAAACAGGCTCTGGCACAAAGGGTTAATAAATCATCATTTGAGTTGCTGGGTGACATCTGTGGTTCCTCTTGACACTTTTTCATACCCTTACTGCCTACTCTCAGTTATACAGGTCCTATCTGCTGCCATATAATAAGACACTAACCTCTCACTTTTGAAATTACTTTGAGGGGCCTAGATTATAGATAGAACCAGGAGGGCACAGAAAATACAAAGTCAGAAGACACGAGTGGACCATAAACAGGCCAAGACCACAAGAAGATTAAATGCACAGAACTGAACCATAGGAGAACAATGCTGTACCTGGCAACTTGCAGCAATGTGGTTTGAGCTTTAGAAGGGTGTGGTGCTTTCCAATTCCCTAGAGAAGGGAGCTGATAACTCCAGCTGGACAGCGCACACACACCCATACTGCCAGACTGGATGGTAGGACTGGTCCCACCCACCCTATTCTTAGTGGCTGCACAGAGCCTGTGCTGCCCAGATCTTCTGGTTACAATGTCTTCTCCGTCACCAATGCCACCCGCAGAATAAATGATGGCAGCCGCTGGTGACAGAAACAGACATCGCAGGAGCAGATCCCAGAGGAAATATGACACACCATTTGTAGAAGCTCCAATGTTGTAGAATGGCAGAAAACCCAATAAAGTTACTCAATTTTGTAACGTATAACCATCAGTGAATTAATCTATATGAGTAGTGACTATTTTGACACCTGAGTGGGGGCTTGTTTTTTGTGGGATGACTAGAAGTTTTTATTAGTATCATTTTCACCTACATAACATTTTTTGTTGGCTTTTTATTCCAATATTTTGGAGGCAGAATGAATAGTTGAACACCACCCTGCACTAGTGCATGCATTGATGTCTTCTAAATCAAGATAGCTAACAGAAATCAGCCAGGTGTATAAATAAACACTAAACATGTTAATGTATATAGTATTAGTGGCTGTCAGATATAGGACCATCTACAAGACGAATCATCTTACATGACAATAGGGGGAGAGACGACTACGTCGCCTAAATAAAGATAATAGCGTCCATAGTATGCAAAAATAGACATTATTATTTGTAATTACAAGCAGATTAGAGTGGAATAAAAACATCAGCAGCAATTGCCATATGAAAAAAGAGAGCACACAGGTAGACTAGGTGGAAGTGCATATGGCAACCATAAATATATCTAACGGATGACCATATCTATTTAATAACACATGCTTTGGTAACAAGTAATCACAGTCACTGGTATGCTATAACAGGAAAAATAAAGTACTTTTGTACATCCACATTATTATCTAGAACCAAAACGAGACATGTAAGGTGTTTGTAAAATACCTGTATAGCGATGTGTCAGAAGCCAGACC
The DNA here is from genome assembly GCF_046119375.1 of Phyllobates terribilis. NCBI lineage: Eukaryota > Metazoa > Chordata > Amphibia > Anura > Dendrobatidae > Phyllobates > Phyllobates terribilis. Next base: position 26,667,113 of record NW_027362765.1, read on the forward strand.
TGTCAGCTCAACACCGACGCGCGTTTCGGTGTGGGCCTTTGTCAAGGGGCAAAGGCCCACGCTGCTCTAGTTCATGCATTGACGTCTTCTAGTAGACTGTGAACTATTATTATCTTAGTGAAAAATTACATTTTTCTACATAACTTCCCATTTCTATGGAGATTTTGAGTAGAAATGTTCAAAAATAGAATTTAAGAATATTTTATTCAAAAATAATTTGTTTTATTCTTGGCAGACGACTGTACCAGGAGATCAGAGGAACAACTGACATCTTCAATTTTTATATCTGATGCCCTTGAGATCACACGGGATGCAATTGAAGTGAACGTCATTACTCCAGATATACCATCATCCCTTCACAGTAAAAATCTATCATCTGTTCCTATGAAAGAAGTCCTATGTTCTGATTCATTACAGACTACAAAGAAAAATAAAAGTCAGAATATAGGCATTACAAAACAAACTGCTCTTTGCTTTAAGAAGCCAATTACACATTCAGAATATGGAAATAGTTTTCCTCTCGAAACATCTTTTGTTACACATCAAAAAATTCACATAGAGGAGAAGACAATTTCTAGTTCCAAATGTGGGAGATATCTTAACCAGGAATCAGATTTTATTAGGCATGAGAGAATGCATACTGGTGCGGAGAAGCCATATTCATGTTCAGAATGTGGAAAATGCTTTGGACGGAAATCATATCTTGTTATACATCACAGAACTCACACAGGAGAGAAGCCATATTCATGTTCAGAATGTGGGAAATGTTTTGTAGAGAAATCACCTCTTCTTAAACATCAGAGAAGTCACACAGGGGAGAAGCCTTTTTCATGTTCAGAATGTGGAAAATGTTTTGCACAGAGACCATATCTACTTATACATCTGAGAACTCACACAGGGGAAAGGCCTTTTTCTTGTTCAGAATGTGGAGAATGTTTTGCACAGAGATCATATCTTCTTATACATCAGAGAACTCACACAGGGGAAAGGCCTTTTTTATGTTCAGAATGTGGAAAATGTTTTAAACGGAAATCACATCTTGTTGGTCACCAGAGAACTCACACAGGAGAAAAGCCTTTTTCATGTTCAGAATGTGGAAAATGTTTTGTAGATAAATTACACCTAGATAGACACCAGAGAACTCACACAGGGGAGAAGCCTTTTTCATGTTCAGAATGTGGAAAATGTTTTGTAGATAAATTACACCTAGATAGACACCAGAGAACTAACACAGGGGAGAAGCCTTTTTCATGTTCAGACTGTGGAATATGTTTTGCACATAAAGTAACACTTGTTATACACCAGAGAACTCACACAGGGGAGAAGCCATATTCATGTTCAGAATGTGGAAAATGTTTTAGACAGAAATCATTGCTTGTTACACATGAGAGAACTCACACAGGGGAGAAGCCATATTCATGTTCAGAATGTGGGAAATGTTTTGCATGGAAATCACATCTTGTTATACACCAGAGAACTCACACAGGGGAGAAGCCTTTTTCATGTTCTGAATGTGGGAAATGTTTTAAAGCGAAATCAAACCTTTTTAGTCACCAGAGAAGTCACACACACACAGGGGAGAAGCCATATTCATGTTCAGAATGTGGAATATGTTTTGCTCATAAATCATCGCTTGTTAGACACCAGGGAGTTCACACGGGGAGAAGCCTTGTGGTCATTACCTGAAGAAGTGCTTGACACTTTGAAACACGTTGACTAAAAACCACATGCTTGAATAAATCCTTAAGAACTGATTTCCTCCCACTCCAAAGAGATACAGAATTTGGATTGCGAGCCTAATTGGGGACAGCAATGATGTCTGTAAAGCCCTGCAGAATATGATTGCACTATAATAAAAAAAAAAAAAAAAAAAAAAAAAAAAGAGCTGTGTGTATGTAAATGTGCAGTGTCCAGCAGTATTGTGTGTGTGTGTGTGTGTGTGTGTGTGTGTGTGTGTGTGTGTGTGTGTGTGTGTGTGTGTGTGTGTGTGTGTACGCCATTAATGTCCCTGCTGTGATTTTAGCACAGCACATGGTGCAGAGAAACCTTAACAATAAATTTATTTTCTACTCCACCCTAGTGCATTACAATTAGTGATATTGACTGTCACGTACATACTTCCCAGCACGTGATATGGAGTGTGCTTGCTAGAGTTAATTCATCTCCTCTCACTCAATCCAGTGCTCAACCTCGGTTTTAGGCTATATAGTAAGCATAAATCACACCCCAACACATTCAGCACACCCCGATTTCTTAACGCCTGGCCACCACTCCTCAAATACAAGGGGTGATGAGTCCCCAAGATATGTTACTATCAGACAATCAAAAGGTCACACACTTTCTGAAAGGCTATGGATTCTTTAGCGCATACAAGGATCAAACTTATTAAAGATTTTAACCTTTAATATAAAAATATACATTGCTTACAATAAAAGATATAAAAAGGTAAAAAAAAACAACACACAAATATGCAAAACAGTCTTTAATATACTTACCTTGTAATGTTGTCACATCCTGTTCCATCCAGATGTGTCCGGATCCCAGAATTCCAAGCGGCGGAAGTTCGCCGACCGCCATATTGGGACACCCAAGTGATGGGTGTCTCAATATGGAAACCGCTGGTGGTACCCACCGCTTGCGCGGTACCACCAGCGGAACACCGTCGCACCACACACATACTCTCTGTATACGCCGTACGCACCACACACACTGTATACGCCGTACGCACCACACACACTGCATACGCCGTACGCACCACACACACTGCATACGCCGTATGCACCATTCACACACTGTATACGTCGTACGCACCACACACACACACACTGTGTACGCCGTACGCACCACACACACACACTGTATACGCCGTATGCACCACCACACAAACACTCTGTATACGCCGTATGCACCACCACACAAACACACACTGTATACGCCATATGCACCACCACACACACACTGTATACGCCTTACGCACCACCACACGCTGTATACGCCGTACGCATCACACACACACACACACTATATATGCCGCACATACGTTTTGTCCTTATGTGGATACAATGTAAATTAAAGCGCCTAGGAAAGAGGACACACGGGGGGAGACTGCTCAAACAAGAGAACACTGAAGGGAAGAAGACAGCACAGGGGTGGAGAGAGGGGGAGAGCACATGGAGTACACAGTTTTGGATCACATCAGCTTCCCAGTCAGCCCCACATGTCAACAACTTATTTTGTGCCACCTAGCTTTTTATAGTCGTAACCAGAGGCTGATATTTCCAGGATCACCTGATTGTACTATTTAAAAATTGCTGTTTGACTGGATGGTGAGCTAAGAGCCTTGCATTTCAAATATCCTGTGTCTCCCCAACTCCTCTGTACAGTGAATAGTAAATATACTGCCTAATTTCAAACCATGTGTTTCGCTCTGAAGCTAAGGGTCCAGGAGCTGAGGTGTTATGTTTGACATCTCCAGAAAAAGCCCCATTGTGTTTGCAATACTGATACAGCCAGTTTCACTCTTTAGTCCACTAAATATAACTCTACTGCTGTTATGCTATGCCTTTTTGATTTTATATTCCCTTCACATTGGCCCCTCCACTTTACACCCGGAGTTGAGGTGTCATAAAGGTTTAATTAGTAGAAAAAAAGTTTTTCCTATTTTCTATTGTCTAAATCTGGGCTACATCTTAAGATAAAGAGCGTCTTATAGTCCAAAAAGTACAGAATTAGAATTATATAATTACAAATAAAAATATATGCAGTGTGACAGAGTCACTGTTGTTATATGTGAGGGGAGGTATGTTTCACCATGGTTGCTAGCCTTAGCGAACTGAACCTACAACTTTCCTCCAGCATGTTGTGTTGAGGGGGTTAAATCACCTAAAGGGAGTGGTTTTGTGTGAATGACATAGATATGGGAGTGAAGTTATTCACCCTACCTCCACCTCAGGGTGTGTCTGAGCAAGGTTAAATGCTCAGTCACTATTTTTTTTCTGTGGTTTTGTGGCTGGAGAGGCAAGGCAAGTCTCCAGACTGGAAAGCTTCAGCTCAAGAGGAGCTGCAGGCTGTGCTATAACCTGTGCAGGTGAACCCCACACACATATGGACCATGCTATCATTTATCCTTTGTTTTGCTGTTATGCCAGAAAGGCCATGTTTATTTTGCTGAACCTGCAGTTACTAATATCTTTCATTTAAAATACTATAATATACTGCGCACCACCATAACTGGGATGTAGAATTACGATAGTTTTCATTAAAGGGGTTCTTTGGTTAAATCAAGTTATCACCGATCCATGGGATCCACAGGATCGGTGATCACTTATTGATCGTTTGGGTCCGAACATTGGAAACGCACCTATTGGAAGAATGGGGAAGTTTTCTACCTGACAGGACACTTATCCCCATTTTATAATGCAGCAGCAGGTGGGACGTCTGACCGCAGCTCCATTCATTCTCTTTGGGGCTTCCAGAAAAAAAAAAAAAACAGCCACTGAGGGAATGAATGGATCAGTGGTCAAGTCGCACATGAGCTCCAGTCTAATGAGGATAAAAGCTCCACAATCTACCAATTGGAGTGGGTCCCAGTAGTCAGACCCCCACTAATCAATAATTTATCACTTATCCTGTGGAGAGGTGATTACTTGTTTTTGCCGGAGAACCCCGGTAAGTGCATTTTGTTCCAAGTATTTAATCACTAATGGAAATCAAGAATCTTCTAATTAATATCAGAGAGAACAAATTACCGCCATACACAACACAATCCACTATAGCAACATCAATAGTACCACATACAAGGGAGAAATACTGCCACATCATAACTAGACCACATATTACCACCACATAATGACCGAATAATACTACATACACCAGACCACATATTACCACCACATAGTGACCGAATAATACTACATACAAGGGAGAAATACTGCCACACCATGACCAGACCACATATTACCACCACATAGTGACTGAATAATACCACATACAAGGGAGAAATACCACCACACCATGACCAGACCAGATATTAACAGCATATAGCGTCCAAATAATTTCCCATCATTTCTCTCCCCCACCTCCATCATTGCTCTCCCCCATCCCCATCATTGTTCTCCCCCTACCTCCCCCATCATTGCTTTCTCCCATCCCCATCATTGCTCTCCCCCACCTTCTCCATCATTGCTCTCCCTCACCTTCTCCAACATTGTCATATCTCCTCCACCTCCTCCATCATTGTCATATCTCCTCCATCATTGCCATATCTCCCCCACCTCCTACATCATCATTGCCATATCTTTCCCCCACCTCCTCCATCATCACTGCCATATCTTCCCCCCACCACCTCCATCACTGCCATATTTCCCCCACCACCTCCTCCATCATCATTGCCATATCTCCCACCATCACCTCCTCCATTATCATTGCCATATCTCCCCCTACCTCCTCCATCATCATTACCATATCTCCCCCACCTGCTCCATCATCATGGCTATATCTCCCCCACCTCCTCCATCACCAGTGCCATGTCACATCTCCCATTACCTCCTCCATCACCATGCCATGTATATCTCCCCCAACCTTCTCCATCACCATGCCATGCATATCTCCCCCACCTAATCCATCACCATTGCTCTCCCTCATCTCCTCCTCCATCACCATTGCTCTTTCTACCCCCACCTTCTCACGGATAAGAAAGCGATAAGAAAAATGCAAGTTTTGTGAATGAGAAAAAACTGAATTTTACAGAATTGTTGGCCCTATAGAAATACTTTTTTTTTACATACATTTTTTATGTATGTATAATTTTTTTATGGGAGAGGAAGTGGTGATGTCCAACTCACTTAATGAGTTCAAGAGAGGCCTGGACACCTTTCTTGAGAACAATAAAATTACATCTTATTCTTAGTTAATTAATCCAGGGATTTAATCTGACTGTCAGATTGGTGTCGGGAAGTGAATTTTTCCTCAATGATGTAAATTGGCCTATACCGCATGTATTTTTTTTTTTTTTTTGCCTTCCCCTGGATCAACGCTGCGGAATAGCTGCAGTGCACAAGAAATAGGCTGAACTGGATGGACGCTTGTCTTTTTTCGGCCTTATAAACTATGTAACTAAATACTTGAGCAATACCCCAAGAAAAACATTAAAAAGACACAAAATCATTATATTTATAAAGCTGGTTCAATATAGCATTTAATTTTTATTCAAGAAAAAAACCTCCTATGATCTCATTACTTCCTGCACCTCATTATAACCCGACTCTTCACTGCAGTGACTCCCTTCTAGCCAGTCCTGTAATGAGGCGACTAGACGGGAGTCTAATGAGCTCCTGGAATCATCTCCATTCTGGTCCTGTCAGTGCTGAGCCGTCTTTGTAGCTGTTCCTGTGAGGACCTCGCTTCGGCAGCTCCGGTCACCTCAGCACTGACCTGTCTGGAGTGGAGGCTCCGGTGAGATCTTCACTACAGCCGCTCTATTCAAGTCACTTCACCAGTGAGCCGTCTAGAGAGGAGCTGCTGGAAGGAGCCTCCAATATACACGCAACCGTGACAGGAGGTGGAGGTGCCGGGATGAGGTGAGTATTGGCAGGGGGAGCGGTGTTTACAGCCTCACGTTAGTAGAACAACACCAGGCTGCTGATCACTGCTCTCCACCACCGTGTACAGAGCACAGAAAGGTAATCATCACAATGCTGTGCTCTGATCACTGACTCAGCTCTGCTATATCAGTGTAAGTCTCTGCAGGAGCCTTATACTGAGATAATAAACCATGTATCTAATGCCCATCACATTACACCACTGCTCCCATAGAAGTGGACAGAACGAGGTCACACATTACACCACTGATTCCATAGAAGTGGACAGAGCAGGGTCACACATTACACCACCGCTCCTATATAATGTACAGAGCGAGGTCACACACTACGCCACCGCTCCTATATAATGTACAGAGCGAGGTCACACATTACACCACCGCTCCTATATAATGTACAGAGCGAGGTCACACATTACACCACCGCTCCTATATAATGTACAGAGAGAGGTCACACATTACACCACCGCTCCTATATAATGCACAGAGCGAGGTCACACATTACACCACCGCTCCTATATAATGTACAGAGCGAGGTCACACATTACACCACCGCTCCTATATAATGTACAGAGCGAGGTCACACATTACACCACCGCTCCTATATAATGTACAGAGCGAGGTCACACATTACACCACCGCTCCTATATAATGTACAGAGCGAGGTCACACATTACACCACCGCTCCTATATAATGTACAGAGCGGGGTCACACATTACACCACCGCTCCTATATAATGTACAGAGCGAGGTCACACATTACACCACCGCTCCTATATAATGTACAGAGCGAGGTCACACATTACACCACCGCTCCTATATAATGTACAGAGCGGGGTCACACATTACACCACCGCTCCTATCTAATGTACAGAGCGAGGTCACACATTACACCACCGCTCCTATATAATGTACAGAGCGAGGTCACACATTACACCACAGCTCCTATATAATGCACAGAGCGGGGTCACACATTACACCACCGCTCCTATATAATGTACAGAGCGAGGTCACACATTACACCACCGCTCCTATATAATGTACAGAGCGAGGTCACACATTACACCACCGCTCCTATATAATGTACAGAGCGAGGTCACACATTACACCACAGCTCCTATATAATGTACAGAGCGAGGTCACACATTACACCACCGCTCCTATATAATGTACAGAGCGAGGTCACACATTACACCACAGCTCCTATATAATGTACAGAGCGAGGTCACACATTACACCACCGCTCCTATATAATGTACAGAGCGGGGTCACACATTACACCACCGCTCCTATATAATGTACAGAGCAGGGTCACACATTACACCACCGCTCCTATATAATGTACAGAGCGAGGTCACACATTACACCACCGCTCCCATATAATGTACAGAGCGAGGTCACACATTACACCACCGCTCCTATATAATGTACAGAGCGATGTCATACATTATACCACCGCTCCTATATAATGTACAGAGCGAGGTCACACATTACACCACCGCTCCTATATAATGTACAGAGCGAGGTCACACATTACACCACAGCTCCTATATAATGTACAGAGCGAGGTCACACATTATACCACCGCTCCTATATAATGTACAGAGCGGGGTCACACATTACACCACCGCTCCTATATAATGTACAGAGCGAGGTCACACATTATACCACCGCTCCTATATAATGTACAGAGCGAGGTCACACATTACACCACCGCTCCTATATAATGTACAGAGCGAGGTCACACATTATACCACCGCTCCTATATAATGTACAGAGCGAGGTCACACATTACACCACCGCTCCTATATAATGCACAGAGCGGGGTCACACATTACACCACCGCTCCTATATAATGTACAGAGCGAGGTCACACATTACACCACCGCTCCTATATAATGTACAGAGCGGGGTCACACATTACACCACCGCTCCTATATAATGTACAGAGCGAGGTCACACATTACACCACAGCTCCTATATAATGTACAGAGCGAGGTCACACATTATACCACCGCTCCTATATAATGTACAGAGCGAGGTCACACATTACACCACCGCTCCTATATAATGCACAGAGCGGGGTTACACATTACACCACCGCTCCTATATAATGTACAGAGCGAGGTCACACATTACACCACCGCTCCTATATAATGTACAGAGCGGGGTCACACATTACACCACCGCTCCTATATAATGTACAGAGCGAGGTCACACATTACACCACCGCTCCTATATAATGTACAGAGCGAGGTCACACATTACACCACCGCTCCTATATAATGTACAGAGCGAGGTCACACATTACACCACCGCTCCTATATAATGTACAGAGAGGGGTCACACATTACACCACCGCTCCTATCTAATGTACAGAGCGAGGTCACACATTACACCACCGCTCCTATATAATGTACAGAGCGAGGTCACACATTACACCACAGCTCCTATATAATGCACAGAGCGGGGTCACACATTACACCACCGCTCCTATATAATGTACAGAGCGAGGTCACACATTACACCACCGCTCCTATATAATGTACAGAGCGAGGTTACACATTACACCACAGCTCCTATATAATGTACAGAGCGAGGTCACACATTACACCACCGCTCCTATATAATGTACAGAGCGAGGTCACACATTACACCACAGCTCCTATATAATGTACAGAGCGAGGTCACACATTACACCACCGCTCCTATATAATGTACAGAGCGGGGTCACACATTACACCACCGCTCCTATATAATGTACAGAGCAGGGTCACACATTACACCACCGCTCCTATATAATGTACAGAGCGAGGTCACACATTACACCACTGCTCCCATATAATGTACAGAGCGAGGTCACACATTACACCACCGCTCCTATATAATGTACAGAGCGAGGTCACACATTACACCACCGCTCCTATATAATGTACAGAGCGAGGTCACACATTACACCACAGCTCCTATATAATGTACAGAGCTAGGTCACACATTATACCACCGCTCCTATATAATGTACAGAGCGGGGTCACACATTACACCATCGCTCCTATATAATGTACAGAGCGAGGTCACACATTACACCACAGCTCCTATATAATGTACAGAGCGGGGTCACACATTACACCACCGCTCCTATATAATGTACAGAGCGAGGTCACACATTACACCACCGCTCCTATATAATGTACAGAGCGAGGTCACACATTACACCACCGCTCCTATATAATGTACAGAGCGAGGTCACACATTACACCACCGCTCCTATATAATGCACAGAGCGGGGTCACACATTACACCACCGCTCCTATATAATGTACAGAGCGAGGTCACACATTACACCACCGCTCATATATAATGTACAGAGCGAGGTCACACATTACACCACCGCTCCTATATAATGTACAGAGCGAGGTCACACATTACACCACCGCTCCTATATAATGTACAGAGCGGGGTCACACATTACACCACCGCTCCTATATAATGTACAGAGCGAGGTCACACATTACACCACCGCTCATATATAATGTACAGAGCGGGGTCACACACTACACCACCGCTCCTATATAATGTACAGAGCGAGGTCACACATTACACCACCGCTCCCATATAATGTACAGAGCGAGGTCACACATTACACCACCGCTCCCATATAATGTACAGAGCAGGGTCACACATTACACCACAGCTCCTATATAATGTACAGAGCGGGGTCACACATTACACCACCGCTCCTATATAATGTACAGAGCAGGGTCACACATTACACCACCGCTCCTATATAATGTACAGAGCAGGGTCACACATTACACCACCTCTCCTATATAATGTACAGAGCGAGGTCACACATTACACCACAGCTCCTATATAATGTACAGAGCGAGGTCACACATTACACCACCGCTCCTATATAATGTACAGAGCGGGGTCACACATTACACCACCGCTCCTATATAATGTACAGAGCAGGGTCACACATTACACCACCGCTACTATATAATGTACAGAGCAGGGTCACACATTACACCACTGCTCCCATATAATGTACAGAGCAAGGTCACACATTACACCACCGCTCCTATATAATGTACAGAGCGAGGTCACACATTACACCACAGCTCCTATATAATGTACAGAGCAAGGTCACACATTACACCACCGCTCCTATATAATGTACAGAGTGAGGTCACACATTACACCACCGCTCCTATATAATGTACAGAGCGAGGTCACACATTACACCACTGCTCCCATATAATGTACAGAGCGAGGTCACACATTACACCACCGCTCCTATATAATGTACAGAGCGAGGTCACACATTACACCACCGCTCCTATATAATGTACAGAGCGAGGTCACACATTACACCACAGCTCCTATATAATGTACAGAGCGAGGTCACACATTATACCACCGCTCCTATATAATGTACAGAGCGGGGTCACACATTACACCACCGCTCCTATATAATGTACAGAGCGAGGTCACACATTACACCACTGCTCCCATAGAAGTGGATGGAGCGGGGTCACACATTACATTACTAACGTTATTGGAGCTGCTCACTTCTGAAGTGGAGAGGCTCCTGACAACCCCTTTACCAATCTTACTAAATGTGATGATGAAAACTCCCAGAAGAGAAGCATTTACTGCAGGAGAATAGTTCAGCTCCTAAAAGACACTTCAGAAATTAACAGATCACAAAAAAAGACAGATCCATTCTGAAAATTTCCTGCTAAACTTTAGAAGGATTTTATGTCATAAAAATATAAAGAGGACGTTCAAAAATTTATTGCTGACATATAGTAGACAGCCGGAGACTGGTGATAGACCAGACGCGACATAATTATTTGTCTCCACGCAGAGAAAATCCACGTTACATTCCACACATAAAAGTGTAGAAAAGGGGCGCGGGGTAATTGTGCCCGTAGTGCGGAGCAAATAATGCTGTAACCATAACCAAGAGTCAGTGTAAGGCCACATTCACACATTCAGTATTAGATCAGTATTTCTAAGCAAAACAGGAGCAGAACAATAAGAGGGAAAGTATAACAGTAACACGTCACCACTTCTGTATTTATCACCCACTACTGGTTTTGGCTTACAAATACTGATGTAAAATACTGACCAAATACTGAACATGTGAACAAGGTCTAAGTAAGAGACCGGGAGAAACTTCTACCAAGATGCCCCAAATCTATAACACAGAACACTGGACCCCCGGGACTGAGCTCAGGGCAGAGAAATGGGGCTTTAAGGGGGAAACTGGGTGTGCCAAGGGGGGGAAACAATAATATACACACAGCTCTGCTCCGTACACCTCGTACACGCGCGGCTCCGCTCCGTACGCCTCGTACACGCGCGGCTCCGCTCCGTACGCCTCGTACACGCGCGGCTCCGCTCCGTACGCCTCGTACACGCGCGGCTCCGCTCCGTACGCCTCGTACACGCGCGGCTCCGCTCCGTACGCCTCGTACACGCGCGGCTCCGCTCCGTACGCCTCGTACACGCGCGGCTCCGCTCCGTACGCCTCGTACACACGCGGCTCCGCTCCGTACGCCTCGTACACACGCGGCTCTGCTCCGTACGCCTCGTACACGCGCGGCTCCGCTCCGTACGCCTCGTACACACACGGCTCCGCTCCGTACGCCTCGTACACGCGCGGCTCCGCTCCGTACGCCTCGTACACGCGCGGCTCCGCTCCGTACGCCTCGTACACACACGGCTCCGCTCCGTACACCTCGTACACACGCGGCTCTGCTACATCCACACTGTAAACCCCTCCTGACCCCACACATAACCTTCACCTCATCCAGCACCATGACAACCAGCACAGCAGAGTCCTGCATCCACTGAGGCCCCTGATCATGTGACCCCTGACTCCTCCCCTCCTGTGACCTCATCACAGGTCCTGTGCACACAGCCATATATGTGGTGTTGGTAGTGTCTAGAGTGGAGGTGATTCTTTGAGGGGGATGATGTCACTTGAAGGGGCGGGGCCTCCTTCAGTCCAGTGAGTGAAGACCGAACACCAGGAAGCTGTGTTGTGCTGAGGCTGCTGGGAAGGTGAGGCCTGGGGGGCTGCACCATGGAGCCTGTGCAGGTGGGATGAGGCACAGGACTCAGTGTGCGTGATCTGAGGAGGGAGTTTAGAAGACCCCCAGCCCCATGCAAGTAACAGGACCCTCCTCCTTCCCCATACTGACCCCCAGCACACAGCCCCATGCAAGTAACTGCACCCCCCTCCTTCCCCATACAGACCCCCAGCACACAGCCCCATGCAAGTAACTGCACCCCCCTCCTTCCCCATACAGACCCCCAGCACACAGCCTCATGCAAGTAACACGACCCCCCTCCTTCCCCACACAGAGCTCCAGCACTCAGCCCCATGCAAGTAACACGACCCCCTCCTTCCCCATACAAACCCCCAGCACACAGCCCCATGCAAGTAACTGCACCCCCCTCCTTCCCCATACAGACCCCCAGCACACAGCCTCATGCAAGTAACACGACCCCCCTCCTTCCCCACACAGAGCTCCAGCACTCAGCCCCATGCAAGTAACACGACCCCCTCCTTCCCCATACAGACCCCCAGCACTCAGCCCCATGCAAGTAACACGACCCCCTCCTTCCCCATACAGACCCCCAGCACTCAGCCCCATGCAAATAACACGACCCCCTCCTTCCCCACACAGAGCTCCAGCACTCAGCCCCATGCAAGTAACACGACCCCCTCCTTCCCCATACAGACCCCCAGCACTCAGCCCCATGCAAATAACACGACCCCCTCCTTCCCCATACAGACCCCCAGCACTCAGCCCCATGCAAGTAACACGACCCCCTCTTTCCCCATACAGACCCCCAGCACACAGCCTCATGCAAGTAACACGACCCCCTCCTTCCCCACACAGAGCTCCAGCATGGTGCCCAGTGCAAGTAACTGCACCCTCTAATTCCCCACGCAGACCCCCAGCAAACAGCCCCACACAAGTAACAGGACCCCCTCTGTGACGACACAGATTTTATTCTTAATTATGCCAGACGTATTATTCAGGGCACATGAGCCGTCGTTCACACCAGTCTGTACATCTTCCTGTAGATTGGCTTGTTGTATGTTGTATGATGATTTGGTGAATGGCTGTTGATTCTCTATTGTATCAGCCCCTCCAGCTTATTGTTCTGTTTTCCTTGGGAACAAAGGTGCAGGTTGTTTGAACAATCGATGTTTGTTATTTTGTGACTGTCTGCAAACATTGCAGGAAAGAAATCTGCAGGTTAATTGTCCACTGGAACAAGACTGTGGGAACTCCAACCATACGCCAACGTGTGCTTAATTCCCCCCCCCCCCCCCCTTCTCAATAATACACCAGATACAACTTGATGGGTGAAGCTCGGTCACAGCTTTATTATCCGTTTATTTTTCCGCTAGAAAGACACTTAACTTATCAACATGCTCGTTGCCAAATGCCCTGTTGACTCTTCACAGGCAAGTCAGACAACGAGCGGTACTTTACAACATGTCCTTTCTTTATTGCCAGGCCACGGAGGATCCTGCGTGTTTGTACGCAGGATTCTGACCCCCACGCATCGCTTGCAGTGCTCGTTCGACTCCGTCTTGGAGTCCTGACAAGAATATGTCTAGTCCAATGTCCGTGAGGTGCACGCTGTCAGCCCTTAGGTTTGCATTATCCCCTTCTAGTTGGCCGTACCTTATCACCACTTGCCCTCTGTCTCTTACAAATTTCGACATCCATGCATTGATTTTATGCCTTGTGCTTTCAATGGCCATGCTGTTTCGTGCTCCTTGTCACACTCTCGTACCACACCATTGTGAGTTTGGGAAAAAATGCTTTGAAACGCTCCGTATCTAATTTCATCATCGTAACTAATTCTGAGATCTTGTAATGGCAGAGATAGTTTCCCCTGGCATGAATGACCGGACCTCTTGCTTCTCTCGCGATGTCGACCACCTCCAGGAACACCTGTGGCCGTTGTAGGCCTCTTATACCTCTCCAAAATTACATTTGATTCCCTACTGTGATGAAATGGCAGTAGGGAGACCCCGCAGAATCTTGCTGTTGCCACCACTGTGATGGATTCACAACGCGCCTGACATCACACTACGCCAGACGGAGCACGTGATACGGATCTACACTTTGCACCAATGTGATATTCCGCACCCCCCTCAAGGATACATAAGGTCAGATTTGTTACAGTTATGCACAGACACCCCCTGTCCACATGGGTATAGGGAGGCACCAGGGAGTGAGACGAGGAGGCCCACTCAGTCACTGACGCTGCACCACACTCGCCCACAACCCTGACAGGCTGAGAGACTCCGTTCACTAGCTCCAGTGATGCAGAGCCTAGTCAGCCTGGGAGAGCTGCCACTAGTTTCTATTTGATATAATGGACTTGTATCGGTCTAGAAACCAGACCGGTAGTGTGTTCAATGGACCGAACAACAGACCTGAAGTTCGTGGATCGAGATAAAAGAACAGCCCAAGGTTAAATATATATTTAATCGCTGTAAGGGCACACTAAACAATACACTATATACATAAGGTTATACATAGAAACAAAAGAAAATCTGGGCAACAAGATTCATTATTGATCAAGACTTATACAATTATATTACCTACAAAGCACCATTATTGAGTCATTAAGAGATCCAAACCATTAATCATAGTAGATATAAACATAACTTAATTAAACACTAGACATACATGAATACCATTAAAAGAGCTGTGCTTATTAGCATACTTTAAATTCCATGCATGATTCCACTTGTGACTCTGGAAAGTAATCACATACAAATAGATCTGTGATTTGTGTCCGCTTTCCCCAATGTGATCTTCACCGCACTTATTGTGAGCTTATATCTGGACCTATGTTCTATTACTGATGAGGAATTTTTCTCTTTCACTGTTGCTAATAAGCACATCTCTTTTAATGGTATTCATGCATGTCTAGTGTTTAATTGAATTATGTTTATATCTATTATGATTAATGGTTTGGATCTCTTAACTCAATAATGGTGCTTTGTAGGTAATATAAGGGTTATACGTACACAGTGGTCAGAGTTACAAATGCAAAGCAGTTATTACGAGTCAGTTACCTATGGAAAGGCCTGGCTTTCGGGGGAAGGGCTGCCACATGGGAGGTGTGTGGGCCTTCCCTATGTTGTTGCAGGACTTTCCCCACACGACTTAACGTCATGACCTCCCCAGGAAAAGACAATGGACTTGGGGCAGCAGGATCTTTTAACCTCTCTGGGTCACTCCCCTTACGACCCCTCGGCTGGCCCTAGATCTCCACCCCTGCCCTGTCTTTGCTAACAAACTCCCACAAGCAAAACAATATAAGAACTTAATAACAATGTAACTTACATCAGTTTAACATGCAATCCAGTTGATACTCTGATTTATTGAAGCCATCTTGTTAGATTAAACCGCCTATGTTAGTATTATAGACCTTCACCAAATGATCCCCCATCCCCCTCAATCTAGGCGTAATGGACCTAGGCTATCCCCAAGATCTCCTAGAATGTACCACGCTGTGGAAGTGAAGGGTCCCACCATTTTCTTTTTTTCATTTAATGAGCAGCAATTTACAATAATCTGTTTCCATTTCGGAAGAAATTTGCCAGCCTGCATTTCCTTATTGCTAAGGGCGTCTTGTTGCTCTATTCCCATAAAATGTTTCATTTGAGCTGTTAACTCTTCAATGTTTGGTTCTAGCCAATATTTAAGTAATTTTTTTTTGCCAGGATAAGTAGAGTGTGGAGCAATTTTGGAGGGTTACCCTCAGGGTTTTCTGTGTTGTTCCGAAAATATAACAAGCCTAGATAAGGTAAAAAAGTATAACCCGGACCCCATATTGTGTCGATCATAGCTGTTGCTTATCCTCAATATGAAACTGAAGCCGGGCATGGCCATAGGCCATGCATGAGGTCGGTAGTGGAAGGTGGCATTTAGGCCAATCTGTTAGCCTGTTTGAAAGCGGATATTTTTTTAGGTGTGTTAAATGCATAAATGGCGCCATGCATGATTTTATATTGCGTTTGTCTCCATGCTTCGTTTATAATGTGTTTTCTTATTAAATTCCAGTCTGACCTGATCTTATCAGAGATTTCCACATCTTCCAACTGTTGTCTCCAATATTTGAAGAAAGTATCTGGGTGAACTCCTAGTAGATTGCATCTCATTACAGAATAAAGGACCGAAATTGAAGTGGTACCCATTGGAGACAACAGAATGACATCCAAGACATTTTGAGAGACCTCAAAGGTCACATCCTTTAAATTGGCCATAATGGATAGTTTGATTTGTTCATATTGGAAATAATGTTGGGGAGGAAGATTGTATCTGTCTAAACACTTGGTACATGTCCATTGTGAGTTTTTCTTTCATTAAGCGATGGGTACCAACAATTTTGACCACGTGTGTATATTACTCGGATGTATCGTTTGCCCATAGCTCGCTGTTGAGTTATAGTTTCTTAAGCAAAGGGAGCACATGGCCAGAGGATGAGCCGTCCTGTGCCACTCACAGCTGCTGTGAGGGATCTCACTCGCTGCTTCTCAGCCACCCTCCCTTCTGCTTGCTGCATTGGTGTCGGATTTGCATATGTAGAGCTCTGTAAAATCCGCCTGCCAGTGCACAGTGATCGACAGGGGATTACCTTGAATATCTTAACACCCACAAACCCAAATTCCTCCCTCCTGGGCGGCATTTTGACCTTTTGCTCTGCCCAATATATGAACGAATGGCCTAATATCCAAACTGTTGGCTTTACGACACCTGGAAGAGAATAAACCGCGTTAAGGCTGTGTGCCCACGATGCGTTTTTTAAGCGTTTCCGCAGCGGCAAAAATGCTGCAGAAATGCTTAAAAAAACGCATGGTAGAAGGCCTGCCATGTTCCCCAATGATAATCCGCATGTGCTGTGCACATGCTGCGGAAATTTCCGCTGCGGATTATCATTGCGTAAAAAAACGCAGCACTGCCAATTATTTTGCTGAAGTGATGCGTTTTCGCCGCCATTGACTTGCATTAGATCGCATGGATTACGCATCACTGTATATATAGATGCGCATTCTATGCGTTCTAATGTGCGGATGGTACCCAGGTCTAGAGGAGAGGAGACTCTCCTCCGGACCTGGGTACCATAGAAAACTGTAAAAAAAAAAAAAAGAATAAAATAAAATATATACTTACCTTCTGGCGGCCCCCGGTGTCCTTCTCTTCACTTGCCGGCAGTTCGCGATGTACTGAAGGACCTGCGCTGACGTCATAGTCATGTGACGGGTCACGCGACGCTGACGTCTGCAGGTCCTTCAGTGTACCGCTGCCGGCAAGGGAGAACGGAGGGAAGCAGGACACCGGGGGCCATCAGAGGGTAAGTATATATTTATTTTTTACCATTCTTTTACGGTCACACTATATAAATCCATGCCGTTTGCATGCATTTATATAGTGTGACCAAGTTGACAAGCACTTTCCAAGTGACGCTAAAATCGCTTGGAAAGCGCTTGTCATCCCGCATGCGGAAATGCAAGTGAAGAACGCTTCACTTCCGCATGTTCCTGGCAGGAAAACGCATGTACAATCCGCATGCTTTTTTTTCTGCCAGGGAGATGCAGAAACGCTCAGGAAAAAATCCTGAGCATTTCTGCATTGTGGGCACATAGCCTAAGTTAACAAGTCATTGACATTAATTACATTGGGTAAGCAGCATTCTGTTGTACCTGAGAAGAAAGCTTGCTTGGGGAATGGGGGGGGTGTACATAGTAATGAGGCATGTAATAGGGAAAGTTCAATGAGGATAGAAAACAAAATACAATAGCAGTTAATTCATACTGAAATCAAAATGAAAAAATACACACTATAGGACATTTAACATTCTCTATCCCAAAAAAAGAAAAAAGCGGTTAATTCACCTTTGTGAACAGAAGTAAAATGTTTCACTGCTCCTCAGTATGTACTGTTGTTACTTTTAATGTTGGCAATGTGCTCAGCAATTCGCTTTTTCAATTTTCTGATAGTACAACCCCTGGCAAAAATTATGAAATGACTGGGCTCAGAGGATGTTCATTCAGTTGTTTAATGTTGTTGAAAAAAAGGAGATCACAGACATGGCACAAAACTTAAGTCATTTTAAATGGCAACTTTAGGTCTTTAAGAAACTCTAAAAGAAATCAAGATAAAAAATGTGGTACTCAGTAAGGGTAATTTTTTTCAGACCAAGCAGAGGGAAAAAAATTATGGAATCAATTAATGTCAAATGTTTAGTGATTAGTGCTCTACACATATATAACATAAAAAAACGTGTGACCGTTGACGGACTATAAGAAGGTTTTCCACATTTCTTAATCCGCCCATAGCTGCCTGTTGATTCCTATTTTATGGTTAGGTTTGGACGCGCCTCTTGTTGCTAATGATAATTGGCAAGAGAAAACTCTGCCGACCGGCATGACTCGGCATGTGAACACGTGTAGCCAGGTAGCGCCTGCATTTGCTGTAGGGTTACTTTCCGTATTGCGCAAAAACCTTCTATCAATTGCAATGTTTTTTTGGTCAGCAAGTGGAACACCATCGCTGTGGTGTCAATTTCTATACCTAGAAACGACAGCTTTGTGATGGGACCCACTGTTTTTTCTGGGGTTAGTGGTACTCCGAGGCACCACGAGATGTTTTTAAATTCGTCCAGTAGCGATTGGCATAGGTTTGAGTTTTTTGGTCCTACGAATAGGAAGTCATCCAAGTAATGGGTGACAGGCCTACTGCTGGTTTCATACCTTAGTACCCACTCTAGAAAGGAACTGAAAAGCTCGAAGTAAAAACAAGAAATTGAACAACCCATTGGGAGGCAAGTGTCTTAGAAATAAACGTTGTCCACTATGCATCCCAATAGGTGGTGGCAATCCGGATATACTGGTAACAGCCGAAAAGTGGATTCTATGTTTGATTTTTCAAGCCACGCTCCTGGTCCCGCTTCGCTTACTAGCGTTACCGCTCTGTCAAAAGACTCGTGGGAGACAGAGGCATCCTCCGCAGAAATCCCCTCGATCACTGAATCACCTTTGGGATTCGATAGATGATGGATGAGGCGAAATGTACCTGGGTCTTTTTTAGGGATAACTCCCAGTGGGGAAACTCTAAAATTTCTAAAAGGTGGCTTTTGAAAAGGGCCTGCCATTCTGCTTAGAGCTACTTCTTTTTGAATTTTATTTCTAAGAATTTTGGGGTGTTCTCAGACGGATATTAAGTTATTTGCGAAAGTGGGCGATTTATTGAACTTGAACGGAATGAAAAACCCATACGTAAAGCCAAAGCGTAGCTGTCCCGCCGCGTCCTTTTTAGGATATCGTTCTAACCAAGGGGCCATCGCGGTTACGCTCTCTGGGGTTCTTGGATTCTGAATGTGGGAGTTTGGTTGACAATTTGCTTGTCGTACTAGAACATCTTGGGGCAGGGTGGAATCCCCCGCAGGAGGAGCATTAATGTTTAAATTTACATAATATGAAAAAACGATTCTCTCATTTATACAACCAGCAGGCCCCGGGTCTATACATATACCACTGAGTTTTGACCTGCTGTTGTCGGTTGTCCTGTAGTCGCTGATGAAAAGGGGTGGTGCTTTTGTGACAATATGAGCCGTAACCCACCGTCGGTTACTTTAATCTCCCTGCCTAATCAAGGTTGCAGGGCTAACCGCCTCTGGAACTCTTCGTCGTAGCGCTAGCATGCTTAACCGCCGTGGGCTTTGTAATAATTGTAAACCATATCTTGGTAAACGAATAACTTTGCACAGCGTTCCGGATGCTTTTGGCCCATAATGCAACCTAACACAGCAAAAGATTGTAAGATTGTTTTTGCGACCTTTTGTCTGTACTTGTCGAACGGTCTGTCGGCTATTTTTCTCTTTATCGATTGTTTGCTGATATGAGTGACCATATCTACACGTAATAGTTATTCCACCCAGCCCCACATAAGTAACAGTACCCCGTCCTTCCATTGCGCCATCCTTCCCCGTGCAAGGGATGGTACACTTTCCCTTCCCCATGCACACAGCCCGACGCAAGTAACAGCATCCCATCTTTCCCCGCGCAAACCCCATGCACTCCGTCCACCCACAAGCAGGTCCACACAAGTAATAGGACCACCTCCTTCACCACACAGACTTCCAGAACCACACAAGTAGCAGCACAACAGTGTTGTCCTCTATAAACATACAGTGGCATCTGAAAGCACCCTGCATGGTTAGTAGCTAGTTGCTCCCCCTTTTGCAAGTATCACAGCTTGTAAATGCTTTTTGTAGAGTCTTTCAATTCTTGTTTGAGAGATTTTCATCCATTCTTCCTTGGAAAATTCTTCCAGTTCTGTGAGATTCCTGGGTCGTCTTGCATGCACTGCTATTTTGAGGTCTAGCCACAGATTTTCAATGATGTTCAGATCAAGGGACTGTGACGGCCATGGTAAAACCTTCAGCATGTGCTCCTGGGTAGTCTATTGTGGATTTTTACGTGTATTTAGGATCATTATCCATTTGTAGAAGCCATCCTTTTTTCAAAATCGGCTCTTTTACAGATGGTGTTATGTTTGCATCAATGAACTGGAGTATAAGTTGGTAAATATGCAACATGTAGGAGCATGTTCACACTGGCCATTAAACAGCCCAAACCTAAGATAGAAAGTACATGAACATATTCCCTACTATAAATAAGTTAAAAGTACATATAAATAGCATAGGGTACTTAGTAAACTGTTTTTCATTAAAAAAAAAAGCATAAAAGATATCTTATTAGTGCCAAGGTGTACCTAGTCATGACGGTCCTAACTTCTAGTATTAAAACCTTACTATGTATCAAAGATGACCTCCATGTGAATAAGTGCCGAGCAGGATCAGGACCCAACTAAGGCTACCCAACAATGGGAAGCTATATAAACATAATGACCAGCTCGAAGAAAGGGAGACCTCACCCTTGTGTGCACTGAGTATAAAGGCCCCGTCACACTAAGCGACACTACAGCGACCCCCGACAACGATATGACCTGTCAGGGATCGTTGCTGCGTCGCTATGTGGTCGCTAGTGAGGTGTCAAACAGTCAGATCTTCCCAATGACGCAGCAACGATGCGGCGACCCGTAACGATCTGTATAACGATGCACGCCTATGTGTTTCTGTGTCTGAGTCATCAACTAGGTCGTTGGTAAGGTGTCAAACACACCGATGCATGCTACCCAGCGGGACCTCAACAATCAAAAAAAAGGTCCAGACCATTCCGACACAACCAGCGATCTCCCAGCAGGGGCCTGGTCGCTGCTAGGTGTCAAACGTAGCGAGATCGCTACTGAGGTCGCTGTTGCGTCACAACACTTGTGACTCAGCAGCGATCTCGCTAGCGATCTCTCTTAGTGTGACAGGGCCTTAAGGCTATGTGCCCACGATGCAGATTGCAAGCAGAAATTTCCTCAGCGTTTTTTCCTCTCCCTGGCAGAAAAAATTCATGCACATTTTACATGCGTTTTTTCTGCCAGGGAGAAGCGTTTTCTAAGTGTTTTTACATGCATTTATGCATGCGATTTTGAGCAACAGGCATGAATTTATATTTTGTGACCAGAGAGTTCTGCTTGCAAATGCTGCATCCTTACTAAAAAAAAAAAAGAATTAAAGTTTAAAAAAAAACAAAAAAACAACCTTATATTCACCTCTCCGGCGGCCCCCGTCTCATCCCCTCGACGATCCTCTGTCCTTGGCGGCCAGCGGTGTACTGGCAGGACCTGCGGTGACGTCAGCGGACCATCACCTGACCGCTGACGTCAGCTGTCGCGTGACCATCAGCTGACTATAGGACGTCACTGCCGGTTCTGCCAGCACACCGCTGGCCACCAAGGACAGAGGATTGTCGCAAGGATGAGACCAGGGGCCGCTGGAGAGGTGAGTATGAATATTTTTTACTTTTAAATTCTTTTTTAACTTGCACGTATGATGTTACCTGGGTCGGATGAGAGTCTCCTCTTCTCCAGACCCGGGTACCATCCACGCATTACACCGCATAACATCCTCATGTTAATATGTACACATGCGGATTTTATGCGGTTCAATGCAAGTCAATGGCGGCGATTTCACCGCGAAATTGCATAAGAAATGGTTGTGCTGCGGAATTTTCCACAATGATAATCCACAGCGGAAATTTCCGCAGCATGTGCACAGCACATGTGGATTATCATTGGGGAACATGGCAGACACCTTAACAAGCGTTTTTAACGCATTATTTCTGCATCGTGGGCACATAGCCTAAGAATCAACCTTTATTCCATTTATCCAAATGGTATCCATATCACTTCAGATGACGTTTGAGAAGCTACAGCGGAAGGATCTCATTAACGTATTAAAAATTAACTTTTAATCAAATATTTTTAAACAATCACAGTAAAAGACCTGAGAAAAGACAAACACTTATTCACACTAAGGCTGCGGTCACACTTTTGGTCAGTATTTTACATCCGTATTTGATGTAAATACTTTTATGCCGAAAAATGACAAAAGTATTCTCGGAGTGATACAAATTCATTTGTAGTAATTCCTGAAGGGGCCTTTGTGCTCTGAAAGCTTGCACATATATATATATTTTTTTTTTTTCTTGTTAGCCAATAATGTTATCACTCCGAGAATACTTTTGTCATTTTTCAGCATTAAAAGTATTTACATTGATTTTTCTGGCTAACAATAGTACAATGTTACCACAATATAAGTTTGTATTGTACATTACATCAGTATTTGTAAACCAAAACCAGGAGTGGGTGAAAATACAGAAGTGGTGACGTGTTGCTGTTAGAGGAAAAGTATAACAGAAACACTTCAACACTTTTGTATTTTCACCAACTCCTGGTTTTGTCTTACAAATACTGATGGAAAATTCTGGCCAAATACTCAACGTGGCCTTATGTAGCTAAGATGCTCACTGTTATAAGTATTTTCAGCAGGTTTCAAAGATTAAATGCACAATCAGAGCTTCAAACATAGTAAGTCTCCAAAATGCCTGCTGTACATTGATGGCCGGAAACAATAAAAAAGAAAGGGATGACAAATGTGTCTGATTATCATCTATGATAATGGAGCAACAGGGTTAGAAGAATTCTGGATAAATAATGGGGGATTCTGAAAATGGATAGAGACTTGGGTGAACTGGTCGGACCCTCCCCTAAAATTACCTACAAGAAGAACCGATCAATAAAAGACAGTTGTTCCCAGCCATTTTGTGCCGTGCCCTGTCTTTCTCTGGCGTATGGCTAGGGATGGGAGGAGATGACCACTAGTCAATCTCCGCTAAACACTATAGACAACAAGTGTAGACAAACGGGGAAATTACTTAACTTCAGACGACTATAAACGTGCACACGGCCTCAAGCTCCAGAGAGAACGAAGCAGTCCTCCTGCCAAAGCCTCACAAGTAGAAATGAATATAGCCGTCACCTCCCTCTCAGACTCACCAGGTATATATACACCCAGTGGCGTACCGCCAAATGGCGGCAGACCACGCCACTGCTTTGGGGCCCGTAGCCGGAGGGGGCCCGTGAGCCGGGAGGGCCCCAAGCAGCGTGGGAACGAGGAGGATAGGTGAGTAGGAGGTTGCGGCGGCAGAGGAGCGGGGCACACGCTGTAGCCGCTGCTGCAGCTACCACATGTGCCCGGTGCTAAAGGGACATGAATATTCCCTCTTCTCCACTCCCATGGGCGTGGAGAAGAGGGAATATTCATTCTCTTTAGTAGCGGACACAGAGGAGCGCTGAGCCCCGGCTCCTGCTGTCAGTGCCCGCTGCTAAAGAGAAAGCAGCATATTCACGCTTCTCCACGCCTATAGTCCCGGCGTGGAGAGGAGTGAATGTGTGGGCAGCAGCAGCAGCAGCTCACCTCGACTTCTGAGAGCGCACACTGCTCAGATGCAGACAGGACTCAGCGCTGGAGCAGAGGTGAGGAAGGAAAGTAAGTATAAGTGTTTATTGTTTTATGTGTGCAATGATTGGGGGGGATTGAGGAGGCCACACATACCAGGATTGAGGGGTTGAGGAGGCCACACATACCAGGATTGAGGGGTTGAGGAGGCCACACATACCAGGATTGAGGGGTTGAGGAGGCCACACATACCAGGATTGGGGGGATTGAGGAGGCCACACATACCAGGATTGGGGGATTGAGGAGGCCACACATACCAGGATTGGGGGATTGAGGAGGCCACACATACCAGGATTGGGGGATTGAGGAGGCCACACATACCAGGATTGGGGGATTGAGGAGGCCACACATACCAGGATTGAGGGGTTGAGGAGGCCACACATACCAGGATTGAGGGGTTGAGGAGGCCACACATACCAGGATTGAGAGGTTGAGGAGGCCACACATACCAGGATTGAGGGGTTGAGGAGGCCACACATACCAGGATTGAGGGGTTGAGGAGGCCACACATACCAGGATTGAGGGGTTGAGGAGGCCACACATACCAGGGATTGAGGAGGCCACACATACCAGGGATTGTGGGATTGAGGAGGCCACACATACCAGGGATTGTGGGATTGAGGGGGCCACACATACCAGGATTGGGGGGTTGAGGGGGCCACACATGCCAGGATTGGGGGGTTGAGGGGGCCACACATGCCAGGATTGGGGGGTTGAGGGGGCCACACATGCCAGGATTGGGGGGTTGAGGGGGCCACACATGCCAGGATTGGGGGGTTGAGGGGGCCACACATGCCAGGATTGGGGGGTTGAGGGGGCCACACATACCAGGGATTGTGGGATTGAGGGGGCCACACATACCAGGGATTGGGGGATTGTGGGGGCGACACATACCAGGGATTGGGGGGGCCACACATACCGGGGATTGGGGGATTGTGGGGGCCACACATACCGGGGATTGGGGGGTTGAGGGGGCCACACATACCGGGGATTGGGGGGTTGAGGGGGCCACACATACCAGGATTGGGGGATTGTGGGGGCCACACATACCGGGGATTGGGGGATTGTGGGGGGCCACACATACCGGGGATTGGGGGATTGTGGGGGGCCACACATACCGGGGATTGGGGGATTGTGGGGGCCACGCATACCGGGGGATTGTGGGGGCCACACATACCAGGATGGGGAAATTTACCAGTAGCTGCTGCATTTCCCACCCTAGGCTTATACTCAAGTCAATAGGTTTTCCCATTTTTATGTGGTAAAATTAGGGGCCTCGGCTTATATTCGGGTCGGCTTATTTAAAATATACGGTATTTTAAAATCAGTGAGTACGTGGTGCCCATAATACTGCAGGACTGTGGCGTGCATTATACTATATGGGGGCTGCATTTTACCCTCTGGGGTGTATAATATACTGTATGGAGGACTATGGGGAGTGCATTATATTCTATGGAGGACCATGGGAAGTTCATTATACTATATGGAGGATTATGGGGGGAGCATTATACTATATGGAGGATTATGGGGGCGCATTATACTATATGGAAGATTATTGGTGGTGCATTATACTATATGGAAGGCTATGTGGGGCCATTATAATATTTTGAGGGCTATGTGGGGGGCCATTATACTGTATGAAAGTAATTATACAGTGTGAAGGTTTGTGTGGGGTCATTATACTGTTTGGAGGGCTGTGTGGGGGCCATGAGAGTGTATGGAGGGCTCTGTGGGGTTCACAGTTGGGGGATTATACTGTGTTAGGGTCACCATACTTTGCCGTGGGAGTTGAAGTGGGGTACAATAGGGTCATTATACTGTGCATGTGGAGGCTGCACCATAGGGGTATCATACTGCTTGGGGGGCACTTTTGTTGGCATCATACTTTATGGGGGCAATGAAGGAGGAATCTACGACTGTAAAGGCTGGAAAGTTATGAGATCTGCTCTTCTGTGACACAGACAAATATTTATTTTTTTGTAGGGGGGGGGGGGCCCAATTAGAGCTTCTGCTATGGGGCCCCATGACTTCTATGTACGCCCCTGTATACACCCAGGCCAGCAGCTAATTAGCAAGAGGGAGGTAGCAGCTAATTAGCAAGAGGGAGGTAGCCGCTGGGTCCCAGAGATCTGCAACCAACTTCAGGGCGACTGTCTGTCACGTCTAGTGAAATAACCTCGGCACTCAAAAATTAAATTTCATGCTGCATTTAATGCAGTCCAAAACCAAAACAAACGTTTCAGTCTAAACATAAGGCCTTCATCAGTGTGGTCTACAAAAAAAAATAACAGTCAAATCAAAAAGTAAAGCATAATAAAGTATAATACATCAGAAAACGAGTGTCACATGTAAACCTCTTTTGTTCATATATCCACATCAGAAGAACAACCTATATACTAGCTACACAGGGAGACATACCAGACTGTTCAGACTCAGGTATGCAGGGAGAGAGTGAGAAGTGTGTGCCTCAGGTGCTGTACATCACAGTCCTACATATATATGTGAGAATACCCAGTTAGTCAGGGGCTGTGGTGTAGAAACCACAATACAGGGAAAGTGCGCTAGGAACCATCTACCTGTAATGCCGTGTGCAGGGGTCTCGGTGCCAGAACGCGGTATCCACCGCTGGTTCGGTGTTGTCCCAGTGCATGTATCCCCTCTGCATTACTTAAATGCCTAGAGGGGCGGGACTGGATGAATTCCGGACCAATGGCATGCAGTCCATGGATGATGGGAGTGGCGCCCTGTAGTAGGGGTTGTGGCCACTCCGTTATGGCCCGTGACTGACTGTCTAGAGAACCAGTGTGGTGATGGGCGGGATTCCGGCCGTGAC
The DNA here is from genome assembly GCF_046119375.1 of Phyllobates terribilis. Taxonomy (NCBI): domain Eukaryota; kingdom Metazoa; phylum Chordata; class Amphibia; order Anura; family Dendrobatidae; genus Phyllobates; species Phyllobates terribilis. The sequence continues at coordinate 26,694,511 of NW_027362765.1, forward strand.
GTCACCGAATGTGACGCGCGGCGCATGCGCACATCCACACTGGGGTATCGTCTCTAGATGCTGGTGGTGTGAGTGTGCGTTCCATTGTCCGTGGAACACACACTTCTATCTTCAGAGCGCGCACTTCCGGGACTATGGGACTCTATCACACTGCTACAGCATAGAAAACACGACCCATTGCCCGTGGAACGCATACCTCGGTTCTTAAAGCACGCACTTCCAGGACAATGGAACGCACGCTCACACCACCAGCATCTATAGAGACGATACCCCAGTGTGGATGTGCGCATGCGCCGCGTGTCACATCCGGTGACGTCACGGCCGGAATCCCACCCATCACCACACTGGTTCTCTAGACAGTCAGTCACGGGCCATAACGGAGTGGCCACAACCCCTACTACAGGGCGCCACTCCCATCATCCATGGACTGCATGCCATTGGTCCTGAATTCATCCAGTCCCGCCCATCTAGGCATTTAAGTAATGCTGAGGGGATACATGCACTGGGACAACACCGAACCAGCAGTGGATACCGCGTTCTGGCACTGAGACCCCTGCACACGGCATTACAGGTAGGTGATTCCTAGCGCACTTTCCCTGTATTGTGGTTTCTACACCACAGCCCCTGACTAACTGGGTATTCTCACATATATATGTAGGACTGTGATGTACAGCACCTGAGGCACCCCGCCCGCTCTCTCCCTGCATACCTGAGTCTGAACAGTCTGGTATGTCTCCCTGTGTAGCTAGTATATAAGTTGTTCTTCTGATGTGGATATATGAACAAAAGAGGTTTACATGTGACACTCGTTTTCTGATGTATTATACTTTATTATGCTTTACTTTTTGATTTGACTGTTATTTTTTTTTGTAGACCACACTGATGAAGGCCTTATGTTTAGGCCGAAACGTTTGTTTTGTTTTGGACTGCATTAAATTCAGCATAAAGTTTAATTTTTGAGTGCCAAGGTTATTTCACTAGTATCTGGTTTTGGACCCTACTAGTGCACCTTTATAATCCAGTAGTGCGGCGGTTCCTTTTAGTGTCTGTCACCTCTGACACACCCGTGACAGCCACATGCGGATGTGGAAAGGAATATGTGGGTAAAACCACACGAGAACTTAGCAGACTTGTGGATGAACACTGCGGGGTTATATCAAATGATTGGGATGCTACCTTATACAAACATATTAATACTGTACATGAAGGGGACGTATCATGTTTATGGGAACTGACCTCCAAAAAGGGGATAATTTTGACAGATTTCTGCTTCAGAGAGAATCTAAATGGATTTTCTGATTACAAACTGCTTCTCCTAGAGGATTAAATGAGCAGCTGAACTTAAGCTGCTTCGATTGATTTTGAGGGTCTTGGTTCACATCGGGAAAGCTGTACCTCATCTTTTTCTTGTCCAATTGATGGTTGACAAACCCTCCAGAGAATACCAGAGCCGATTGGGATCGAGTAGAGAGCAGTTTCAAGGTGAAATCTACCATTTGTGAAGTGTTCTATAGTTGTTGTACCCTCACAGGGGGTCTCTTACACCACGACTATCTTTAGGGGGAATTATGAATTTCCCTCAGTAGCTGAGCTATTTCAGAATAGGAACAAATGGCGCTCCTGAATGTCTAGATAACCTAAAGAGGATTTATGGAGGTTGTTGGCAACTGGAACTACAAAAAATACTTCACAAAACCTCCTAATCACTCAGCCCACCTATCTCTCTCCCCCTCCTCCTCATCCCTTCATTGAAAACCCTCCGCACTATTAAGATATGTGATTAATATCAATTGTACTGCCACTTCAGCACCATTATAAATGGTGAATCTTTAACATGTCCTACGATTAGAACATAATGGGTATTGTAAGAGAGAAATACTCAATTGAATTAGCAGTGATTAAACGTGGCCTTACAGAAGTGGGCAGAATAAGTGTCATGAGCAGTGGGACACTATAGAGAGTGCTGCAGGGCTGGATCTCCTTGGTCTTCATGAGTGTCTTTTGGTTAGGGGAGCTCAGCAGGGCAGGGGATCCGGGGCAATGCTGATGAATGAGTTAATGCCCTCCTTACCCAGACTGAAAGTTTTGGCGGGCAGACCTCTCTTGACAGGATTGTTGTAGTACCATGTTCTTTCCATTTGATGATAATTGCTTTGATGGTGTTCTGGGAGATCATCAGAGATTGGGATATTTTTTTTTTTTAGAACCCAATCCTGACTTCTGCTTCTCAACAACTTTGTCCCTGACTTGTTTGGAGATCTTGGTCTTCATGATGTTTGGTTAGTGGTGTTAGGGGAGTGCTGCAGGGCTGGGTCTCCAGGGCAATGCTAATGCAGGAGGGAAGCGGGGGAGGTGGTTGTGGCAGGCAGTGGAGAGTCAGCATTGTAACATAGTAAAGTAGGTTGAATAAAGACCTAGGTTTAACTGGATGGACCTTTCTCCCCCAATTCTACTCCCTATACTAACAATTCACTAACTCACTGAGACTAGGCCTCACAAATGTATTACAGTTTTTATTATTGTTGCACTATTACAATTAAAAATTAACCAGTTTATAATTTTTTTTTGATTAGTTTTATATTGTATTACTCTTATGATTCTAATAATGGTGTTACTAAATTCCCCATGCCTAAATCTGTTGATCCAAAAGAAGGCAAAAACCCCAGGACCCGTTCGGCCAATTTGCATCATGGAGAAAAATTCCTGCTTGACCCAGAGAAAAAGCGATCAGTCCAAGAACCCTGGATCAAACCCAATTATGATACTACTTATGCAACTACTATTAGGCTGGGTGCCCACGTAGCGTTTTTCAAGCGTTTATGCTGCGGAATTTCCGCAGCATAAACGCTTGTGAAACGCTAGGTAATCCGCACCCCATGGTCCCCAAGGGGATTCCGCATGTTCTATGCACATGCTGCGGATTTTTCCGCAGCGTTTATGCTGCGTACAAAAATCCGCAGCATGTCATTTAATTTTGCGGAAGCGCAGCGGAACTCCCGCCATTGACTTGCATTGAGACGCATAGAAACCGCGACTGTACATTTGTACAAGCGGCTTCTATGCGTCTCTATGTGCGGATGGTACCCAGTTCTGGAGGAGAGAAGACTCTCATCCAGACCTGGGTACCATTGTACCTGTAAAAAAAGAATAAAATAACAAAGTTTATACTCACCTTTCCGAAGGCTTCTCTCTGAATGCCGGCATCGCTTGAGGACCTGCGGTGACGTCACAGTCATGTGACCGCAGGCCCTTCACCGCTGTGTCTCGCGATATGCCGGCAGCCGGGAACCAGCCAAGAAGCAGCGCTGCAGCTCACACCGGGGCCTTGGGGGTGAGTATAGCTTTATTTGTTTTAATTTTTACGGTTCACACTGTATAAATCCATGCTGTTTGCATGGATTTATACAGTGTGACCTAGTTGTCAAGCACTTTCCAAGTGATGCTATCGCCTGGAAAGCGCTTGTCAATCTGCATGCGGAAACGCATGTGGATCCGCATGTATTCTGCAGGAAAAACGCATGCTCAATCTGCATGCGTTTTTTCTGCCAGGGAGATGCAGAAATTTTCTGCTTCATTTCTGCATCGTGGGCACATAGCCTTATGGTATTAAATGTACTACTATATTAGTATGTTTTAGTAACATTTTGTCTAATTTAACTGTAACTCACAGTATTATGTATATCGAGGAAATCATCCAGCCCTTTTTTGAAAGCTGTTAGTGTCTGCCATTACTACCTATTGTGGTCAGCATTCCCCAGCCTGACTGCTCTGACTGACTGTAAAGAACCCTTTCCTGTTAAGGTGCTGGAATTGCCTTTCTTCCACCCGTAGTGAGTGCCGCCTCGTCATTAGTATGGTCTTTGGAAGGAATAACTCATGTGCTAGTCCTTTGTACTGACCACACATATATTTATAAATGTACAGTGGGTACAGAAAGTATTCAGACCCCTTTTAATTTTTCGGTCTTGGTTTCATTGCAGCCATTTGGTACATTTTAAAAAGTTCATTTTTTTTCTCATTAATGTACACTCTGCACCCCATCTTGACTGAAAAAAAAACAGAAATCTAGAAATTTTTGCAAATTAAAAAAAGAAAAACTGAAATATCACATGGTCATAAGTATTCAGACCCCTTGCTCAGACACTCATATTTAAGTCACATGCTGTCCATTTCCTTGTGATCCTCCTTGAGATGGTTCTACTCCTTCATTGGAGTCCAGCTGTGTTTAATTAAACTGATAGGACTTGATTTGGAAAGGCACACACCTGTCTATATACCACACAGCTCACAGTGCATGTCAGACCAAATGAGAATCATGAGCTCAAAGGAACTGCCCAAGGAGCTCAGAGACAGAATTGTGGCAAGGCACAGAGCTGGCCAAGGTTACAGAATAATTTCTGCATTACTCAAGGTTCCTAAGAGCACAGTGGCCTCCATAATCCTTAAATGGAAGAAGTTTGGGACCACCAGAAGTCTTCCTAGACCTGTCCGTCCAGCCAAACTGAGCAATTGTGGGAGAAGAGCCTTGGTGAGAGAGGTAAAGAAGAACCCCAAGATCACTGTGGCTGAGCTCCAGATATGCAGTAGGGAGATGGGAGAAAGTTCCACAAAGTCAACTATCACTGCCGCCCTCCACCAGTCGGGCCTTTATGGCAGAGTGGCCCGACAGAAGCCTCTCCTCCGTGCAAGACCTATGAAAGCCCGCATAAAAAAACACATGAAGGACTCCCAAATTCTGAGAAATAAGATTCTTTGGTCTGATGAGACAAAGATAGAATTATCACCAAAAAGTTCTAAGCGGTATGTGTGGAGAAAACCAGGCCCTGTTCATCACCTGCCCAATACAATCCAAACAGTAAAACATGGTGGTGGCAGCATCATGTTATGGGGGTGCTTTTCAGCTGCAGGGAGAGGATGACTGGTTGCAATTGAAGGAAACATGAATGCTCTAAGTACAGCGAGATCATGGATGAAAACCTCTTCCAGAGTGCTCTGGACCTCAGACTTGGCTGAAGGTTCACCTTCCAACAAGACAATGACCCTAAGCACACAGCTAAAATAACAAAGGAGTGGCTTCAGAACAACTCTGTGACCATTCTTGACTGACACAGCCAGAGCCCTGACCTAAACTCAATTGAGCATCTCTGTAGAGACCTGAAAATGGCTGTCCACCAACGTTCACCATCCAACCTGACGGAAATGGAGAGGATCTGCAAGGAAGAATGGTAGAAGATCCCCAAATCCAGGTGTGAGAAACTTGTTGCATCATTCCCACGAAAACTCCTGGCTGTACTAGCTCAATAGGGTACTCAATACTGAGCAAAGGGTCTGAATACTTATGACCATGTGATATTTCAGTTTTTCTTTTTTAATTTGCAAAAATTTGTTTTTTTTTTTTTTTTTTTTTCAGTCAAGATGGGGTGCAGAGTGCACTTGAATGATAAAAAAAATGAACTTTTTAGAATTTACCAAATGGCTGCAATGAAACAAAGAGTGAAAAATTTAAAGGGGTCTGAATACTTTCCATACCCACTGTAAATGAGATTCCCTCTGAGGCGTTGTTTTCCTAAGCTAAACAAGCTCAACTTTTTCAACCTCTCATCATATGAGATGCCTTCCATCCCTCGTAATAATCTAGTTGCCCATCTTTGAACTCACTCTAACTTCTGAATATCCTTTTTAAAATGTGGAGCCCAAAACTGGATCCCATATTCCAAATGTGGCCTCACCAGTGATTAATAAAGGGGTAACAATACGTTGCGATCACAGGATTTTAGTTCTCTTTTTATACATCCTAAAATCTTATTTGCTTTTGCAGCTGTTGCTTGACATGGAGTACTGCTGCTCAGCTTACATGTAACCAGAATACCCAAGTCCTTCTCTTGTTCTGTAGTCCAGAGTATACTCCCATTTAAAGGGTTTTTCCCACAAACAAAAGTTCATTTTAAAAATTGGCTGTGTCTAACCGTGTACAGAACAAACCACATCTCCTGGGCAGGGGAGGAAGCAAAAGACAATACAGACATTATAGTAGGGGATCACAGAGGAATCATTTTGTGAGGTAAAACATTTCACTGACTATTTTTAAACAATATTTTACGTCACAAAATGAATCCTCTGCGATCACCTGCTGTCCTGTATGTATTGTCTTCTGCTTCCTCCCCTGCCAAGGAGCAGCGGAGGAATGTTCTGTAAACCAGCAGACACAGACAATTTTTAAAATTAACTTTTGTTCGTGGGAAAACCCCTTTAATGTGTATGCAGCAATACGATTACTCCGTCCTAAGTGCATTACTCTACGTTTATCTACATTAAACCTCATCTACCAAGTGTTTGCCCATTCAGTCATCTTATCCAGATCGTTCTGCAATATCGTAATGTCAAGATCAGATTTTAATATCCTACATAATTTGGTGTCGTCAGCAAAAACTTACACTTTACTTTCAATCCCATCCCCAAGGTCATTAATAAAGAGGTTAAAAAGAATTGGTCCTAGCCCAGATCTCTGCGGCACCCCACTGCTGACTAGATGCCATTTAGAGAACGTACCATTTATGATGACTGTTTCCTATCATTTAGCCAATTCCTTATCCATCTACATATACTTCCCCCAAGTCCTTGCTTCTGTAGCTTCAGAATAAGGCTATGTGGTACAGTATCAAATGCCTTTGCACAGTCCAGATAAATCACATCATCTGCGTTACCAGCATCCAGATTTGCACTTACCTCCTCATAGAACCCCAACATGTGGGTTAGACACGACCTATTCTTCATGAATCCATGCTTATTATCTTTTATTATATTAGTCTCTGCAATATATCTCTGCAGGTCATCTCTTATGATGCCCTCAAAAACTTTCCACTTTTACCACCCCTGTTACAAGATAGTCTAAGAATATGCTATACAAGTGGTCTGTCAATTACTGAGCTTAGTTCCCTCAGTATCCGTGATTGAATACCATCTGGGCTGCGGGAACCATGACAGAACCAATGTAGTGGGAGGCAAGATGTCTCCATGGTGACTGACCAGCCAGGAAGCAGCGTCACACACAGCCTGCATTGTGTAATGGAGCACAAGCATTGTGCCCCCATGGTTATGCAGGAGGGGATGGAGGGAAACTATGTGGATCAAACTGTGGCTCCCTGGTTTATTTGGACAGGAAGTGCGGGAACACATGCCTGGAATGCGGTAAGCATTAAGGGTGCAATATGTATGTATGTATGTATGTACAGTTGTGCGCAAAAGTTTACATACCCCGGCAGAATTTTTCCTTTCTTGGCCTTGTTTCAGAGAATATGAATGATAACAAAAAAACTTTTTCTCCACTCATGGTTCTTGGTTTCGGTGAAGCCATTTATTGTCAAACTACTGTGTTTTCTCTATTTAAATCTTAATGATAACCAAAAACATCCAAATGACCCTGATCAAAAGGGTCAATGAGACCATAAATAGTGGGAATGGTGACAATTAAGCGCCATGAAATCAAATTCATTATTTGAGATTCGTTTTTTTATCCAGACCCTCGAGCAAAATTTTAGTAAGACTAAACCGGGCACATGTCAGCTGATATACAGCCGTGTGCCTGCTACAGCCGTGGGTGGAAACGCGATCCACCACCGGCTATTAACCAGTTAAATGCCACTGTGAACCTCTGACAGCAGCATTTAATATCGCCGCACCGAAAGCTTGTCACTGGCTCCGCCCATTGGTGACCCCGTCACATGATCGGGTCACTGATGGGTTGGCATGACAACCCGGGGTCTGCAGTAGACCCCTGTTGTTGTCATGGCAACATCGCTATGAGCGCCACCCAGTGGTCGGCGCTCATAGCAAGTGAGCAAATCTGTTGCATACAGGCGATCTGCTCGTCTCCTGTATGTAGCAGAGCCGATAAGGAGACTATTGAAGCATGTAAAAATAAAAAAAAAAATGTTTTAAAAAATATTAAAATAAAAAAATCTCGGAAAATTGCACCCTTTTTTTTGCAAAGTTTTGTATTTTTTTCACCACCTAAATAAAAAAGGAACCTATACATGTTTGGTGTCTACGAGCTTGTAATGACTTGGAGAATAATAATGGCAGGTCAATTTTAGCATACACTGTATGTAGTAAAAAAAAAACTTTTTTTGCAATTTCACCGCACTTGCAATTTTTTTCCCATTTTCCAGTACGCGATATGATAAAACCAGTGATGGCGTCCAAAATTACAACTTGCCCCGATAAAAATAAGCCCTCACATGGCCATATTGACCGAAAAATTAAAAAGTAATGGCTCTGGGAACAAGGGGAGCAAAAAATGAAAAAGCAAAAACGGAAAATGGCCCGGGGGGTAATGGTGTTAAATATCTGCAGTAACTTATATGAATGTTATGCATTATATATTTTCCCTTTTATAGGTGTTAATATCGCACCTGCTGTGACATTTTTTGCTCCACAAGTGGCATATTTTTTTTGTTACACCGCGCAGCGGGGGGTGGAGCGCGCTCAGCATGGACTCGTACTGCGCATGCACCAGTATGGGGTGCTGTTTTTGACCTCCTGACATTATCTGAGGCCCAGGACACATGCGTGAATCGCGATCTTGACCTCTTGTGTCTGGAATACCTGCACATGCGCCCTGGAAGATCCTGCTGCCGGCGTTCATGCGCTATACACCATTTGAGGACACTTGTTCTCACTGCATTAGCCCTCTAGCATTCTGGTAGTGTGTGATGTCATCAACATGGTCTCTTTATATAGTGGAAAAAAAGCCTTCAGCTATACACATAATCATCTGGGCATCTATTTCCACTGTCTATAGATATTAGCTGACATATCTCCTCACCATACTGTGTTTTTCTATATCTCTTATTGTTTGGGATTGTTTATAAATGGATTAATTTATATTGATATTTTAGGGGATTTCTTTGTTAGCTGAATATACAACAATAGCAATAACAGTGTTGGGAAGTAGAGACATACATCGACCCATAAGTGTCCCCTCCTGATGGAATGGCCCTACAAACTTGTGATACCTATGGCCATCACAGCTAGTAATAAGGAGAATGGAGGAGATGACTTAGCAATTCAACTGATGTTCCACTCCGTACGAGATGAGAGAATATAAAATCTACAAATTATATCTCCTTATATGTTCCTCTTACAATTACAGGAGATATTATTACATGGAATTCTTTGATGTTACATCATCTTATCTTCTTCACATTCAGGTCCCTATAATACCGGATCTTCTCAGTGGAGTTCTTCTATATTTAGACAATTTTTCTGATTTACCAATCAAGGAAGGATATGGACAAGAACAAAATGGCTGAGAGGCTATTACAATTCACCCTAGAGATCCTTTTCCGGCTTACTGGAGAGGTGAGAGATTCTGATGACGTCACATTACATCATTCTTATCTATGGGAATAACAGATGGACAGAACTGGAGAGGTGAGGACTCTGGAAATGTCTGTAGTGAGATTTATTAATGTGTCTCTCCATAACCAGGTTTACACAGTAGTGAAGAAGACCTCTACTGAGCACTGTCAGGCCCCTGTGTCTGATGGATGGGGAAGAACCCTGCACCCAGTCACGGAGCCTCCACCTCACCCTCTGATACATGAGGACATCAATGACGAGAATATCCTAGAACTCATCTACAAGATGATTGAGCTGCTGACTGGAGAGGTGACACTGCTGGGAATGCTGGGACATTATACAGTAACACTATGAAGGGATCCGGGAGATGACAGTATCATTGTTTATGTCAGGTTCCTATAAGGTGTCAGGATGTCGCCGTCTATTTCACCATGGAGGAATGGGAGTATTTAGAAGAACACAAGGATCTGTACAAGGACGTCATGATGGAGGTTCCCCAGCCCCTCCCATCACCAGGTAATAGACAGGACTAAATACACACGGCCTATAATTATCTCTATGTAAAGAATGAATTCAGCCCCTGTATGTGCTTTCTCCAGTTCTAGCGAGTAAGAGGACAACACCAGAGAGATGTCCCCAGTCTCTTCTCCCACAGGACTGTAAACAAGAAGATCCCAATGTTCCTCAGGATCATCAGGTAGATGGAGAGAAGTTGTCATGAGATCTCCCCTATGATGTGTAGATTGCTGTTAAGGTCTTGTGCTCAGTTTTGTACTATGTTTTATACTTTGGTAATCAGCTCTTTGAAGTCAGGAGTGGAGATGTCAGGATTAGAGCTGATCATAGATCATAGATCTGTCTGTGACTTTTACAATATTTGTTTCAGGGTGAAGATCTGACCCATATTGATACTACAGAAACATATGTAAGGGGTGATGTGTGGTTTAAAGAGGAGTTTCCTACAGATAACTGTCCAGGTGAGTAGTAACCACTAAATTCAGAGAAGTCACAAATTCTTCTCAATCATCAGCTTTCACTGCTATATCAGCAGTGTAGTCCAGATATATCACAATTATATGATCACCATTCTGCTGTTATATCCCTGCATGTTCCTCCACCCAATACTTTTCAAAGTACTTTGGGCATTGAAAGCTCTTCTTCTTTAAAGCTTACAACCTGGACGATCCACCTACCTCCTGGAATCAGAAAATGCTGACCCTTACTTGCCCAGATCTGTAAACTACAAAGCCAAATGACAGCGTGTGTAGAATGTGCTGACAAGTTAGGAAATTATTTGAAGAAAAATATTATGATGCGTCTCTAAGAGAAAGCAGAGGGCAATGATGCTGTTACATTCGTAGAATCCTAATATCTTATTGGATGAATCTACCTTCTCTTCTGTGCTGCTGAATGTGCTCATATGGTCCCTACAAGACCAGGTCCAGTCTTTGTGGCTAAACTTCGCTTTTATGACCAACAACATGAAATGTGCAGTGAGGGCCAAGTGTGGATTTCTCTACAACAACAGAGTTTTCCTTTATCCTGAATTATCAATTTCTTTTAAAACAGACTAACTTCAAAGAGGATTGCGATAAACTACATAAAAAATATCACATCTGTGCCATGATATATCTCTAAGCTGTGCTTTTCTGATGGGTTTAATATACATTTATTCACACCTGCAGGATATGTGTTGGCATGGCTCAAGCCCTGGCTTCATTGCATCACTCCATGTGAGACCTGGGTAAAGTGCGGCCCGCCGGCCACATCCGGCCCTCTGGCTGTTCCAGTCTGGCCCGTGGTCTGAGACAGCTGAGAGGCTGGAGAACAGAGGCCCACGGGCAGGCACCATGCCCGCACGCTCGCTGTCTCCTCTAAGTATGTCTCCATCCGTGTTGACTGCATTGGTGGAGGAGGGCCCTGAAGAGGCTGTGTTAGGCACTCATGCTGGACGTGGGGAGGCCGTGTAGGGTTCTCATGTTGGACATGGGAGGGCCGCGTGGGGCTCTCGTGCTGGACATGGGGAGGCCGCGTGGGGCTCTCGTGCTGGACATGGGGAGGCCGCGTGGGGCTCTCGTGCTGGACATGGGGAGGCCGTGTGGGTGAGGGACTCATACGATATATTGAAGGGGCTGTTTTCAAGTTCAAACAGTATATACGGGGATGGCAGCATACTTAATTCTGCTAAATATTAATTGATACAATTAATAATATAACAATTTTTATGTATACAGCACCAACATATTCCGCAGCGCTTTACAATTAAGCGGGGACATGTACAGACAATAAAATTTAATACAAGGTAAGACAGTTTAAACAGTTACATTAGGAGTGAGGTCCCTGCTCGCAAGCTTACAATCTACAAGGAAATGGGTGGACACAATAGGTGAAAAGTGCTTGTTATTTCAGGTCTAGCAGTTTTAATAAATAGTGATTTTCATATAAGGCTGCATGATCCGGTCATCAGTCAGTATGCTTAAGTGCAATAATCAAGTATCGAGTGTAGTTATCGTGTGCATGGAGGGTGTGGAGACAGATGAATAGTAGAGAACAGATTCTGAATAATATTTCGGAGGGAACAGGGGAAAGTTAGTTTACTGAGTAGAGGTGGTAGGCTTGTTTAAAGAGAGATGTTTTTAACCACTTCGCGCCAGAGCCTGTTTTTGCCTTCGTGACCGGGCCAATTTTTTCAATTCTGACCACTGTCACTTTATGAAGTAATTACTCTGGAACGCTTCAACGTATTCCCCTGATTCTGAGACTGTTTTTTCGTGACATATTGTACTTCATGGTAGTGGTAAAATTTCTTCGATATAACTTGTGTTTGTGAAAAAATCGGAAATTTGGTGAAAATTTGGAAAATTTTACAATTTTCAAACTTTGAATTTTCATGCCCTTAAATCAGAGAGATATGTCACACAAAATAGTTAATAAATAACATTTCCCACATGTCTACTTTACATCAGCACAATTTTGGAACCAAAATTTTTTTTTGTTAGGGAGCTATAAGGGTTAAAAGTTGACCAGCGATTTCTCATTTTTCCAACAAAATTTACAAAAACATTTTTTTTAGGGACCACATCATATTTGAAGTCACTTTGAGGGGTCTTTATGACAGAAAATACCCAAAAGTGACACCATTCTAAAAACTGCACCCCTCAAGGTGCTCAAAACCACATTCAAGAACTTAATTAACCCTTCAGGTGCTTCACAGGAATTTTTGGAATGTGGAAGAAAACAATGAACATTTAACTTTTTTCACAAAAATGTTACTTTAGACCCAATTTTTTTTATTTTCACAGGGGTAACATGAAAAAATGGACCCCAAATTTTTTTGTGCAATTTCTCTTGAGCGTGCTGATACCCCATATGTGAGGGAAAACCACTGTTTGGGCGCACGGCAGGGTTCGGAAGGGAAGGAGCGCCATTAGACTTTTTGAATGTAAAATTTGTCTGAATAATTAGCAGACGCTATGTTGCGTTTGGAGAGCTCCTGATGTGCCTAAACAGTGGAAACCCCCCACAAGTGCCACCATTTTGGAAACTAGACCCCTTAGGGAACTTATCTAGATGTGTGGTGAGCACCTTGCACCCCCAGCTGCTTCACAGAAGTTTATAATATTGAGCCGTAAAAATAAAATTTTCACATTTTTCCCTCAAAAAATGTTTTTCATTCCCTAATTTTGTATTATCATAAGGGTAACAAGATAAATTGCACCATGAAATTTGTTGTGCAATTTCTCCTGAACACGCCGATACCCCATATGTGGAGGCAAATTACTGTTTGGGCACATGGCAGGGTTTGAAAGGGAAGGAGCGCCATTTGACTTTTTGAATGTAAAATTTGTTTGAATAATTAGCGGACGCCATGTCACATTTGGGGAGCCCCTAATGTGCCTAAACAGTGGTAACCCCCCACAAGTGCCACCATTTTGGAAACTAGACCCCTTAGGGAACTTATCTAGATGTGTGGTGAGCACCTTGCACCCCCAGCTGCTTCACAGAAGTTTATAATATTGAGCCGTAAAAATAAAATTTTCACATTTTTCCCATAAAAAAATGTTTTTCATTCCCTAATTTTGCATTATCATAAGGGTAACAGGATAAATTGCACCATGAAATTTGTTGTACAATTTCTCCTGAGTACGCAGATACCCCATATGTGGGGGAAAACCACTGCTTTGGTGTACGGCAGGGTTCGGAAGAGAAAGAAGCGCTATGTTGGCTGGGATAGGCAGCAGACACCATGTCACATTTGAAGAGTCGCTGACATGCCAAAACAGCAGAAACCCCCACAAGTGACCCCATTTTGTAAACTACACCTCTCAAGGAATTCATCTAGGGAAGTAGTGAGCATTTTTTAATTTTTAAATTTATACCATTGGGCAGTGAAAAAAGCATAATTATATTTTTACCACAAAAAAATGTTTTACCCTCAGATTTTACATTTTCACACAGAGCAATGGGTAAAAATGGTGCCGAAATGTGTCACACAATTTCTTCTAAAAGTGTTAATACCCCATATGTGGCTGTATCGTACCACTTAGCCATACGGTGAGATTTGAGGGGGAAGGAGTGCTATTTGACAATTGGAGAACAAATTATTGTAGAATAGGCATTTGGATTTGGGAGCACAAAATTTTCTGAATTTCTTTTGGGGGGCAAGGACCATTTTGCTTTTCCAGAGCCTTTCTGCTACCAGTAACTTGGAAGTCCCTTATATTTTTAACAGATGATGGACCTGAGTGGGGACTAGCTTTTTTTGAGGACTGAGTTGAAGCTTTTATTGGGAACATTTTACGTAACATTTATCCGGCGCTCTAGGCTGAGCACTTACATCGGGGTTTCCATCTAAATTTCCAAGTGATGTAATTCAGATGAAACCCCTACAGGATCCATTCGCTATAATGAGGCAGCAGAGTTACTCTGGACTCCGTCTGGCCTCTGTTTAGTGGTGTCCTTTTTTTCAGAAGTGCACAAAACTGTGGCCAACCGCACTTTTATGCACGCCTAAAACAAATGACACCGTGGGATCCCAGGCTAGACGGCGTCCACAGTGGCCTATATCTGCCTCATTACAGGGAATCTTCCATCATGGGTTCTGGCTGAATCACGTATTTCAGAGATTTACACAGAAACTCTGGTGTAAGTGCTCAGCGCAGAGCACAGGATAAATGTGAGCAGAGCCTTACTGGGATCTTTGGGAGACATAATAAACAAATCAGTAGCAGGTGAATAATATTTGTTTTATTTATTTTTTATGCCGTTCCTAGTGTGATATAACTGATTAGATTACTTTATTCTTCGGGTCGGTGCGATTACAGAGATACCAGATTTATATCGGGTTTTTATGATTGACAGCTGTCACACACTAAGACGCTTTTTTTGCAAAATCTAGTTTTTACATCACCATATTTTGAGAGCTATAATTTTTCCATATTTCGGCCGATAGTCATGTGACGGCTTGTTTTTTGCGGGACGAGTTGACATTTTTATTGGAACCATTTTTGGGTACGTGACTTTTTTTGATCGCTTTCTATTCCGTTTTTTGGGAGGTAAAGTTAACAAAAACAAACACTTCAGGAATTGTTTTTTGAGTTTTTTTTTATGCCGTTCTGCGTGTGGTAAAAGTGATCAGGCAGCGTTATTCTTCGGGTCAGTACGTTTACAGCGATACTACACTTACTGTATTTTTTTTATGTTTTGGCGCTTTTACACAATAAAACAATTTTATAGAAAAAAAAAATATTTTTTTTGCATTGTTTTATTCTGAGCGCTATAACTTTTTTATTTTTCGGCTGATGGAGCTGTATGGCGGCTTTTTTTTTGCGGAACAAGATGAAGTTTTCAGTGGTACCATTTTTATTTCTATTCTGCTTTTTGATCGCATTTTTTTCCACTTTTTGTTTGGCGATATGATGAAAAAGCATATTTTTTTGCTCCGTTTTTTATTTATTTTTATTACGGTGTGCACAGAAGGAGTTAATTAGTGTGACAGTTTTATAGCTCGGGTTGTTTCGGACGCGGCGATACCAAATATGTGTACTTTTTTTTGTTTTGTAATAATATACGGATTTATTGGTTTAATATTTTATTTATTTATTTTTATTTATTTTGTGGTTTTTTTTTTTTTTTTTTTTTTTTTTTTAATAGTTTAAAAACTTTTTTTTTACTTTTTTTTACATTTTTACTTAGTCCCTGTATGGGACATTAATTTTTATTTTTCTGATCACTGATCTCATGTAATGTAATAGACATATATTACATTACATGAGATCTTCACTGACTCTTTCAGTCAGTTTCCTGTCTGGCATCAGCTACATACAGGCTGAAGCCAGACAGGAAGGACACCATATATGGCAGAGCTGGAGGCGGTCATGTGACCTCCAGCTGCCATAGCAACCCCAGGTCCTCAAACGAAACGGAGGTCTTCGGAGGTAAGTAAGACGACCCCCTCTCTTCCTGCTGTCTCCTATATGCCGCGATCACTATAGATCACAGCATATAGAAGACAGCAAAGGGTTAACATCACTGGGACCTGATCTAATCAGGTCCCGATGATGTACCCTGTCAGAGCTAACGCTCTGCACCGGAATCGCAGTGCTTGCAGGACCCTGGGGGTCCTGAGCACTGCGAGACCACCCACCGTTTTTAAACGTCGGCGCTGCACAGAGCCCAGGCAGCGCGGACGTTTACAGTGGGCGGTCGGGAACCGGTTAAAGCGCGCTTGAAGGCGTGGGAGCTAGGTATCAGTCTGATCGTCTGGGGTAGAGCATTCCAGGGAACTGGTACAGCACGACAGAAGTCTTGGGGACGGAGGTGCGAGGTTCGGATTATGGGGAATGTTAGTCTTAGGTCATTTATAGAACGGAGGGCACGTGTAGGGCGATAGACAGACAGAGATGAGATATAAGGTGATGCGGAACTGTAGAGAGCTTTGTAGGTAAGAGCGATGAGTTTATATTGGACCCTGTAGCGAATGGGTAACCAGTGTAATGACTGGCACAAGGTGGAGGCATCTGTAAAACGGCTGGACAGATATACGACCCTGGCTTCCGCATTCAGGACGGATTGGAGAGGAGAAAGTTTGGTAAGAGAGAGACCCATCAGAAGAGAGTTGCAGTAGTCCAGACAAGAGTGAATAAAAGCGACAATAAGAGTTTTAGCAGTTTCAAAGGTGAGAAAAGGTTGGATTCTGGAGATGTTTTTAATACAGAGCCTCGAAAGAGTCCTATATTATAATTAATATATTGATATTAATATTGAGCAGAATTAATTTCAGACTATTGGTTCTGCCCTCCATAACAGTCAGTCTCTCATGTTGCCCTCGGGAAAATTACCATGTCAGTATTTCCTTCATGTTTTCGATACTAAGGAATTCATATTACTGCACAATCACTCCTGTAATGTGGAGCACTAATACCTTCTCTACTCTTCTGGTCAGAACTCATAGTAGCTCCAATGGTCCACCATAAATGAGTGCAACTCAGTTTTAGTGTTATATTTCTCCCCGCAGAATGTATGTTCTTTATGGGGATGTAACATGTTTTTTTTATTCTGTCTCCTCTTTTTTACAAGTATATTCTGAATGATGTATTTGATTGTGGTGGGATTGGCCTGCCTCCCTTATATATTAGTCTGAAACTCCTTGGTAGCGTTTAACCCTTTCACGACTTTTGACGCACCCATATGTCCTAGTTGGGAATAGCTTCTCGACGTTTGACATACAGATACATCATGGCCATCGTGCGCGGTACAGCAGCTGTGCCAGTTCCATCGCCGCCGGGTGCTCAGCTTACATGACAGCTGAGACCCAACTGTTTAACTCCCTATATGTGGCAATCAATATCGATCGCATCATTTAGGAGGCTAGGAGAGGGAGAGGTCTCTCTCTCCCGTCCGATCGGTGCCACCACGATGTCATTGCAGGGGCCCAATACGTTGTCTTGATGATCTCCGGGTCAGAGACCTACGGTAAGTCTGTTGGACCATGCGAGGAGTATGGTCGAAGAGGTTTCTGTCCATGCAATACTAACAGGTATAGTGCATTGCAATGAATTATACCAGAGATCAGAGTAATAAAAGTTAAAATCCTATAGAGGGTCTAAGTAAAAAAAAAAATTATACCAATAAATGGGTATATTTATGTAAAAACAAAAAAAGTACACATATTTTGTATCGCCCCATCCGGAACAACTCTTCCTATAAACCTGTCATGCTGGTTAACCCCTTCAGTAAACACTGTAAAAATAAAAAACGTGGCAAAAAAAACTATGCTTTTCCGTCTTACTGCCAAATAAATAGTGGAATAAAACGCGTTCAAAAATATGAATGGAAATAAAAATAGTATCTTTGAAAAATGTCATCTTGTTCCTCAAAAAGAAAGCCAAAATACAGCTCCATCAGCGGAGAAATAAAAAGTTATAGCTCTCAGAATACAGCGAAGCAAAAACCATTCTTTTTTCTATAAAATAGTTTTTCTTTTTGTGTAAAAGCGCAAAAACGGACTTCCGGTTCCGCTGTGCGAATGGAAGGCAGCGTGTGAGAGCAGGTCCGTGCCCTAGCTTCTCGTCACTGGCTTCCCGGAACCGCAAAAGGTGCGCGACAGGGAAGAAAACCTGCCGGTGAGACTCTCAATTCTCCAGCGTTGCATGGAGAAAGAGGTTACCAGGAACGGGACCCTGACGAGTAAACTACAGCCAGCTAAGAAGGACGGGTGCAGCAAAATGGCGCCTGACACGCCGAAAGTTAAAAGAACAGTAAGTCCTCCACTCAGTCGGCTTCTCTACCACAAGTGAGGGAAGAAGGGGATGACGAGCACCTAACAGGGCTTAATGTGCCTTATACAGGTAAATCTCACAAAATTAGAATATCATCAAAAAGTTAATTTATTTCAGTTCTTCAATACAAAAAGTGAAACTCCTGACCAAATATTGAGTGCATTTACTGTACATACATTTCAGTAGGCCAACCTTTCGGATTTTAAAAACATTTTTCAAGCTGCTGTTATAAAGTATTCTAATCTACTGAGATAACTTTTGTGTTTTCATTGGCTGAAAGCCATAATCAACATTAACAGAAATAAACACTTGAAATAGATCACCCTGTTTGTAATGATTCTATATAATATACGAGTTTCACTTTTTGTATTGAAGAACTGAAATAAATACATTTTTTGATCATATTCTAATTTGTGAGATGCACCTGTAAAACTCTAGCTGCAGAAGGAGCAAAGGTCTTGGCACCTGAAATTAAAAAATCACTGGGGCAGACAGTGTCTGCATCACTTCAACAAATGCAGGCAGCCATTTCACAGCAAGCAGACAGGCTTGACGCAGCTGAAAATAGGATTCGCTCTACAGAGGATGAGCTGAGAAATTTACAATCAGAGCTAAGAAAAGCCACAAAGCTTAAGGCCCCGTCACACCTAGTGACGCTACAGCGATCCCGACAACGATACGACCTGTCGGGGATCGTTGCTGCGTCGCTATGTGATCGCTGGTGAGCTGTCAAACAGGCTGGCTCACCAGCGATCAGGGGAGCAGCGACATCGTGGAAAGAATCTTTCCACGATGTCCTGCTCCTGGTTACCAGCCTGCTGAAGCAGGAGCATGCTGGTAACCATGATAAACACTGGGTTACTAGGGGCACACGCACACCTAGTAACCCACTGTTTATCATGGTTACGAGCCTGCTAGGGTGAGCGGGAGGTTACCGCTCACCGTAGCAGAGTGGTAACCATGATAAACAGCGGGTTACTAAGTGCGCGTGTGCCCCTAGTAACCCGCGGTTTATCATGGTTACCAGCCTGATTGCTGGTCCCACTGGTCACACACAGCGATGTGTGCTGACTAGCGGGAGGGCAAAGACCAAAAAATGGTCCAGGACATTCTGCAGCGATCAGCGACCTCACAGCAGGGGCCTGATCGCTGCAAAGTGTCACACATAGCGACATCGCTGGTGAGGTCGCTGTTACGTCACCAAAACCTTGACTCGGCAGCGATGTCGCTAGCGATCTCGCTATGTGAGACGGGGGGGCTTTAGCCAGCAACTATCTGATAAAGTTGATGACCTAGAAAACAGGTCCAGGAGAAACAACTTGAGAATAATAGGCTTGGCTTGCATGAGTCCATTTCACCTAATCACTTGATGGGGATATGCATGGAGGAGTTACCTACTTCCCTGGGAATTACTGGCATTTCTAAAGCAGAAAGAGCTCACAGAGTTGGCCCCCCATTACAACAACCACAGGGGTCCTCTCCGAACAGACCGAGACCAGTGACTGTAAAATATCTAGACTTTATGGACAAATCAAATATCCTCAGCAATATAGGAAGAAAATATCCCCGACTTTGATCAGAGGACATAAAGTTCTATTGTTTAGTGACTGTTCTGTAGAAGTCACAAAAAAAGGAAAGCATTCAGTAAAATCTTCACAGAACTAGTGGGAAAGAAAATTAGATTTCCTTTACAATTCCCAGCTACGCTAAAAATATTTCCTCCTGAAGGAGGTTCAGAATCTTTCACTGCGCCAGACCAGGCTAGAGACTTTGTTAGAAAGACATTGCAAATGCTGCTGAAAGACACTGGAAGCAATGAAAGCAATAATAAACCTGAGGGTAGAGTCTGATCAAGAGGATCTACACCGGGGGTCTCAAACACACGGACCGAGGGCCGCATGCGGGCCCCTGAGGCTGCTTAATGTGGCCCTCAGGCACTGAAGCCCCTGTATTGATTGCGGCCTGGTCCTGAGGGCCGCCAAAGTCAGTGATTCTTTTCAGTTGAATGTTCTACAAGTTAGGGACCTGCATGGGCCATTACTACAAGATGAGGACCTGGATGGGCACATTACTACAAGATGAGGACCCGGATGGGCACATTACTACAAGATGAGAACCCGGATGAGCACATTACTACAAGATGAGAACCCGGATGAGCACATTACTACAAGATGAGGACCCGGATGAGCACATTACTACAAGATGAGGACCCGGATGAGCACATTACTACAAGATGAGGACCCGGATGAGCACATTACTACAAGATGAGGACCCGGATGAGCACATTACTACAAGATGAGGACCCGGATGAGCACATTACTACAAGATGAGGACCCGGATGAGCACATTTACTACAAGATGAGGACCCGGATGAGCACATTTACTGCAAGATGGGGACCCGGATGAGCACATTTACTGCAAGATGGGGACCGGGATGAGCACATTACTGCTACAAGTTAGGGACCGGGATGGGCACATTACTGCTACAAGTTAGGGACCGGGATGGGCACATTACTGCTACAAGTTAGGGACCGGGATGGGCACATTACTGCTACAAGTTAGGGACATTACTATAAGAAGGAAGTTGGTCAGAATTATTGTATGGTGCTAATTGTAAGAAAAAAAAATACTGTATGTGGCCAATTAGGGGACACAAAAAGGAAATAAAAATTGTAAAACTGTAAACTTGTAAAAGCTATAAAACTGTACCATAGCCCATAAAATGAATGCCATTTAAAAGAATAAAATAAAAAGGCCAAAAATGTTCACAAAATTGTCCAAAAGGTGTATAGAAAAAAACAATATGGTATCATTAAAAATTTCATATCATCCTGCAAAGAATCCGGCTCTTCAAAATCACATTTTCAGCAGCAGAAGGGAAGGAAGGGAAACACAGATTCTCTACTTCGTGGGTAGGCGGAGCCCCATAGGATAGTCACCTCAGATTGGAAAATGACGACCGGCCCCTCCAGTATATAGGCTCCTCCTACTCCCATGTTCATCAGTCTTTTTATCTGAGGTCTCAGAGGATAGTCGCTGCTTCGGCAGCTCCTCAGAAGAGTTGTTATTTTATATCCAGCGAGTCCTGGACCCCCTGTGGTCTAGAAGTCTCTGGGGGTCTCGGCGCTGCTGAGACCCCTGACCCTCCCCTGGCAGCTCTGTGTACCCCTTGAGGAGGTTCCCACTTATGCCTGCCGGCCCCGGGGGATACAGGGCGCTCCCTGGCGGAGGCGCACACCACACATCTGAGAGGGTCCCTGCGTGCTCCGCCATAGGGGGGAGCAATGGGCCATGGCGCCACACATCCCTGAGGATCCCTGTGGCGTTCAGCTGGGTAAGTGCTCTTTGGTCTAAAGAGTATCTTTGACGGCTACGGCAAGTGTACTGCCTGTGTGTTTCTTGTCTTTCAGACCAGTAATTTTTATTTTTATTTTTTATTTGCGCATGCTTTTTCGTTTTTGCTTCCTGCCTTCATTAAGGCAGGAAGCTCCCTGTATTGGCGCACGTTTTCTTGCTTTTATTGACTTGCTTCCTGCCTTCATAGAGGTAGGAAGTTTTCTGCCCTCGTTTTTGTTGTTGAATAAGCGCGGGCTTTGGCGAATGATTGGCCCAAAAAGATTATGCCAGCCCTGTATTGAAGAGACAATTGCGGAGGAAGCCCCAACTTTTTCTTCAAATTTAAGGACTCTGGTTAGGTCTAAGGTAGAGAGATCGTTAAAATCCCTTTCCCAACCATCCCAGGCCCATAGAGCAAAAACTCCACCCCCACTTTCAGGCTCTGAATCCGACGAGGGAATGTTGGATGACTCCACTGACTCTTCCTCCTTGGATAGCGGGGCAGGGCCAGGTCATTGTTTTCCCCTGGAAAGTGTGGATGGCTTAGTAAAAGCAGTCAGGTCCACAATGGGGTTGGTTGACCAGAAAACAAAGAAGTCAGTGCAGGATATTATGTTTGGCACCTTGGATCGCAAGAGACAACGAGTTTTTCCTGTTAATGGTAAGGTGCAGGGTCTTATCAGGAAAGAGTGGGATAGGCCGGATAAAAAGGGCCCCCTTCCATCCTCCTTCAAAAGGAAATATCCGTTTAGTGAGGAGGATACCGCTTCCTGGAGTAAGGCCCCCGAAGCTGGATGTGGCAGTATCCAAACTTCTAGGAGATCTTCCCTCCCTTTTGAGGATCCGGGGACGCTGAGACCCGCTGGACCGGAAGGTAGATACCTTCCTTAAGGGTACTTGGGAGTCGTCGGTGGGGGCATTGAAGCCAGCCATAGCGGCAACTTGTACAGCGAGGTCCCTTATGGTATGGTTGGACAGGTTAGAGGACCAGATTAAAAACAATGAGTCACAGGACTCCATTCTGGCCTCTCTGCCGGTATTGAAGGGAGCGGCGGCCTTCTTATCAGACGCCTCGGCAGATTCCGCCAGACTAGCGGCAAGATCTGCGGCCCTGTCTAACGCCGGCCAATAGAGCGGTCTGGCTGAAGTGTTGCCCAGGGGACATACAGGCAAAAGGAAAACTATGCTCTCTTCCATGTGAGGGGGATTTTCTGTTTGGTACCTCTCTGGACTCAATTCTAGAGGATGCGGGGGACAGTAAGAAAGGGTTCCCTAAGCCTTCCATCCCATCCTTCAAGCAGTCCTTTCGGAGGAAGAAATTTGGCCGCAGGAGGGCG
Organism: Phyllobates terribilis; assembly: GCF_046119375.1. NCBI lineage: Eukaryota > Metazoa > Chordata > Amphibia > Anura > Dendrobatidae > Phyllobates > Phyllobates terribilis. The sequence goes on from NW_027362765.1 coordinate 26,717,324, forward strand.
TCCGGGGAACAATCTAGATGGGAGGATCGTTCCAGGAAAGGGAAAGGATTTTTGTTCAGCGGGCCCTCCCAGGATAGTCGCAAGCCGCCGAAGTGACACTCTATCCCAGGTGGGGGGGAGGCTCTCTCTTCCTTGCAGCCTGGGAAAAGATCTCTTCCAGCAGGTGGATCCTCAATTTAGTGAAATCAGGGCTAAAGCTAGAGTTTCGGAGGAATCCACCAGACAAGTTTATTCTGACTGCCCTAAGATCCTCTCTACCAGAACAACGGGCACTGGAGGAAGAAATATCCGTTCTCCTACAAAAGAATGTCCTGCTAGAGGTGTCACCACAAGAGGAGAGAGGGGGGTTTTATTCCCCCTTATTCCTTATAAAAAAGTCGGACAATTCATACAGAGTCATCCTCAATCTGAGAAGGCTAAATGCGTTCCTGAACATTCCGTCATTCAAGATGGAGACAATAAAATCAGCTATAACCCTTCTATTTCCCGGCTGCTACATGGCAGTATTGGACCTAAAGGACGCATACTATCATGTGCCGATCCATCGCAATTTTCAGAAATACCTCAGGGTAGCCGTAAATACGCAGGGAATTGTCAAGCACTTCCAATACAGATTTCTTCCCTTCGGACTGGCAGTGGCAACCCGCATATTCACAAAACTGATAGCGGAGGTTACAGCCCATCTCAGGGAGGAAGACAGACTGGTTATTCCGTATCTGGACGACTTCCTGATAGTGGGCAAAACATACGATCACTGTCTGGGCCAGGTCGATCAGGTATGCACCATCTTAGAAGACTTAGGATGGTGTTTAAACCTAGAAAAATCCAGATTGAACCCTCTCACTACTCAGATCTTTTTAGGCCTTATGCTGGATTCGATTCGGCAAGAATGCCGCCTCCCCGACCAAAAGAGGGAGAAAATAAAGAATCTAGTTTCAGCAGCAATAGCGGACCCAGTCATGACTCTCAAGGGGGCAATGTCTCTGTTGGGATCCCTCACCTCCTGCATCCCCGCAGTAACCTGGGCCCAATATCATTCAAGAGTTCCAATGGGACGTACTAAGAAACGAAGTGATCCTGAGGGGACATCTAGAAAGCAGGCTAATTCTCCCCCAGAATGTGATTCAGTCTCTGTATTGGTGGTTGGAGACCAGCACGTTCCAGACAGGCGTTTCTTGGGTTCCCCAATTCACCAGGGTGATTACTACAGACGCCAGCCCCAGGGGGTGGGGTGCGCACTTGGACAACCACCCGATACAGGGGACTTGGTCACAGGAGGAGAGTCTGGAGTCCTCCAATTTGTGGGCGTTACGGGCGGTAGAGCAAGCACTGATCAGCTTCTTGCCCCTACTAGGAGGTCATCACGTGAGGATTCTGTCTGACAACCAGGTTGCGGTGGCTTATGTGAACCACCGGGGGAACCCGTTCAAGGTCACTAATGCTGATTGCGGGGAGAATATTTTCGCTGGTGGAGGGAAAAGTTCTCTCGTTAAGGGCCCTTGATATCAGAGGAGAGGACAACATGAAGGCAGACTTTCTAAGTCGCAGGCCATTATTGCAGGGAGAATGGGCTTTAAATCTCTCGATCTTCCGCCAGCTAGTGGCCATGTGGGGGTCTCCAGAGGTCGACCTGTTTGCAACCCGTCAGAACAGCAAGGCAAAGAAGTTCTGCTCACTGAATCCCTTAGAGAACCCGCTAGTAGTAGATGCCTTCCAGTGCAGGTGGGATTTCAGTCTGGCCTATGCCTTTCCCCCAACGTGCCTAATTCCAGCGGTGTTGAGGAAAATTCAGGAGGATCAGGCTCGAGTGGTCCTCATAGCCCCCTTCTGGCCCAAGAGGCCATGGTTTTTCTGGCTAAGAAGCATGTCCATCACAAACCCCTGGATTCTTCCAGAGATTCCCGACCTTCTTGCTCAAGGGCCTATATTCCATCCTCAGGTGAAAGGATTGCACTTAGTGGCCTGGAACTTGAGAGGTCGTTTCTAGAGGGTCGGGGTTTCTCATCAAATCTAGTCACTACTCTTCTAAAGAGTAGGAAGCCAATCACTACTAAGATTTACAGTAGAGTCTGGAAGAAGTTTTTGTCGTCATCTCAGGGAGTTTCCCTGGGGGGGGTGTTCCCATTACAGCCATTTTAGAATTTCTTCAAAAGGGGCTAGAAAAGGGTCTAGCAGTGAGCACCTTAAAGGTCCAAATCTCTGCCTTGGGAGCCTTATACAGTTATAATCTGGCTGGTAACAAGTGGATTTCCAGGTTCATGAGGGCATGTAGTAGAGCCAATCCAGTCCCTACAGTAAGGGTCCCTTCTTGGGATTTAAACTTGGTGCTAAACGCATTAACAGGTTCTCCCTTTGAGCCCCTTAGCTCAGGGTCCATAAAACTACTCACCCTTAAAACAATACTTCTGGTGGCCTTAACATCAGCACGGAAGGTTAGTGAGTTACAGGCTTTGTCGGCAGATCCACCTTTTACCCTAGTACTAGACGATAGGGTAGTTTTGAGACCAGACCCTGCTTTCCTACCTAAAGTGGTTTCTAGGTTTCATATGTCTCAGGAGATAGCCCTACCATCCTTCTGTCCTGAAACCAAAAATAGCAAGGAGGAAAGGTTTCATACCTTGGATGTCAGGAGATGCCTTATACATTATTTAGCATCCACAAGCTCATGGAGGAAGGATAGGTCTCTCTTTATCTCCTTCCAGGGCTCCCGAAAGGGATTGAGGGTCTCAAAAGGCACTCTGTCAAGGTGGATCCGGGAAGCCATTGCGAGGGCCTACACGGGGTCAGGCAGAGTTCCCCCTGACAATTTGAAAGCCCACTCTACTCGGGGCATGGCTGCTTCCTGGGCAGAAAGGGCGGACGTGCCCATTGAGCAAATATGTAAGGCGGCCACATGGTCATCTCCGTCCACTTTCTATAACCACTATAGACTTGACCTTTCTGCCTCCTCTGATCTCATGCTTGGGAGAAGGGTTCTGCAGGCTGTGGTCCCTCCCTCACATACTTTAGTTCTCTGTAATTCTCTCGTTGTGGCGTCATGGGTGACAGAAAAACACGTATATTACTTACCGGTAATGTGTTTTTTCGGAACCCATGACGGCACCTTTATATTCCCGCCCTGTCACTGTGGTGTACACCTTCCGGTGGGTGGGTGTTGAGTGTGCACATGGGTGAAATTCATTATGGTTATTAAAATTATGTGCTCTAACCGGAGAGTCCTCTCATGCTCTGTAATCCACTGAAGCGGGGAGAGGCGCCGCCCTTTTTATCTTGAAGGTTTCCTGTCCTTGAGGGGCGGATCCCCTCTCTCGTAGTGCCGTCATGGGTTCCGAAAAAACACATTACCGGTAAGTAATATACTTGTTTTTCTATGTGCGGCCCATATACTTAGCTGAGTTTGAGACCCCTGATCTACGCCATAGAAGAACCTAAAAAATGAAGAGGAAGGTTCAGGTTATGAAGTAAAATTGTAATGAAGATGAGAGAGAGACCACCAAAAATGTATTTTTTTTTTCGGTGTAGACTAATAGGTATATTGACTATATGCCTTTCTCTCCTTATCATCCGTCCTGTCTGGAGAAGAAAATGAGGAGCAGGGCTCAAAGATATTTTGAAATTGATCAAAAACATTTGGACTGGCGAAGAAGTGCTTCTGGGATTACAGAGGTCCCGTTAATATATGCACGAAAAAAGCGAAGTCTAAAAGTTTAAAATCTCTGATTTAGTTGAATTTTGGGTAGGGAGGGATAGAAGTTTTGAAACATTTGGTTATTTATATAGTAGTTATAGTACTAATTTTGGTATTTAATCATATTCAGTATAATATGAGAATAATAACCTGGAATGTAAAAGGTCTTCAGTCTCCACCTAAAAGAATGATGGTTTTGAGACGCCTTAAAAAGATTAAGGCAGACATTGCATCGTTACAAGAAACGCATGTAAAAGAGCAAGATTTTTGTAGAATGGATAAGATGTGGGTGGGAGAGAGATTTTGGGCTCTCCAGCCATAAACAGAAAAGCAGGGGTGCTGGTATTAATTAGTAAACATGTAAATTGTAAGGTGATTCCACACAATGCTGAAGATGTTGGGAGGATGATAAATTGTTGCTAGATAGCCCAATTGGGAGAATAAGGCTGTATAACGTTTATGCACCGAATGATAATCACAAACCTTTCTTTAAAGAACTAGAGAAACATATACTAGAGGACGAAGTTAAGAAAATAACTTTAGTTTCTCAGGATTTGATAAATAGAATAGACGACGTAAATATTCATGATCTAATTTATCAGACCACACGCCGGTCTCGATCTCCTTACATGACATTTTTTCAAAAGGTACATATATTTTATGGAGATTCCAGCTTTTTTTAGCTAATGATGAAAATTTCTAGAAAATCATAAAAGAATGGTGGTTAGATTTCAGTATAGATAATAAGGAGCATGAGGAGGCAGCTCACTTATATTGGGACACAGCAAAGGCGGTTCTGAGGGGAAGAATAATCTACTAGTTACAAAACAGCAGCTACAGTGATCACTATATACTCCATGCAATACTGTATATGAGGACGTAGGCTAAAGGATATTACTGATCACACTGTAGCTGCAGCTAGAGGACCTCTGCTGATGTCAGGCCCAGGTGAGCATGCATGGAAGTGTAGACCAGGTCCCCGTCAGGAGCTACGCCAGGAGCCACGACACTGTGGCCAGATCGCCGACCCACCCCACCGAGCCCCACATACTGTGCTGTGTCGGGAGCCACGTTTGCTCAGGCCACGTTACGCACTGTGGCAGGACGGGGCAGGGCAGCGGGCAGCATCCACTCCACACAGTGTGCTCTGAGCTGCTGTAGAGCACACGGTTAGTGGTTAGTGATTGTTTGCGCCGAAGCGGACTGGCCGAAAACCCCCAATGGCCTGGTCCTGGCCCGCAGACCGGTTGTTTGGGACCCCTGGTATATGGGAATGTTCATATATCCAAAGAGTATGGAAAGATGCGATATTATATATTCAAAAAATCTGGAAAATAAAAGTTCCCAGAGCCCCACAATCCTGTTTTTCACTTTATTAAGCTAAAAGGTGACTCCAAAGCAAAAAAAAAAAAAAAAAAAAAATATTCCTGACATTGTACAGGGTGGGCCATTTATATGGATACACCTAAATTAAATGGGAATGGTTGGTGATATCAACTTCCTGTTTGTGGCACATTAGTATATGGGAGGGGGAAAACTTTGTGGTATGGTGTGGTATATTGGGTACAAAGATAGTGGGGCTATTCTTCATTAATGGAAACCTCAGTGCCACTGGATATCTGAAATTGCTACATGATGATGTGTTGCCCTCTTTATGCACTGAAGATGGCACTTTCCCTGAGTTTTTCCAACAAGATGGTGCACCACCACATTATGGGTGTCAGGGCCGAGCATTCCTACATGAACAGTTTCCTGTAAAGTGGATTGGTCGTCGTTGGCCAGTTGAATGGCCACCAAGGTCTCCCGATCTGACCCTCTTAGACTTTTATATTTGGGGTCATCTGAAGGCAATTGTCTATGCTGTGAAGATGTGCAGCATCTAAAAACAACGGATACTGGAAGCCTGTGTTAGCATTTCTTCTGCGGTGTTGCTATCAGTGTGTCAAGAGTGAGAGAAGAGGGTTGCATTGACAATCCAACACAATCGGCAGCACTTTGAACACATTTTAGAAGTGGTCATAAACTTGTAAAATACTCATGAAAAAATAAAGTTACGTTAAAACCAAGCACACCATTGTTTTTCTTATGAAATTCTCAATAAGTTTGATGTGTCACATGACCCTCTTCCCATTGAAAAAAAAAAAGTTGGATCCAAAATGGCCGACTTCAAAATGGCCGCCATGGTCACCACCCATCTGGAAAAGTTTTTCCCCTTCCATATACTAATGTGCCACAAACAGAAAGTTGATATCAACAACCATTCCCATTTAATTTAGGTGTATCCATATAAATGGCCCACCCTATACATTTAGTTCTTTTAGTAATTAAAAAATGCTTAGACATTTGGTTAGAAAAGCAAGTCCCTAAAATATCAGAGATAATAGATACACTGAAAACTTTGCTATGATTTGATAAAATAGACACAAGAAGAAACGACAAAATGATTTAAAAAAAAAAAAAAAAATGGAGAACATTTATTGAACACACTTACACTCAATCAAAAATCATACAATTGATGACAGCGTTTAGAGGTACAGCCTTGAAGATCTTGGGGGAAATTTAGGGATACTGAAGATTTAAAGTTAATCGATGATTCTAAATTGAAAAATTCTGGTTACTGATGTATGTTACATGTTTATCAGTTGAAGTATTGTTGTAATATTTTAAATGTTAAAAGTTAAGATGGGATTGGAGATGTAATGAGTACAAGTTTGATTTTGTTATATAAAATCAAATGAACATGTTCATTTGATTTTATATATCGGTCGACCATGACCGCACCACGAGAAAGGATCTGCCCACCAAGGACAGGAAACCTACAGCCTTAAAAAGGGTTATACTCCTCTCCTCCTCAGTTGGTTTCCTGTCCTTGATGGGGAACCTGTGGCAGGCTTACCTGTCGAAGATAGAAGATTCCTGCTGGCCGTTGGGCTGGCTCTGGATCCTAGCTACGGTGCACCCAGATAGCATGCCACCGTAGTTGGTGGAGGTGCTGTTGAGCGGCACCCCTGTCTAGGGTTGCAGCAGCTCTAGTATCATGGCTGTGGCTTCTGGGATCTCCCCCTCCGTGGTATGGCTACCGCACACATCAGGACTCTGCTCAGAGTAGAGGGCTCTGTTTTTGCCACTTACACCTTCAGGTGAAGCGCCCGGTAGGCAGCGCACCTGCTATCTGACCCATATTCCAAATGGAGACAGAGAGTGAGCAGCAGCAGCAGCCTCTTCCATCACCATCTCAGCAGCTCCTTGGGAAGCCCCAGGAGAAACGACACCTTCGGGGAAGCGGAGGTAACCGGACCTCGGAAAAGCATGCATCTGCAAGCAGGTCCAGTCACTGTAGCTCCAACAGGATGAATGAATCTGCAGCCTTCAGGGACGATCCCCCGGCTGAGAAAGATCCTTCTTCCAAACCGGTACCAGTCACTTGAGTCATATGGGTAAATGATCTTTGAGAAAGTTCACTTAATAGGGTGTCCCTTCTTCTTGTCTATCTTTTACTAGGGGAAGGAGTGCGTCACCAAAACTAGGCACGTGCATTGAGTAAAGCCCTGTTAGCGGAGTCATACCCAAAAAGGCTGTGTCAGTCCTGTATCAACCAGACTCTGGCAGATAAGACCCCTAGTTTTTCACTAAAATTAAAATTCTTGGTCAAATCGGAGATCAGCAAGGCCCTCTCTAAAAAAGGAAAGAAGAAGGAAATTGTGGATTGGGAGGGTTTCCTAGTTTGGACGTCCCCCTCCCATCGAACTATGAGGAAGAGTCTGACTGCTCTTCTTCCACATCCTCCTCCTCCTCCTCTGAGGGGCTGGGTGACATTATTTCCCATTAAATGAAATCGATGGTCTGGTTAAAGCAGTGCCTACGACTATGGGTATTATGGACACTAGGCCAGAGAAATCTGTCCAGGATGTCCTGTTTAGGGGGCTAGAACAAAAAAAAAGAAAATGTTTTCCGGTTCATGATAGGGTCCAGGACGTGATAAGAAGAGAGTGGGAAAGACTGGACAGAAAGAGCTCTCTTCCCCCTTCCTTTGAAGGAAATACCCCTTTGAGGACTCCACTTAATCCTCTTGGGAGAAAGCTCCAAGACTTGATGTGGCGTTAACAAAAGCATCTAGGAAGTCATCCCTTCCCTTTGATGATATGGGAGCCCTCAAGGACCCTTTGGACAGAAAAGCCGATACCTTTCTTAAGGGGACCTGGGAGACAACTGCTGGAGCTTTAAAGCCAGCGGTTGCCGCAACCGTACAGGTCTCTGACGATGTGGCTGGAACAGCTTGAGTCCCATCTGAAAGATATATTGTCTAGCATCCCGCACATTCAAGGAGCTGCTGCTTTCCTAGTGGCCGCCCTGTCCAATGCGCCTCGTAGAGCTTTATGGCTTAAGTCTTGGCCGGGTGATATCCAGGCCAGAATGAGACTGTGGTCTATTCCATGCGAGAGAGATCATCATCTCTTTGGGCTGGCTCTAGATGAAATTTTGGACAAAGCAAGCGATGTGAAGAAGGGATTCCCTAGTCTACCTAATAGATGCTCATTTTGCAAAAGAAAATTTGTCCGTAAAAGACCGCAAAATGAAGACAGGTGGGAGGATCGCAGGCCGAAAGGTAGAGGACTTCTGTTCGGTTCTTTTTCCCTGGGACCCCAGAAGCTGTCAATGACTCGTAGCCCAGGTAGGGGGGAGGCTGTTGGGATTCTTATCTGCCTGGACAAATATTTCAGGCAGTAACTG